>NC_067250.2:287363680-287988680 GCF_019359855.2 Lolium perenne | reverse complement strand
GGTTTTTAGGCCTTGTTTAGGATCGGCTTACGATCACCGTGCGTGGCCGCGAGGCCCAACCTGGAGTAGGACGATCCGATTATGCGGTGAAAACCCTAGATCGTCGTAGATCTCATTAGCTTTACCTTGATCAAGCAGGACCACCATATATTCGGACACCCCGTCTGAATCAAGGGTGGATCGGCTCTTTGAGCCGATTCACAGGATAACCTGAGAGCCGATCGAGGATCGTATTTAATGTTTACGTGTGTGCCCTGCAGGAAACTAAGCGAGGCATCATCCACACCTTCCTGACCAGGTATAGGTCAGGTGGCACGCCCTTGTGATAAACATCGGCGCGTGCGACCAGGAGGCTTTGCGGGCCGTCGCTCTGAGGGACTGGGGCTAGCCGCAGCCCTAGTTGTTCCCGGCTCTACCGTGTTGACCGTCTCTGCCCGCCAGGGGGTTTCTGACGTCAACAGAGGCTAGAAACTCTTGAAGAGCCTCAAGATAAAATTAACAAGCTCACAAAAGCTAGAGATCTTGCTAGGGCTAAGTCTAAAGTGCTTAAAAAGGAAAAGGCCCAATTTGAGGTTGATCATGAGAAACTTGTGAAAAATCTAGATGAACTAGACAAAGCTCACAAAGCTTTGAAGAGTGAATACACTCTCTTATCCAAGTCTTATGTGCAACTTCAAATTAGGCTTGCTTCATATGACATACCTAGTACCTCTACTCCTTCATGTGATCATGCAAATATAATTGAGGAAAATGCTAGGTTGAAAGATGAACTTGCTAGGACCTCCTCTCCCCAAAGTAAACTTTCCTTGGATGATCTTTTGAGTAAGCAAAGGTCAAACAATGGGAAGGAGGGACTTGGTTTTAATACCAAGGCTAAAAAGGCAAACAAGAAAAAGACCAAGCCCGCACATGAGAAAGCTAATGGTGAACCCCGAAAGGGAAACACCATTAGTGATGATGGTGCGGGAATAGATAACCCTCACTATGTTCTCTTTAAAGATTATTATGGTGATGTCTATGCTAAATATGTTGGTCCTTATGATGGTTATGTTGCTTGGTCTATTTGGGTTCCAAAGACCCTTGTTGCTAACAAAAGGGGACCCATTGAAAAATGGGTACCTAAATCCAAGAATTGATCTCATGTAGGACTATGCCGCCGGAGGTTCAAAATGGGTACTTGATAGTGGATGTACAAGTCATATGACCGGCGGCAAGAACCTCGTCAAGGAGTTGAGGCCCAACATAAATAATATCACCGTCTCCTTTGGCGATAATTCTACATCCGAGGTATTGGGTTTTGGCAAGGTTGTGGTTGCACACAACATTACTCTTGTGGATGTCATGCTTGTCAAAACCCTTGGTTACAATTTGCTTTCCGTTTCCGCCCTTGGCAAGATGGGTTTCGCCGTCTTTATTGATAAAGATATTGTGGTACTCTTGTGGAGCAAGACTCTAAAAGTCGCTTTCGTTGGGTATCGCGAACACAACTTGTATGTGGTGGACTTTTCGGGGACCACCACTTCAAGTGCGATGTGCCTATTCGGAAAGGCGGATGTGGGTTGGTTGTGGCATCGCCGCCTAGCCCATGTCAACATGAGAACTTTGCAAAGTCTTCACAAGGGGAACCATATTGTGGGACTAATGGAAAATGTTTCTTTTGCCAAAGATCGTGTTTGTAGGGCTTGTGTTGAGGGCAAAATGCATGACTCTCCGCATCCAAGCAAGACTATCATCTCTTCCAAGAGGATCTTGGAGCTCCTTCATGTGGATCTCTTTGGTCCCGTTACTCATGCAAGTCTTGGTGCGAAGAAACATTGCTTGGTGATTGTTGATGATTACTCAAGATACACTTGGGTCTACTTTCTCAAGACGAAAGATGAGACCCAACAAATATTCATTGACTTTGCTACCGAGGTGCAACGCCAACACAACCTCCTCATTATGGCAATAAGAAGTGACAACGGTTCTGAGTTCAAGAACTATACACTCAATGATTTTCTTAGTGATGAGGGGATACGTCATCAATATTCCGCTGCTTACACCCCTCAACAAAATGGTGTTGCGGAGAGGAAGAACCGGACTCTTATGGATATGGCAAGATCTATGATGGCGGAGTATAAATCCCGCTATAACTTTTGGGCCGAAGCCATCTCCACCGCTTGCCACTCTTCTAACCGGCTCTATCTCCGCAAGGGATTGAACAAGACTCCATATGAAATACTCACCGGCAACAAGCCCAATATCTCATACTTCAAGGTGTTCGGTTGTAAGTGTTTCTATAAAATCAAAGGAGTTCGTTTGTCTAAATTTGCTCCTAAAGCTTTGGAGGGTATATTTGTTGGTTACGGTGCCGAATCTCACACTTATAGAATCTTTGATGTATCCTCCGGGATTATCATTGAATCTTGTAGTGTGAAGTTCGAAGAAAATGATGGCTCCCAAGTGGGGCAAGTTGATGTATGTGCAGGTGATGAAATACCTCAAGATGCCATAGTAAGAATGGGTGTGGGATTTTCCCGCCCCGTTGAGGGACACGGTGTGGCGTCTCGGGAAGAACTATGCTCTACCACGGTGGAGCCCTCATCCTCTCAACATCAACAAACCCCATCTCTTGAAGCAAATAATGCACCAACCCAAGAACAAGAACAAAACCCTCCCTCTTGTGTGCAAGATCAAGGACAAGATCAAGGACAAGATCAACCACGGATTCATGATGGATCCGATGAATATCCTTTCAACATTCTACTCTCACCGGATAATGTCCAAGATCAAGCACATGAGGATGAGCAACCTCAAGTAATTGAGGAAGCTCAAGTTGAAGGTCAAGACAGGGACCCAAATGATCAAGTTGATCAAGTGACACCTCCAAGGCCAAAAAGAACCAAGGAGGAGATCGAGGCCCGTCGTTTAGCAAGAAGAGATAGGACCCTTGAAATTCGTGGACACACTCATGACAAGGTCCTTGGTGATGTTCGAGCAAAAGTCTCCACAAGAAGGCAATTGGCTAACTTTAGCAATCATCATGCTTATATCTCCGTAGTGGAACCCAAGAAAGTGTTTGAAGCCCTTGAAGATTCGGATTGGGTGGAAGCTATGCATGAGGAACTCAACAACTTCAAGCGCAACAAAGTGTGGACCTTAGTAAAGAAGCCAAAGGAGTGCCGCAATGTTATAGGCACTAAATGGATATTCAAGAACAAGCAAGATGAGTTTGGAAATATTGTGAGGAACAAGGCAAGATTGGTGGCTCAAGGTTTCTCTCAAGTTGAAGGGATTGACTTTGGAGAGACCTATGCTCCCGTGGCTCGTCTTGAGTCCATCCGTATCCTTCTTGCTTATGCATCGCATCATAACTTTAAGTTACAACAAATGGATGTGAAAAGTGCTTTTCTTAATGGTCCATTGCATGAAGAGGTGTATGTTAAGCAACCCCCGGGGTTCGAGGATCTCAACTTTCCTAACCATGTCTACAAGCTTGATAAAGCACTTTATGGTCTCAAACAAGCTCCTAGAGCTTGGTATGAGCACCTTAAGGAATTGTTGGTAGATCGTGGGTTTGATGTTGGGCTAATCGACCCCACTCTTTTTACTAAGAGGGTCAATGGGGAGCTTTTCGTTTGCCAATTATATGTTGATGATATTATATTTGGCTCTACTAACAAAGCTTTCAATGATGAATTCTCAAAGCTTATGACCGATAGGTTCGAGATGTCTATGATGGGAGAGATGAAGCTTTTCCTTGGTTTTGAGATCAAGCAATTGAGAGAAGGAACCTTCATCAATCAAGCAAAATATCTCCAAGACATTCTCAAGAGGTTTAAGATGACCGAGATGAAGGGTGTTGCCACTCCTATGGTTACCAAATGTCATCTTGCACTTGATCCCAATGGTAAAGAGGTGGATCAAAAGGTATATCGCTCCATGATTGGATCCTTGCTTTACCTTTGTGCATCTAGACCGGACATAGTGTTGAGTGTTGGTGTGTGTGCAAGGTATCAAGCTTCTCCTAAGGAGAGCCACATGATAGCTCTCAAGAGAATCTTTCGATATTTGGTTTATACCCCAAGATATGGTATTTGGTACCCCAAAGGCTCAAGTTTTATTCTCAATGGGTACACCGATGCGGATTGGGCGGGAGACAAGGATGATAGGAAATCAACCTCCGGGGCTTGCCAATTTCTTGGTAGGTCCTTGGTGTGTTGGTCATCCAAGAAGCAAAATTGTATATCTCTCTCCACCGCCGAAGCCGAATATGTTGCCGCCGCAAGTGGATGCACTCAATTGTTATGGATGAGGCAAACTTTAAAGGAATACGGTGTCATTTGTGACAAAGTGCCTCTATTATGTGACAATGAAAGTGCTATCAAGATTGCCTATAATCCGGTGCAACATTCAAGAACGAAGCATATTGAGATCCGGAATCATTTCATTAGGGATCATGTTGCCCAGGGTGATATTGAGCTTATCTATGTTCCTACCAAGGATCAACTTGCCGATATATTCACGAAGCCTCTTGATGAAGCAAGGTTCACTTATTTGAGGAATGAGCTAAATATCATCGATTCAAGGAGTATAGCTTGACCATCTTGCAAACACACCTTCGTCTCAAAACTTTATTTGGTTTAGATGTGGGCATGGAAATAGGGGGAGTGCGGTTTAAATTATTGAGCTATCCCTCCCCCCATAATGCCAACATTAAAGATTTCATTCTCGTTATATCATATGTTGATATGTGAGCTTAAATGATGAGTATTAGTTTGGACCCAAGATATATCTTTGCGGTGCCATACCATAACACTCATATATGGTGGCCTAGGCCACCACACTCTTCTTCGTGAAGAGTTGGAGTTGTTTGGATTCTCATTGAATTTTATTGACATCTCCATGTTCTTATGGGAAATCACTCTAGTTTGGCCTTATTTGCTCATATCTTGCAAACTTGAGTGACCATGTACCATTAACAGTTTGTATCTTCTAAAACCTAAGCCTACTCTCTCCTATAAGCCATTTCCATCTTGCTCATTTGTCATGTTTGGTAAAAACTTGGAGTTTGAGGTTTTTCGGTCGGATGATCTAGGTTGCTCCATCTTATTGGTAAATTTGCACCTTATATGTAACGTGATACTTTATTGCATCACATATGGGTCATGCAAATAACCAACGAAAGATGGGCCGGATTCACGGCTGATACGTCTCCGACGTATCGATAATTTCTTATGTTCTATGCCATATTATTGACGATACCTACATGTTTTATGCACACTTTATGTCATATTCGTGCATTTTCTAGAACTAACCTATTAACAAGATGCCGAAGTGCCAGTTCCTGTTTTCTGCTGTTTTTGATTTCAGAAATCCTAGTAACGAAATATTCTCGGAATTGGACGAAACGAAGACCCAGGGGCCTATTTTGCCACGAACCTTCCAGAAGACCGAAGAGCATACGAAGTGGGGCCACGAGGTGGCGACACCACAAGGCGGCGCGGCCTAGGAGGGGCCCGCGCCGCCCTATGGTGTGGGCCCCTCGTCAGGCCCCCGACTCTGCCCTTCCGCCTACTTAAAGCCTCCGTCGCGAAACCCCTGAGGCGAAAAACCACGATACGGAAAACCTTCCAGAGCCGCCGCCATCGCGAAGCCAAGATCTGGGGGACAGGAGTCTCTGTTCCGGCACCCTGCCGGAGCGGGGAAGTGCCCCCGGAAGGCTTCTCCATCGACACCGCTGCCATCTCCACCGCCATCTTCATCACCGCTGCTGCTCCCATGAGGAGGGAGTAGTTCTCCATCGAGGCTCGGGCTGTACAGTACCGGTAGCTATGTGGTTCATCTCTCTCCTATGTACTTCAATACAATAATCTCATGAGCTGCCTTACATGATTGAGATTCATATGATGATGCTTGTAATCTAGATGTCATTATGCTAGTCAAGTGAGTTTTACTTATGTGATCTCCGGAGACTCCTTGTCCCACGTGTGTAAAGGTGACAGTGTGTGCACCGTGTGGGTCTCTTAGGCTATATTTCACAGAATACTTATTCACTGTTGAATGGCATAGTGAGGTGCTTATTTATATCTCTTTATGATTGCAATGTGTTTGTATCACAATTTATCTATGTGCTACTCTAGCAATGTTATTAAAGTAGTTTTATTCCTCCTGCATGTGTGCAAAGGTGACAGTGTGTGCACCGTGTTAGTACTTGGTTTATGCTATGATCATGATCTCTTGTAGATTGCGAAGCTAACTATTGCTATGATAATATTGATGTGATCTATTCCTCCTACATATGCATGAAGGTTACGGTGTGCATGCTATGCTAGTACTTGGTTTAGTCTGTTGATCTATCTTACACTAAAGGTTACTAAAACATGAGCATTATTGTGGAGCTTGTTAACTCCGGCATTGAGGGTTCGTGTAATCCTACGCAATGTGTTCATCATCCAACAAAAGTGTAGAGTATGCATTTATCTATTCTGTTATGTGATCAATGTTGAGAGTGTCCACTAGTGAAAGTGTAATCCCTAGGCCTTGTTCCTAGATACTGCTATCGCTGCTTGTTTACTGTTTTACTGTGTTACTACTGCTGCATTACTACTGCTTGTTTACTGTCCTGGGCAAAGCACTTTTCTGGTGCCGTTGCTACTACTTATTCATACCACCTGTATTTCACTATCTCTTCGCCGAACTAGTGCACCTATTAGGTGTGTTGGGGACACAAGAGACTTCTTGCTTTGTGGTTGCAGGGTTGCATGAGAGGGATATCTTTGACCTCTTCCTCCCTAAGATCGATAAACCTTGGGTGATCCACTTAAGGGAAACTTGCTGCTGTTCTACAAACCTCTGCTCTTGGAGGCCCAACACTGTCTACAAGAATAGAAGCTCCCGTAGACATCAAGCTATTTTCTGGCGCCGTTGCCGGGGAGGAAAGGTAAAAAGGCACTCATACTCCGGTCTCAGGTAAAGTACTTTTCTGGCACCGTTGTGTGTGTGCTCGAAGCTATTTCCTTTAGATCCTGCAATTGCATCTTTTTGTTTCTTGTTTACACTAGTTTGGCATAATGGACAACAGTGAGCTTCTTATTCTATTTCCTGATTTAAAACATGGATTGTTTGATGCGAAAATTAAAAAACCTATGAAATCTTATTTGCATGCTGGTAGTAATATTAGTATGAACGCTTTGAACACCATTGTTGATAATAATATAGAAAGTTCTAAGCTTGGGGAAGCCGGTTTTCATGATCTTTTTAGTCCCCCAAGCATTGAGGAGAAAATTTTCTTTGATGATACTTTGCCTCCTATTTCTGATGATTATAATGATAGTGGTCTTTTGGTACAACCTACTATGGAGAGTAAATTTTATTGTGATTATACTATGCCTCCTACACTTGATGAGAATAATAATGATAGCTACTTTGTTGAATTTGCTCCCACTTCAACTAATAAAATTGATTATGCTTATGTGGAGAGTAATAATTTTATGCATGAGACTCATGATAAGAATGCTTTATGTGATAGTTATATTGTTGAGTTTGCTCATGTTGCTACTGAAAGTTATTATGAGAGAGGAAAATATGGTTGTAGAAATTTTCATGTTACTAAAACACCTCTCTATGTGCTGAAATTTTTGAAGCTACACTTGTTTTATCTTCCTATGCTTGTTACTTTGCTCTTCATGAACTTGTTTATTTACAAGATTCCTATGCATAGGAAGCATGTTAGACTTAAATGTGTTTTGAATTTGCCTTTTGATGCTCTCTTTTGCTTCAACTACTATTTCTTGCGAGTGCATCATTAAAACTGCTGAGCCCATCTTAATGGCTATAAAGAAAGCACTTCTTGGGAGATAACCCATGTGTTATTTTGCTACAGTACTTTGTTTTATATTTGTGTCTTGGAAGTTGTTTAATACTGTAGCAACCTCTCCTTATCTTAGTTTTATGTTTTGTTGTGCCAAGTAAAGTCTTTGATAGTAAAGTAAGTACTAGATTTGGATTACTGCGCAGTTCCAGATTTCTTTGCTGTCACGAATCTGGGTCTACCTCCCTGTAGGAAGCTCAGAAAATTAAGCCAATTTACGTGAGTGATCCTCAGATATGTACGCAACTTTCATTCAATTTGAGAATTTTCGTTTGAGCAAGTCTGGTGGCCTAATAAAATCCATCTTTACGGACTGTTCTGTTTTGACAGATTCTGTCTTTTATTTCGCATTGCCTCTTTTGCTATGTTGGATGAATTTCTTTGATCCATTAATGTCCAGTAGCTTTATGCAATGTCCAGAAGTGTTAAGAATGATTGTGTCACCTCTGAACATGTTAATTTTTATTGTCCACTAACCCTCTAATGAGTTGTTTCGAGTTTGGTGTGGAGGAAGTTTTCAAGGGTCAAGAGAGGAGGATGATATACTATGATCAAGGAGAGTGAAAGCTCTAAGCTTGGGGATGCCCCGGTGGTTCACCCCTGCATATTCTAAGAAGACTCAAGCGTCTAAGCTTGGGGATGCCCAAGGCATCCCCTTCTTCATCGACAACATTATCAGGTTCCTCCCCTGAAACTATATTTTTATTCCGTCACATCTTATGTACTTTACTTGGAGCGTCTGTTTGTTTTTGTTTATGTTTGAATAAGTTCATCATGCTTGTGTGGGAGAGAGACACGCTCCGCTGGTTCGTATGAACACATGTGTTCTTAGCTCATAGTATTCATGGCGAAGTTTCTTCTTCGTTAATTTGTTATATGGTTGGAATTGGAAAATGATACATGTAGTAACTCTAAAATGTCTTGGATAATTTGATACTTGGCAATTGTTGTGCTCATGTTTAAGCTCTTGCATCATATACTTTGCACCCATTAATGAAGAAATACTTAGAGCTTGCTAATTTGGTTTGCATATTTGGTTTCTCTAAAGTCTAGATAACATCTAGTATTGAGTTTTGAACAACAAGGAAGACGGTATGGAGTCTTATAATGTTTACCATATGTCTTTTATGTGAGTTTTGCTGTACCGTTCATCCTTGTGTTTGTTTCAAATAACCTTGCTAGCCTAAACCTTGTATCGAGAGGGAATACTTCTCATGCATCCAAAATCCTTGAGCCAACCACTATGCCATTTGTGTCCACCATACCTACCTACTACATGGTATTTATCCGCCATTCCAAAGTAAATTGCTTGAGTGCTACCTTTAAAATTCCATCATTCACCTTTGCAATATATAGCTCATGGGACAAATAGCTTAAAAACTATTGTAGTATTGAATATGTACTTATGCACTTTATCTCTTATTAAGTTGCTTGTTGTCCGATAACCATGCTTCTTGGGACGCCATCAACTATTCTTTGTTGGATATCATGTGAGTTGCTATGCATGTCCGTCTTGTCTGAAGTAAGAGAGATCTACCACCTTAATGGTTGGAGCATGCATATTGTTAGAGAAGAACATTGGGCCGCTAACTAAAGCCATGATTCATGGTGGAAGTTTCAGTTTTGGACATATATCCTCAATCTCATATGAGAATAATAATTGTTGCCACATGCTTATGCATTAAAGAGGAGTCCATTATCTGTTGTCCATGTTGTCCCGGTATGGATGTCTAAGTTGAGAATAATCAAAAGCGAGAAATCCAAAATGCGAGCTTTCTCCTTAGACCTTTGTACAGGCGACATGGAGGTACCCCATTGTGACACTTGGTTAAAACATGTGCATTGCAAAGATCCGGTAGTCCAAGCTAATTAGGACAAGGTGCGGGCACTATTAGTATACTATGCATGAGGCTTGCAACTTGTAAGATATAATTTTCATAACTCATATGCTTTATTACTACCGTTGACAAAATTGTTTCATGTTTTCAAAATAAAAGCTCTAGCACAAATATAGCAATCGATGCTTTCCTCTTTGAAGGACCATTCTTTTTACTTTTATGTTGAGTCAGTTCACCTATCTCTCTCCACCTCAAGAAGCAAACACTTGTGTGAACTGTGCATTGATTCCTACATACTTGCATATTGTACTTGTTATATTACTCTATGTTGACAATTATCCATGAGATATACATGTTACAAGTTGAAAGCAACCGCTGAAACTTAATCTTCCTTTGTGTTGCTTCAATGCCTTTACTTTGATTTATTGCCTTATGAGTTAACTCTTATGCAAGACTTATTAATACTTGTCTTGAAGTACTATTCATGAAAAGTCTTTGCTTTATGATTCACTTGTTTACTCATGTCATTACCATTGTTTTGATCGCTGCATCCACTACATATGTTTACAAATAGTATGATCAAGGTTATGATGGCATGTCACTTCAGAAATTATCTTTGTTATCGTTTTACCTGCTCGGGACGAGCAGAACTAAGCTTGGGGATGCTTGATACGTCTCCGACGTATCGATAATTTCTTATGTTCTATGCCATATTATTGATGATACCTACATGTTTTATGCACACTTTATGTCATATTCGTGCATTTTCTGGAACTAACCTATTAACAAGATGCCGAAGTGCCAGTTCCTGTTTTCTGCTGTTTTTGGTTTCAGAAATCCTAGTAACGAAATATTCTCGGAATTGGACGAAACGAAGACCCAGGGGCCTATTTTGCCACGAACCTTCCAGAAGACCGAAGAGCATACGAAGTGGGGCCACGAGGTGGCGACACCACAAGGCGGCGCGGCCTAGGAGGGGCCCGCGCCGCCCTATGGTGTGGGCCCCTCGTCAGGCCCCCGACTCTGCCCTTCCGCCTACTTAAAGCCTCCGTCGCGAAACCCCTGAGGCGAAAAACCACGATACGGAAAACCTTCCAGAGCCGCCGCCATCGCGAAGCCAAGATCTGGGGGACAGGAGTCTCTGTTCCGGCACCCTGCCGGAGCGGGGAAGTGCCCCCGGAAGGCTTCTCCATCGACACCGCTGCCATCTCCACCGCCATCTTCATCACCGCTGCTGCTCCCATGAGGAGGGAGTAGTTCTCCATCGAGGCTCGGGGCTGTACCGGTAGCTATGTGGTTCATCTCTCTCCTATGTACTTCAATACAATAATCTCATGAGCTGCCTTACATGATTGAGATTCATATGATGATGCTTGTAATCTAGATGTCATTATGCTAGTCAAGTGAGTTTTACTTATGTGATCTCCGGAGACTCCTTGTCCCACGTGTGTAAAGGTGACAGTGTGTGCACCGTGTGGGTCTCTTAGGCTATGGTTCACAGAATACTTATTCACTGTTGAATGGCATAGTGAGGTGCTTATTTATATCTCTTTATGATTGCAATGTGTTTGTATCACAATTTATCTATGTGCTACTCTAGCAATGTTATTAAAGTAGTTTTATTCCTCCTGCATGTGTGCAAAGGTGACAGTGTGTGCACCGTGTTAGTACTTGGTTTATGCTATGATCATGATCTCTTGTAGATTGCGAAGCTAACTATTGCTCTGATAATATTGATGTGATCTATTCCTCCTACATATGCATGAAGGTTACGGTGTGCATGCTATGCTAGTACTTGGTTTAGTCTGTTGATCTATCTTACACTAAAGGTTACTAAAACATGAGCATTATTGTGGAGCTTGTTAACTCCGGCATTGAGGGTTCGTGTAATCCTACGCAATGTGTTCATCATCCAACAAAAGTGTAGAGTATGCATTTATCTATTCTGTTATGTGATCAATGTTGAGAGTGTCCACTAGTGAAAGTGTAATCCCTAGGCCTTGTTCCTAGATACTGCTATCGCTGCTTGTTTACTGTTTTACTGTGTTACTACTGCTGCATTACTACTGCTTGTTTACTGTCCTGGGCAAAGCACTTTTCTGGTGCCGTTGCTACTACTTATTCATACCACCTGTATTTCACTATCTCTTCGCCGAACTAGTGCACCTATTAGGTGTGTTGGGGACACAAGAGACTTCTTGCTTTGTGGTTGCAGGGTTGCATGAGAGGGATATCTTTGACCTCTTCCTCCCTGAGATCGATAAACCTTGGGTGATCCACTTAAGGGAAACTTGCTGCTGTTCTACAAACCTCTGCTCTTGGAGGCCCAACACTGTCTACAAGAATAGAAGCTCCCGTAGACATCAACGGCGATTCTGGAATTTTCCAGAACCCCGGATAATCCGGCCCCAGGAGACCCCGGAAAATCCGGCCCGGTCGGATTATCCGCCCTAAGCTAGGGCCGGATTATCCGGCCTGGGCGGATCTTGAAAGGGTTGAGGTCCAGGCCGCGGGGGGGGGGGGGCAAACGGTTCACACCTCCCCCCACGCGCCTCTCTCTCCTCTTTCTCCTCTCTAGATCGCCGGACCTCCTCCTCCTCGCCGGAGACGCCCCGGCCGCCCCCTCTCGGAGTTCTTGGGTGGATCGGGTGCATCTCCTCCCTAGCTACCTTCTCCTCCAAGCGGTTTCCACAATGGATGTGGGTATGATTCACAATCTCTAACCCTAGATGTTGTGTTTTATATGTGCTATTTTCTTGGTGGAATTGGTGTCTAGTTGTTCCAAATCACGTGTAGTGTACTCATCTTGCATGCTATGAGGCCGATCTAGTCTTAGACAAGTTTTTGATTGAAAAACTGCAAATCTCGCTGGGCCGGATTATCCGCCCCCCGAGCAGGCCGGATTATCCGGCCAGGCCGGATTATCCGCCCCCAGGGGACACCGGATTATCCGGCCTGGAGCTTCATCGCCGCTGCAGTTTTGCTTCAGTCTATCATGTCTAGATTTGTACCAACTTATAGCATGTTTCTCGAGTATATTACTGTATCTTACATGACTTATGAGCATTACCTTCTCTTTGCTACCCGCCTTTGCTTCTCACAGGTGGTGCTTCTCGGGGTGGTCGGAGACGCACAAGGCATGATCGATCTAGTGACGAGTTTGCACCCAATGCACCTCGCAAGGCCGTCACTTCAAGGAGGAAGAACAAGGATGTGCGGGAGAACTACAAGGCCATGGATCTAGTCTCTTATTCCGCTATCCGCTTGAAGAACTGGTATGAAGATGTTCCAAGGGATGAAGAGATAGAGGGCATGAGATTCTGGTGCATGGAGCAAGTGTTCATCTACAAGGACGTCTATGAGCCCATGAAGAATCTAAGACCCATGCAAGTTATCGATGTGGACATTCTGACTGCAAACGATCACTTTGAAGATGCAATCTGGGTAGCTGGAAGAATGGGTTTGAAAGATATCATGAAGATTCAATGCGACTATAGCCCAGATTTGGTGAAGCAATTCTTTGCCACTTTGGCAATCAAGAAAGATGAGGGACGCACTATGGAATGGATGACTGGCTCCACTCACTGCAGTGCCACTCTGCGCCGTTTTGCTGGTATTCTTGGAGTTCCTGTTGATGAGGGTCGTCGTCTTCATGGACCACAACAGACAGATAAGAATGCTCTTGTGGATCTCTATACCTCAGCGGGAAGAATTGGTTTTACTAAGGGGCTGCTTCCCATATACAGTCAGTTACTCCGGTTCTTTCGGGCAACCATTTGCCCAAGTGGTGGTAACAATGATGCTCTCCGGGGAGCCCTTGTGGACCTTATGCACCTCATCTTCAAGTGTGCTCGTTATGGTAATGAGGTGCGGGACTACACTCTTGATATCATGGACTTTATCTTCCATGAGATCCGTGATGCCATGGTCTCCCGGACCACCATACCATATGCACCCTACATCCAGCTTCTCATCAACAACTCTGTGGCTGTGAATAGTGAAGATTTGAGTGGGTATCCGTTGGTGAAGCACCATGTCAAGAAGGCCTACAAGCTTAAGCCAGTCTCTTCAGCTGTACCTGCACCTGACACTTTCATGGGTGATGCTCGTTCTAGTGGTGTTGCTCCTGCTCGTCATCCTGATGTCCCGGCTATGACGAAGCAAGTGACCCGGCTTAGTTGGTTTCAGCGTCACATCCTTTGCATGAACATTGAGATCCATAAGGAGAACTATGCAGCTAGCCGAGAGCGTTCTGAGATTAAGCATACTCAGGCGGTTATTCTACACAAGCTCAGTGGTGATCAAGGTCCCCCGCCTCAGCCTCCAGCTCACCAGGGTTACAGTGGATGGCACTCTGCACAGGTTCCTTGGAGTGATCTTGATGATTGCCTTCAAAGGTCCAACACCTCTCGTCGTTCTCCGGATGCACCTGACACTGATGAAGAAGAAGAAGAAGAAGAAGAAGAGGCGCAAGAGTCCGATGATGATTATGCCTCCGAGTGATCCCCATGGGGCGAGTAGCATCGCGCTTGTCCCCTTTTTGGCGTCTCGATGCCAAAGGGGGAGAAGCCTTCTATTAGGAACTCTCTCGGGGATTTGCATGGTTTGGGCACAAGCATATGCGTTTATCATTCCTTTATTGCTTGTGTTCCCTCTTATTTGAACTATTTGCTTTGGTTGTGTTCCGTTTAAAACTATGTGCTATGTGGTGTGAGACATTGTTATGGTTTTCGGATTTCTATTTGTTGAGATCAAGGATATTACATTATGTGTGATGCTATATCTCCGTATTATATATCTACACATGGGTATGATTTCTTACATCCTATCTCAACTTCATATGTGTCAATGTCTAGTGTTAGAGCTCATGTTGGATATCTCTTGTGTTGAGGCACCATACTCCTATGTGTTGTGTATTTGTATTCAAATGCAAATTACTTAGATGCACACATGTAGGGGGAGTGCCTCTATAGTTTGCCATCATGCTTGTCTCGTTAGTGATTCTCTTGCAAATCCGTATATTGTCATCAAACACCAAAAAGGGGGAGATTGAAAGAACATCTCTCACATTATGTTTTGTGTGTTTGATGTCAATACATGTGATACACTAATGTTTGTTTAAGTGGTACAGGGATTACATAGTTTCATATTTGTGTGTGTTGGATTTGGTCGGTCTGTCAAAAGTTAACAGGAAAAGTGTGGCCAGGCCGGATAATCCGGGCCGGATATTGTTGAAATATCCGGCCCCCCTGATTTTGGCTAAGTCCTCGAGGAAAAGCAGCGCAGTATGGGGGCCGGACATTTGCCCGGATATTGTCCCGGTATTGTACCAGGGCCGGAATATCTGGGCCGGATATTTTGGAAATATCCGGCCCCCTCGTTTTTGGCTAAGGACTGGAAGAAATGTGAACCAGTACATGGGCCGGACATTTGTCCGGATAATGTCACAGTTTTGTCCCGAAGGCCGGATTATCCGGGGGGGGGGGGGGAGGGGCGGATTATTCGGCCCTTACTTAGGCCGGAATATCCGGCCCCCCGGAAGCTGCAACGGCTCAATTTTGAAGGGAGGTATAAATACCCCCCTTCTTCTACCTTGGTTGCTTGCTCAATCATTACACAAGAAATCTGCCAAGCCACCTCCATTAGAGCCACCTCAAGAAAGTCAAGATTTGCAAGATCTCCTTCCTCCCCCAACCAAAGCTCTTGATCTTTGGAGATTCGAAGGAGAAGACACCGATCTACATCCTCACCGAAGCGTTCTTCATTTCCCCCTCTCTTGTTTGAGGGATCTCATGCTAGTGTTCCTATTTGGTTCCCTAGTTGATTTGTGTTGATGTATTGTTATTGATTGTTGTGTTGTAAAAGATTTGGGAGCCTCCAATTTGGTTGTGGATGTGTGCCCCAAGAACCTTGTAAAGGCCCGGTTTCCGCCTCGAGGAAATCCCTTAGTGGAAGTGGGCTAGGCCTTCGTGGCGTTGCTCACCAGAGATCTGAGTGAAGCCTTCGTGGCTGTTGGTTTGGCTTTCGTAGCAACCACACTCCTCCAAACGTAGACGTACCTTCTTGCAAAGGAAGGGAACTACGGGAATCATCTCCGTGTCATCGCGTGCTCCACTCTCGGTTACCTCTATCCTACTCTATCTCTATATTGCTTAGATATATCTTGCTTAGTTGTTAGCCTTGTCATATAGGTAAATTCACTTAGTTGCATATCTAGAGAATTTACCTTTTGTGTCAAGCCTAAATTGAAAAAGAACTAAAAATTGGTTAGCACCTATTCACCCCCCCCCCCCCTCTAGGTGCGGCATACGATCCTTTCAATATCGGGAAGAGCAAATTTCGGGTTTCCAAAATCAACACCCGAAATTTCCTGCAGAATATAGCTACCCGACCATTCGGGTGCCCGAAAATTCGGGTCCAGGTAATCCCAAACTCCCCGAAATATTACAAAGTGAACAAAAATGATGCTTGATTTGGAATCATGGGAGGAGAAGCAGAACATAGGTTAGCTATGACGTTGTATCAGGGAAGATAGAGACATAGATCCTTCTTTTTTCGCCGGAGATTGATGTCTACGGGAGCTTCTATTCTTGTAGACAGTGTTGGGCCTCCAAGAGCAGAGGTTTGTAGAACAGCAGCAAGTTTCCCTTAAGTGGATCACCCAAGGTTTATCGATCTCAGGGAGGAAGAGGTCAAAGATATCCCTCTCATGCAACCCTGCAACCACAAAGCAAGAAGTCTCTCGTGTCCCCAACACACCTAATAGGTGCACTAGTTCGGCGAAGAGATAGTGAAATACAGGTGGTATGAATAAGTAGTAGCAACGGCACCAGAAAAGTGCTTTGCCCAGGACAGTAAACAAGCAGTAGTAACGCAGCAGTAGTAACGCAGTAAAACAGTAAACAAGCAGCGATAGCAGTATTTAGGAACAAGGCCTAGGGATTACACTTTCACTAGTGGACACTCTCAACATTGATCACATAACAGAATAGATAAATGCATACTCTACACTTTTGTTGGATGATGAACACATTGCGTAGGATTACACGAACCCTCAATGCCGGAGTTAACAAGCTCCTCAATAATGCTCATATTTTAGTAACCTTTAGTGTAAGATAGATCAAAAGACTAAACCAAGTACTAGCATAGCATGCACACTGTCACCTTCATGCATATGTAGGAGGAATAGATCACATCAATATTATCATAGCAATAGTTAACTTCGCAATCTACAAGAGATCATGATCATAGCATAAACCAAGTACTAACACGGTGCACACACTGTCACCTTTGCACACGTGCAGGAGGAATAAAACTACTTTAATAACATTGCTAGAGTAGCACATAGATAAATTGTGATACAAACACATTGCAATCATAAAGAGATATAAATAAGCACCTCACTATGCCATTCAAAAGTGAATAAGTATTCTGTGAAATATAGCCTAAGAGACCCACACGGTGCACACACTGTCACCTTTACACACGTGGGACAAGGAGTCTCCGGAGATCACATAAGTAAAACTCACTTGACTAGCATAATGACATCTAGATTACAAGCATCATCATATGAATCTCAATCATGTAAAGCAGCTCATGAGATTATTGTATTGAAGCACATAGGAGAGAGATGAACCACATAGCTACCGGTACAGCCCCGAGCCTCGATGGAGAACTACTCCCTCCTCATGGGAGCAGCAGCGGTGATGAAGATGGCGGTGGAGATGGCAGCGGTGTCGATGGAGAAGCCTTCCGGGGGCACTTCCCCGCTTCGGCAGGGTGCCGGAACAGAGACTCCTGTCCCCCAGATCTTTGCTTCGCGATGGCGGCGGCTCTGGAAGGTTTTCCGTATCGTGGTTCTTCGTATCAGGGGTTTCGCGACGGAGGCTTTAAGTAGGCGGAAGGGCAGAGTCGGGGGCCAGACGAGGGGCCCACACCATAGGGCGGCGCGGGCCCCCCCTTGGCCGCGCCGCCATGTGGTGTCGCCACCTCGTGGCCCCACTTCGTATGCTCTTCGGTCTTCTGGAAGCTCCGTGGAAAAATAGGCCCCTGGGTCTTCGTTTCGTCCAATTCCGAGAATATTTCGTTACTAGGATTTCTGAAACCAAAAACAGCAGAAAACAGGAACTGGCACTTCGGCATCTTGTTAATAGGTTAGTTCCAGAAAATGCACGAATATGACATAAAGTGTGTATAAAATATGTAGTTATCATCAATAATATGGCATAGAACATAAGAAATTATCGATACGTCGGAGACGTATCAAGCATCCCCAAGCTTAGTTCTGCTCGTCCCGAGCAGGTAAAACGATAACAAAGATAATTTCTGAAGTGATATGCCATCATAACCTTGATCATATTGTAAACATATGTAATGAATGCAGCGATCAAAACAATGGTAATGACATGAGTAAACAACTGAATCATAAAGCAATGAATTTTCATGAATAGCACTTTCAAGACAGGCATCAATAAGTCTTGCATAAGAGTTAACTCATAAAGCAATAATTTAAAGTAAAGATATTGAAGCAACACAAGGAAAGATAAAGTTTCAGCAATTGCTTTCAACTTGTAACATGTATATCTCAATGATAGTTTGTCAACATAGAGTAATATAACAAGTGCAATATGCAAGTATGTAGGAATCAATGCACAGTTCACACAAGTGTTTGCTTCTTGAGGTCGAGAGATGATAGGGCAAAGGTGTCCGATCTTTCGATGAGATGGGGATAATTCGATTTGTTGGTGGAGTTCGTGCTTGACGATCCGACTACACGTGCAAAGCTCGTGCGCCAATGCAATCGCTAGGACAATCTCCGGGAGTTACTGATCTTGCGGGAGCACGATCAGCCTGACCAGCAAGGGTCTTAATTCCTACCTGAAATCGAGAACAAGTAAGAACTAAAGATGCAATCAGAATATTGCGAATAGAGATGAAAGCTTGATTGATAATGGTGGGATTCCGAATAGTCGGTCTTGTTCTGGGCGTTGGCCTCAAAAGAAGAACACGTAGTTGCAACAATTGGCTAACTTTTAATCTAATCAAAACCCAAGTTCTAATGACGGCTACAGAGGGATATATATGGGGGAAGTGAAGGGATTTTCGTCCAACCAGCTAGGGTTGGCCAAAAACACCCCTAAATGGGCCTTCCTCCACTTATATGGCCTCTTAAAATCCCCTAAAATACCTAATCCGAAAATACATGGGCCTGGCCCATTAAATAAGGTGACGCAGCACCACAAATAACTCTTTGGACGAATTTTATGATGGAGTAACTTGTATAATTCATCCAAGCATCGTTGCTTCACTATGGTGGCTTCAATGTTCTGAAATCCTCGCTTGCAACGCCATCCTGAATCCTTGCAGGTCTGCTGCCATCTCCATGCACATTCCTAATCCAATGCTTGGCGTCCATGCTAGATCCATTCCTAAATAATATAAATACATTTGATTTAGGCAGCATCATATTCTCATATATATCAGGAAGGATTCCTAGTAACGAATGTACCTGAGATGTGGTTGTAGGAGTATTGGTTGTATCTATCATAGAGATGTCCTCATCATCCTCCCCTACTTGAATTGAAGTCGTCCTCGACGTAGTCTCATCTTTTTCACCAAGATATGCCTTCAAATCGGAGGTAATCATGTCCTCATCATCCTCCCTTTCTTGAAAGAAAAGCCGTCCTCGGCGATGTTTATTCTGTAAACATGCTAACAAAAGAGACAAGGTATATGCATGGTATATGTATATGTCATCCGTTTTAACAGCTCTGTCATGTTTCCCATTTAATTTTGTACATATACCAGTATTGTAGTAGCGTAGAAGATCATTAATCCCCATTAAACATTTATCACAACTCAGTTTGCAGATATAAGTGAAGCACATATTAACTCCTTTCAAATTATAATGCTCATAATTAAACCATCCCAAAGTTGGTAACCCAAAACGTAAGGTCTCAAATTTACTAGCCACGTCATGTTGAATTAAACAATTTTGCAGCAAGTTATTTGGCATAGAATGAATACCAACATTGGTGGTCATATCAAAATGAGAAAGCATATACACAAATTCAGTTTTATTGGAACTATAAGAATCATCACACATGATGCAAATCCTATGTACCATAAAAACATTGGTGCTGACATACTCCCCAATCAAATTAAAAGTAACATCGGGGGTGTAGACACTCTTTAAACAAGGAAGTTCATCAATTTTATTTCTAGCATGTGACAAAGATATAGGTGGATCCATCACAACAGAAAACAAAGAGTTAGCATGAGAAATCTTAGCCAACACTTCATTATTCATAACCAGTTTTATATGATCCATACTAGAGTCATCTTTCAAGTCACAAGGTTCATTATCAGGAGCAAGAATTTCAGTTTGTGCACTCATAGATATGGAAGAATTAACTTGTACAGTAGGTGTACTCAACATAGTTGGTATATCATTTACACAAGTTCCTAACACATGGTCATCATTGGAAACAAAATTCTCCGTTGGTACACTCATATCAATAGAGGAATGAAAAACAGCACATGGTACACACAAATCTGTAGGTTTGTCATAACTAGAGTCAACCAAAAGATTGCTAGTCATATCAATGATAATTTCAGTGGTATGATCACATGGTACTTGCAAATCAGTAGTATGATCCTCTAATATAGGCGGTGTGGCCAAATCATCAGCGAACTCAACACATGGTATATTAACATCAACATTGCATTCATCAATCTCATGTGGAGGGATAAAATCAGTACCTTCACTTTTACCTTGTGACTCCAACGTAGTAGATGTTCGCAGCGACGTGTCACAAGTCTGTGGCTGGGCGACTCGCACTACAATATTCATGCGTGGAACGTTGGAAGAAACAACCGGTGCTAGTGTGCATGACTTGGAGGAGTTGAAATGGTCCACCGTGTTTTCCTGTATGTGTTTCTCAAAAGCACAAGCGCGAACATATATACCAATAGTTGAACGAGGAATATACTTAAACATAACCTTAATATCAGGGTTCAAGCCGTTGACAAACATGTTTCTAGTACTTTCCTCAAATTCCTTTATATCACAACGGTACATGTAAAATTTAAATTCCTGATAGTAAACATGCACAGTATTACTACCTTGTTCTAATCGTTCAAGTTTGCGGAGCATTTCACGTTGATGAGAAAGAGGCACAAATCTACGTCTCAAAACATATTTTAAATCTACCCAAGTAGTAGGTTTATTATCGACATTTTCTTTATAATTCCAGTCCCACCAAACGGAAGCCAAACCCGTAAAAACTCTAGCAGCAGTTCTTACTTTCTCATGTTCGGTAAAATCATGGCATCCAAAAATATGGTCGACTTCAAACTCCCAATCAAAATAAGTATCAGTATTATATCTACCCTCATAAACTGGTAAAGAAATAACCTGATCATGATCTCCTGTAAATGGTCGCACATGCATCTCCATAGTCTTCATGGTACTCGGGTCGATGGATTGGTCCTCAATTCCTTTCATGGTTAGTACCCAAAAATCGCAAGTGTATATGCCTAGAAGCTACGCAAATATGGTGGTATCACGCGCAATTCGTCAAGCAAAATACAAAGCTCTTACAAGTTCTTACCAAACAAGAGGAAGGCGATATAGCAACCAACAAGGATCAGCTTCTCCCCGAGATTGCACAAAGCGATTACCAGGTGTCGACACAAAGCACGTAGAGAAATCTGTGGAGCTCTGAGAAGGCAAAGTATAGTGATATGGTGGCACAGTAATCAAATCAGCGATGCAAATTGAGTAAATGCTCAACGAAGGTACTGTGCTGGTCCTAGGCTAGATCGTATTAGAGACGCGAGCCTAAATCACCAACGAGGTCACAATGCGGCACAAGATGCAAGAGGCAGCGAAACTGGTGCTGGAGGATAGAGGTACCTACGGGAAGGCGGCAAGTTTTTTTTTTTTGACTCAACTTGGCGCTAGACCCTAGAGGTCTCTATGGTAGGGCGCCCAGTTTTTTTTTTTTTTTTTTTTTTTTTTTTTTGGGATCAACCTTGGCGCATGACCATAGAGGTCTCTATGGTAAGGCGCCCAGAATTTTTTTTTTGTTTTTTTTTTTTTTGGATCAGACTTGGCGCATGACCATAGAGGTCTCTATGGTAGGGCGCCCAGAAATTTTCGGATTTTTTTTTTGTTTTTTTTTTTACCTGATCTTTGGAAAGGAAACGCAACTCTGTCGGTCAACAAACTTGGCAAACAGATCGGATCCCTGTATTGATTTTCTTGAATGGTCGACGATGGATAAGTATATATGAGAAGAAAGTAGGATGATGTAAACTTCCACGTGCATGCGGTGAAGAGAGTATATTGTATTCAAACTTGGATGTACGAAGCTTGGAAACGAATCTGGCCCAAGAAAAACGGCAAACAATCTGCACGTACTTCTATTTATCTCCTTTCTTCTTCTTTTTTTCACGTAACAGGGACCAGATACAGAGCAAGTTCCGATCTAGGCTGAGCCAAAACTTGCAAGCGATACAATGATTTGATGGATGGTGGCGGAAACTAGGAAGAACAATGGGTGGGCGGTGTGGAGAAACAAAAATTTCGATGATGATTGCGAGGCGGAAACAAAAGGTGGATGAAGACAAAGACTCAGCGTGGTGACGAAACGTGACTAGAACTCGAAACTCTAACGACTCTAGACGCTAAGACCAGCACGCGACACAACGATTGCAGACAAAGACTCAAAAAGCAAAAACTGAAAAGATCATGCAATGGCTTGGCAGGGGCTATGGGACGGATGATCTAACCTAATATATTTTTGTGGGGCTTTTTCTGGGTTATAGGTAAAAACAAATCTACACTAGGAAAACTGTAAATCTCACCGAGCAACCTGAAATCTGATACCACTTGATAGGGCAAAGGTGTCCGATCTTTCGATGAGATGGGGATAATTCGATTTGTTGGTGGAGTTCGTGCTTGACGATCCGACTACACGTGCAAAGCTCGTGCGCCAATGCAATCGCTAGGACAATCTCCGGGAGTTACTGATCTTACGGGAGCACGATCAGCCTGACCAGCAAGGGTCTTAATTCCTACCTGAAATCGAGAACAAGTAAGAACTAAAGATGCAATCAGAATATTGCGAATAGAGATGAAAGCTTGATTGATAATGGTGGGATTCCGAATAGTCGGTCTTGTTCTGGGCGTTGGCCTCAAAAGAAGAACACGTAGTTGCAACAATTGGCTAACTTTTAATCTAATCAAAACCCAAGTTCTAATGACGGCTACAGAGGGATATATATGGGGGAAGTGAAGGGATTTTCGTCCAACCAGCTAGGGTTGGCCAAAAACACCCCTAAATGGGCCTTCCTCCACTTATATGGCCTCTTAAAATCCCCTAAAATACCTAATCCGAAAATACATGGGCCTGGCCCATTAAATAAGGTGACGCAGCACCACAAATAACTCTTTGGACGAATTTTATGATGGAGTAACTTGTATAATTCATCCAAGCATCGTTGCTTCACTATGGTGGCTTCAATGTTCTGAAATCCTCGCTTGCAACGCCATCCTGAATCCTTGCAGGTCTGATGCCATCTCCATGCACATTCCTAATCCAATGCTTGGCGTCCATGCTAGATCCATTCCTAAATAATATAAATACATTTGATTTAGGCAGCATCATATTCTCATATATATCAGGAAGGATTCCTAGTAACGAATGTACCTGAGATGTGGTTGTAGGAGTATTGGTTGTATCTATCATAGAGATGTCCTCATCAAGAGAGATAGGTGAACTGACTCAACATAAAAGTAAAAGAGAATGGTCCTTCAAAGAGGAAAGCATCGATTGCTATATTTGTGCTAGAGCTTTTATTTTGAAAACATGAAACAATTTTGTCAACGGTAGTAATAAAGCATATGAGTTATGTACATTATATCTTACAAGTTGCAAGTCTCATGCATAGTATACTAATAGTGCCCGCACCTTGTCCTAATTAACTTGGACTACCGGATCTTTGCAATGCACATGTTTTGACCAAGTGTCACAATGGGGTACCTCCATGCCGCCTGTACAAAGGTCTAAGGAGAAAGCTCGCATTTTGGATTTCTCGCTTTTGATTATTCTCAACTTAGACATCCATACCGGGACAACATGGACAACAGATAATGGACTCCTCTTTAATGCATAAGCATGTGGCAACAATTATTATTCTCTTACGAGATTGAGGATATGTGTCCAAACTGAAACTTCCACCATGAATCATGGCTTTAGTTAGCGGCCCAAAGTTCTTCTCTAACAATATGCATGCTCCAACCATGAAGGTGGTAGATCTCTCTTGCTTCAGACAAGACGGACATGCATAGCAACTCACATGATATTCAACAAAGAATAGTTGATGGCGTCCCCAGAAACATGGTTATCGCACAACAAGCAACTTAATAAGAGATAAAGTGCATAAGTACATATTCAATACCACAATAGTTTTTAAGCTATTTGTCCCATGAGCTATATATTGCAAAGGTGAATGATGGAATTTTAAAGGTAGCACTCAAGCAATTTACTTTGGAATGGCGGATAAATACCATGTAGTAGGTAGGTATGGTGGACACAAATGGCATAGTGGTTGGCTCAAGTATTTTGGATGCATGAGAAGTATTCCCTCTCGATACAAGGTTTAGGCTAGCAAGGTTATTTGAAACAAACACAAGGATGAACGGTACAGAAAAACTCACATAAAAGACATATGGTAAACATTATAAGACTCCATACCGTCTTCCTTGTTGTTCAAAACTCAATACTAGATGTTATCTAGACTCTAGAGAAACCAAATATGCAAACCAAATTAGCAAGCTCTAAGTATTTCTTCATTAATAGGTGCAAAGCATATGATGCAAGAGCTTAAACATGAGCACAACAATTGCCAAGTATCACATTATCCAAGACATTATAGCAATTTACTACATGTATCATTTTCCAATTCCAACCATATAACAAATTAACGAAGAAGAAACTTCGCCATGAATACTATGAGCTAAGAACACATGTGTTCATACGAACCAGCGAAGCGTGTCTCTCTCCCACACAAGCATGATGAACTTATTCAAACATAAACAAAAACAAACAGACGCTCCAAGTAAAGTACATAAGATGTGACGGAATAAAAATATAGTTTCAGGAGAGGAACCTGATAATGTTGTCGATGAAGAAGGGGATGCCTTGGGCATCCCCAAGCTTAGACGCTTGAGTCTTCTTAATATATGCAGGGGTGAACCACCGGGGCATCCCCAAGCTTAGAGCTTTCACTCTTCTTGATCATAGTATATCATCCTCCTCTCTTGACCCTTGAAAACTTCCTCCACACCAAACTCGAAACAACTCATTAGAGGGTTAGTGCATAATAAAAATTCACATGTTCAGAGGTGACACAATCATTCTTAACATTTCTGGACATTGCATAAAGCTACTGGACATTAATGGATCAAAGAAATTCATCCAACATAGCAAAAGAGGCAATGCGAAATAAAAAGCAGAATCTGTCAAAACAGAACAGTCCGTAAAGATGGATTTTATTAGGGCACCAGACTTGCTCAAACTAAAATGCTCAAATTGAATGAAAGTTGCGTACATATCTGAAGATCATGCACGTAAATTGGCTTAATTTTCTGAGTTACCTACAGAGAATTAGACCCAGATTCGTGACAGCAAAGAAAACTGTTTCTGCGCAGTAATCCAAATCTAGTACTTACTTTACTATCAAAGACTTTACTTGGCACAACAAAACATAAAACTAAGATAAGGAGAGGTTGCTACAGTAGTAAACAACTTCCAAGACACAAATATAAAACAAAGTACTGTAGCAAAATAACACATGGGTTATCTCCCAAGAAGTTCTTTCTTTTTAGCCATTAAGATGGGCTCAGCAGTTTTAATGATGCACTCGCAAGAAATAGTATTCGAAGCAAAAGAGAGCATCAAGAGGCAAATTCAAAACACATTTAAGTCTAACATGCTTCCTATGCATAGGAATCTTGTAAATAAACAAGTTCATGAAGAGCAAAGTGACAAGCATAGGAAGATAAAACAAGTGTAGCTTAAAAAAATTCAGCACATAGAGAGGTGTTTTAGTAACATGAAAATTTCTACCACCATATTTTCCTCTCTCATAATAACTTTCAGTAGCATCATGAGCAAACTCAACAATATAACTATCACATAAAGCATTCTTATCATGAGTCTCATGCATAAAATTATTACTCTCCACATAGGCATAGTCAATTTTATTAGTAATAGTGGGAGCAAATTCAACGAAGTAGCTATCATTATTATTCTCATCAAGTGTAGGAGGCATAGTATAATCACAACAAAATTTACTCTCCGCAGTAAGTGGCATCAAAAGACCACTATCATTATAATCATCAGAAATAGGAGGCAAAGTATCATCAAAGAAAAATTTCTCCTCAATGCTTGGGGGACTAAAAAGATCATGAAAACCAGCTTCCCCAAGCTTAGAACTTTCTATATTATTATCAACAATGGTGTTCAAAGCGTTCATACTAATATTACTACCAGCATGCAAATAAGATTTCATAGGCTTTTTAATTTTCGCATCAAACAATCCATGTTTTAAATCAGGAAATAGAATAAGAAGCTCATTGTTGTCCATTATGCCAAACTAGTGTAAACAAGAAACAAAAAGATGCAATTGCAGGATCTAAAGGAAATAGCTTCGAGCACACACACGACGGCAACAGAAAAATACTTTACCTGGGACCGTAGTATGAGTGCCTTTTACCTTTCCTCCCCGGCAACGGCGCCAGAAAAGTGCTTGATGTCTACGGGAGCTTCTATTCTTGTAGACAGTGTTGGGCCTCCAAGAGCAGAGGTTTGTAGAACAGCAGCAAGTTTCCCTTAAGTGGATCACCCAAGGTTTATCGATCTCAGGGAGGAAGAGGTCAAAGATATCCCTCTCATGCAACCCTGCAACCACAAAGCAAGAAGTCTCTTGTGTCCCCAACACACCTAATAGGTGCACTAGTTCGGCGAAGAGATAGTGAAATACAGGTGGTATGAATAAGTAGTAGCAACGGCACCAGAAAAGTGATTTGCCCAGGACAGTAAACAAGCAGTAGTAACGTAGCAGTAGTAACGCAGCAGTAGTAACGCAGTAAAACAGTAAACAAGCAGCGATAGCAGTATTTAGGAACAAGGCCTAGGGATTACACTTTCACTAGTGGACACTCTCAACATTGATCACATAACAGAATAGATAAATGCATACTCTACACTTTTGTTGGATGATGAACACATTGCGTAGGATTACACGAACCCTCAATGCCGGAGTTAACAAGCTCCACAATAATGCTCATATTTTAGTAACCTTTAGTGTAAGATAGATCAAAAGACTAAACCAAGTACTAGCATAGCATGCACACTGTCACCTTCATGCATATGTAGGAGGAATAGATCACATCAATATTATCATAGCAATAGTTAACTTCGCAATCTACAAGAGATCATGATCATAGCATAAACCAAGTACTAACACGGTGCACACACTGTCACCTTTGCACACGTGCAGGAGGAATAAAACTACTTTAATAACATTGCTAGAGTAGCACATAGATAAATTGTGATACAAACACATTGCAATCATAAAGAGATATAAATAAGCACCTCACTATGCCATTCAACAGTGAATAAGTATTCTGTGAAATATAGCCTAAGAGACCCACACGGTGCACACACTGTCACCTTTACACACGAGGGACAAGGAGTCTCCGGAGATCACATAAGTAAAACTCACTTGACTAGCATAATGACATCTAGATTACAAGCATCATCATATGAATCTCAATCATGTAAAGCAGCTCATGAGATTATTGTATTGAAGCACATAGGAGAGAGATGAATCACATAGCTATCGGTACAGCCCCGAGCCTCGATGGAGAACTACTCCCTCCTCATGGGAGCAGCAGCGGTGATGAAGATGGCGGTGGAGATGGCAGCGGTGTCGATGGAGAAGCTTTCCGGGGGCACTTCCCCGCTCCGGCAGGGTGCCGGAACAGAGACTCCTGTCCCCCAGATCTTTGCTTCGCGATGGCGGCGGCTCTGGAAGGTTTTCCGTATCGTGGTTCTTCGTATCAGGGGTTTTGCGACGGAGGCTTTAAGTAGGCGGAAGGGCAGAGTCGGGGGCCAGACGAGGGGCCCACACCATAGGGCGGCGCGGGCCCGCCCTTGGCCGCGCCGCCATGTGGTGTCGCCACCTCGTGGCCCCACTTCGTATGCTCTTCGGTCTTCTGGAAGCTCCGTGGAAAAATAGGCCCCTGGGTCTTCGTTTCGTCCAATTCCGAGAATATTTCGTTACTAGGATTTCTGAAACCAAAAACAGCAGAAAACAGGGCACTTCGGCATCTTGTTAATAGGTTAGTTCCAGAAAATGCACGAATATGACATAAAGTGTGCATAAAACATGTAGGTATCATCAATAATATGGCATAGAACATAAGAAATTATCGATACGTCGGAGACGTATCAGAGATCTCGTCCCCGAGCTGCAGGCAGGGATTAGATGACCGCGAGCGGCGACTAGCTGTGGGCGGCACATCGAAAAGGTAGGGCGTCCTCGCGGTGCAGAGTTCCCGGCGAGCGGTGACTGCGGGTGGTGCTCCAGTGTTGGTTACATCATGGGGTGGTGACGGTGGCGTGCCTCTGGCGGCTGGGAGACGTGGGGGTTGGGGTGATTGATGGAGCTAGACATAACGAACTAGATTTCACGTGGGGGATTTGGGCTAGGATGGGGTGCTGCCGTGTTGGGCTGGGCCTTTTGCGGGATGTTCTGTCATGTGCTTCTATTAACTTTGGGTCATTCGGGAAATTCGGGAAATTCGGGTACCGTGAGTACTGACTCGATTATTCTGAGTATAATTCGGGTTTCAAAAACTGCTACCCGATAATGCAACCGGGTTTTTTGAGTTCGGGCTATTCGGGTTCGGGGCCGGGTAGTTCGGGTTCGGGGTTTCTGGTTTTATGCCCACCGTGACTTCCGCCTATTTATTCACGATCTCGGAAAAAACCTAAATACCCGAGCCTCCATCCACGAAAAGTTCCTGGCACCCTGCCGGAGAGGGAGATCATCACCGGAGGCCTCGCTACATCGCCATGCCCGCCTCCGAAGTTAAGCGTGAGTAGTTCATCTCTGGACCACAGGTCCATAGCAGTAGCTAGATGGTTTTCTTCTCCAATTTATGCTTCATGTTTAGATCTTGTGAGCAGCCTATCATGATCAAGATCATCGAGCAGCCTATCATGATCAAGATCATCTTTATGTAATGCTACTTTGACAAGATGCTACAGTGACAGTTCCCTATTTTCTATTGTTTTGTATTTCAGAAAAGTTGTATATGAAATATTCTTGGAATTGGACGAAACAAAAGCCGAAGTTCATATTTTACCGTAACGAAGACGGTGTCCAGAGGAGAGACGAAGAGGCGGCACAGGGCGGCCACAACAGGCCTTGGCGCGGCCCAGCCCCTGACCGCGACAAGGGGTGGTGTGCCCCCCAGGAGTCCACTGACCTTGCCCTTCCGCCTATTTATTCACGATCTCGGGAAAAAACCTAAATACCCTAGCCTCCATCCACGAAAAGTTTCGTCGCGGCCTCCATCGCCGACCCTAGCTCGGAAGGGTTCCTAAGCTCTTCCCGGCACCATGCCGGAGAGGGAGATCATCACCGGAGGCCTCTACATCGCCATGCCCGCCTCTGATGTGATGCGTGAGTAGTTCATCTCTGGACTACGGGTCCATAGCAGTAGCTAGATGGTTGTCTTATCCAATTTATGCTTCATATTTAGATCTTGTGAGCTGCCTATCATGATCAAGATCATCTTTATGTAATGCTACATGTTGTGTTTGCTGGGATCCGATGAATATTGAATACTATGTTGAGATCGATTATATACTTGTCATATGTTATTTGTGATCTTGCATGCTCTCCGTTGCTAGTAGATGCTTTGGCCAAGTAAATGCTTGTAACTCCAAGAGGAAGTCGAGGTGACATCTACGGCAGGTCTTGCAAGATTAATGCGTTGATCTCTCTTGAAGATGGAGTCGAGGAAGACGGCGGGAGCAACTCCTATGGCGTGTGCGTTGGCGTGCGCTGAGAGTCTGCTTGACTGGATGTGTTTCTCACCTGCTATTGGGTGGTCTGAGAAGGCATTTATTTTTGGATGATTTGAGTTGGTGTATTGTCACCCTCTTCATCCCACTGTAGGTATAGTAAGGTTGCTTCGAGTTCGATCTTTTGTATTTTTTCTTGTAAGGTTTCGTGAATAATCTAATAAAAAAAGCCGTGTGCATCCTTTGGATGCAGAAGCTGGAGCGATATTTCCCCCATTTCGAAAAAAAAACTCCAAGAGGAAGTATTTATGCTCGATAGTGGGTTCATGCCTCTAGTTTTCTAGAAGAGTGACAATAACTTCTAAGATTGTAGATGTGATGTTGCTATTAGGGAGAAAACAACAATACTTTATCTAAGGGTAATTCTATTGTTTACTTTACACACATTGCTTAATGCGATAATCTGTTGCTTGCAACTTAGTACTGAAAGGGGTTCGGATGCTAACCGGAAGGTGGATTATTAGTCATAGACGCAGTTGGATTACGGTCTATGTATTATGTTGTAATGCCCAAACAAATCTCATAGTAATCATCTTGTCATGTATGGGCTTTATTTTGTCCATTGCCCAGCTGTAATTTGTTCACCCAACATGTTATTTATCTTTATGGAGAGACACCTCTAGTGAACTGTGGACCCCGATCATTTCTTTTACACTGATAAAATCATCCTGTTTTGTTTACTTACTGCAAGCATTGTTCTTTTTAATTTCACTTCAAACAAACATCTCTTTCCGCACTATACGGTTAGTCCTTTGTTTCAGCAAAACCGGTGAGATTGACAATCTCATTGTAAGTTGGGGCAAAATATTTTGGTTGTGTTATGTGCATGTTCCACGTTGTTGCTGACGCCGGTAGTGCGCCGTGTCACAAGTCAGCTAGCAACACCTTCAGAAGTCACGCCTTTCTCTTACTGATCGATTAAACCTTGATTTCTTACTGAGGGAAAACTTGCTACTGTGGTCATCATACCTTCCTCTTGGGGTTCCCCAACGGTGTACGTGCAATCTGCGCTCACCAATGAACATAACTGGATATTTCCTATTTCTATTGGTATGTTTCAATTAGAGAGATAGGCTTCATCAACATGGATGGAAACCTACCATTCTCTATTATGGTATAGATCATGATTTAATACTTCCATCAGGTGTGATCATATCAATAACAACTTGACAGAAAGTTTTAACGACAAGGCGAATGAGTTAAAATACTTGCGTATGCATGACATGGTTTACCATATCAGGATCATGCGATCATGCGTTTGTGAGAACTGAGAAGAAGGATTGGTGACGTTCTACAACGGGACAAGTTGTATGCAATGGTACAACAGGTTGTTAGCATGAGCATAAATCTTACACATTTGTCGGTTGAGAAATCTGCATTGTGGATTATTGAAGTTAGAGATACCAAGACTAGAAGGAGGCATGTTGTTAACACTGAAGTGCATGAAAGAACTTGTCTCGAGTGGCAACATATTGCGAAGCCTTGTGATCATGCATACTTTTCTTGGATCCAAACCAAAGATAAACATGCACGTGTAGTTGCATGAATAGTACTAAGTAGCTAAATTTAAGGTTGCATACGCAACTCCAATTCCACCAGTTATAGACCAGTCTTAGTGGCCTAAACAGGAAATTGAATTTTCCTTGTGTTCTCCCATGATAAAAAGAAAGGTTGACAGGCCTAAACAAAGTAGATAGAAGACATGATTTGAGAAATGTGGGAGTAGTAAGAAGGGAAAAAACATGAAAAGCTAAAAGGGCAAAATAGATGCAAGTTGTGCGAGGAACTTGTGTGTCGAATTGGATCTTTCAAATGCCATTAAACTTCCAAAAGGACAAAGTATGCTCATGTTTGTGTTGTAATTGTTTTTATTGCTTTTTTCAGGACATGATTTGTTTTGCAAGAGAAACATGCAGTTCAACCCCTTGTTGTTGAGGTTTGTTGGCCAACGAAAAAGGCAAGACACAATGGATGTACAAAAAATAGAAATGGCGATGAAACAGTGAGAAATGAGCCAGCTGTGGATGTTGCATGCAGTGCAAACTGGAGTAGTTTTAGATGTTGTGTTGTAGACTAAGCCAGTTCTGCATGTTGCAGCGCAAGCTGGAGCAAGTTGAATGTTGTGCTGCAAACTGAGCTATTTCTGGATGCTGAAGTGCATACTTAAGCAGTTGTTGGTGTTGTGGTGCAAACTGAAGCTACTACAACTATTGAGGTGCAAACTGAAGCACTCTTGGTTGTTGTGGTGCAAACTAAACCTATTCCATTCGTTGAGGGGCAAACTCAAGCACATGCATGTGGGCGTTGAGGATTGCACAAGCAAAAGCAAGCTCTACGACTTGTTGTGGAGAGGCCTACTGATAGTGAAGCAAAGATAATCAAGAGTATGAGTGAAGTTCCTGCTGTAGTATAAAAAAGAATCAGTAGTAAGACCACAAAGAAAAAGCAAAGGGGAACACGGCTCTGTTAGGTCACGCCTCTGGCGATATGGGCGACTTCGCCCTGCCGCCGCCGCCAACACCTTACGAGAGCCCATCGGATCGACGCCGGGCGTTGAGAGAGGTCAACCGCGTCACGAGACGTGTGGGTAAGGATGGAAATCGGGGAGTTCGTCCCCAGTACGAGGAGGGCTCAGCGGTGGGGTGGCCTTTAAAATCTGGCCCGCCACCAGACCTAGATCCCCACAATCTTGATCCACAACATCGATCTACCAAGGTCTCTGCAAGCAGATCGCTCCAGGATTCACCAGCGACGATGGCAGCAAAGGGAGGCAGCAAGATGGAGTTGGAAGTTGTTTCGAGCCAGGGAGTTCAGCCAGTCGACATGGCCAATCTAGGGCCAACAAGCCATGGTGCTGGGGCTCCTGCTAGCATCAAGGCAGAGCGCGCGCGGGAAACGCCTCGGTTTGCTGGGCTGCTGATGGCGCCGTCGGTTGGTGGGGGTGATTATGGGGGACTCGTTGAGAGACCTGCCCACCCGAAGCCTCCCGGCGGTCCGTCAAGGGCTCCAGTGTTAAGGCGTAGAGCGCAGCTTGACGCCGACATGGTTGATGAAGGGGATGGCAATTGGGATGATGGGAATATGCAAGATGAGGTGGGTCTCAGACAAGGAGCAGAAGTGCAGATTGGTGGCGTCGTTGATATGGAGGATGATGTATACCTGGAATTTGATGAGGAGGAAGAGGTAAAGAAGAAACCGAGTGAGCCTACGACATGGAATCTTCTTGCAAGGTATATGGCCAACTTTAAACCACATACAACAGCAATGTTTAAACGTTTCGCTGAGGAAGTTTGGCACCTCCGTAATGGCATTGAGTACTCAGAGAAGGGGAAGAACTATTATATGATTACCTTGTTCTCTAAAGGCGACTATGATTTTGTGAGGCGCGGCGGGCCGTGGATCTTTAACCAGAATGCGTTGAAGGTCAAGGAACTTGATGATGATGCCCAACCATCTGCGTCCATCCTTAATTCAGTGCCAGTTTGGGTTCGCATATATGATGTTCCTTGGGGGAAGCAGGATGAGGTGTGGGGAAGAAGGTATGGGAATGGTCTAGGTGAAGCCATAGAGGTGGATGTGCCGGCTAGCGAACAGGAGAAGAAGGAGTTCTTGAGGGTGCGTGTCAAGCTGCCGTATGATCGCCGCAAACCCAGATTACAACGGGTGTCAAAGGGAAACCCAAGGAGGTAAAGGTGTTCAAGCTGAAGTATGAGCGGGTTCCATACTATTGCACCCACTGCGGATTCATGGGTCACAAGACAGATGAATGTGAGAAGAAACGGATGGGTACACCTTCGCTGGATTATGATGCACATGAACTCCGCTGCAGCCCATATAAGAAGTTTGAGTTTCGTACCCACTATATGGCCCCAGGCCAGGCATCAGTAAAACGTGGGCTCAGCTTTGCTAGTTTTGGGTCAGCAGAATCCTACAAACGCTTTAATTCAAGGCAGTCCCGTGGGGCGGGACGCAGTAGTGTTACGCCGGAGCATGTACAATCCCAGTCTGATTCAGCTAACAACGAAATGCCTCCGCTCATGGATGATCCCCTGGCAACGCTACATGACGTGACAGTAGCACAGAAGGAAGCAAATGACGAAATTGGTGAGGTGGAGCGGCTGATACCTCAGGAGGTGGAGTCAACCCTTGCGTCCAAGGTTGGTGCTATGGTGATGGATCCGGGCCATGGCGCGCAAGTGTGCACTGATCTGGTGGGGAAGGATGCCTCGATACCTATTGTCCAATTCCCAGATGAGGATGGACAGGGTGATGAAACTGAGCGGACGCCCCAGGTTCATGTCGAGATGACGGCTGACATGCTTGCCCATATGCAGCGCATGCACGCGAGACATAACAGCATGGTTGGTGGCAGTAACTGGGAGCGGGGACCTCGGCCTAGTGATATGATACCGGCACTCCAAGGCCTGTCCAGCCTTCAGGTCTCTTTTGGGTCTGTGAATGATGTCTCGATGACTCCAGCTGATACGATCTTGGGTAAAAGAGGAGCAGAAGAGCAGGAGGTGCAAGGAGGACGCCTTGAGCTATCCCTAGGGCTGGACTATGGGGGTACGAAGGCTGGTGGTACACCAAAGAAGGGCAAGACGCAAGGTGCTGATCAAGGGCAACCTGAGAAGCGCAACATCGACATGTTCTATAGGAGGAATAGGAAGGGGGCAGCGACCGGTCATACACCTACCGGGAAACTGACGAGACCTAATGTTTGGTCTCGTCAGGAGCAATGAATTGCCTCTCGTTCAACTGTCGGGGAGCTGGGAATAAACCGACAGTGCGTGAACTAGTTACTCTTTCCCAAGTTTGGAGTCCTCATTTGTTTTTTATTTGTGAAACTAGGCAACATAAGAATAAGATGCGCCGCTTGCGCCATAGGTTAGGTTTAAAAGGCTTTGCAGGTCATAGTAGTGATGGGTTGAGTGGAGGTCTAGCTTTATTTTGGCATGAAAATTGGGTTGTAGAAGTTAAAGCTATAAATGAAAGATTTATTGATGCTTATGTCTGTGTGTCCCCTAATGAGCCACAATGGCATTTAACCTGCATCTATGGGGAACCACGGGTGGAAAATCGGCAACACTTGTGGGATATGCTTAAAGCTTTAAAATTGGAATCAGATTTACCTTGGTTGGTTATGGGTGACTTTAATGAGGTTATGTGGCCAGAAGAACACATCTCTCGCACCCCACGGCCAGTGCGACAGATGGAGGCTTTCCGTGACATGCTGAATGTGTGCTCTCTACAGGACCTCGGCTTCTCTGGTGTTCCTTATACCTACGATAATAAAAGAAAAGGGGGGGCAAATGTTAAGGTTCGACTAGACAGGGCAGTGGCCACGCCAGCGTGGCGAGACTTGTTTGCTGATTCACGGGTCCAGCACTTAGTTTCCCCTGTATCTGATCACTGTCCTATTTTAGTCTCTCTGTTACAGGAAGTAAGAAGCAATAACAGGCATCCAAGACGCCAATACGAAGTGCTCTGGGAGAGAGCCCCGGATCTACCGGAGCGTGTTACCCAAGCTTGGAATGAAGCAGGCCAGAAGGGAGACCTAGGAGCAGTACGACAAGGGCTGGATAAGGTCATGTCTGAGTTACAGCAGTGGAGTAAAAAGAGGTTTGGCAATGTGCTCAGAGAACTTGATAAATCACGTAAGGAGCTGGAGCGACTCATGGTCGACGACGCGGATCAACAAGCAATTCGCAGGGCTACAGATCATATGCACGAAATGCTATATAGAGAGGAGCTTCTTTGGATGCAACGGTCCCGTATCAGCTGGCTCAAAGAGGGTGATCGAAATACACGTTTCTTCCACCAAAAAGCGGTATGGCGTGCAAGGAAAAATAAAATTAAGAAGCTAAAAGATGATGAGGGCTGCTGGCAGTCCACGCCCTCGGATATGGAGAGAATGGCCACGTCATACTTTAAAGAGCTCTTCACACGAGATCCTTCTTTAAACTCTGATGCTTTGGTGAACTTGTTTCAGGAGAAAGTAACACCGGAAATGAATGAGGCTTTGTGCAAGGATTTCACTGACGAAGAGATAGGCGATGCACTCTTCCAGATTGGCCCCTTAAAAGCACCGGGAGTGGATGGTTTCCCGGCAAGATTCTACCAACGCAATTGGGCCACTCTAAGGGCTGAGGTTACTAATGCGGTAAAAGTGTTCTTTGTGACAGGAAGAATGCCGGAAGGAGTGAATGACACAGCCATAGTCCTGATTCCTAAGAATGATCAACCGGAAACTCTGAAGGATTTCAGACCGATTAGTCTGTGTACGGTCCTATACAAAGTTCTAGCCAAATGTATGGTCAACAGGCTACGACCAATTTTGGGTGAGCTCATATCCATTAACCAAAGTGCCTTTGTACCAGGCAGATTAATTACGGATAATGCATTAGTGGCCTTCGAGTGTTTACACTTTATGGAGCAGAATACCAACACTGAAAATCAGTTTTGTGCGTACAAATTGGATCTGTCAAAGGCTTATGATAGGGTGGATTGGGAATTCCTACGGAAAACGCTGCAGAGAATGGGTTTTGCACACCGGTGGGTCGACTGGATAATGTCATGTGTGACCACGGTGAGATACATGGTAAAATTTAATGGCACCATTCTTGATTCGTTTTCGCCTTCCCGGGGCCTCCGGCAAGGTGATCCCTTGTCACCCTTTCTCTTCCTTTTTGTAGCAGATGGTTTGTCCGCACTACTGAATAGAGAAGTGAGCAATCAGGACATTGTACCTATACGTATCTGTCGAAGGGCCCCTGGAGTGTCACACTTATTGTTCGCAGATGATAGCTTGTTATTTTTCAAAGCAACAGCGGCACAGGCGACTAGAGTCAAGCTGGTCTTGGACACTTATGCGGTGAGTACAGGCCAACTGATCAACCCAAGTAAATGCTCTATTATGTTTGGGAGCTCATGTCCACAGATGCCTCGGGAAGAAATTAAGCAAATCTTGCAAGTTACCGTGGAAGCCTTTGAGACAAAGTACCTAGGTTTGCCTACTCCGGAGGGTAGAATAAATAAGGAGAAGCTCCAAAGTATACAAGCAAAGCTAGGCAAACGTCTCACTGTATATGAGGATAACTTCATGACCCAAGCAGCAAAAGAAGTCTTGATAAAATCAGTTGCCCAAGCGCTGCCAGTATACCTAATGGGAGTCTTCAAGCTGCCTTTTGGCCTCTGCGATGAACTCACCAAGATGATTAGAGATTTCTGGTGGGGAACGGAGAAAGGGCAACGCAAAGCACATTGGATTGCCTGGGACAAATTGTTACGATCCAAAGATCAAGGCGGGCTTGGATTTAAGGATTTACGCTTGTTCAATCAGGCGTTATTGGCCAGGCAGGCATGGAGGCTAATACAGTACCCAGACTCCCTGTGTGCGCAACTTTTGAAGGCTAAATACTATCCAAATGGAAGCTTAATTGACACTGTGTTCACAGGTAATGCCTCGTCAACATGGCAAGCGATTGAGTATGGATTGGAATTACTGAAGAAAGGTATCATTTGGCGAGTGGGAAACGGAGTGATGATTCGAGCATGGCGCGACCCCTGGATACCAAGAGGGAATCACAAGACAGGGGCACCTCGGCGATGTTGTCGATACCGATGGGTATCTAACTTCATACAGCCAGATGGCACCTGGGACACACAGCGTGTGCAACACTTCTTTTTGGCTGATGATGCTGCAGAGATACTGAAGATTAAGCCATCCACTCGTAATGATGCCGATTTCCTAGCCTGGAGCTTGGAGAAGCAAGGTATCTTCACGGTGCGCAGCGCTTACCGCCTGGCTTTCCAAGAGCAAATGCACGAGCGCGGACTGGAAGCCACAAGCATACGGCCACATGGGGAGAGACCAATTTGGAGGCTAATATGGAAGTGCCCTGTACCCCCAAGAGTGCAGAACTTAGCATGGAAGATTGGGAGCAACTCGCTTGCCACTCAAGCCAACAAAAACCGCAGGGGCATCAGAACTCCAGCAACCTGCCTCATCTGTGGCCAGGAGAACGAAGACACTTACCATGTGTTTATTAGATGCCCACATGCCCGCCATCTATGGCAGGCTATGAGAGAGGTATGGGATTTACCCCCTAATTCTGCAATTAACAACACTGGGACAGAATGGCTGCTGAATCTCATTCAGGGTTTAACTGAAGAACAACGAGCGAAGACACTTATGCTGCTTTGGCGGATTTGGTATGTGCATAATGAAATTACTCACCAGAAGCCTGCACCAACAGTCGAAGGTTCCAGGCGGTTCCTGATGAGCTACCTAGAGTCACTACTAATCATCAAGCAACACCCTGAGAAGGATTTGGAGAAAGGGAAGATTGTCGTCTCCCATGATACAGGGTTCAGGCGAGACAAGAAGGACACTGAATGCTGCAAAACAACTCGGAGGAAATGGGAACCACCCATGCAGGGTGAAGTGAAATTGAGCGTAGATGGCTCATGGTCCTCGCAAGGAACGGCTGGTGCTGGCATGGTGGTCAGGGATCACAAAGGTGAGGTTCTGGTGGCATCTTGCAGGCAACTTCTTGAGTGCCAGGATGCTACTGAAGCGGAACTCACAGCGGTGGAGGAAGGCATGAAGCTGGCCTTAATCTGGACGAGCCTGCCGATCATCGTCGAAACCGACTGTGCTTTGGCGTTGGAGTTAATAAATGGCAGTACACCGAATATTTCTGTGTATGCCTTCCAAGTCTCAAGGATTAGAGATCTAGTTAGGGAAAGAGAGTGCAAGTGTGTGAAAATAGACAGGACAGTAAATCGTGTTAGTCATGATCTAGCGCACGTAGGTAGAGTACAGGCAAAAACACAAGTTTGGCTTAGGCAATCCCCTCCTGAGGTTGCTGCAGCTGTAGCCTTTGATTGTATTTCTATCCCCAGTTAATAAAGCTTTCTTTTCCCCGCAAAAAAAAAAAAGACCACAAAGAAAAAAATCGAGTGGTAAGAACAACAAGTGAAAACTATTTGAAAACTTTTCATGTAATGTTATTGTACTTTAATGCATGAAAACTTCGGTGGTTTAATGCTATTTGTATTTATGCGGTTATGTTTTTAATACAACTTGGAACCAAAATTCAAATTTGATCCAAAATTTGAAGTCGTTTGGTATATGGTATGATGTTGCAATGTTTTCTGAACTATTATACACGTTAGGTGATCAATTCGGTCCCTTTTGCGAAGTAAAACTCATAGTCATGAAAAATATGCTCCAAATTGAGGTAAACAACCCCTTTTCTAAGAAAGTTTTTTTCGAACTTGTCCAAATGAGCCAAATATTATTCCTTAATATATATTCTACCTATATAGTTTCAATGTGAAGTCTCGCTATTTATTGAATTAATCTTCATATTCATAGTTATTTTTCAAAAAATATGCTTTAATAGAAAACCACTACAAACACATTTAAAATATAAAAATGAAAACATAAGTTCTTATCCTTCATACTCACTCCAGAATTAAGCTTGGGTGAAGGTTTTGATATTTTGTATTTTCAAAATCCTAAAACCTAGCTCATTTACCTTGAAATACCCCCAACCTCGTTCGTGGTAGCTCACATATGTGAAGGTTTTTTCATGAAAATATAAGTAGACCAAGTTTATTATTTTTCCTTGTAACTAAGTCACATAAAACGATGATGTGTGCAATTTTTTATTTTTCTAATTTTTAAAATTAGTTGTCGTTATTTTAATGATGGTCAAACCTAGATAATCTCATTGCTCGCCTTGAAACCCCTTCATAACCCCGCAGACCCTCTCCTAACCCTAACACCCAATTCTGGTCGTTGGATCATACCCTAACACACAATGGTGGTTGTTGGATCGGGTCTTCTAGAAAGACATCCGTGTGAAGGTTGCTTCTACGTCTAGATTTCCCCGGGTCGTTGGATCACTTGGATGGTTTAGATCGATTGATCTTAGGGCGATATGCTAGAGGTTCGTTGGACTTTTTTTTGAGACACTTGGATTTGGTTGGGACACACTCGTCGGACCGTTGGGCACCGTGGTTCTGGCGCCCGTGGTTCTGTCCATGCATGCACACGTGCATCCATGACGTTGCCACGCAGGCGAGAATCGACGATGTTGCCATGCATGCAAGCATCCATCCGATGTAGCATAGGGAAATTAGTGCAGCCTCGTACACAGACATAGCTTTACGGATCGACACGCCTGGATTCATTGTGAATAACGACTAGGCTCCGTTGGGCTATTATTGCGATTATTAGCGGGTGTAGTTCAACTATTTACACGATCAAATGGCGCACTATGGATATTTAAAAACTTCATGGATATCTTTTCCTCTCCACTCGATACATCCATCTGCACCTTCTTCGCCAAAATCCAAAGCAAAAGCCAGATCACACCCAAGATAAGATGCAGTTCGATGGACCAACTTACCGTACTCCGACCACCGAGCCGGAGAGGCCGTACCTGGCCGGAGTCTTCGTAGAGAACACCCTCTGGGTGTGGGCGAATAAAAGACGTGAGAAATAACTTCATCAGAAAAGTGTAGACATGCCTCTTTTCACGCGACATTTAGGAGCTCTCGCGCGCTCTTGCATCGTGGCACCACGCCAACGCGTCAATAGATAAATAAAAAATTAGTATCATGAAGTTGTTAGAATCGTGATTCTGAATCGGATCGAAACCTCTCTAGTAGGATCGTAATCCGTGGGATCTTAACTTTCAGAATCGTAAAATCTTAGATTCTATGTAGTAAAATCGTAGGATCATTTCACTTAATTTGGGTCGTAAAGTCGTAGAATGTCATAGTAGAATCACGATCCTAACAACTATGTGTACAAGTAAGGTGTGCCACATTATTTTTTTATGTGTTTTGTGCACCTTTCGACAGTCTAATAGTTAATCACACTCAGTGCTAACAAATTTGTTTGATCATTCCATTCAGATTGTAATTTCTTTGTCATTAAGATAAGATAATATATTTCATTAACACATAAAACTCATTACATTACACAACAGTGCATCCAACATAAACAACCTACTTTATAAATAATCTACCCCCTCTGTCCTAAAATAAATTTCTCAACTTTATCTAGATATGAAAGTATTCTAGTTCTTCCCATACTTAACTTGCCTTACGCTGATGATGACCTCACCGATGACCTGCCAGCCATTCCATGTGAGGAAGTTCTAGCCACCATCCTCAACTTCCATGCACTGATGACCTCACCGATGACCCGTTGGTGTTCCTTTGGGCAGGGGTTCGGCCCACCATCCTTCGTGACGGGGTTTTGCCCGCTGTCCTTTGTTCAGGGTTTCAACCGCCGTATTTCCTGCAGAGGTTGATATAAAAGAAAGACAAGCACGACTAAAATGTGAAATAAGAAAGTAAACATAATGCATGATGGATAACGAACATGTACCTGAGAGGTGGAGGAATCCGCCGTGACTTGAGTAGATCAAGCCACATGACCGCCCGAGGACTGCTTGGATATATCTGCACTAGGGAGAGGACAGAAGAGTGAGAGATATCTTCAGTGTGAAGTGGAGAGAGGAGTGCCCGATATCTAGTGTTTGAAGGGGGTGGAGGGGTTCCTGAGATCTTGTATTCTAAGTAGACACATTAGGCTAAGATCTAGGGTTCTGAGGGGAGAGAGGATAAAGTGTAGCGCGCCGTGGATAGTGGGGGTGTGTGGCAAGTGTGTTCCTTGTATTATATAGGAAATGGGTGTGAAGTTAGGGTTTTTGTTATGGTCTATTGCGTAGGTCAGACTACGGGGTGCCATTGCTTAGAGGCCCTAAAGTGGGGCAATCGGTTTGCCTTTGAGTCAATTATCGGTATATGACGATAAAACTTGATGATACAAGTGCCTCCGTATATACCAACAAAGAGAGTCAAACTAAGAGTTGGTCCAATAAATCTATATCACTGAATGAAGAAGAGTCTCAAGCTATTAAAAGAATGACAAGAAATGATCTATAGTTTGATTAGATTTGTTGGGATGCAAAGGGAATGAGACATATGACACACTGTTAAGGTTCTTCGTTTTGACTTTACGACATTAGGTGGTCAGCATGTTCTACTAGGAGCTCAGATCGACTATCGATTTGAGGCTAAGTGTTCAAGAGAGTGAGTCCGACTCGAAGCCATGGTGGCAGCTTGGAAGAGTAACTTTAATGTTTGCGAGTGGTTTTGAACCTATGGGATCACACACGTAAGGGGACGGAAACGTAGGCCACCTGGGTTGGAGCCGAATTGGTACATGAAAGATCATGCTCACATGGGATTTGTGTTGTACTTGATTAGTATTTGGTAAGACCATAAGTGTTGTGAGTCCACATGAACGCCTATAGGGGGTGGGCATGGGCGACCAAGGATACGCTCCAATTCCCTGTGGTGGAAACCCTAGCCACCACCAAGCCCTAGGTGGAACAAATGGATCTAGCAATCCACCGTGAAGCAAATACACACTCATGAACAACTCAAGTACTCGTATACGGATCCATGTAGGAATAGGCATGTGCCATTATTTTGTAAATAAATACTCCCTCTGTTTGAATTACTTGTCCGGGATTTATTTAGATATGCATGTATCTAAATGAGTTTTAGTTTATAGATATATACGAATCTAAATAAATTTGAGTTATCTGATTCAGGTTAGAGGGAGTACAACATTATTCCAAAAAATTGTGCACTTTCAAGATCACTATCCTTAATTTATCATGCTACTAGGACATATGCCCGTGCGTTGCACCGGAATTTTTTTAACTTCTGGATGAAAAACATCAATGTGACCCAAGTTTTTCCTAAAAGCCCCGGTTCTCCTTTTCATTATAACCTTTATTTTTTATTTGATCTACTCGTTTGTAAGTATGAAATATTCATCAATCTTCTTTCATTTAATTACAGTGGGTGATTACTAACGAACATATAAATATCTTTCGGTTAATGTCTTACTCGCAGAGGATTGTATGTTTCCTAGAAAATTTAGTGTGTGTACACATACTTTCTAGGGCTATTGGGAAGAGTAAATATTCTTCACCACCGGTGACCGGTTGGTTACCTGGATCTCTAGCAGTATGTCGGTGTTGTATGCGAGTACCAGACTCGTTGATGCGTCGATGCTGCTGAAGACCCTGTTCCGTGTGTCACCGATGATGCTAGAGGTCCGGAATGCCGTCTTTGAGCAAAAACGCACATGCAACCATAGATGAGGCTAAACACTGTGGAGAATCCCAATCAAATACTTAGCACCGACAGGTACACAACCCCAAACATGAAGGGCAAGAACAAGAACCTGGACACCCTGATGCAGTAAGGCAGCTTCAATGCAACATCGTCCTTTATCAGCATATACAAAGTCTGCACATGCATATCAGGTTAGAGAAACACCAAATTAATATGGAGGGCAGCATGATTAATACAGACTGGTGTTAAAAGTGTAGCACCACCACTGGGTATTTCTAACTGTAAGCAATAATAAAAAAACAAATATATATTGAGCACCCATGCTAATTAGCACAGCTTCCAGCAAGCAAAACAAAATGCTAGTAAAATACACTTTAATTCAGTGTGGGAGTAATATTTAATGTGTTTCTACTTAACGGTTATAATCTGCAAATGCCCTGAAACTACATCAGGCAAGCACACAAGTTATGGTTTCAGATTGTGCTTAAGAGGATATTCTTTGGCTCAAAAAAGTCTACTATGTATGCACAACGCTACATACAAGAAGCTCAATTTTTCTTCTCGTTGTGCACTTTGTTTCAAGTGTAGCTCGTGAGCGGCGCTGAAGTGTATAAAAAGGACATGCATTCAAATGGATTTGTTCTCCCCTGTATTTCTCCTCCAAAACTGAATTCAATTCAAACTTAGTTGATGCAACCTGGACCTTTCTTTGGGCTGCAACTCACAAACTTGAGAAAATTCAGAAGGAACGGTTCTTCTCCATCTGCTTACTCTTCATGTAGTAAATTAATCTGATAGTGCAACCATATTATAGATGATATTCCGTGCATCCATGTATTGCATGTAGCCGTCTGCCAACAATTGCATTGCCCGATTGCCGTCTTGTGCACTATTGTATGCCACTGCCCCGCTGCTCTCTTAACTTCATGAGTGCGCTGCATCTGCTCTCTCTCTCTATCTCTCCTCTCATAGTCTCATGAGGAGATGATGCTCTGCTCTCTCTGCACGTGTGGGATGCGACGAGATCTGAAGGGCTCCCCATTGTGAGGTGTTGATTCCTTCAAGAACGAAGAGACTGCGGTAGAAGAGACGATAAGAGGGCAGCACCGCCGGCCCATCGCCCCGGCCGGTCGATCTCTGGTAGATGAATCCGTCGAGGCCCAATCGAGCTGCCGGCCGTCGGGTCTCCGGAACACTGGCTCATGGCGAGCGAGGCAGGGGAGGGGCGTCTCCGCCGAGCTCTGGCAGATGAATCGTGGAGGTCCAGGCCCACATCCCTGCCGCCATCCCCAACACCACCGCCGGCGCATTGTCCCCGCCGGTCTCCGGATCATCGGCCCTCGTGACAAGCGAGGAAGGGGAGGGGTTGCTCCGGCGAGCTCGATGCAAGGGATTAGAGGATGGTTTATGGTACGGATGCAAACAAAAATGACTATATAGGCTCGGCTTTATATATAATTATATATACAGGGCAACCATAAGATCTGGAATTCTGTATAAAACGGGTTGTGAGCCCACACATACATGGAACTCGTTAAAGTCTGGAATCTAGTGTCTGGTGCAGTTTACAAACTGGAGTTCGTGCCAAAATGTGTGATGAAGTTCAATCCAACAGAACAATAAAGAGCAAATACACCCTTCCCGAGCATATGCGCGTCAGCTCGTAGTCTGGGTGCTCCCGATCCGTCGTCTCTTGCTGCAGCTGGAACCGGCGGCGTGGTCGTCGAAAATGGCGTCTTCATCAGCGGTAACTCGCACCCTGGCCATGGGATGTTTTCACCCTGGCCCTGTCGAAGTTTTCGTGGCGCGCGCGCAACTCATGGATACCACTGTTGTGTTGAGAGCTGAGCCGGACTCGGACTGGAGCGAGAACGCGCTTCCGTAATCGACACCGTCTCCAATCGTAAGTCGATCCATATAAGCTACAGGAGTTCTGCTGTTCTGTCTGCATACATCCACCGGCTTGAGAGTTGAGAGCCCTAGATTGCAAGCTCGATCGTGATTCGCGACATGGCCACGCCCACGCAGAGCCCGCTCCGCCGCTGGAAGCCCTTCTTCCGCGCCTTCGACTCCATCGACGCCGACATGGAGGCCTTCGACCCGGTAGAGTTCTCCCGCCGCGAGTTCCGGACCGCAAGGGGCGACATCGTCGAACGCCTCTGCGACGCCGCCGACGACGACCAAGCAGAGCGGCTCTGCCTCCTGCTCGACGACGTCATGGCGGAGTCCCTCGAGACGCTCCGGCTGCTCCCGCTCATGCCCACGGTGCTCGCCAAGACCGACCTCGCCAAGTGCGTCCGCGCGCTGCACAAGGACCACGAGTCGGAGCGCGTCCGCGTCCTCGCCGGCGGCATCGTCGCCGCGTGGGGGGCTTCCGTCCAGGACGACGACGCCAAGGTCAAAGTGGCCACGCACAAGATGGAGAACCTGCCGCAGCAGCTCAAGACGATGGACCATCCGATGCAGCCTGCCAAGACCCTGGAGACATCCGCCAAGAAGACGGTGAAAATCACAAGTAGGGCGTCTGATCCCGTCGCCCCGGGCCTCATCTTCCGCGGCGACCGTGTCGGGCTCATCCCCGAGGAGAAGATACAAGCTGCAAAGCGCAAGTTCAACCAAAGGTACCAAGAGGCGGATGACGCCAAGCGACGACGTCTGCCAATAAAGGTGGTGGCGCCGGAGATGATCAAGCAAACGCTGAACAAGAAGAAGCACCCGATCATGAGGGAGAGGAGCCAGGCGAGGTGCGGCAGCTCCATGGTCAAGAAGACCCTCATCGTCACCAGGCTGCCTTCACATCATAGGGTTTAGGGCTCTAGCCTTCTAGCTAGGAGAGTTTCGATTCCAAATGTCTCGGCGTAGGAAGTAGCAGAAATTATTTGCCTTGTGTCTGTAATTGTAAACTAATTTGTGATGTCAATGAAATTCTTGATCTTTAGCGATACTGTCAGTTGCATGGTTTCGAATTTGCTGCGATGTACGTAAACCATTTAGCTACAAGACTTCTTCGAGATTGCCTACCGAAGAGATGATTTGGTGCTTTGAACAGGCCGGGAAGAAGTGGAGACCTGTACGTAGGTCCTGTTTGGTATATAAGTTACCAGGTTTGGGTGTAGCTCCCCTTGAGGATGAGCTTGGCTGGTGTGAGTTAGTCATACTAAATTAAATTTCTGGTGGCTGCCAAGTGGAATTGCTTAGAGCATGTCTAACAGGCCCCTTATAACCCGCCCACCCCGTAAAATTCCGGCGGGATACGGGGCAGGCGCGGTTTGGGCCGTCTAGCAGGCCCCGTATTCGGGCCAACCCGTTTCGGCGGAATACGGGGCCCAGGAAATCGGCCCCGCCGCCCCCTACTTATACCGGGCGCAGGTGCGAGTGAGGGGTTAACCCCTCACTTGCAACCCTAGCTCCACCGTGCGCCGCCGCCTCCTCCATCCTGCTCCGGCGAGCAATCCCTCACTACCTAGCTCCACATTTCACCCCAGCTTCGGCATGGACGCACGCCGCCGCAGTACCGCCTCGCCGGCGAGCGGATTGTGGTGACCCTGCATACCACTGCATGTTGTAGTATGCCAGTCGTTGATATAACATTCACGAAGTACCATTCCGCAAATATTACATCCCTCAGAGTAGTACAACAGAACATAGCAGGGTCCATAACTCATTCACATATTATTACAATTAACATACACATGTCGTCTTGGAGCTCCTCTTGGGTCCTAAGAGGAATACTCCTGGGTTCGAGGTGAACCCAACTTAACTTACAATACCAGAGTTTCATTAAACTAAACATTTATTTCATCGAGCAGCTAAATACTAAGAGTTCAGGCTGCTCGGTTACTACTACTAGCGAATATCCCTAGGCTTGTTCTCCTCCGGAAGCCTCTCCGGATCCGTAGACGATGAGGTAGTCTACGCCTTCAACTCCTCCTGAGAGGTCTGGTTCCTCGTAGCCGATGATCTCGGCTCCTTCATTGTTGTCGTAGTCCTCCTCCAGACGATTCAGACAATCTAAGCATGGGATTTAAGAGTGGTATGAGTACGAGCGTACTCAACAAGTTCATTATAGATAAGAGGTGTTTAATGCACTAGCTACGATATTAGACCAGAAAGTCTAATACCAATGCAAGTTTTGGTAAACATTTCTTCAAGAGATTGCTTTTATTCCAAAGAGCTATGTCCGTCAGCCTTCACCGGTTTACTAGAACTTCATGGAGCTCCTTTCCGGCCGCGTTCGCAGTTCCTTATCCCGGAACAGGGAGTGACAGGTCACAGTTCTTTACACTCTGCAGAGGTGTGTTGCTTTACCCATAAGAGATCTTAACCTTGGTGCCAACCGGGCAGCTTTCCCGTCCACACTTCCTTCGGTGTGAGGCCCGGTATAAGGTCTAGCCAATCATGTTCCTCCGCTGCCTCGCACACCCACCCTTTGTTGCATACCCCGACCCTGGGTCCTCGTCGGTCCTCTTACACCAATTAAGGATGGACCCCGACCACGACAACAGTTTGGGACTCGTTAACCAAACTCCTTCGCCGGTAGCTGCAACCCATCATAGACCACTTACCGTGGGGAATTAGAATGAGATCCCCACCCCACCGCTTGCCCAACCTGGGTCAAGTGTCTACGGTAAGCGCATCCGTTGATGTACGAGAGGTGGAAACACTTTTGACTACTCCGTCCCACTCCGGATCTTATGGTTAACACGGGTATTACGGCACAAGAATCACTGGCGACATTTGTTGTTTAATCCTAGATGGATATTAACCCTTGCAATGGAACCTCCACCATATCAACACAATCCATGGTTCCATTGCCCACCACATAGTCATATTCATAGTTATGAAAGTAGTGGTTTTGGTTTTTATGCAATAGTGATAACCATAGTACTTTGCAAGTAATTTGATAGAAATACTCAAATGACATGAGCAAGCGATGAACTTGCCTGAACACTGCAAAGTTTTGCAGTTGGAAGGTGTGGACTGACCCTTGTCCTCTGTCTCTGAAAAATAGCATCATTGTCCGATAAGGGCAATGGTTAAAGAAGCAATTATGCATGATTCCAGTTTTTAGGGTTTGTCCCCCCCTTCCGATGTCGTTATTATTTTATGTAAGAGGTTAATACTAAGAGTAATTTAGGAATATTTGATTTATAATAAAATACAACCTTGAAATGTTGTCAAGGTGTTTTTAAAGTCCAAATGCATTAATGGACTTATTTTCATTATTGAAAATAATATGTGTGATTTAAATCATTATTTAAATCATCAAATTAAGACTTATTCTTCTTTGTCTTCAAAAATTCCCTTTGATATTTTATTTAGATAGAGAATTTTATGCTGATTAATTTTCATATTTTTACTTATTTTTTTAGAGCTTTATTTTATTTTCTAAAATTCTTGGAAATTCTCATTTAAATGGGTATTTTGGAAATGTCCAAAATACCCCTCAGGCCCACCTGTCAGGCGGCCGAGCTGGTTAGGTTGGACCAGCCCAGTGGGCTCGGTCCAGCCAAGCCTTGATCGCGTCGTCTTCTCGCTGTGTCCTAACCCTAATTCCCCTTTCGGCTCCTGCGACGCCGAAATCGCCTCCGCCGTCGCCGCTTTAATCAGGCCGTCTCCGACCATCGCCGGCGACGAGATGGTGCGGATCTGGACCGCCTCTCGACGGCGGACATGGTGGTCCGCGTCGATCTGACGCTTGCGTCCACGTTCGCTCGCCATCGACTCTCCCGTGCGCCTGGCCTGTGGCGTCCGCCGCCACCGCGCGTTGGAGAAGCCGTGTACCTTCCTCCTGGCGCTCCCCTGGGCGCGTGGTGCTGCGCTGGGGTGCTGTGGTGGTCGCCGTGGCTTGGCTTGGCCAGGCCTGGTGCCGCCGTGTGCACTGGCGTGCGCCGCCGTGGCCGCCGTGGTCATGACGACCACCGCCTCCCTGGTATGTGCTCCTCCTTCTCTTCTGCCATCTGTTCTACCTCTTCTCCTTCCTCTGGATGCCCTGGCACCCACCTGATTGTGCTGCCGCTTCTACACCTATGTGCTCTGCTGCTGTGCTTGCTGTGAATGCGTGTAAGCTGCTGTGCTCTCTGCTGTTGCCATGGATCCTAGCTGATGCGATATGCTGTTGCCATGCGTATGCTGCTGTGGTGCATATGCTGCTTCTGTGTAATTTAGTGGCTCCTGTTGTTGCTTGGTGTATTATGCCTTTCCTGTACATGCCATTGCTTTCCCCTGACTTGATCATGCTGTGATGATCCTTGCCTTTGGCAAGTGCCAGTGCTCCTGATGAGATTATATCTGTGCTTCAATTCATAGACATGCTCATTTGAGCCTAGTTGTTACTTTAACTGCCCCTTTCTTTGATGAAGTGCTTCTGGATACAATTGTGCTGCCTGATGCCCTTATCTGTGATGCAATTGTTCAGCTATATGATTAATTTAATTATCTGTCCATGTGTTAATGCTTAGAATGAGTTCTAGCATGCAGTAGCAAGCTCTAGCAAGCTTCTGGTGTTCATATGATCACCAGTTGCTTGTAAAAGCTGCTATTTGGTGACTGTGCCTCACTGTTGCTCACTCTATGCTGTGTGTGTGTATCACACAGGCTTGGCCTGGTGTGATGGTACTTGCTCAAGCACCTGTTGATACTTGCAGTGATCCAGTGGATCATTAGCATGATTCTGGTAACTTGGTTACTTGTATAATTCATTTATCTGTATTATCTTGCTTTGTTTGATGGATAAGTGAGATGAACTGCTTGCAGTGATGATTCTTGTGATGAACTTAATGGAGCTAGAGGGATGCCAACAGTGGTTGGGGACCCTAGCTCATCTTTGAACCCAAATCTGGGTGATGATATTGGTGCTTGGCTTGGTGGTTTGGCTGTTTCAGTGGTTGAGGTAACCTTGACAGCAATTCATTGCTGTTTAGGTAGCTCCCACCCTGGTTGGCTTGCTATAGCTTAGTGAATGCATCACTGGGTAATTCCTTGTTGGATTTCCAGTGATCTTTGATGTTGACAAACAAGAATAGACACTTTATAGTCTATCTGTCTGATGGTGTAGTGGCTATAGGTGCTGAGTGAAACTGATTAGCTAGATAGGATCATCCCTTGTTGGATTTCTTTGATTATGTCACTAGTTTGGCATAGCCAATGTTCCCAGGGTGCTTTCCTATTTGTTTCTCTCTTGTTCACTTGCACCAATTTGGCCAGTAGCCATATGATGACTCACATATAGGGTTTCTACCCTTGTTGGTGTGCTGGAGATCATGCTTGTGCAATTTATGAACAAAACCATCTGGTTTGTTCATGTTAAGGTGTATACCTCACTCCAGCTCCTAGAAATAGTGTGTTGGTGTAGAGGTTTTGCTTCTGTGCTGATTTCTTAGCTTGCCCTGCTCCTCCTTGTGGCTTGTGCTTGATCTATTCCATGGTTTACTTCTCAACAGGAGACAGTTCCTTGCTTGAGCTGTTCCTGGATGAGGGTTCTAGCTATGTGTTCTTCCTGTTCTAAGTGTTCTTGCTCTCTGATGACTTACCAAGCTGCCTGTCGATGAATGAGCTAGGGTTCACAGTTGGAGAGGTTTTTATATGATCTCCCTCTCCACCTCTGGTCGACAACAAGGCCTGGCAGCCTGTTGGTGACTCACCAGCTGTGTGTGTGTGGTGTGCTGCATGCACACTGCTGTGTGAGCAGCCTAGCTGTGTGTGCACATTCTTGGTATCTGGCTTGTAACTTGGCTGAGAGATGATCAGCTCGGCAGAACTGATCCATATCTACTCAATTTCATTCTTCTACTAACCTGCCAAGTGGTTTTACCACTTGGCATAATCTCTTTTTGTTGTGTTTGTGTGCAGGGAACTTTGGAATGATCAAGATGAAGATTAACTCATCTTATAGAATTTAGGATAGATCATTTACTTTGTAATTTTCTTTTCTTTTTCTTTTAATATTCTATTTCTCCAATTCTTGTAATGTGTTGTAAATTTATATCTCAATTCTGGATATTGTAATTGACATTGTATCTTGTGTGATTATTAATAAAGCTCAAAGTTTCCCTAATGAGCTTTACTAAATAAATGTAATGTTTATATTCTTGATTATTCATATTTGTTTAATGAATTACCTCAATTTTGAATTATGAGATATTCATATGATGTTTAAATTTGAAATTCAAAAGTTCTTGTGTTTGAATTCAATCATGCAACTTAAGTTGTAATGCAATACTCTCCTCTCTTCTCAAAACCCTAATTTAGTTAGGTGAGTTACAAGTTTGTCGCACTCTCGAAACCCTAACCCTGTAAGGTGTCGAGAGAGAAACTTGTCCCCCTTCGATGCAGTTTTTTGTTTAAAAGCCCGAAATTTCCCCAGAATTTACTATGCAATGCACATCCCTTTCTAAAATCTACCCCTCGATCATCTCTAAACCTGGGACATTACAGCCTTTCCCCCTTAAAGAAAACTTTGTCCCGAAGTTGTGGTTGTAATACCTGAACAGTTCGGGGTATGTTTTCCTCAGGTCTTCTTCCTTTTCCCAGGTGGCTTCCCTCTCGGGATGATGCTTCCATTGAATTTTGCAGTACTTGATAGCTTTATTTCTGAGTTGTTTCCAGCTCTCCTCGAGAATCTTGGCTGGCTTCTCGATGTAAGTCAAATCTGGTTGTAACTCTAGCTCAGCATGTGATATTGGCTCATCTGGGGTCTTTAAGCATTTCCTGAGTTGAGACACATGGAATACATTGTGAACTTGTGCTAGCCTTCCCGGTAGATCCAATTCAAAGGCTAAACCTCGGTTCTGACTCAATATCTTGAAAGGTCCGATGTATCTAGGGCTCAACTTTCCTTCTACTCCGAATCTCTGAAGTCCTTTCATCGGGCTTACCTTAAGATATACCATGTCTCCAACTCGTGGCTCCCAAGTTCTCCTCTTCTGATCGGCGTAACTCTTTTGCCGACTTTGGGCTATTTTCAACCTATCTCTGATAATGTCAATTATTTGTTGCTTTTCCTTGACATAATCAGGGTTGAACTCTTTGCTTGCTCCGGCTTCATACCAACATATCGGTGATCTACACTTCCTTCCATACAGAGCTTCAAATGGTGCCATCTTGATGCTGCTTTGATAGCTATTATTGTATGAAAACTCTGCTAGTGGCAAGTGCTCCTCCCATGATCCTCCGAAGTCTAGGGCACAAGCCCTAAGCATATCCTCTAAGATCTGGTTGGTTCTCTCGGTTTGTCCACCTGTCTGGGGATGATAAGCGGTACTATAGTCTAACTTGGATCCTAAAGCTTCGTGAAGTTGCTTCCAGAATGCTGATGTGAACACGGACCCTCGATCCGATACTATCTTCTTAGGCACTCCATGCTTACTCACGATCTCTTTGATGTAAAGATCGATAAGTTTCTCTCCTTTATCCTGCTGGTTTACCGCTAAAAATGTGCACTTTTCGTCAACCGGTCCACGATTACCCATATCATGTCCTTCTTTTTATTAGTCATGGGTAGTCCGGTGATGAAATCCATCCCTATTTCTTCCCATTTCCACTCTAGAATAGGTAAAGGTTGTAACTTCCCTGCCGGACTCTGGTGTTCAGCCTTCACTCTCTGGCAGGTATGGCATTCTGCCACATATTGTGCTATCTCCCTCTTCATGTTATTCCACCAGAATAGTTCCTTTAAGTCCATGTACATCTTTGTACTTCCCGGATGTATAGAATATGGTGTTTGATGAGCTTCCCGGAGTATTACTTCCTTAATTTCAGCAATATCCGGAACGCAAATCCTTTTCTGGAACCATAATGATCCAGATTCTCCGCGATGAAATTCTGATGGTCTTCCCTCATCTATTCTTCTCATCTCCTCCACTATGAATGGATCGTCCATTTGACCCATCATTATCTCATTCTTCAGGTTGACATTCAACTCATCGGCTACTTGCAACGCCGATAATCCTTCATGGGCTTCCTTCTCCCAAAGTTGTATTTGGGCTTGACTTATTTCTTTCCTCAACTCCGGTGATATTTCTTGTTCCACTCCTCCGGTACTCTTCCTACTCAGGGCATCTGCTACAACATTAGCCTTCCCTGGTGTGTAATTGATTGTCAGATCATAATCCTTGATCAATTCTAGCCATCTTTTCTGTCTCATGTTGAGTTCCTTCTGAGTGAAGAAATATTTGAGACTCTTGTGATCTGTATAGAGCTCACACTTAGCTCCATAGAGAAAATGTCTCCAAGTTTTGAGTGCAAATACGACTGCTGCTAATTCCAAGTCATGTGTTGGATAATTCACTTCATGAGGTCTGAGTTGTCTCGATCCATAAGATATCACTTTTCGATCTTGCATGAGTACACAACCCAATCCATGTTTGGATGCGTCACAGTACACGGTGTAATCCTTGCCAACTTCCGGAACGGCTAACACCGGTGCTGTGGTGAGTTTCTCTTTTAGAGTTTGAAAACTCTTCTCACACTCCTCTGACCACACGAATGGTGTATTCTTCCGTAACAGCTTCGTCATTGGTCCTGCTATTTTGGAGAATCCTTCAATGAACCTCCGGTAATATCCTGCCATTCCGAGGAATCCTCGGATCTCTTTGACAGTCTTGGGTGCTTCCCATTCTAGAACTGCTGCTACCTTACTCGGGTTAACAGCGATTCCATCTTTGCTAATGACATGACCAAGAAATTCCACTTGATCTAACCAAAATTCACACTTACTAAGTTTGGCATAAAGTTGATGTTCCCTTAGTGTTTGCAACACTAACCTCAAATGTTCGGCATGTTCTGCCTTGTTCTTGGAATATATCAGAATATCATCGATAAATACGATGACAAACTTGTCTAGATATGGCATGAAGATCTTATTCATGAGATTCATGAATATTGCTGGGGCATTGGTTAATCCAAATGGTACTACAAGATATTCATGATGTCCATATCTTGAAACAAATGCAGTTTTCGGAACGTCTTCCTTCTTGATCTTTATCTGGTGATAACCGGATCTTAGATCAATCTTGGAAAAGACTCCCGCTCCTCTAACTTGATCAAATAGATCTTGTATTCTTGGAAGTGGATACTTGTTCTTGATTGTGACGTTGTTCAGATTCCTGTAGTCTCCGCACATCCTTCTTCCTCCATTCCTTTTATCTACGAAGATCACGGGTGATCCCCATGGTGAAACACTCTCTTGAATGAATCCCTTTTGTTCTAAGTCATCCAGTTGCTCCTTAAGTTCTTTCAACTCCTTGGGCCCCATCTTGTATGGTGCCTTAGCAATTGGAGTTGTTCCTGGGATTAGGTCGATAGTGAATTCTATCTCCCTATCTGGTGGCATACCAGGTAATTCCGCAGGAAATACATCCTGGAATTCATTTACTACAGGTATATCCTCTAACTTCACCTCTTTCATACTGTTCAGCTGTAGCTCAACTTCGATCTGGGTATGTTTGTCTCCTTGGTAGATCATTCTACTTCCATCGGGGCTTTCAAAGACACCGTCTTGCTCACACAGTCGATCAATGCTCCATTAGCTTCCAACCAGTTCATACCAAGAATGACATCAATGTCCTTCATTGGTAGAATGAACAGGTCCGCGTCAAACGCGCACTTATTGATCATAATGACTTGTTTTTGTTTGGCATGGGTTACTACTATCGTTCCCCCCGCAGAAAGTATGGTTATGGGTGTATCTAACTTAGTGCAACTAATCCCATGTTTGATGATGAATTGTTGAGAAATGAATGATGTAGTTGCACCAGTATCAAAAAGTACTTTGCCAGGATGAGTGAGTATCTGGAGCGTACCTATCACCGCCTGGTCGGAGTTGACCACCTCCTCCAAACTAGTGCAGTTCAGCTTGCCGAAGGGCTTCTTATTCTTCCAGCTCCCTCTAGTGTTTCCTCGATTTCCTCCTCCTCCAGATTGACCTCCTCCAGTGTTTCTCTTGGGGCAGTCCTTCAGCATGTGCCCCTCCTGGCGACAACCAAAGCATATAATCTTTGGCTTCTTACAATCTTTCGCGACATGTCCTTTGAATCCACAGGAATGGCATATAATCTGATTTGCAGACTGATATCCTTGGTTCCTCCTCTGGTTGTTGTTGTTGTTGTTGTTGTTGTTGTTGTTGTTGTTGTACCGTGGCTTGAAACTCAAGCTGGTATTGGGCTTGTTACTAACAAACCTCTTAGGCTCAAACTTGGCCTTCTTCCTCTTCTCTTCTTGCAGTTGTTTGAAGTCATCCTCAAGAGTGATGGCTACATCCACCAACTCTTGGAACTCAGTTGCTCTCATCATTCGGAGCTGTACCTTGAACTGGGGACTTAACCCCCTCAGAAACCTCTTCTTCTTCTTGTCCTCGGTGTTGACTTCTTCAACAGCGTACCGGGACAGCTTTGAGAACTCCCTGACATAAGTCAGGATTGCCTTGTCCTTCTGCTCGAGATTTTCAAATTCTCGACGCTTCAGCTCCACTATACTTTCAGGGACATTGGATTCCCTGAACTTCCTTGCGAACTCCTCCCAGGTAAATACCTTTCCCGCCGGATAAACGGCTACAATATTATCCCACCATGATGCGGCGGGTCCACACAACAAGTGTGTAGCATAACGGACCTTCTCCTGGTCATTGCATCCAACAGTGTTGAGCTTTCGCTCAGTGTCCATGAGCCAGTCTTCCGCGTCCATTGGCTCGGGCGCGTATGCAAAAGATATGGGCTTGGTGTTCTGGAAGTCTGCTAAGGTGACTCCCTGATTCTCGGGTCTCTCTACCCTGTTTTGCTGCAACAAATCCTGAAAGAATTTGTTCTGCTGCTCCAACGTGACACGTTGTCTCTCTTCCACCATCTGCATGTACTGAATGAAATTCTGTTGCGTCATGGGTGGTGGTGGTGGTGGAAACTGATTCCTGGCTGCTTCGTCAGCCTCCTCCTTTTGTTTTGCTTCGCGCTCCATGCGCTGCGCTTCGGTCTCCTCTCCTAACGCTCCCGACATAACCCCCTAGTTCTGCAACACAAGATGATACTCATAATTACTCCATGCGCAAGTTTTCTGAGCTCAACATTGTGCACAGAACTAGTCACGCAATGGAAATCAAGAAGCAAATCCAAATCATACAAAACATATACCATATATTTACATACTTAAGTGGTCTTATTACAATACTCAAGTCGATGTGAGTATGCAAACTCACTTATTAAAGTATATGTACAAATTTCTACAAAATATTACACTCTACAATACACGTGGTACTTGTGTATTGTAGCTTTGCTTCCATTGGTAGTCTCTAGACGATCTTCACTCCCGATACATTCCAGGCTTCCATCCGGTCGAACGTGTCGTTCTCCTGACAAAACCTGGAACATAAGGTCTCCCCGTTGGCTGATAGTCGGAATCCGATGATGATCCTAGGGCAAAATCAGTGTTCACAAACTGATCATTCAGTGCATCGTAATCCACCCAACGGGTGTACTCCCCTGTACCTACACCATAGATATTTCCTACATTCGTATCCGACCCAACCTGTGTCGGATACCCTCCAACTTCCTCCTCATTCCATGGATAACTCTGGTGCTGGGACGTGGCATCTTCATTCATCTCCCCATCATAATACGCTGTGGTTCTATGAGTTCCAGTATCCGATCCCCAACGCCAACCCCTGGAATTCTCGATAGGAGTCTCAGAACGCTGGTGGTTTCCGGATTCCTCTCCGCCTTCGTATCCCCCATAGGAACTACCCAGATAGTTCCCAGGTGTAACAGGTGTAGGTTCACGTGCAAGTGGATCAATACTGATGTAGTCACCAGCTGAATAAACTGGTGTGTGCACCACATTCTCCATAGGTTCTTTCCCCCTACTCTCCTCCTTGGGTTCAGTGAATTCCTCAAGCATCGTATCAATTGCTCCTATCAGATGATGATTCAACTGAAAGAGTAATGATATGAAGTTACGGCTATTGTCCATGTATTTGGCTGCTTCGGCTGGTTTGCTTTTGGCATATTTGAAATGGTTCAGCATGGGATCATTGTCCTCCTCCATATGAGGAATGTGTGTAAATTCGGAACCCATAAGCTCTTTCGTCTTATGCTCCCGAATATCGGTTATGGCTCTCATAACAGCTATATGGTAAGCTGTATTGGTTGTCCTTGCTTCCCCAGTTGGCATGACTACGCTCATTCCCAAAGATTCGGGAAGTCGCAGTCCTACCCTGCACTTGGCCAACACCGGACCATCATAGAACATGTATTTCTTTACTGGAATCTGGGGATCGCACCCAAATTCCAGTAACATGGCTCGTAAGATATCTGCAAGTCCTCCTTGGTACTCGTTCAGTGTGGAATCCATAACTTTCACGTTTCTTCCCGGTCGCGAACTTGCCATGTTGGCTGTAGAAATAGAAAGATTATGAGATTAGTAATAATGCATCATAATAGAGATAATAAAGAATTATCGCACTAAAAGATATGGTTGTTGTATTCTCAATTGAATATACACCATATTTTTAGAGAATTCTTTACTAATCCTATTTGACTCCTAACGTTTGGTCCCATTTACTAGGTTCCAACCTAAGGTCAAAGCTTTTGCTCTGATACCAACTGTGGTGACCCTGCATACCACTGCATGTTGTAGTATGCCAGTCGTTGATATAACATTCACGAAGTACCATTCCGCAAATATTACATCCCTCAGAGTAGTACAACAGAACATAGCAGGGTCCATAACTCATTCACAAATTATTACAATTAACATACACATGTCGTCTTGGAGCTCCTCTTGGGTCCTAAGAGGAATACTCCTGGGTTCGAGGTGAACCCAACTTAACTTACAATACCAGAGTTTCATTAAACTAAACATTTATTTCATCGAGCAGCTAAATACTAAGAGTTCAGGCTGCTTGGTTACTACTACTAGCGAATATCCCTAGGCTTGTTCTCCTCCGGAAGCCTCTCCGGATCCGTAGACGATGAGGTAGTCTACGCCTTCAACTCCTCCTGAGAGGTCTGGTTCCTCGTAGCCGATGATCTCGGCTCCTTCATTGTTGTCGTAGTCCTCCTCCAGACGATTCAGACAATCTAAGCATGGGATTTAAGAGTGGTATGAGTACGAGCGTACTCAACAAGTTCATTATAGATAAGAGGTGTTTAATGCACTAGCTACGATATTAGACCAGAAAGTCTAATACCAATGCAAGTTTTGGTAAACATTTCTTCAAGAGATTGCTTTTATTCCAAAGAGCTATGTCCGTCAGCCTTCACCGGTTTACTAGAACTTCATGGAGCTCCTTTCCGGCGCGTTCGCGATTCCTTATCCCGGAACAGGGAGTGACAGTCACGATTCTTTACACTCTGCAGAGGTGTGTTGCTTTACCCATAAGAGATCTTAACCTTGGTGCCAACCGGGCAGCTTTCCCGTCCACACTTCCTTCGGTGTGAGGCCCGGTATAAGGTCTAGCCAATCATGTTCCTCCGCTGCCTCGCACACCCACCCTTTGTTGCATACCCCGACCCTGGGTCCTCGTCGGTCCTCTTACACCAATTAAGGATGGACCCCGACCACGACAACAGTTTGGGACTCGTTAACCAAACTCCTTCGCCGGTAGCTGCAACCCATCATAGACCACTTACCGTGGGGAATTAGAATGGGATCCCCACCCCACCGCTTGCCCAACCTGGGTCAAGTGTCTACGGTAAGCGCATCCGTTGATGTACGAGAGGTGGAAACACTTTTGACTACTCCGTCCCACTCCGGATCTTATGGTTAACACGGGTATTACGGCACAAGAATCACTGGCGACATTTGTTGTTTAATCCTAGATGGATATTAACCCTTGCAATGGAACCTCCACCATATCAACACAATCCATGGTTCCATTGCCCACCACATAGTCATATTCATAGTTATGAAAGTAGTGGTTTTGGTTTTTATGCAATAGTGATAACCATAGTACTTTGCAAGTAATTTGATAGAAATACTCAAATGACATGAGCAAGCGATGAACTTGCCTGAACACTGCAAAGTTTTGCAGTTGGAAGGTGTGGACTGACCCTTGTCCTCTGTCTCTGAAAAATAGCATCATTGTCCGATAAGGGCAATGGTTAAAGAAGCAATTATGCATGATTCCAGTTTTTAGAGCATCTCCACTCGTCCCCCCGAACAGGCCCCCGGCGAGCGTTTTTTCCATCCGGACGGCGTAATTCGGCCCAGTCGCGCCCCCGGTTCCTCGTTTTCGTCCGGATTTGGGCCTAAATCCATCCGGCGATCCCACGCCATCCCCGGCCCCCCGGGGAGCGCTCGGGGACTCCGGACGAGTGAAAAGCGGGCGTGGCCCCAACTTGTCGGCGACAATGGCCTCCGATCTACGGCAAAACCCTCGTCTTCCCGATCTACGGCAAAACCCTCGTCTTCCCGATCTACGGCAATACCCTCGTCGAACGAAAGCTTTGAACTCTCAAGTGGTGCAACATAGATAGATTATATATATATTTCGAATATAATTCGAATAAACATAGAAATTACATATAAAAACTTTAAAACTAAACTACTTCTTCTTCTTCTTAGAAGGCCCCGCCTCATCGTCGTCGCGGCGACGCTTCCGGCTCGTCACCTCCTCGTCGGAGGAAGTTGAGTCCTCCTCGTCGTCGTCCTCATCAGCCTCTTCGTCCTCCTCCTCCTGCTCCTCCTCCTGCTCCTGCTCCTCCTCCTCTTCCTCGGCCTCTTCCTCGGCCTGCTCCACGGCCTCTTCGTCCTCCTCCTCGTCGTCCCACTCGTCCTCGCTGGCCGGCGGGGGGGAATCGTCGCTGCTGGACGATGCAGCTGGATCCCACCAATGGCGCCATCCAGGCGGCTTCCCCTCGCTGTCGGTGTCCGATGGCCAAGAGATATCGCTCATGGTTGACGGAGGATGGTGACGAGAGAACAGATGAATGGCTCAGCCCGTCGAAAACCGTTTATGTAGGTCTCTCGACGAAAGAGAGCGCCGGTTGCTCTTCCGCGGAGTTCGTGCTCCATTACGGCGGTTCTCGCATCGAGGCCACTTCGACCGTTCCCGACGAGTCGTTTCGGCTCTCCAGTCCACTTCGCGACGGTTCAATGCGGCGAGGAAACTCCGACGATTGCCCTTCCCGGTGACTGCACCGTCGCTATGCACGCGGTGGGTGCGCGTCCATGGGCTCGCGGCTGGAAAAATGGGCCTCCCCAGGCCAAAAACTACATCCATCCGGCGCTAAATTTCGCCGGATTTGGGCGTGGGGAGCCCAAACGAGTGGGGATGCTCTTAGGGTTTGTTCCCCCCTTCCGATGTCGTTATTATTTTATGTAAGAGGTTAATACTAAGAGTAATTTAGGAATATTTGATTTATAATAAAATACAACCTTGAAATGTTGTCAAGGTGTTTTTAAAGTCCAAATGCATTAATGGACTTATTTTCATTATTGAAAATAATATGTGTGATTTAAATCGTTATTTAAATCATCAAATTAAGACTTATTCTTCTTTGTCTTCAAAAATTCCCTTTGATATTTTATTTAGATAGAGAATTTTATGCTGATTAATTTTCATATTTTTACTTATTTTTTTAGAGCTTTATTTTATTTTCTAAAATTCTTGGAAATTCTCATTTAAATGGGTATTTTGGAAATGTCCAAAATACCCCTCAGGCCCACCTGTCAGGCGGCCGAGCTGGTTAGGTTGGACCAGCCCAGTGGGCTCGGTCCAACCGACCCAGTCGCGTCGTCTTCTCGCTGTGTCCTAACCCTAATTCCCCTTTCGGCTCCTGCGACGCCGAAATCGCCTCCGCCGTCGCCGCTTTAATCAGGCCGTCTCCGACCATCGCCGGCGACGAGATGGTGCGGATCTGGACCGCCTCTCGACGGCGGACATGGTGGTCCGCGTCGATCTGACGCTTGCGTCCACGTTCGCTCGCCATCGACTCTCCCGTGCGCCTGGCCTGTGGCGTCCGCCGCCACCGCGCGTTGGAGAAGCCGTGTACCTTCCTCCTGGCGCTCCCCTGGGCGCGTGGTGCTGCGCTGGGGTGCTGTGGTGGTCGCCGTGGCTTGGCTTGGCCAGGCCTGGTGCCGCCGTGTGCACTGGCATGCGCCGCCGTGGCCGCCGTGGTCATGACGACCACCGCCTCCCTGGTATGTGCTCCTCCTTCTCTTCTGCCATCTGTTCTACCTCTTCTCCTTCCTCTGGATGCCCTGGCACCCACCTGATTGTGCTGCCGCTTCTACACCTATGTGCTCTGCTGCTGTGCTTGCTGTGAATGCGTGTAAGCTGCTGTGCTCTCTGCTGTTGCCATGGATCCTAGCTGATGCGATATGCTGTTGCCATGCGTATGCTGCTGTGGTGCATATGCTGCTTCTGTGTAATTTAGTGGCTCCTGTTGTTGCTTGGTGTATTATGCCTTTCCTGTACATGCCATTGCTTTCCCCTGACTTGATCATGCTGTGATGATCCTTGCCTTTGGCAAGTGCCAGTGCTCCTGATGAGATTATATCTGTGCTTCAATTCATAGACATGCTCATTTGAGCCTAGTTGTTACTTTAACTGCCCCTTTCTTTGATGAAGTGCTTCTGGATACAATTGTGCTGCCTGATGCCCTTATCTGTGATGCAATTGTCACTACAAGAGATGGGGGATTTGTTGACGAAAACCCTGGTGACAAAAATGCATACCGTCATGGATGTGTCCTTATAGGTGACGAATTCATCTTTCGTCAAGCATTTAAGGTAATGCTTGACGGTATGATTTGTCGTCAAGAAAAAATCGTCACCCATTACCCAAGCGGGAAGGGCTTCCATCGTGCTGATACGTCTCCAACGTATCGATAATTTCTTGTGTTCCATGCCACATTATTGATGTTATCTACATGTTTTATGCACACTTTATGTCATATTCGTGCATTTTCTGGAACTAACCTATTAACAAGATGCCAAAGTGCCGCCTCTGTTTTCTGCTGTTTTTGGTTTCAGAAATCCTAGTAACGAAATATTCTCGGAATCGGACGAAATCAACGCCAAAGATCTTAGAATCCCCGGAAGCATCCAGAACACACGAGAGGGACCAGAGGGGGGGCACAGGCCCACCACACCATACCCTGGCGCGGCCTAGGGGGGGCCCGCGCCCCCCTAGGGTTTGGCCAGCCCTTCGACCCCCTGGCGCCGCCTCTTCGCCTATAAGAAGCCCCTGGATCAGAAAACCCGATACCAATTGACGAAACCCACAGAAACCTTCCAGAGCCGCCGCCATCGCGAAGCCAAGATCTGGGGGACAGGATCTCTGTTCCGGCACCCTGCCGGAGCGGGGAAGTGCCCCCGGAAGGCTTCTCCATCGACACCGCTGCCATCTCCACCGCCATCTTCATCACCGCTGCTGCTCCCATGAGGAGGGAGTAGTTCTCCATCGAGGCTCGGGGCTGTACCGGTAGCTATGTGGTTCATCTCTCTCCTATGTAGTTCAATACAATAATCTCATGAGCTGCCTTACATGATTGAGATTCATATGATGATGCTTGTAATCTAGATGTCATTATGCTAGTCAAGTGAGTTTTACTTATGTGATCTCCGGAGACTCCTCATCCCACGTGTGTAAAGGTGACAGTGTGTGCACCGTGTGGGTCTCTTAGGCTAGATTTCACAGAATACTTACTCATTGAATGGCATAGTGAGGTGCTTATTTATATCTCTTTAAGATTGCAGCATGTTGTATCACAATTTATCCATGTGCTACTCTAGTGATTTGTTATTAAAGTAGTTTATTCCTCCTGCATGTGTGCAAAGGTGACAGTGCGTGCACCGTGTTAGTACTTGGTTTATGCTATGATCATGATCTCTTGTAGATTATGGAGTTAACTATTGCTATGATAATATTGATGTGATCTATTCCTCCTACATATGCATGAAGGTGACAGTGTGCATGCTATGCTAGTACTTGGTTTAGTAGCGTTGATCTATCTTACACTAAAGGTTACTAAAACATGAGCATTATTGTGGAGCTTGTTAACTCCGGCATTGAGGGTTCGTGTAATCCTACGCAATGTGTTCATCATCCAACAAAAGTGTAGAGTATGCATTTATCTATTCTGTTATGTGATCAATGTTGAGAGTGTCCACTAGTGAAAGTGTAATCCCTAGGCCTTGTTCCTAAATACTGCTGAGTTACTACTGCTTGTTTACTACTGCTGCGTTACTACTGCTGAGTTACTACTGCTTGTTTACTGTTTTACTGCGTTACTACTGCCGCAATACCACCACCATCAACTACACGCCAAGCACTTTTCTGGCACCGTTGCTACTGCTCATACTTATTTATACCACCTGTATTTCACTATCTCTTCGCCGAACTAGTGCACCTATTTGGTGTGTTGGGGACACAAGAGACTTCTTGCTTTGTGGTTGCAGGGTTGCATGAGAGGGATATCTTTGACCTCTTCCTCCCTGAGTTCGATAAACCTTGGGTATCCACTTAAGGGAAACTTGCTGCTGTTCTACAAACCTCTGCTCTTGGAGGCCCAACACTGTCTACAGGAAAGGAGGGGGAACGTAGACATCAAGCACTTTTCTGGCGCCGTTGCCGGGGAGGAAAGGTAAAAGGCTCTCATACTACGGTCTCAGGTAAAGTATTTTTCTGGCGCCGTTGTGTGTGTGCTCAAAGCTATTTCCTTTAGATCCTGTAATTGCATCTTGTTGTTTCTTGTTTACACTAGTTTGGCATAATGTACAAGAGTGAGCTTCTTATTCTATTTCCTGATTTAAAACATGGATTGTTTGAGGCGAAAATTAAAAAACCTATGAAATCTTCTTTGCATGCTGGTAGTAATATTAGTATGAACGCTTTGAACACCATTGTTGACAATGATATAGAAAGTTCTAAGCTTGGGGAAGCTGGTTTTCATGATATTTTTAGTCCCCCAAGCATTGAGGAGAAAATTTTCTTTGATGATACTTTGCCTCCTATTTCTGATGATGATAATGATAGTGGTCTTTTTGTGCCACCTACTATGGAGAGTAAATTTTGTTGTGATTATACTATGCCTCCTACACTTGATGAGAATAATAATGATAGCTACTTTGTTGAATTTGCTCCCACTACAACTAATAAAATTGATTATGCTTATGTGGAGAGTAATAATTTTATGCATGAGACTCAAGATAAGAATGCTTTATGTGATAGTTATATTGTTGAGTTTGCTCATGATGCTACTGAAAGTTATTATGAGAGAGGAAAATATGGTTGTAGAAATTTTCATGTTACTAAAATGCCTCTCTATGTGCTGAAATTTTTGAAGCTACACTTGTTTTATCTTCCTATGCTTGTTACTTTGCTCTTCATGAACTTGTTTATTTACAAGATTCCTATGCATAGGAAGCATGTTAGACTTAAATGTGTCTTGAATTTGCCTCTTGATGCTCTCTTTTGCTTCACATACTATTTCTTGCGAGTGCATCATTAAAACTGCTGAGCCCATCTTAACGGCTATAAAGAAAGAACTTCTTGGGAGATAACCCATGTGTTATTTTGCTACAGTACTTTGTTTTATATTTGTGTCTTGGAAGTTGTTTACTACTGTAGCAACCTCTCCTTATCTTAGTTTTATGTTTTGTTGTGCCAAGTAAAGTCTTTGATAGTAAAGTAAGTACTAGATTTGGATTACTGCGCAGAAACAGATTTCTTTGCTGTCACGAATCTGAGCCCACTGCCCTGCAGGAAGCTCAGAAAATTATGCCAATTTACGTGCATGATCCTCAGATATGTACGCAACTTTCATTCAATTTGAGCATTTTCATTTGAGCAAGTCTGGTGCCATTTTAAAATTCGTCAATACGAACTGTTCTATTTTGACAGATTCTGCCTTTTATTTCGCATTGCCTCTTTCGCTATGTTGGATGAATTTCTTTGATCCACTAATGTCCAGTAGCATTATGCAATGTCCAGAAGTGTTAAGAATGATTGTGTCACCTCTGAATATGTCAATTTAAATTGTGCACTAACCCTCTAATGAGTTGTTTCGAGTTTGGTGTGGAGGAAGTTTTCAAGGGTCAAGAGAGGAGGATGATATACTATGATCAAGGAGAGTGAAAGCTCTAAGCTTGGGGATGCACCCGGTGGTTCACCCCTGCATATATCAAGAAGACTCAAGCGTCTAAGCTTGGGGATGCCCAAGGCATCCCCTTCTTCATCGACAACATTATCAGGTTCCTCCCCTGAAACTATATTTTTATTCCATCACATCTTATGTGCTTTTTCTTGGAGCGTCTGTTTGTTTGCTTTTGTTTTTGTTTGTGTTTGAATAAATTGGATTACATCATGCTTGTGTGGGAGAGAGACACGCTCCGCTGGTTCGTATGAACACATGTGTTCTTAGCTCATAATATTCATGGCGAAGTTTCCTCTTCGTTAAATTGTTATATGGTTGGAATTGGAAAATGATACATGTAGTAATTGCTATAAATGTCTTGGGTAATGTGATACTTGGCAATTGTTGTGCTCATGTTTAAGCTCTTGCATCATATACTTTGCACCCATTAGTGAAGAAATACATAGAGCATGCTAAAATTTGGTTTGCATAATTGGTCTCTCTAAGGTCTAGATAATTTCTAGTAAGGTGTTTGAACAACAAGGAAGACGATGTATAGTCTTATAATACTTGTAATATGTCTTTTATGTGAGTTTTGCTGTACTAGTTCATCCTTGTGTTTGCCTCAAACAACCTTGCTAGCCTAAACCTTGTATCGAGAGGGAATACTTCTCATGCATCCAAATACTTGAGCCAACACTATGCCATTTGTGTCCACCATACCTACCTACTACATGGTATTTCTCCGGCATTCCAAAGTAAATTGCTTGAGTGCTACCTTTAAACAATTCAAAATTTATTACCTCTTATTTGTGTCAATGTTTTATAGCTCATGAGGAAGTATGTGGTGTTTATCTTTCAATCTTGTTGGGCAACTTTCACCAATGGACTAGTGGCTTCATCCGCTTATCCAATAATTTTGCAAAAAGAGCTGGCAATGGGATTCCCAGTCCCAAATTAACAAACTAAAAATAGACACTCCTCCATGGTATGTGATTGTTGGACGGCACCCGAAGGATTCGGTTAGCCATGGTTTGTGAAAGAAAGGTTGGAAGGAGTGCCATCCAAAAATAAAATAAAATGGGAGCCGCTCTTTGAAGGTTTGTCTGGCAAGGGGGTTAGAGTACCCGCTACCATTCGTTGACAACAACATACACCTCTCAAAACTTTATTTTTATGCTCTCTTTATGTTTTCAAAATCAAAGCTCTAGCACAAATATAGCAATCGATGCTTTCCTCTTTGAAGGACCAGTCTTTTACTTTTATTGTTGAGTCAGTTCACCTATTTCTCTCCACCTCAAGAAGCAAACACTTGTGTGAACTGTGCGTTGATTCTTACATATTTGCATATTGCATTTGTTATATTGCTTTGCATTGACAATTATCCATGAGATATACATGTTACAAGTTGAAAGCAACCGCTGAAACTTAATCTTCTTTTGTGTTGCTTCAATGCTTTTACTTTGAATTATTGCTTTATGAGTTAACTCTTATGCAAGACTTATTGATGCTTGTCTTGAAGTGCTATTCATGAAAAGTCTTTGCTATATGATTCAGTTGTTTACCCATGTCATATACATTGTTTTGATCGCTGCATTCACTACATATGCTTTACAAATAGTATGATCAAGTTTATGATGGCATGTCACTCCAGAAATTATCTTTGTTATCGTTTTACCTGCTCGGGACGAGCAGAACTAAGCTTGGGGATGCTGATACGTCTCCAACGTATCGATAATTTCTTGTGTTCCATGCCACATTATTGATGTTATCTACATGTTTTATGCACACTTTATGTCATATTCGTGCATTTTCTGGAACTAACCTATTAACAAGATGCCGAAGTGCCAGTTCCTGTTTTCTGCTGTTTTTGGTTTCAGAAATCCTAGTAACGAAATATTCTCGGAATCGGACGAAATCAACGCCAAAGATCTTAGAATCCCCGGAAGCATCCAGAACACACGAGAGGGACCAGAGGGGGGGCACAGGCCCACCACACCATACCCTGGCGCGGCCTAGGGGGGGCCCGCGCCCCCCTAGGGTTTGGCCAGCCCTTCGACCCCCTGGCGCCGCCTCTTCGCCTATAAGAAGCCCCTGGATCAGAAAACCCGATACCAATTGACGAAACCCACAGAAACCTTCCAGAGCCGCCGCCATCGCGAAGCCAAGATCTGGGGGACAGGATCTCTGTTCCGGCACCCTGCCGGAGCGGGGAAGTGCCCCCGGAAGGCTTCTCCATCGACACCGCTGCCATCTCCACCGCCATCTTCATCACCGCTGCTGCTCCCATGAGGAGGGAGTAGTTCTCCATCGAGGCTCGGGGCTGTACCGGTAGCTATGTGGTTCATCTCTCTCCTATGTAGTTCAATACAATAATCTCATGAGCTGCCTTACATGATTGAGATTCATATGATGATGCTTGTAATCTAGATGTCATTATGCTAGTCAAGTGAGTTTTACTTATGTGATCTCCGGAGACTCCTCGTCCCACGTGTGTAAAGGTGACAGTGTGTGCACCGTGTGGGTCTCTTAGGCTAGATTTCACAGAATACTTACTCATTGAATGGCATAGTGAGGTGCTTATTTATATCTCTTTAAGATTGCAGCATGTTGTATCACAATTTATCCATGTGCTACTCTAGTGATTTGTTATTAAAGTAGTTTATTCCTCCTGCATGTGTGCAAAGGTGACAGTGCGTGCACCGTGTTAGTACTTGGTTTATGCTATGATCATGATCTCTTGTAGATTATGGAGTTAACTATTGCTATGATAATATTGATGTGATCTATTCCTCCTACATATGCATGAAGGTGACAGTGTGCATGCTATGCTAGTACTTGGTTTAGTAGCGTTGATCTATCTTACACTAAAGGTTACTAAAACATGAGCATTATTGTGGAGCTTGTTAACTCCGGCATTGAGGGTTCGTGTAATCCTACGCAATGTGTTCATCATCCAACAAAAGTGTAGAGTATGCATTTATCTATTCTGTTATGTGATCAATGTTGAGAGTGTCCACTAGTGAAAGTGTAATCCCTAGGCCTTGTTCCTAAATACTGCTGAGTTACTACTGCTTGTTTACTACTGCTGCGTTACTACTGCTGAGTTACTACTGCTTGTTCTTGTTTTCTTTGCGTTACTACTGCCGCAATACCACCACCATCAACTACACGCCAAGCACTTTTCTCGGCACCGTTGCTACTGCTCATACTTATTTATACCACCTGTATTTCACTATCTCTTCGCCGAACTAGTGCACCTATTTGGTGTGTTGGGGACACAAGAGACTTCTTGCTTTGTGGTTGCAGGGTTGCATGAGAGGGATATCTTTGACCTCTTCCTCCCTGAGTTCGATAAACCTTGGGTATCCACTTAAGGGAAACTTGCTGCTGTTCTACAAACCTCTGCTCTTGGAGGCCCAACACTGTCTACAGGAAAGGAGGGGGAAGATTTTAGTGATGACGAAGGGCGGGATAGAAACGATGATGGTGCGTATGATAGTGACAACGATGAAGAGGAAGACAATGGTGTTTGTTATGTTGATGATTCGTCTAGTATGATCGATGAACTGCAGAAGTCTGGAAATAAAGGTCCTGACCTGCCAAATCTGTATGCTAATCTAATTGAGTCAGCGAAAAAAGAACTTTATGAGGGATGCACCTCTTTCACTAGGTTGTCGTTCATCATTAAGCTCCTTCATGTCAAATCATACAGCCGGATAACAAACAGAGGATTTGATCTCTTACTTCAGCTTTTACGTACAGCTTTGCCAGATGTGGACTTTGCCAAATCATATGCTGATGCTAAGAGTGTTCTTTCTGATGTTGGGCTTGGTTATGAGACAATTCATGCATGCAAGTTTGATTGTTCTTTATTTTGGGGAGATCACAAGGACGATACGAACTGCCATGTTTGTGGATTATCAAGATATAGAGACCCTACTGGAAAAAAGAAAATCCCTCACAAGGTGTTAAGGTACTTTCCTATAATTAAAAGGTTGCAGAGACTATTTGTTAAAAAGGAAATGTCGACACATACAAGATGGCACAAAGAGAAGAGGGTTGTTGAGCCCAATGTACTGAGGCACCCTGCTGATGGTGAGGCATGGAAGCACTTTGATGGCAAGTTTGATTGGTTTGCTAAAGATCCTCGTAACATAAGACTAGGTTTTGCCACAGACGGCTTCAGTCCTTTTGGAAGTATGAGTAATCCTTACAGTATGTGGCCTGTTTTTGTGATTCCTTACAACTTCCCACCATGGATGTGCATGGATCAATCGAATTACATGATGGCATTGCTAATCCCCGGAAAGTATTCCCCAGGGAAAGATTTTCATGTATTTATGCAGCCACTGATAAAAGATATGATGCAGCTATGGAGTGGTGTGGAGACATTTGATGCATGCACAGAGGAATATTTCCCATTGCATGCTGCGTTTCTTTGGTCTATTCATGATTATCCTGGATATGCCACTATGTCAGGCCGAAGCACAAGAGGATTTCATGCGTGTGTGCATTGCGATGAGAATCCTTGCGCTGAACCTTTGAAAAACAAAATTGGATATATTGGGCATCGGCGATTTCTTGATAAAAAACACCCATACAGGAGAAGCAGACTTTTCAATGGTACAACTGAGATTAGAGATCCACCAAGGAAGTACACACCCAAAGAGGTAGCTGCGAAGGTAGAAATGGTTAAGGATTTTGAACATGGGAAAAATCCAATAAATAGAAAGCGGAAGCGTGCAACTGTACCCGGTGAACCAACATGGCACTGAAAGTCAGCTTACATCATCTACCGTGCGCGTAACTTAAGATAGCTCACAACTTAGATGTGATGCATATTGAGAAGAACATATGTGACAATATTGTTGGTACACTACTTGAACTTGAGGGCAAGAATAAGGACACTGTTAGTGCTAGAATTGATTTGAGGAAATTCAAAATGTGGAAGAAGTATTGGTTGCAGAAAATTGAGAAGGATGATGATGATGCAGCAGTAAGTTATGCGAAGCCCCCTGCACCATGGACGCTTTCGAAGGAACAGAAGAGACATTTGTGTAGGTATTTGGCAAACACTAGGTTCCCAGAGATGGTTATTGCGCAAACCGGGGAAGATGTGTGACTATTGATGGTTGTGAGGTTACCGGTATGAAGACGCATGATTGCCACATACTTCTGCAGCGAGTGTTGCCTGGGCTCAAGGGAATTGCATCTAAGGAAATGTATGTGGCTATTGCAGAGCTAGGAAGATTTTTAGGGAGCTGTGTGCCAAAACCACGAAAGTTGATGTGCTGAATCGATTGAAGGTTGAAATTGTTGTGATCCTATGCAAACTTGAGAAGCTCTTCCCCCAGCTTTTTGATGTAATGGTGCACTTAGCTATTCATCTTCCCGAGGAGGCTCTTTTGAGGGGTCCTGTTCATTATGGTTGGATGTATCCAGTTGAGAGAAGATTAGGTTATCTAAAGTCTACGGTCCGTAACAAAGCAAGGCCGAAAGGTTCTATCGCAGAGAGCTACATTGTTGATGAGTGTTTGATTTTTTGCTCTAGATTTTTCAAGGATGGAACAGAAACAAGATTTAACAAAGATGATAGTAACCAAGACATTCGGAGAAAACCTGATCGTGACGAGATGGAAGTATTTTCGGTTGGAGCTAAAGGTCTTGGGAAATCCATTTTGAAACATTTTGACAAGGAATTTGACAAAATGGTTTGGTATGTCTTCGAACAACCTGTGACGATGTAGAACGTTATATCAAGTAAGTAGTTAGCTTCACTTTAATAACTACTTCTCAATGTTGCGGAACATAATTGTCCTGTATTTCATATGTGTTTTTTCTATGTTTCGGTTGAATTCCGACAAGAATTGGGAGGTAGGGGTGTGCGTGACATCGAGGAGACGGTTCAGAGAGAGTTTGCAGGTTGGTTTGCAAACCATGTGAGACAGATTGGACAATGCATCGAGAAGATTTGAAGTCTCGGCTGCCGGGGCCAGACCGGCGTGTAGTAGTATACGCTGGTTGCAACGTAAAGGGTGCGAGGTTTCGCACGCTTACTCGGGATAAAGACCTGAAGACTCAAAATTCGGGCGTACCGACTAAGGGATCTTTTGGTGATGCAGATGAGACCGACTACTATGGTGTTCTGCAAGAAGTTCTTGAACTGCAGTACGGGACTAACAAACACGGTGACAGGTCCGTGTACTTGTTTCGTTGCGACTGGTTCGACCTTGCGAGCAAGGGTTCGAAGATAAAAGATGATGGTTTTTTTAAAAGCGTTAACACTTCTATCCTATGGTTCAAGAATTCACCATTCATATTGGCCAGTCAAGCTGAAACATGCTTCTATTTGGAGGATACAAAGTTTGGTGATCCGTGGAAAGTGGTGCAGAAGTTCAGCCATAGACATGTGTACGACGTTCCAGAATTAGAAGATGGTAACGATGATGCATTTGTACGGAATGAAGACGCATACCAGGAGGATGAAGGTTCAGTCGACCATACATTTCATGATGTTGTCGACCTAGACGAGGAAGCAGATGTGGAAGCAGAGGAGGATGATCATCGTGCTGCTGAAGTTGTACGTATTCATGATGCTCGTACAATCCGTGAACTAGAGAATGCGGAAGATAGTCCCAATGTTGACATGGATATGAGCGAAGATGAACTAGAGAATCAGGAAGATAGTCTCATTTTGGAAGAGAACATACATGATGACGAGGGAAAAAATTCAGAAGAAGATAGTGATTTAGATTGATAGAAACATGTAATGCATACAACTATATGTTTTGTTCCAAACATTTGAAATGTTCTTATTTAGATGTTTACGATCTCGAACTTGTCATTGAATTATCCAGAAGGTTTTAAGAGCAAATTAATATAAGCAAAAATATGGACAAATATAAGAAAGCCAACATGTCGGTAACATAACTTTGACAATGGTTTTAATTAATCGACACTTGACACGATTACAACCAGCAGCACGATATGACTAACTATTGTTTTAACACAAGCAAAATCGACAATCGCATAAAGAGTCTTACAACTTAATTTAAACCTAAAGGGGCTGCATAGTTGGACACACCGGCACCATGAATCACGGACTAGCTACTCCAGATCGATTTCAGGCACATGGGTAGCAAACAAGTAAACCCCTGCATTTCCCAGGTAAAGCAAGAACAGCATCTTGTCACCCATCTGAAGGTGCTTTTCCTTGTCCATGAACTCCTTCCACCTCTTCGACGCACATACGACCATCGTACGAAGAAATTGCGTGGACGAATGCACCAAAAATCGGGATGGCACACAATACTGATTGCACCATATTGTTCCATACCTTTAGGAACCAAACGGCTAGGGATTTTCTGTTCCAACAGTAGGGACATAGTTTAGTTAACACTTGTACGTAATGTAGGTCGCAAACTTAATGAAATGATATGATCTCGCTTACCACGTGTTTGTTGTAATTTTCGCTGTTTGTCCAATTCAGAGTATGCGGCATTGGGACAAGTAGTGCTCCTTGATCATAATCTCCAGCATTGTGGTACTCAACAAGGTAGTCCAAGTTGTCCACGAAGAATGACGGTATGCATCATCCTCCAATTTATCATTGTTCCATCGGTACTGCGAGCGAGTCAACAATGTCACGCTTAAGTACGGGACAAGCGGTAGTAAGCTGCATAATCAAAATAACTGACATAAGATGGAATAATTAATATGATCAATCATTGTGTCCAAAGGTGGAAAATTACCTGGATGGATTAGTGGTTCAGTTCCAGTTATTACAAGAGTATCCTGACCAGATGAGTTAACTCTGAAAATTAACTCCATGCCAACCTTAAAATTGTACACTCTAGCAAATTCGTTCCAAAATCTTCCGTTGATATAGGTTCTGCCAGCTCTGTTGGTAACATTAACAACAAATGCATGGCCATCTTTGGTTTTGAGTGCAGCTTCAAAAGTTGTCCTGTGGGAGGTCTGGACACCATACTTCTTAAGGAAATACGGTCTATAGTAGCAAGGGATGACCTAAATTCAGTAGAGTTAATACAAAAGTAAGTTAAATATGCGTCTACTCGGATAATCACCGAGTCTCAGATCTTGGACTTCTATCAGCACATATCTGAACTTCTATCAGCACATATCTGAACTTCTATCGGCATAGGACTGAACTACCGATACCTCTATCTCTAACAGCTACAACTATCGTAAAACTGGTATGAACGTAAAAGTTATCACAACTATCGTAAAACTCAACCATAAATAAGCGGTTAATACATATGGTGACCAACAATTATTACACACATCTGAATAATAGTACTAAACTAGCAATCACTACTAGGATCACGTGTTAAACTTTGATGTGGCGGCGAATTAATGAAACATCTGAATGAATTTTAAACTTATAAGTGCATGTACCGTCTTCTCCTCAAAACCCTCTTGTAGTGTTTGCACGAAAAAACCTAACGCGACTCCCCCTCCGCCGCACATCCCCTTCTTGTCAAAGCAAACTGGACACTGCAAAAAATATGTAGAAAGATTACCAATCGGAAACAACGATCGATCGTGAGACGTACATGTTATTTACGTACTCCACTAGTAGGCGCCATCCTTGGTCTCGACGCGGAGCGAGAGTCTTACAAGTCTCGCCGGCGAGAGACGTGGCGAGCTGTGGCGGCGAGAGACGTGGCGAGATCTGGCGGCGAGAGACGTGGCGAGATCTGGCGGCGGCTGAAGGAGGTCGTGAAATGATGGCAAGTTATATCGTGGAGTAAATTTCGGTAGGTCAATAGGAGTGCAAATGGGCGGTGCTGGGTTTAGACGTGACAACACGGTCCAATGCGCGTCAGTAGGACTAGACCCGCGTCAGTTTTCTCTTCGTCTGCCGTGTCAATATTTATCCCCTTCCCCCTCCCCTACCGTCTCAATATTCGCACCGCATCCTGGTTTCCACTTTCCACACTTCTCGTCGTCTCCTCTCCCTCATTATCTTCGTCTTCCGCCGCTGCGTCGCCATGGACATGGATGAGCAGCAAATCTACAACTGGACTAGCAAGCGCACAGTCCACATCCACGACGACGAGGACCTGGATGTGGTCTACACCAACGACCCCTGGGAAGTGCGCCGCGTCCTCGACATGTACACGGAGTGGCTCATGGAGGAGGAGCACAAGTTCGTCGGCCTCGACTTCGAGTACACCAACCATCGAGCCGAGGACGAGAAGAAGATCGCCGTGGTTCAACTCTGCATGCGTCGACATGTGCTGGTGTTCCACTACGCAGCGTAAGAACTAATCCCCTTTTTTAATCTTTCGTTTGGGGTTTTTTACTTGCCGCCATTCTGTCTCTCTTTGATTTTCGTTTGACATTGTTCCCGAAAATCAGTACATTCCCGATCTAAATCTGCTACACATTGTTCCAGAAAAGCAGTACATTCCCGATCTAAATCTGCTACACATTGTTCCCGATTTATTAATTTGTTTCATCTTCGTCTCCTCTGTAGGTTCTTGCATATTTGTAACTGATCTGTGACTAGTACATTACTTTGTTTACTGCAGTGCTAACTGGTGGGAGTCTCCGGCAATCTGCGATTTCTTTCGAGAAGGCGCTACGTTTGCGAGTGTTGACATCCGTGGTGACAAGAGAGTTCTGCGGAGGACATGGCACATGGAGATTCCTTCTGAGTACTACGTCGATCTCCAGGACGAGTACTTCAAGTACACTGGTCATGCGAGGGCTGGCATGGCTACCATGGCAGCAAGACTCATTGATTCATGGTTCGGTGATATGAAGAAGAAGTTCCACCACCATCGCCACAGACTGTGGGGGGACTTCCCACTTCCAAATATGAACATCGAGTATGCAGCCATTGATGCTTGGGTCTCGTACGAGCTCTACCGCAAGATCGTGGTCGACAGAGTCCTGCTGATGGTGGATTGATCATCTCTTCTGCTGCATGACCCCCTGATCTTTTGGTTTGGTCTCCCTCCTGCGTGAGGTGCTTTTGGCTAGTAGTCCATTCTTTTGAAACTGTAAATATTTTGCCATGCTATGTTAACAATTGTCTTGGGAGGTTTCAATTTTATGTTAACAATTGTTCTTTTGAAACTAAATGTTCAGAGCAGTAGAGTTCTTCAAAATCAAAACATAGCAGACGTAAAAATCACCAAAAATTGTGATTAAAATTTTCTTTATGACTTTTACTCATTTATCTGAAATTTTTCATCGAAAAAATCTCAAAGTGGTGAACAATAACATAATATGGTGTCCCCATGGTGCACATGTGTCGAACGAGGGGTTTTCGGACGAAAAGAGGGGCATGATTTGGCACCCTTGTGCACAATGTGATATCACACCTTGCTTGCTATGGGTTTTGATTTTTTGGAGTTGGTGGCATGGTGTCCCCATGGTGGACATGTGTCGAACGAGGGGTTTTCGGCCGAAAAGAGGGGGAAATCGCCAAAAACTGACCAAACCACCATGGATTTGGGGCATGATTTGACACCCTTGTGCACATTGTGATATCACACCTTGCTTGCTATGGGTTTTGATTTTTTGGAGTTGGTGGCTTGGTGTCCCCATGGTGGACATGTGTCGAACGAGGGGTTTTCGGCCGAAAAGAGGGGGAAATCGCCAAAAACTGACCAAACCACCATGGATTTGGGGCATGATTTGACACCCTTGTGCACATTGTGATATCACACCTTGCTTGCTATGGGTTTTGATTTTTTGGAGTTGGTGGCTTGGTGTCCCCATGGTGGACATGTGTCGAACGAGGGGTTTTCGGCCGAAAAGAGGGGGAAATCGCCAAAAACTGACCAAACCACCATGGATTTGGGGCATGATTTGGCACCCTTGTGCACATTGTGATATCACACCTTGCTTGCTATGGGTTTTGATATTTTGGATTGGGTGGCTTGGTGTCCCCATGGTGGACATGTGTCGAACGAGGGGTTTTCGGACGAAAAGAGGGGGAAATCGCCAAAAACTGACCAAACCACCATGGATTTGGGGCATGATTTGGCACCCTTGTGCACATTGTGATATCACACCTTGCTTGCTATGGGTTTTGATTTTTTGGAGTTGGTGGCATGGTGTCCCCATGGTGGACATGTGTCGAACGAGGGGTTTTCGGACGAAAAGAGGGGGAAATCGCCACAAAGTGAGCAAACCACCATGGATTTGGGGCATGATTTGGCACCCTTGTGCACATTGTGATATCACACCTTGCTTGCTATGGTTTTTGATTTTTTGGAGTTGGTGGCTTGGTGTCCCCATGGTGGACATGTGTCGAACGAGGGGTTTTCGGACGAAAAGAGGGGGAAGTCGCCAAAAACTGACCAAACCACCATGGATTTGGGGCATGATTTGCCACACTTGTGCACATTGTGATATCACACCTTGCTTGCTATGGGTTTTGATTTTTTGGAGTTGGTGGCATGGTGTCCCCATGGTGGACATGTGTCGAACGAGGGGTTTTCGGACGAAAAGAGGGGGAAATCGCCAAAAACTGACCAAACCACCATGGATTTGGGGCATGATTTGGCACCCTTGTGCACATTGTGATATCACACCTTGCTTTCTATGGGTTTTGATATTTTGGAGTTGGTGGCATGGTGTCCCCATGATGGACATGTGTCGAACGAGGGGTTTTCGGACGAAAAGAGGGGGAAATCGCCAAAAACTGACCAAACCACCATGGATTTGGGGCATGATTTGACACCCTTGTGCACATTGTGATATCACACCTTGCTTGCTATGGGTTTTGATTTTTTGGAGTTGGTGGCTTGGTGTCCCCATGGTGGACATGTGTCGAACGAGGGGTTTTCGGACGAAAAGAGGGGGAAATCGCCAAAAACTGACCAAACCACCATGGATTTGGGGCATGATTTGGCACCCTTGTGCACATTGTGATATCACACCTTGCTTGCTATGGGTTTTGATTTTTTGGAGTTGGTGGCATGGTGTCCCCATGGTGGACATGTGTCGAACGAGGGGTTTTCGGACGAAAAGAGGGGGAAATCGCCAAAAACTGACCAAACCACCATGGATTTGGGGCATGATTTGGCACACTTGTGCACATTGTGATATCACACCTTGCTTGCTATGGTTTTTGATTTTTTGGAGTTGGTGGCTTGGTGTCCCCATGGTGGACATGTGTCGAACGAGGGGTTTTCGGACGAAAAGAGGGCGAAATCGCCAAAAACTGACCAAACCACCATGGATTTGGGGCATGATTTGGCACACTTGTGCACATTATGATATCACACCTTGGTTGCTATGGGTTTTGATTTTTTGGAGTTGGTGGCTTGGTGTCCCCATGGTGGACATGTGTCGAACGAGGGGTTTTTGGACGAAAAGAGGGGGAAATCGCCAAAAACTGACCAAACCACCATGGATTTGGGGCATTTAACGTCACCACATTACCCTACAACAGAAGTTTCACTTCGAAAAAGGTTTGACAACCTCTTAGTGCAATTAGGTCAACCTAGGTTTCACCAAACACTCAAACTTTCATATAAAATTGAAAATTTGTTGAAATCTTTCCAAACCTTGTGTATTGGCCAATGTGTGGCTAACACTTTCCATGGAAAATAACAAACTAGAAAAAAATTTGGCATAAGGGTGCATCAACATGTGGGTAATGACGCTAGCATGCTATCTTGGCAGTTTGGTTTGAAAATTTTCAAAAATTCATCCCCTAAACTCAAGAAGAGGCTATGTGTGATCACTAATTCGTATTTCAAATATTTTAGAGTTTTTAATACCCATACTGAAAATTCTGTGCCAGCCCATCCATCATGCGTGGGACCCATGTCAAAGTAATGGGAAAGTGGACTGACTACATGCAGCAATCCACGTTTTCACACCCACGCGTCAGACAGAGGAACCCAAACGGCAGCACGTACTGTATATCCATCGGCCCCATCGTCTCTCCCACCCGCAACTTCTATTCCCCAATCTCTGGCGAAAAACCCTGCTTGCACCTCCACCAGCGCAACACCGACCTCCCCTTCCACCGAAGATCCCGAAGATGAAGCGTGTTCGCGGAGACGAGCCGGAGGCGAGTGCGGTCGTCAACGTCGACAGAGGCGACAGCGATGGTCCGGTAGTAGTCGACGTCGCGGAGGCGGGATCTTCTTCCGCAACTGGAGCCGCTCTTCGCCGCGCCGTGACCGTGGAGGGCTCCGCCCAACCGGCCGTGGTCGCCGTCGCTGATGAGGCCACGGGAGACGTCCTCGCTCCCGCGGCACAAGCAGATGACCAGGGCTTCGATCCGAATGACCCGTTCTACCGCCACTCCAGGCAGTACCGTGAGCTATATGGCCCCAGAGAGTGCGACGAGTTCGAAGAGGAGGCCTCCGACAACTGCAGCGAGGTACTCTACTATTCCGATCGATCCCCTGTTTTTCTTGATCTTACTGTTCACCATAGGGTTTGCTCATAGGGTAGATTGATTTGCCCTGTCAACGACTTCTTGTACAAATTGATGATTCTGGGGTTCTTGCTCATCTGATTTATGGTTTGTAGTTAGTAGATCTGTAATATTTGATGCCCATCTTGATTCAACTGTAATGATTCCTTTTGTGTGATGAATGATACCTGCTTAGTGTAACGCTCACTGCATTTCAAACTTAAATTCATCCGAATATGAATCATACCAGAGTGATTATGATTACAAGAATTATATTATAGGTACTATTAATTGATCTGATACATGGATTTTATAATCACCATTTGTCTTAAACTGGTGCTTATTTATACGATGAAAGCATAGTGTGTACATCATTTTAATTTGGGGAACAAGTGAATTATCAGTTGCATGTAATTTATGACCATAATTTTTGTTCAATTCCTGCTTATTGACGTCATGAATCCATATTGTTTTATGAATCAGTACATCTTCAGGGAACAAATGATTGATCCCTGATCCATGAAATTTATAATCACCATTTTCTCTTAAATTGGTGCTTACTTATAATACTGAAATAATGATTGGACTACCCATGAACAAGTTGTGACAACAGTTTAAATTGGTGGTTATTTATATTAGTGAAGTAATTATGTATGGTTGGATCTGGATCATAAATGTTGATTCTACATGATTAATTCTTAATAATGTTCATACAAAAATATTTAATGCTTCAATTGTATTTCAGTTAATTTCCTTCTCTCACTTCTTCTTTACTTTCAAAATCGCAGGAAGACTCTGAGGACGTTGACAGCGACAAGGAGGACCGGGACCGGAAGAGCCGCTTCGTTCTCGAAGAAGCCGAAGATCGGCGATCCCTTTCCGTCGTAACGGAAAGCCACATTGCCCATTCTGCGGCAGGGTTTTCCCGAACGATCTCGTGTGTCCGATCCAAAGACGCGACGGGAGTTGGAAAAGGTAGCAAGCGTAAGCACAATCCTGCTAGCAAGGCGAAGCACGCTGCCTTTGGCAAGTTCCTCGGGGACTACGTCAGATCGGCCTCATCCCGCTCGTCGGTCCAGCTGTTGGCCCTCATGTTCTCCACTAAATTTAGTTTCTGTTTAGTTGTTCCCCTGGAGGTTCATGGTTAAACTATGTCATGTTTCAAAGACTATGTTCTACTTTTGTTATTTGGAACCTGGGCAATCATACCCAGTTGTTTAACTTCCAGCCTAGTGGGCTTGTTCTGTTTTTCCCAAGGCCCAGGGAAGTACATATTAATTTGCAAAAAATGAACAATCCCTTCACACTATACAATGCAGGACCAAATCAGTGAAAATTGAACTGGCAGTAGAAAAAATGCAGGACCAAATAGTCAATCGTAAAGTTTACCCCCTACATAATCCCACTATACAATCCCTTCACACAAGAGCGGCCAGGGTAGCGATATGACATAAACACACAATGGGCACACACAAATTGTAGACTAAAACAATTATATCATATGATAAAGATTATATCATAGGATATCAACTGAAACTTCAATACCACCACGGCCGCCCTGGTTGAAAAGAATGAGAACAACATTCCCAGATTCAAAGTTGTACTCCTTAGTAAACTCCGACCAGCAGGAATCGAACTTCATCCTTCCATCAGTAGTAGTGTAGTATGCACCCTGAGGGTGGTAGCCATAGTCATCAACAAAAAAACATGCCTCCCCGCTTTCAGAGATATTCAAGGACCTAACAACTTCCTTCGGTATACGCTGAATAATAAAAATTAAATTATATATGGGAAGGATATAAAGGATAACTAAGATTACATAAAGAAAACGAGAATTATACCAGTCCATTGCCCTTCAAATCAGTATTCGTCAAGGTGTGCACAAAAACAACACCAAGACCAAGACCACGCTCACGGAGAAGTTGTTCCTTCTTCAATGTTTGAGCAGTAGTAAGCATAACACCTTTAGTGTGGACAACTGCAGTTGGAATTTCTGCATACAAATTTAAAATTAATAAAAGAATAAAAAAAGAGGAGATATAACATCAGTTATATTAAAAAAATGGGCAACACATGGTAAAAGATAAAACAGAATTACCATCGACACGATGCTTTTCAAAGTGCCATCGGGACCTACCGCAAAAATCCCAAACAGTTCAGGAGCACTATCAAACCCAAACATGATACGATCACCAACTTTCGTGTCGTAGTCATGAAGAAATTTTTGGTATCCAGTACCAAAAACACGTGTCTTCGAACTGCCTTTCTTAACATGAAATTTGTACTTCACTTCATCCGATGTAACGACAAAGAAGATATTACCAACAAGGTTGTTGAACTGCCTCCTCACAAAACAAGGCACAGTCTGAAAAAACAGTAGAACAAAAATGCAGAAAATAAGGATATAGTCTAGAATCTGTCAACAAAAAAGATACATTCTAAAAAAGGATATATACCATAAAGTCATCAAATCTGCTTCCAAGATAACAACGAAATGAATCGAGAGTCTCCCGCCTCTGTTGACAATGATTGCCCATCGAACCACAAACAACACAGTTCATCCTGTGTATATTTAGCAATTACCAAAGCTAGTAAAAAATACAGGTAGGTAGGGCATATTCATAGAAATCTATCCATAGATCTGAAACCATACACACATATATCCATAGATCTGAACAAACAAGATTATTCAGAGGACAAAAAGGATTTTCAACAAACAGAGAAAAAGGAGGTGAGGTGAAGTAGTGACATGTAAAAACATATTTTCCTACCTCTCAAAACAAACGAAAATCTTCAGAGAGAAAAGAGTTTTTCATGAAAAAGAGAGAGAAAGAAGATGAAGGAGACTTGCTTCACCGCATGAACAACGGAGGGCAGAAGGCAAAACCAACCAGGGGCATTATAAATACAATAAGTAGTAGTAACTGCCTACAACCGCTATTTAATGAGGCTGTGGGGTAGATGGTGGTTGCTATCCTTTAAGTTATTCAAAAGTCAAACACAAAGTATCTCATGCAAAAATACATTGAATCATAAAGTTGCACTTCAAAATTATTTAAAACCATATGATTTACAACTTCAAATGTACAACAACATGTTGACTACATGCCTTTGTTCGGACTATAGGTTAGGTCAGAACAATTATGGCATGTTAGTCATTTTTTCAACATACATAAAAAACAAATGCTCATTTGTGGACGAAGTGCACAATTATACCAAAGTAGGCATCACTTCAACACATCAAACTACACCAAACCTCATGAAAAATTTAAATTTGAATTTTGCACATGAATGTCACAACATTTACTCAGTCCCACTAGTTACTGATGATTTTACATTGAATTTAGCATTTATTATGAGTTTTACTCGTTTTCTGTCATTTTTTAATAAAAAAATCAACAAACACCTAAAATTGTCAGAAAAATCTGAAACTCCTTAGGCACACATACCTACCCTTCATGACCACTCACAAAAATTTGCAGCTCAATCTGAGTATTTGAAGTGCAGCTTGCTTGAAAAAGAGCCCTTCACCGACATGATCGATGTGGGTCCACACATGGATCGACCCAACCAACATGAGGTTCCACAAGTGTTTTCAGACAAAATCTCACATGTGTGAACAATAACATGTATATGTGGGATGTGTTCTCACATATACCTCACATGCAAAAGGTTTTACAACTTCCGGGGTCGACGATTCGACCGTTCTGCCGAAAATGTCCTCACTTGTGTAAATTCACATCAAACTACACCAAACCTCATGAAAAATTTAAATTTGAATTTTGCACATGAATGTCACAACATTTACTCAGTCCCACTAGTTACTGATGATTTTACATTGAATTTAGCATTTATTATGAGTTTTACTCGTTTTCTGTCATTTTTTAATTAAAATATACATGTACAGTTCCATTTTCAGAGTAATATTTTTTCTTTCACGGCAAAAACTTGTTCCCTCCAAATTGTAGTACGCCGGCTGCCAAAACGCCCAAATTTTTTGTTCCCTCCACTCCTCCCGCGCACCCCACCTATCAAATATTTCGCCCTCCCTTATATACGTCGTGCCTCTACCCCATGATTTACGAGCATCTTAACTACCCACACACCCGACCTCATCCTCTCGTGCTCACCCCGATCCGGTGTCTTCGCCGGACGTTCATCCATCTCGCATCTATCTCCCCGGCCGGTGGTCGCCATGGCCGGCAGTCGTCGAAACGTCGGGGGGAAGGAAAATCGCACACACACGCCGAAGAAGGCGCCCGGCTCGAAGAAACGCCAAGGTAAATCTGTCGGTGATCGGCTTGTTGTTGTGTTTTTCGGATGGTTAGATCCAGAGATCGGTTTTACATGTCTACCACGCCCGTTTGACCTATATCTAGATCTTGCATATTTGATAGATCCAATCCCGACATCATACGTATAGGGTTTATCGTTTTTATTGCAGAGACAATCATGCCGTGCTATACAATCTTTGCCATCCCGCTGCTGTACAATCTTTTGCATAGACAATTGTTTGCCGAAACACTTAACTGAACTAATTCCAGCCGTTGCCGAAAACAGCCTGACGAGCTACAGTGAACAACGACATTGCTTCAGACTTTTATTCGTCAGTTTCAGAGGGAAGCAGAGTTTGATCTAGAACAATTGTTTGCTGTTTTCTATGGAACTAGTTAGTTTGCACGTGCAATGCACGTCTTAACAATGTAATTAAGTTTTTTTAATCATGTACATTGTTTCATCAGTCTATTTATTTCCACAATTTTTGTTTATCTATGTCTTTCAAAAGTCAAAAATCAAATTTCAGCACATATCTGAACTTCTATCAGCACATATCTGAACTTCTATCAGCACATATCTGAACTTCTATCGGTATAGGACTGAACTACCGATACCTCATTATGTGTCAATTATTTGTTACGAGTAGATATCTAAAAGCACATGATGTCCCTTAGCCTGCCATATGCCCCCTCTTATGTTTTGTTCGCCGACATCATACGTAGACTCTTATGTTTTCAATCATTTGCTATTGTACAATATTTTGGAAAGACAATTATTTGCTGTTTTCTATGGAATTGGCGCCCTCTTATGTTTTGTTCACGCTCCGCTCTTCCGATTATTTCAGCGGAGACACAAAACCCCGTCAAGCCGGCATATGAGCTTGCCAAGGAGAAACAAATGCAAGAAAATGTAGTACGCATGGAAAAAAATTTCGCTGAAAAATATGGACCTGCCCACAAATTTCAGAAAGATTTCTCTGGTTTTGCACGTACATTAGTGTATGGTGGGGTACAAATAGGAACTAGTAACAATCTAAAGGACTCAGTCTGCGAAGAGATGGAGGTCGAAGAGGACCCTTCGTATGAACCGAATCCAGAAGAGATAGCTACTGCTGATGATGATCTTCATTCAGATGAGGATCAGCGCACTGTCGGCAAAACTTCAGCTCAGGTCTGTGGAACTATGTCTGAACTATGATAGGAAATACGTACATGCTAAATGTTTCCTACTATGTAGCCTCTACTTTGCTTGCAGATAGTTGCTTCTTCTGCAATAGTTGCACAGAAGAAGCGATCCATACCTCAAGTTGCACCATCCAACATTGCAACAAGATCAATGGCAACAACTGAACCTGAAGCTGGGTCATCTGATGAGCCGATGGCCACTGCTGGTCTGAACACTGAAGGAGCACCCTCACCTAACCAGATCATGACATCTGGAGGCAGCACCTCATCTCCTGAGGACAATCAAATTGTAAACTTTGAGCGGCAAGGTATGAAAGTTTGTAAAAACTAAACACTGTACCGCATATTTTCATATAAAAGAGAATCATTTCATATCTCTTATTTCAGAGACATTGACAACATCTGGCGGTAGTAAGAGAAAGAGAGGTGGACGCAGACGTACCATGGGCCATGGACTACATGAGTACACAAGAAGAAATGGTGGCAATAAGATGCCAATTGAATTCACTCCTGGTGTCAGGAGACCCAAGGATTATGTCCAGTCAGCAAAGCTGAGCAATGAGGTTGGTATTCACATCCGTGAAAAAATGCCGCTTGCAACACACTGGACACAGTACAAGAAAGAAGAAAGATGACACTCTCAAACATGTCATTCCTCATGCTATAAGTACAGTAGCGGTGAGTCCTGTACAATCTTGGTTTAACCTAATTAGTATGCTACATGATCATCTATCTAAGAATCTACTGATTAATGCATCACTATTTTGAAGGGAAAGTTTAATATGGACAAAAATGATGAGGTGGCTCAAGATGTGTGCACTGATATGCTGCAAGTTAGTATTCGGCAGTTCCGATATAGGCTTAAAAAGGAGTATTGGCCGAAAATTAAAAATCTCACACTGGAGCAAGCATATCTCAAGAAGCCAGGTCATGTAGAAGAGAATAGCTGGAAAGAACTGGTGAAAAGATGGTTTGATGAGAAGTACCAGGTACATAAACGTTATTGCTTTCAGTAACAGCTACTGAATTCTTACATTTCTCTGATCTGGATAAATAAAATGCATGTACACATAGGGACTGTGTGTAATAAATGGAAAGAACAGAGAAGCTGTGAAACAGTTCCATACCACTGGATCTCGAAGCTATGTTGCTCACTGGGAACATCTAGTAAGTGTTCTGAATTTCCCAATACAGTTCATACTTCTGTCATACACAGTGTACAATGGTAATGTGCATTCTACATTTTTTCAAGCAGAAGGCTAAGCAGCAGGAAGAAGAAACCTCTCCAATTGAATTTTTTAGAATCACACACACTAACAAGGATAACATTATGAGTGCTGAAGCAAAAAGTGCATATGTAAGAAATATTTCTTATTAGCACAATATAATATAATCCAGTTTTGTATGTTGTCCATGCAATGATTGTAATCTTTATGCAGGATCAAATGGTGGCAATAAAAGCGGCGCCACTAAATGAAGATTAACCTGATTTGACTGATTTGCTAATTGTTCAGCTAGTTCTGAGCGAGAAAAGCCCATCCACCACCTGCAACAAGACATTCCTACCAAGATTGGGCGTCGCAACAAGTTCCAGAAGTCTTCTGTCTCAGCTACACGCATCGAGAGCTACAACAAAGATCGGCAGATCAAGAGCAGAACTCCATACGTGCAGCTGAAACGTACCACGTTGACATGCAGGCAAGACTGCAAGAACAAGATGAAAAATTTGAAGAGATCAGAAGAAGCAGGAGGAAGAACTTGAAGTCGTGAAGAAAGCCCAAGAAGAAAAGACTCGGCTTATGAAAAGATGCTGACAAATGGATGTCGTGCTTAATTTGCTCTTGAGGACATCCCAGCCACCATCCATGTCTCAATCCCAGGGCAACTAATCTATTGCACCACCGTCCTACAACATTATTAATCATAGGTCTTTTAATTTCTTTGTGTTCCAATTGTAATTTTCTTATGAATCTTTCGGTCTGTGAGAGACATATATACTTCTTGTGCCACCATTTAAGTATGATATTTATTGTCTACTTTTTGATATTTCGCCAGTTTTTTTGTTTCCCAAATTTCGCAAATAATTCAAATGCTCTCAAATTTTGTCAAATTCAAAAGGTGACGGAAAATGTCACAACGTCACTATTAAATGAAACCACGTGGCACCAATTTCTGGTCCCACTTGTCAGAATTTGTGGGTCCCACTAGTCAGCATTATTGGGACCCATATGTCGGCAACAACCTGGTCCCACTTGTCTGAATTTTGTGGATCCCACCGGTCAGAATATTGTGGGTCCAGCTTGTCATAATATTTTGTGGGTCCCACCAGATATCCATGTCAGCGCCGTCGGACCCATGTTGTCAGAAGCCAAATGGACCCACATGTAAGGCCACGTATGCTTTTTTTGGACCAATCAGAAGCTTCCCAAGATTTAGATATTGACGAAAGTTGCAATTTTTCGTGACAAACCTGTCTGTCAACAATGAACCTTTGATGTTGACGAATTTGTAGGTCGTCACCATCAAACATTTGACGTTGACGAAAAAATGCATACCGTCACCCCCGATATTTTATGACGGAGCTTCCTTGACGAACCCCATGACGATCAAATTTTGTCACCGCGAAGTAATCCTTGACGAAAATTGGCCTTAATATGACGAAAGTGATTTGTCAAAAAAAATGTCTTCCTTTGTAGTGTGTTCAGCTATATGATTAATTTAATTATCTGTCCATGTGTTAATGCTTAGAATGAGTTCTAGCATGCAGTAGCAAGCTCTAGCAAGCTTCTGGTGTTCATATGATCACCAGTTGCTTGTAAAAGCTGCTATTTGGTGACTGTGCCTCACTGTTGCTCACTCTATGCTGTGTGTGTGTATCACACAGGCTTGGCCTGGTGTGATGGTACTTGCTCAAGCACCTGTTGGTACTTGCAGTGATCCAGTGGATCATTAGCATGATTCTGGTAACTTGGTTACTTGTATAATTCATTTATCTGTATTATCTTGCTTTGTTTGATGGATAAGTGAGATGAACTGCTTGCAGTGATGATTCTTGTGATGAACTTAATGGAGCTAGAGGGATGCCAACAGTGGTTGGGGACCCTAGCTCATCTTTGAACCCAAATCTGGGTGATGATATTGGTGCTTGGCTTGGTGGTTTGGCTGTTTCAGTGGTTGAGGTAACCTTGACAGCAATTCATTGCTGTTTAGGTAGCTCCCACCCTGGTTGGCTTGCTATAGCTTAGTGAATGCATCATTGGGTGGATTTCCAGTGATCTTTGATGTTGACAAACAAGAATAGACACTTTATAGTCTATCTATCTGATGGTGTAGTGGCTATAGGTGCTGAGTGAAACTGATTAGCTAGATAGGATCATCCCTTGTTGGATTTCTTTGATTATGTCACTAGTTTGGCATAGCCAATGTTCCCAGGGTGCTTTCCTATTTGTTTCTCTCTTGTTCACTTGCACCAATTTGGCCAGTAGCCATATGATGACTCACATATAGGGTTTCTACCCTTGTTGGTGTGCTGGAGATCATGCTTGTGCAATTTATGAACAAAACCATCTGGTTTGTTCATGTTAAGGTGTATACCTCACTCCAGCTCCTAGAAATAGTGTGTTGGTGTAGAGGTGATACGTCTCCAACGTATCGATAATTTCTTGTGTTCCATGCCACATTATTGATGTTATCTACATGTTTTATGCACACTTTATGTCATATTCGTGCATTTTCTGGAACTAACCTATTAACAAGATGCCGAAGTGCCAGTTGCTGTTTTCTGCTGTTTTTGGTTTCAGAAATCCTAGTAAAGAAATATTCTCAGAATTGGACGAAATAAAAGCCCAGAGGCCTATTTTCTCACGAAGCTTCCAGAAGTCCGAAGACGAAAGGAAGTGGGGCCACAGGGGAGCCAAACCCTAGGGCGGCGCGACCCCCCCCCTTGGCCGCGCCGCCCTGTCATCTGGGGCCCCTGTGCCCCCTCTCGACTTGCCCTTCCGCCTACTTAAAGCCTCCGTGACGAAACTTCCAGTACCGAGAGCCACGATACGGAAAACCTTACTGAGACGCCGTCGCCGCCGATCCCATCTCGAGGGATCCTGGAGATCGCCTCCGGCACCCTGCCGGAGAGGGGATTCATCTCCTGGAGGACTCTACACCGCCATGGTCGCCTCCGGAGTGATGAGTGAGTAGTCTACCCCTGGACTATGGGTCCATAGCAGTAGCTAGATGGTTGTCTTCTCCCCATTGTGCTATCATTGTCGGATCTTGTGAGCTGCCTATCATGATCAAGATCATCTATCTGTAATTCCATATGTTGCGTTTGTTGGGATCCGATGAATAGAGAATACTTGTTATGTTGATTATCAAAGTTATGCTTATGTGTTATTTATGATCTTGCATGCTCTCCGTTACTAGTAGATGCTCTGGCCAAGTAGATGCTTTTAACTCCAAGAGGGAGTACTTATGCTCGATAGTGGGTTCATGCCTGCATTGACACCTGGGACAAGGATGAAAGTTCTAAGGTTGTGTTGTGCTGTTGCCACTAGGGATAAAACATTAGTGCTATGTTCAAGGATGTAGTCACTAGTTACATTACGCACCATACTTAATGCAATTGTCTGTTGCTTTGCAACTTAATACTGGAGGGGGTTCGGATGATAACCTGAAGGTGGACTTTTTAGGCATAGATGCAGTTGGATGGCGGTCTATGTACTTTGTCGTAATGCCCAATTAAATCTCACTATACTCATCATGATATGTATGTGCATTGTCATGCTCTCTTTATTTGTCAATTGCCCAACTGTAATTTGTTCACCCAACATGCTGTTCGTCTTATGGGAGAGACACCTCTAGTGAACTGTGGACCCCGGTCCAATTCTCTTTACTGAAATACAATCTACTGCAATACTTGTTTTTACTGTTTTCTCTGCAAACAATCATCTTCCACACAATACGGTTAATCCTTTGTTACAGCAAGCCGGTGAGATTGACAACCTCACTGTTTCGTTGGGGCAAAGTACTTTGGTTGTGTTGTGCAGGTTCCACGTTGGCGCCGGAATCTCTGGTGTTGCGCCGCACTACATCCCGCCGCCATCAACCTTCAACGTGCTTCTTGGATCCTCCTGGTTCGATAAACCTTGCTTTCTTTCTGAGGGAAAACTTGCTGCTGTGCTCATCATACCTTCCTCTTGGGGTTGCCCAACGAACGTGTGAAATACACGCCATCAAGCATATTTTCTGGCGCCGTTGCCGGGGAGATCAAGACACGCTGCAAGGGGAGTCTCCACTTCTCAATCTCTTTACTTTGTTTTTGTCTTGCTTTATTTTATTTACTACTTTGTTTGCTGCACTAAATCAAAACACAAAAAAATTAGTTGCTAGCTTTACTTTATTTACTGTCTTTTTTGCTATATCGAAAACACAAAAAAATTAGTTTACTTGCATTTACTTTATCTAGTTTGTTTTATTTACTATTGCTAAAATGGCCAACGCTGAAAATACTAAGTTGTGTGACTTCACTAGCACAAATAATAATGATTTCTTATGCACACCTATTGCTCCACCTGCTACTACAGCAGAATTCTTTGAAATTAAACCTGCTTTACTGAATCTTGTTATGAAAGATCAATTTTCTGGAATTAGTTCTGATGATGCTGCTGCCCATCTTAATAATTTTGTTGAACTATGTGAAATGCAAAAATATAAAGATGTAGATGGTGATATTATTAAACTAAAATTGTTCCCTTTCTCATTAAGAGGAAGAGCTAAAGATTGGTTGCTATCTCTGCCTAAGAATAGTATTGATTCCTGGACTAAATGCAAGGATGCTTTTATTGGTAGATATTATCCCCCTGCTAAAATTATATCTTTGAGGAGTAGCATAATGAATTTTAAACAATTAGATACTGAACATGTTGCTCAAGCTTGGGAAAGAATGAAATCTCTGGTTAAAAATTGCCCAACCCATGGACTGACTACTTGGATGATCATCCAAACCTTCTATGCAGGACTAAATTTTTCTTCGCGAAATTTATTGGATTCAGCTGCTGGAGGTACCTTTATGTCCATCACTCTTGGTGAAGCAACAAAGCTTCTTGATAATATGATGATCAACTACTCTGAATGGCACACGGAAAGAGCTCCGCAAGGTAAGAAGGTAAATTCTGTCGAAGAAACCTCTTCCCTGAGTGATAAGATTGATGCTATTATGTCTATGCTTGTGAATGATAGGACTAATGTTGATCCTAATAATGTTCCATTAGCTTCATTGGTTGCACAAGAAGAACATGTTGATGTAAACTTCATTAAAAATAATAATTTCAACAACAATGCTTATCGGAACAATTCTAGTAATAGCTATAGGCCATATCCTTATAATAATGGCAACGGCTATGGTAATTCTTATGGAAATTCTTACAACAATAATAGGAATTCACCCCCTGGACTTGAAGCCATGCTTAAAGAATTTATTAGTACACAAACTGCTTTTAACAAATCTGTTGAAGAAAAGCTTGGTAAAATTGATATACTTGCTTCTAAAGTCGATAGTCTTGCTGCTGATGTTGATCTTTTGAAATCAAAAGTTTTGCCTAATGAGAATTATCATAATAAAATTGTTACTACAGCAAATGCCATCCAAGTTAGAATTAATGAGAATATAAGATTAATGGCTGAACTGCGTGCTAGGTGGGATAGAGAAGAAAATGAAAAACTAGCTAAAGAGAAGAATATAGCTAAAGTTTGGACTATTACCACCACTAGTAATGCTAATGCTACACATGTTGCTGCACCTCCTACTCATACTAATAAAAGAATTGGTGTTAGCAATGTTTCCACTTCTAATGCAAAGCGCGAAAAACTGCTGAAATCGCTAAATCATTAAATCGCTGTGATAAAGCTGCTGAAATTTTTTCCAACATTGGGGATGATGATCCCATTGCTTTAGATTATAATGGTTTGAATTTTGATGATTTCCACATCTCTGAAGTTATAAAGTTCTTGCAAAAACTTGCTAAAAGTCCTAATGCTAGTGCTATAAATTTGGCTTTCACGCATCATATTACAAATGCTCTCATAAAAGCTAGAGAAGAGAAACTAGAGCGCGAAGCCTCTATTCCTAAAAAGCTAGAAGATGGTTGGGAGCCCATCATTAAGATGAAGGTTAAAGATTTTGATTGTAATGCTTTATGTGATCTTGGTGCAAGTATTTCTGTTATGCCGAAGAAAATTTATAATATGCTTGACTTGCCACCGCTGAAAAATTGTTATTTGGATGTTAATCTTGCTGATCAATCTACAAAGAAACCTTTGGGTAAAGTTGATAATGTTCGCATTACCGTTAACAATAATCTTGTTCCCGTTGATTTTGTTGTCTTGGATATTGAATGCAATGCATCTTGTCCAATTATATTGGGAAGACCTTTTCTTCGAACTGTTGGTGCTATTATTGATATGAGGGAAGGTAATATAAAATATCAATTTCCTCTCAAGAAAGGTATGGAACACTTCCCTAGAAAGAGAATGAAGTTACCTTATGATTCTATCATTAGAACAAATTATGATGTTGATGCTTCATCTCTCGATGTTACTTGATACACACTTTCTGCGCCTAGCTGAAAGGCGTTAAAGAAAAGCGCTTATGGGAGACAACCCATGTTTTACCTACAGTATTTTGTTTTTATTTTGTGTCTTGGAAGTTGTTTACTACTGTAGCAACCTCTCCTTATCTTAGTTTTGAGTTTTGTTGTGCCAAGTTAAGCCGTTGATAGAAAAGTAAGTACTAGATTTGGATTACTGCGCAGTTCCAGATTTCTTTGCTGTCACGAATCTGAGCCCACTGCCCTGCAGGAAGCTCAGAAAATTATGCCAATTTACGTGCATGATCCTCAGATATGTACGCAACTTTCATTCAATTTGAGCATTTTCATTTGAGCAAGTCTGGTGCCATTTTAAAATTCGTCAATACGAACTGTTCTGTTTTGACAGATTCTGCCTTTTATTTCGCATTGCCTCTTTCGCTATGTTGGATGAATTTCTTTGATCCACTAATGTCCAGTAGCATTATGCAATGTCCAGAAGTGTTAAGAATGATTGTGTCACCTCTGAATATGTCAATTTATATTGTGCACTAACCCTCTAATGAGTTGTTTCGAGTTTGGTGTGGAGGAAGTTTTCAAGGATCAAGAGAGGAGTATGATGCAACATGATCAAGGAGAGTGAAAGCTCTAAGCTTGGGGATGCACCCGTGGTTCACCCCTGCATATATCAAGAAGACTCAAGCGTCTAAGCTTGGGGATGCCCAAGGCATCCCCTTCTTCATCGACAAATTATCAGGTTCCTCCCCTGAAACTATATTTTTATTCGGCCACATCTTATGTGCTTTTTCTTGGAGCGTCGGTTTGTTTTTGTTTTTGTTTTGTTTGAATAAAATGGATCCTAGCATTCACTTTATGGGAGAGATACACGCTCCGCTGTAGCATATGGACAAATATGTCCTTGGTTTCTACTCATAGTATTCATGGCGAAGTTTCTCCTTCGTTAAATTGTTATATGGTTGGAATTGGAAAATGATACATGTAGTAATTGCTATAAATGTCTTGGGTAATGTGATACTTGGCAATTGTTGTGCTCATGTTTAAGCTCTTGCATCATATGCTTTGCACCTATTAATGAAGAAATACATAGAGCATGCTAAAATTTGGTTTGCATATTTGGTTTCTCTAAGGTCTAGATAATTTCTAGTATTGAGTTTGAACAACAAGGAAGACGGTGTAGAGTCTTATAATGTTTACAATATGTCTTTTATGTGAGTTTTGCTGCACCGGTTCATCCTTGTGTTTGTTTCAAATAAGCCTTGCTAGCCTAAACCTTGTATCGAGAGGGAATACTTCTCATGCATCCAAAATACTTGAGCCAACCACTATGCCATTTGTGTCCACCATACCTACCTATTACATGGTATTTTCCCGCCATTCCAAAGTAAATTGCTTGAGTGCTACCTTTAAAATTCCATCATTCACCTTTGCAATATATAGCTCATGGGACAAATAGCCTTAAAAACTATTGTAGTATTGAATATGTAATTATGCACTTTATCTCTTATTAAGTTGCTTGTTGTGCGATAACCATGTTTACTGGGGAACGCCATCAACTCATTGTTGAATTTCATGTGAGTTGATATGCATGTTCGTCTTGTCTGAAGTAAGGGCGATCTACACTGAGTTGAATGGTTTGAGCATGCATATTGTGAGAGAAGAACATCGGGCCGCTAACTAAAGCCATGATTCATGGTGGAAGTTTCAGTTTTGGACAAATATCCTCAAATCTCTAATGAGAAAAGAATTAATTGTTGTCAAATGCTTAAAGCATTAAAAGAGGAGTCCATTATCTGTTGTCTATGTTGTCCCGGTATGGATGTCTAAGTTGAGAATAATCAAAAGCGAGAAATCCAAATGCGAGCTTTCTCCTTAGACCTTTGTACAGGCGGCATAGAGGTACCCCTTTGTGAAACTTGGTTAAAGCATATGTATTGCGGTGATAATCCAGGTAGTCCAAGCTAATTAGGACAAGGTGCGGGCACTATTGGTACACTATGCATGAGGCTTGCAACTTATAAGATATAATTTACATGATGCATATGCTTTATTACTACCGTTGACAAAATTGTTTCATGTTTTCAAAATCAAAGCTCTAGCACAAATATAGCAATCGATGCTTTTCCTCTATGAGGACCATTCTTTTACTTTCAATGTTGAGTCAGTTCACCTATTTCTCTCCACCTCAAGAAGCAAACACTTGTGTGAACTGTGCATTGATTCCTACATACTTGCTTATTGCACTTATTATATTACTCTATGTTGACAATATCCATGAGATATACATGTTACAAGTTGAAAGCAACCGCTGAAACTTAATCTTCTTTTGTGTTGCTTCAATACCTTTACTTTGAATTATTGCTTTATGAGTTAACTCTTATGCAAGACTTATTGATGCTTGTCTTGAAGTGCTATTCATGAAAAGTCTTTGCTTTATGATTCACTTGTTTACTCATGTCATACACATTGTTTTGATCGCTGCATTCTCTACATATGCTTTACAAATAGTATGATCAAGTTTATGATGGCATTTCACTCCAGAAATTATCTTTGTTATCGTTTTACCTGCTCGGGACGAGCAGAACTAAGCTTGGGGATGCTGATACGTCTCCAACGTATCGATAATTTCTTGTGTTCCATGCCACATTATTGATGTTATCTACATGTTTTATGCACACTTTATGTCATATTCGTGCATTTTCTGGAACTAACCTATTAACAAGATGCCGAAGTGCCAGTTGCTGTTTTCTGCTGTTTTTGGTTTCAGAAATCCTAGTAAAGAAATATTCTCGAAATTGGACGAAATAAAAGCCCAGAGGCCTATTTTCTCACGAAGCTTCCAGAAGTCCGAAGACGAAAGGAAGTGGGGCCACAGGGGAGCCAAACCCTAGGGCGGCGCGGCCCCCCCTTGGCCGCGCCGCCCTGTCATCTGGGGCCCCTGTGCCCCCTCTCGACTTGCCCTTCCGCCTACTTAAAGCCTCCGTGACGAAACTTCCAGTACCGAGAGCCACGATACGGAAAACCTTACTGAGACGCCATCGCCGCCGATCCCATCTCGGGGGATCCTGGAGATCGCCTCCGGCACCCTGCCGGAGAGGGGATTCATCTCCCGGAGGACTCTACACCGCCATGGTCGCCTCCGGAGTGATGAGTGAGTAGTCTACCCCTGGACTATGGGTCCATAGCAGTAGCTAGATGGTTGTCTTCTCCCCATTGTGCTATCATTGTCGGATCTTGTGAGCTGCCTATCATGATCAAGATCATCTATCTGTAATTCCATATGTTGCGTTTGTTGGGATCCGATGAATAGAGAATACTTGTTATGTTGATTATCAAAGTTATGCTTATGTGTTATTTATGATCTTGCATGCTCTCCGTTACTAGTAGATGCTCTGGCCAAGTAGATGCTTTTAACTCCAAGAGGGAGTACTTATGCTCGATAGTGGGTTCATGCCTGCATTGACACCTGGGACAAAGGACGAAAGTTCTAAGGTTGTGTTGTGCTGTTGCCACTAGGGATAAAACATTAGTGCTATGTTCAAGGATGTAGTCACTAGTTACATTACGCACCATACTTAATGCAATTGTCTGTTGCTTTGCAACTTAATACTGGAGGGGGTTCGAATGATAACCTGAAGGTGGACTTTTTAGGCATAGATGCAGTTGGATGGCGGTCTATGTACTTTGTCGTAATGCCCAATTAAATCTCACTATACTCATCATGATATGTATGTGCATTGTCATGCTCTCTTTATTTGTCAATTGCCCAACTGTAATTTGTTCACCCAACATGCTGTTCGTCTTATGGGAGAGACACCTCTAGTGAACTGTGGACCCCGGTCCAATTCTCTTTACTGAAATACAATCTACTGCAATACTTGTTTTTACTGTTTTCTCTGCAAACAATCATCTTCCAAACAATACGGTTAATCCTTTGTTACAGCAAGCCGGTGAGATTGACAACCTCACTGTTTCGTTGGGGCAAAGTATTTTGGTTGTGTTGTGCAGGTTCCACGTTGGCGCCGGAATCTCTGGTGTTGCGCCGCACTACATCCCGCCGCCATCAACCTTCAACGTGCTTCTTGGCTCCTCCTGGTTCGATAAACCTTGGTTTCTTTCTGAGGGAAAACTTGCTGCTGTGCTCATCATACCTTCCTCTTGGGGTTGCCCAACGAACGTGTGAAATACACGCCATCAAGAGGTTTTGCTTCTGTGCTGATTTCTTAGCTTGCCCTGCTCCTCCTTGTGGCTTTTGCTTGATCTATTCCATGGTTTACTTCTCAACAGGAGACAGTTCCTTGCTTGAGCTGTTCCTGGATGAGGGTTCTAGCTATGTGTTCTTCCTGTTCTAAGTGTTCTTGCTCTCTGATGACTTACCAAGCTGCCTGTCGATGAATGAGCTAGGGTTCACAGTTGGAGAGGTTTTTATATGATCTCCCTCTCCACCTCTGGTCGACAACAAGGCCTGGCAGCCTGTTGGTGACTCACCAGCTGTGTGTGTGTGGTGTGCTGCATGCACACTGCTGTGTGAGCAGCCTAGCTGTGTGTGTGTGCACATTCTTGGTATCTGGCTTGTAACTTGGCTGAGAGATGATCAGCTCGGCAGAACTGATCCATATCTACTCAATTTCATTCTTCTACTAACCTGCCAAGTGGTTTTACCACTTGGCATAATCTCTTTTTGTTGTGTTTGTGTGCAGAGAACTTTGGAATGATCAAGATGAAGATTAACTCATCTTATAGAATTTAGGATAGATCATTTACTTTGTAATTTTCTTTTCTTTTTCTTTTAATATTCTATTTCTCCAATTCTTGTAATGTGTTGTAAATTTATATCTCAATTCTGGATATTGTAATTGACATTGTATCTTGTGTGATTATTAATAAAGCTCAAAGTTTCCCTAATGAGCTTTACTAAATAAATGTAATGTTTATATTCTTGATTATTCATATTTGTTTAATGAATTACCTCAATTTTGAATTATGAGATATTCATATGATGTTTAAATTTGAAATTCAAAAGTTCTTGTGTTTGAATTCAATCATGCAACTTAAGTTGTAATGCAATACTCTCCTCTCTTCTCAAAACCCTAATTTAGTTAGGTGAGTTACAAGTTTGTCGCACTCTCGAAACCCTAACCCTGTAAGGTGTCGAGAGAGAAACTTGTCCCCCTTCGATGCAGTTTTTGTTTAAAAGCGCGAAATTTCCCCAGAATTTACTATGCAATGCACATCCCTTTCTAAAATCTACCCCTCGATCGTCTCTAAACCTGGGACATTACACGGATCGAAGCGATCCCGCTCGCCGGACAACGTGGAGGACGCGTGGCGTCTCCAATGCAAGAGATCCGCCACCGGGAGCCGCCGTGCTGCCTGCAGGTACGTCGGCGCCGCATACGTCCCGCCGAAGCTCGTTGACTTCGCGGCGGGCGGCCGCTGGTACCACGAGGATCCGCCGATGAAGCCGATGAGCGGCCCCAAGTTCGACGAGTGGCGCGCCGAGTGGGAGCGCCAACGCCGGGCGAAGGCGGCTTGGAACGCGAGCATCGGGAGCACCAGCGGCGGAGGAGCTCCGCTCGCCGGCGAGGAGGAGGAGGACGACCCCGACCTCTTGAAGGCGATACAAGAGTCCCTCAAGGACGACGCCGAGAGGAAGAGGGCGGAGGAGGAAGAGGAGGCGGCGGCCATCGCCGCCGTGAAGGAGGCGCAGTTGCGGGAGGCGGCGGCGGAGGCGGACGCGTACATTGTCGACCTCTCCGACTAGAAGTCGCGATCCATTTTGGATCGCGCATTTTGTATGTATATACGTTGATCCGTATGAATGATCGACGAACTATGAATATGAACAACTTTCCCGGGGTTTTAAATTTACGAATTTAAATTTACGGGGTGAAATACGGGGTCTGCTAGACGGAACGGTGTATCGACGAGCACTTTTTTTATACGGGGCGAAATAATCGCGATACGGGGGGCAGAAAAGTAAGGGGCCTGTTAGACATGCTCTTACTGGTTTTATTCTTACTACTATAACTTGTTGATTGTGAGATTTAACGGATAATCACATTAGCTGATACTAATGATGATTAGTACAATTTGACATGATCTATTTCTAAACATGAAATCTAGTTTAAATCCAAAGGGTTTTATAGCTTCCCATGGTTTGCCATTCTTGTTATGGTTGGTTTCATCTACTATTGCTTTCTATAACTTCTCGGTTTTCCTCTCCACATCATGTTTATTCATCTATAGTTGGAACCTGCACTAAATTGTTGGGGCAATAGCTCATGTGTGACGTTTTTGTGTGGTGTTGGAAGGAAATCGATGTCTTTCGCAACAATACCTCGTGTGGGGTTTTTCTAACAACCAAAATAGCAAAGACGCGACACAGACGATAAAACAGGCATAAGGCTCTCATGAGATGTTTTTTAAGGAAGTGTGAGGCTGAGTTAAGAAAGTGACATACTTCAGGTGGGTCCCACTTATTTATCCGTGGCATCAAGGCAGTGAAACTTCCCAATACCTGACCGTTTCTCACACTTCAGAAAATCATATCAAAATCAAGAAAGAAAACGGATGCGCTAACGCGCAACGGCTTTCGTGCTAGTTGCTCAATCCGTTGATTGCTTCTCTTTTATCTTGGAAAAGTGAGTATTTCCTATCTGATCCAAGGGAATGAAGAGAGGTGGATAAATGCATTGAGAAGGGTGCTAGTGTCAAATCGAGATTTTGTGGGTGTTCAGTCTACCGCTCATGTTTGACGCTATTGAAAATCATGCATTGGATGGATGCTCATGCATTGAGAAGGAAGGACGGTTTCAGAGGCGAAAGGCCATGGGGAGAGAGCGTTTGTGATCCATGGATCTTCGATCGAGAAACCGTATCCAAGCTCTATGGGCCTCCCCTCTTCTTCTAAGGCGGCAACGGCAACAAGTTTGTTCACGGTGGTGCAACACATTCGTTATGTGGCGAGTGAGATTTCAAAACCCTAGTACCGCATCGTTCCCCTCTGTTTTGATTTAAATTTGACCACCAGAGACAAATTCGATTTAATCCTCGTCCGCTACCTCACACTGTACGCCGCCATTGAGAAAACATGGGTGGTGGCGCGGACCTTCCAATTCACTATCAAGTCATTTCCATCTAATGCGAAGCTAGGTGATGGTAGCATGCAGAACATTGAGAGAGATACAATTGTGAGATGTGAGGTTGAATTTCGAGTGGTTGATCCACAAGAGTTGCAGAACATGGAACAGAAGTATGTGAAGAATATGGTGGAGAAACTTTGGCAGAGTGTTCTTTCGGGTCCAGAGCAAGAAGTAGCAGTGTTACGTTTCAGAAATTTGAAGTAGCAGTGAGAATTGAGAACGGCGAAAAGGTAGTTGACAAAATTGATCGGCAAGAAGGTTGGACATGCAAAGAGGCTACTTTTCATGCGGAGCTCGTTGATTTGAATTCGGATTTGAAGGTTTCATATGTGCCCTCAAAGTTGGCTTCGCAAATCTCACATGTTGATTAGGCTTCACATAGGCAGATAGTGCCCATACGTACATAAGTGACAGTATTAGCCGAGGGGACTGATGCCGATGCGATGGTGTTTCTATTGATTGGAATTCAGTAAAATTTGGTGAACGTACTGATTTGGTCATTGCATCAATGGATGACACTAAGATGGCCAAAAAATGGCCTTCAAGTAGATGATAGAGTTAAGGAGAAGGAAAGGGATGAAACTAATTTGCATGTCGATGCTAAAAAACATTCTTCTGAAGATGTGGATGGAGGATGATGCATATGATGTTGAGCTGCATGTAACTGTCCATGACAACGAAACTCATGTTATTGCACTAGGTAATCTCTGGCCAAACATGGGTGAGTTTAGGATGTGTTTCAAGCCTTATGCAATTAAGAACAAGTTTGACAGCAATACTATGCGGGCTGATAAAAAGAAGTTTTATGTGAGGTGCGGAGGTTTTGATGGGGGCACCAAGACTTGGAAGTGATACATTTCTGCTAGACACCAACCTGATGGAAGTACCATCAGGGTTAATCAATTCGCACATCAACATACTTGCATTACTAGTTCACATAGAGTATCAACCATGACATCATAGGCTTGGGTTGCAGAAGTTCTCTCATATCTTATCCAAAGACACCGAACACTACTTCAAAAGAAGCTTAAAATAGATTTTGAAAAGGACTACCCAATTAAGGTTAATTATAACACAATTAGGAGGCAAAACAAAGGGCAATGAAAAAGTTATATGGTAGTTGGGAAAATACTTTAGGATGTTGTATAGCTTTCTAACCAGAGGTGGATAAAAGGTCATCCGACAGTGTTGTGGAGATATGCTGAGGTAACATAGGATGGGAAGGTCTACTTCTATAAGTTTTTTATGACTTTAAAGTCTTGTATCGATGGCTTCAAAGCAAGGTTTCATCTATATCTAAGGATAGAATCCCACTAGTAGGGAAAAGGCTATAGGGGCACGACTAATGGCAGCAGGCTCCAGCCACCACACGCGGCTGCTTTTTTTAGTAGCGGGCCAAAAGTAGGCACGCGAATGATATGCCCTTACTAGCAGCGCGCAGACGGCCAAGGCACACGACTACTAAGTGGCCCCCGACTGCACCCGGGTCCAAACCATATCCGTGGCGTGTGCGTGTGCCCATGGGCACACGCGATTGGTATGCCCATACCGATCGCATGTCTTGTTATCAATAGTGCTTGTTATTGGTCACATGTGTTATTCCTGCATGCGACAAGTAAGCATCGTTTGGTCGCATGCGCGGTGGCCACACGTGACTAGTATCGGCGATACTGCCTTTTTTTCAATCGCGGACAAGCTCCACCTAACGGCACTCGCCATTCGTCGCTTCCAGCTTTCCCTACGAATTTCTCTCTCTCTCTCTCTGTCTCTCTCTCTCCTTCCTCCACCCTACCTTATTTCTCCATATATATCTCTCTCTCTATCCTTCCTCCACCCTACCTTATTTCTCCATATAGATCTCTCCTTTTAGCCAATAAAATATATTTTGGCTCATGGATCTAACCAATTCTCTCTCCTACTTCTCTTTTTTAACTGGAAAGTGCAATGGTCAATTGGCAGCATGTTGTGCTCTAGATGGACATTGCATGCAAATTCCCTATTGCTATTGGTATCTTTCAATCTCAGAGACAGAGGTTCATCAACATGGATGGAAACCTACCATTCTCTATTATGGTGTAGATCAGGATTCAATACTACCATCAAGTGTGATCATATCAACAACTTGACAAAAAGTTTTAACAACAAGGTGAAGGAGTTAAATGACTTGCATATGCATGACATAGTTTACCAAATCAGGATCATGAGTGAGAACTGAGAAAAAGGATTGGTGATGTTCTGCAACGGGATAAGTTATCTGCAGTGGTACAACAGGTTGTCAGCATGAGCATAAATCTTACACATTTGTCGGTTGAGAAATCTTCATTGCGGGTTATAAGTTAGAGATACCAAGACTGAAAGGAGGTGTGTTGTTAACACTGAAGTGCATGAGCACTTGTCTCGAGTGGCAACATACTAGGAAGCCATGTGAGCATGCATACTTTTCTTTGCCTCCAAACGAAAGATAAACATGCACCCGTATTTGCATGAATAATACTAACTAGATAAATTTAAGGTTGCATATGGAACTCCAATTCGACCAGTTATAGGGCACTCTTAGTGGCTTCAAGTGGAAATTGAATTTTCCTTGTGTCCTACTATGATAAAAAAAAAGTTGGCAAGCCTAAACAAAGTAGATACAAGGCGTGATTTGAGAAAGGTGGGAGTAGTAAGAAGTGCGAAAACATGAAAAGCCAAAAAGGTGCCAAAAAAGCAACACAAATAGATGCAAGTTGTGCGACGAACTTGAGCATCGAATTGGATCTTTCAAGTGCCATTAAACTTCCAGAAGGACAAAGTATGTACATGTTTGTGTTGTTATTGTTTTTGTTGCTTTTTTTACTTACTAACCAAATGACATGATTTGTTTTGCATGAGAAAGCATGCAGTTCAACCCCTTGTTGTTCAGGTTTGTTGGCCAACGAAAAAAATTAAGACTCAATGGATGTATAAAAAGTAGAAATGGCAATGAAACAGTGCACATTAAGGCAGATGTGGATGTTGTAGTGCAAACTGGAGCAATTTTGGATGTTGTGTTGTAGACTGAGCCAGTTCTGCCTGCTGCAGCGCAAGCTGGAGCGGGTTTGGATGTTGTGCTGCAAACTGAGCTATTTCTAGATGCTGAAGTCAAACTTAAGCAGTTTTGGATGTCGTGGTGTGAACTAAAGCTACTAAAACTATTGAGGTGCAAATTGAAGTACTCTTGGTTGTTGTGGTGCAAACTGGACCTATTCCAGTCGTTGAGGTGCAAACTCAAGCACGTGTGGGCATTGAGGATTGCACAAGAAAAAGCAAGTTCTACGACTTGTTGTTGAGAGACCTACTGATAGTGAAGCAAAGAGAATTAAGAGAATGTGTGAACTTCCTGTTGTAGAATAAAAAACAAGCAGTGGTAAGACGATGAAGAAGAACTCGAGTGGTAAAAACAACAAGTGAAACTGTTTGAAAACTTTTCATGTAATGTTATTTGTACTTTAATGCATGAGTGGTTTAATGCTATTTGTACTTTTACGCGATTATATTTTTAATTCAACTTGGAACCAAAATTCAAATTTGATCCAAAATTTGAATTTGTTTGGTCTGTGGTAAGATATTGCAATGTTTTCTGAACTATTATACACGTCAGGTGATCAATTCGATCCCTTTTGCGAAGTAAAACTCATAGGCATGAAAAATATTTGACATGCATGCGAGCATCCATCCGACGTAGCATAGGGAAATTAGTGCAGCCTTGTACACAGACATAGCTTTACGGATCGGCACGCCTGGATTCATTGTGAAAAACGCCTAGGCTTGTTGGGCTATTATTGTGATTATTAGCGGCATGTAGTTCAAATATGAACACGATCAAATGGCGCACTACGGATATTTAAACCTCCTGGATATCTTTTCCTCTCCACTCGATAACATCCATCTCCGCACCTTCTTCGCAAAAATCCAAAGCAAAAGCCATATCACACCCAAGATAAGATGCAGTTCAATGAGCCAACTTACCGTACTCCAGCCACCGTGCAGGAGAGGTTGTACCCTGCTGAAGTCTTCGTGGAGAACACCCTCTGGGTGTGGGTGAATAAAAGATGCAAGGAATAACTTCGTCGGGAAAGTGCAGACGTGCCTCTTTTATAGGCGATATTTAGGATCTATCGCGCGCTCTTGCATCGTGGCACCACGCCAATACGCATTGGTAGATCAATAGACAAATAAAAAAAATGAGTGTCGTGTACACGTAAGGTGTGCGACATTATTTTTTATGTGTTTCGTGCACCTTTCGACGGTCTAATAGTTAATCACAGTCAGTGCTAACAAATTTGTTTGACCATTCCATTCAGATTGTAATTTCCTTGTCGTTAAGATAAGATAATATATTTCATTAACACATAAAACTCATTACATTACACAACAATGCATCCAACATAAATAACCTACTTTAGAAATAATCTAGATATGAAAGTATTCTAGTTCTCCTGATACTCAACTTGCCTTACTCTGATGATGACCTCACCGATGACCTGCCAACCATTCCCTGTGAGGAAGTTCTGGCCACCATCCTCAACTTCCATGCACTGATGACCTCACCGATGACCCGTTGGTGTTCCTTCGGGCAGGGGTTCGGCCCACTGTCCTTCGTGACGGGGTTTTGCCCACTGTCCTTTGTGCAGGGTTTTAACCCGCCATATTTCCTGCAGAGGTAGATCTAAAAGAAAGACAAGCACGACTAAAACGTGAAATTAGAAAGTAAACATATTGCATGATGGATAACGAACATGTACCTGAGAGGTGGAGGAATCCACCGCGACTTGAGTAGATCGAGCCACATTACCGCCCGAGGACCGCTTGGACATATCTGCACTAGGGAGAGGACAGAAGAGTGAGAGATATCTTCAGTTCGAAGTGGAGAGAGGAGGGCCCGCGATCTAGTGTTTGAAGGGGGTAGAGGAGTTCCTGAGATCTTGTATTCTAAGTGGTTAGAGGAGGCTAAGATCAAGGGTTCCGAGGGGAGAGAGGAAAAAGTGCAGCGCGCCGTGGATAGTGGGGATGTGTGGCAAGTGTGTTCCTTGTATTATATAGAAAATTGGTGTGAAGATATGGTTTATGTTATGGTCTATTGAGTAAGTCAGACTACGGGCCACCATTGCTTAGAGGCCCTAAAGTGGGGAATTTGGTTTGGCTTTGAGTCCGATGCTCACAATTATCGGTTTATGACGATAAAACTTGATGATACAAGTGCCTCCATATATACCAATAAAGAGAGTCAAACTAAGAGTTGGCCCAATAAATCTATATCACTGAATGAAGAAGAGTCTCAAGATATTAAAAGAATGACAAGAAATGATCTATAGTTTGATTAGATATGTCGGGATGCAAAGGGAATGAGATATATGACACATTGTTAGGGTTCTTCTTTTTGACTTTACAACACTAGGGAGTCGGAATGTTCTACTAGGAGCCGCTACAGATCAACTATCGACTTGAGGATGAGTGTTCATGGGAATGAGTCCGACTCGAAGCCATGGAGGGAGCTTGGAAGAGTAACTTTAATGTTTCCGACTGGTTTTGAACCTATGGGATCACACACGTAAGGGGACGGAACCATTCAGAACGTAGGCCACCTGGGTTGGAGCCGAATCGGTCCGGGAAAGACCATGCGCACATGGAATTTGTGTTGTACTTGATTAGTATTTGGTAAGACCATAAGTGCTGTGAGTCCACATGAATGCCTATAAGGGGGTGGGCTTGGGCGACCAAGGATACGCCCCAATTTCCTGTGGTGAAAACCCTAGCCACCACCAAGCCCTAGGTGGAACAAATGGATCTAGCAATCCACCGTGAACCAAATACACACTCATGAACAACTCAAAGTACTCTTTTGTAAATAAGTACTCCCTCTGTCCAAATTATTTGTCCGGGATTTATTTAGATACGCATGTATCTAAATGAGTTTTAGTTTATTGATATATACGAATCTAGATAAATTTGAGTTATCTGATTCAGGTTAGAGGGAGTACAACATTATTCTAAAAAATTGCATGCACTTTCAAGATCAGTATCCCTAATTTATCATGGTATTATATTATTCTACGGATGCAAAAAAAAAAAACATAAGACCATATAGGCCCGGCTTTACATACAAAGCCACAGGGGCAACCATAAGATCTGAAATTCTGGATACAACGGGTTGTGAGCCCACACACAACCATAAGACCATATATATAGACCGTGCCATTTTCGAGGACCAGGCTATTTCATTTAACGCGCTATTTTTTTGCTTGATCATACATGAAACTCGTTAAAGGCTGGAATCGGATGCAATTTACAAACTGGAGTTGGAACCAAAATGTGCGATGAAATTCAATTCAACAGAACAAAATACACCCTTCCTGAGCATGCGCGTCAGCTCGTAGTCTGGGTGCTCCCGATGACCCGATCCGTCGTCTCTGGGAGCTTGGAGGAACCGGCGGCGTGGTCGTTGAAAATGCCGCGGCCCCGCGGATAGCGTCTTCATCAGCGGTAAGTCGCACGGTGGCCATGGGACGTTTTTGCGAGCAAGGAGAGGTGGCCGCGCTACAAGAGGTGGCACCTGTCGAAGTTTTTGTGCCGCGCGCGCAACTCATGGATACCACCGTTGTGCTGTGCTGAGCCGGACTCGGACTGGAGCGAGAACGCGCTTCCGTAATCGACACCGTCTCCAATCGTAAGTCGATCCATATAAGCTACGGGAGTTCTGCTGTTCTGTCTGCATACATCCACCGGCTTGAGAGTTGAGAGCCCAAGATTGCAAGCTCGAGATTCGCTGCAATGGCCGCGCCCGCGCAGAGCCCGCTCCGCCGCTGGAAGCCCTTCTTCCGCGCCTTCGAGTCCGTCGACGCCGCCATCGAGGCCTTCGACCCTGTAGAGTTCTCCCGCCACGAGCTCCGGAGCGCGAGGGGTGACATCGTCGAACGCCTGTGCGACGCCGACGACGACGACCAGGCGGAGCGGCTCTGCCTCCTGCTCGACGACATGATGGCGGAATCCCTGGAGACGCTCCGGCTGATCCCGGTCATGCCCACGGTGCTTGCCTACACCGACCTGGCCAAGTCCGTCCGCGCGTTGCAGAAGCACAAGTCCGAGCGCGTCCGCGTCCTCGCCGGGGGAATCATCGCCGCGTGGAGGGCTTCCGTCAAGGACGACGACGCCAAGGTCAGAGAGGTCACGCACAAGGTGGAGAACCTGCCGCAGCCCAAGACGATGGACCATCGGACGCAACCTGCCAAGATCCCGGAGACACCCGCCAAGAAGAAGACGGTGGAGATCACAACAAACAGGGCGTCTGATCCCGTCGCCCCGGGCCTCATCTTCCGCGGCGACCGTGTCGGGCCCATCCCCGAGGAGAAGATGCTAGCTGCAAAACGCAAGTTCAATCAAGCGTACCGGGAGGCAGAGGACGCCAAGCGACGACGTCTGCCAATAAAGGTGGTGGCGCCGGAGATGATCAAGCAAACGCTGAAGAAGAAGCACCCAATCATGAGGGAGAGGAGCCAGGCGAGGTGCGGCAGCTCCATGGTCAAGAAGACCCTCACCGTCACCAGGCTGCCTTCACATCATAGGGTTTAGGGCTCTAGCTTTCTAGCTAGGAGAGTTTCGATTCCAGATGTCTCGGCGTATGGAGTAGCAGAAATTATTTGCCTTGTCTGTAATTGTAAACTAATCTGTGATGTCAATGAAATTCTTGATCTCTAGCGATACATGCCTTCGAATTTGGCGGTATACGAAACCATTTAGCTACAAGACTTCTTCGAGATTGCTGATCGAGGGGATGCTTTTGTGCTTTGGACAGGGAAGAAATGGCAGGGGGTGTGATGCCGTGAAACGTGTGCACTCATTCTTCGCAAATAAGATTTAGTAATGTACATGTCTCGTTTTTCAACACTTTGCATCTTTGGCGAATGTCAAGTAGGTGGAATACAAACTGTGAAGCCATGTTAACATGATAGCATGTTGGAGATGACAGAGATTAGTTCACAATTATTTGCCTCATCTGTAATTGTGAACTAATCTGTGATGACAATGTACATAATGGAGATTGGCATGATAGCATGTTGTAGCTCAAACAGAGGACACTAATCAAGGAAGGTGTATTTTAGCTAAAAGAAACAGCATACTACACAAGAGAGCTTTCTATGAAGGAATACACAAGAGAACTTTAACAGCGTTAACTGAAGAGTTCCAGGATGAAAGGAACTTGATAGCATGCATGGAGGCCAGTATTTTAATTGGCATGTTCTGTAATTGTAGACTAATCGTTGGTTTGTAAATACAGGTTATTAATCCCTCGCATGCTTAACTTTCGCAATTCATATTTCCTTTGTGATGTACGAGATCATATCGCTGTAAGATCGAATTATTTGAGATTGCTCACGAGAATCTTTTGGTGCTCTGGAAATGGAAGAAGTAGAGTGTGACGAAGAGAATTTTACCCTGTAATTATCGAATAACCTTGGCGACATTTGCCTGTATACTACTGTGTGCTGAACTTTTCCTTTTTCTATATATGTAGATTATGTAGAGTTATTTTACCATGATGATTAGTGAAACCATATTTTCTTGATGTTTTATATGTTTACAAGGAGTGGGGATACTGTGATGTGCTCACCAAAAGCATAGCTGCCTCCGGTGGCACCGAAATAGTGGGGCTAGCCAGGGAGAGGAGAGAAGGAAAAAAAATTCAGACAATGCAAATTCAGGGTTCCTATCAGAATGATCTTCCTACGGGAAAAAAAAAAAGCTCTAACAATGTTCGCATCGTCATATGGTACCGTCCCTTCGCTTTGACAACATCATCACAGATGATGTGTCTGAAAGAACAAGGCACCCAGTAAGATTTTGTGGAATGCAAACATAATGGAGATTGACATGATAGCATGTTGTTGCTCAAACGAAGGGCACTAATCAAGGAAGGTACATTTAAAAAGCTAGAGGAAGAAACAGCATAATACACAAGAGAACTTTTTTTTTGCTAATGAATACACAAGAGAACTTAAGCAGCGTTAACTGAAGAGTTCCAGGATGAAAGGAACTTGATAGCATGCATGGAGGCCAGTATCAGTTGGCGTGTTCTATAATTGTAAAGTACTCATTAGTTTGTAAATACAAGTTTATTGATCCCCCGCATGCTTGACTTGTTGCAATTCCTATTTCCTTTGTGATGTACGAGAACGACATCATATCCCTCTAAGATCAAATTATTGGAGATTGCTCACGATAAGCTTTTGGCACTCTGGAAATGGAAGAAGTAGAGCAAGTCTGACAAAGCGAATTTTGCCCTGTAATTACCCAAAAATGTTGGAGAGGTTTGTGTGTCCTATGCTGTGTGATGAACTTTTTTCTTTTTATATATACAGATTATGTGAAGTTATTTTACTATGATGATTAATGAAAACATTTCTTTTCTTGATGTTTTATATGTTTGCAAGGAGTGGGGATACCATATGTGCTCACCGGAGAGCATGGCTGCCTCCGATGCCAGTGAAGTAGTGGCACTAGCCAGGGAGGCAGGGAGAGGAGAGAAGGATGCCAGTGTAGTGGCGCTAGGCGGGGAGAGGAGAGAAGGAAAGTTATTTCAGACAATGCAAATTCAGTGTTCCTACCAGAATGATCTTCCAACGAAAACAAATAAAAAGGAGAAAAGGCACTAGGGCACCCAGAAATTCTGGTCGTTGGAGTTGAAACTGCAGCTAACCTGACAATATTTTGGCTCAGACAAACTCCCAACGCAGGACGTTAGGCCACGAATCTCAACTCATTTCTTAAATTGCTGTTCTTTTCTAGACTAAACAGACACAAGTATATGTGTCTGTTCAGATATCGCCATCATCAGCCAAACATACCGCGTCTGGCATTCCGCGGATCAGGATAAGATGAAGCACCAATAATATGTTAATGTCAAGGACAGTGTCAAAACATCCATGGATGTGGCAAGAAATAATCTAAAGAAAATGTGCACGGTCGGCGTCATGTACACTACAACCTTGGTCTGCCTCTAGCCAATCATTGAGCATATTTGCACCACCACGCAGCATATCACCCACAGCGTTTAGGATACAGCCTTAATTTAGAATCAACTCGTGATGGTAGGTTCAGAAGAGAGATTCCAGTAGCAATACCAACACAATCACGCACCTGTCCTGATCAGCGCCTATATGCAGATGTGAGACACAGCACCATACGACATGCAAATGAATTCAGGCAATCAGGTTACTTTTAGCGCCTGGCAAAGGACAACTCCGCGTGCATCTGTCGGCCGCTGCACCTGTGACTCTCCAAACACTTGTTCGAAGCTGGAAGCTTGACCTGATGAAACACCGATTACATGTGCCCCATCCCCCATGTTGTCTCAAGAGAACACAAACAACATCCGAAAACTCTTAGGACAGCTTGGACTAGGCGAGACAAGAGTCGCTCCAAACAAACCTTGAATGAGCTCAAGTTTGCTATGTGATTCCCTGTGAGAGTTTCGCTACATCCGAGCAGGAGCAGCATTTCCAAAAGGCAAAAAAAGCTTTTCACCAACATCACTGTAGAGATGGGTGCTAAATATATACAGGATGAAAACTATGATAATTAAATCTATTGCAAATGGATGACGGCGGAGTGTTTCTGTTGCTACTTCTTATGCACAGGAAGTTTGGGCTGGAGCGGCACCTAGCAACAACCAAGGCGGTAAAGAACCAAAAATGAGCGGAGGTACAATGTCCTGATGGTTGCGGCATCACATCATGGCTACAATTCCATTTCTTTATCAGCTTGTTCTATAAGTAGGCAGATCACCGGCCATATCTTGTATCCCTGGATACATCGAGAAAACATCAGACATCAGACAGAGCCAGAGTAGAATAAAAGAGGAAAAGTTAATCAAGGTTTAAATATATAAGAAAATTATATTATCTACTACAGGCGACCATCATGCTGAATTTTATGGGCAGTCTCAAAATGTTAATCCTTAGCCCTTACAAGTTGCAAACTAAATTCCTCGCAAGAAGTTTTGTTATACACAGTTAAAACAAATAGTATACACTGAAATCCTAAACAGGTAACTCATGAATACACAATAGATTAGAGATTTTTAACTAGGGGAAGCCCTTGTATAAATGAAGGTTTATCTCTGGGTTAGTATGTGAGTATCGTGTATTTATATACTTTAGGAATGGGGGCTAGGCCGGTTGGAAATAAAGGTACGCTATGAGCAGTGGTTTGATATAGCTCCACAATACTATGGTATAATAAAATACTAGATTGCTTATACTGACCTGTAATGGAAACTGGCCATTCTTCCAGGTGTTCCCATACTAGGTAAGGCCCCTGTGACAATGTATTCATCATCGATTTCATCAAATCTGAGTTCTCTCAAGTCAACAGCCTGTGTCGGAACCTCGAGATTGAAGTTTTCCAGATGAGCCTGATTGCTGTTCCTCCTTCCACTGCCTCTACTATCCCTTGATCTTCCTCTTCTTCGCCTTCTTGGATATCTGCAGAAGGCTTTGCAACAGATAAAGGACCACCACCTCCTCCTAACCCTGCGGAGCACTTCGTAGTCTTCTCCAGTTTCATCATCCCCATACTCAATGACATAGTCTCCGAGAACAATACCATTAGGAACTTGTGCATGTATCGTGCTCAAGACATCCACAATATCAGAAGACTGCTGGAAGTTGTCCCAATCAACTTGCCTGGCAGGATCAATTTCCGAAGGGCGTGAATCCGGATGCTTCTGCTGCGTGTGCTTCTGAAGCTCGTTGAAGTTACCAGCAAAGGAACATTGATCCTCTTCACAGCACCTCTTCTTCTGGTTAAGGTGCAGACGAGCCTCGCCAATGACAATCCACCCAATGACATCGCCTCTGCACAACGGGCAGCTCGGGCGGTTGTTCACCTGAGACGACACGATGTGGATGCTGTCAAGAGGAGCCACGGCTATAGACGAGATCTTCACGTTGGCAGGCAGCTCGTATGCACCCTTGAACCTCTCGAGACAGTTTGAGCGGGTCTGGTCCGTGTCGCACACGAACGGCCTGCAGCCCTTCTCGTAAGATGTGCACCTCAGTAGGACCGCGTTGTGAGGGTAGTCTAGGCAGATTGGGCAAGTCACGTCCTCCTTCCAGCTTTTGTCGAGCTGTATGTCCAGATCGAATGAGCTCGGCCTCACCACCTTCTTCATCACCAGGTTTCCTGAGCCCATGTCGAACTTCGTCGCGGAGCTCCTGTCCCTTAGCAGGTGTTGTAACTTTTCATTACAACCTGCATAACATCAACAAGCATACAGATGATTAGCTTTCAGTTTCTCCTTCCTAAACATAGCATATATTTAGCTTTCAGTTTCTCCTTCCTTCAACAAGCAAACAGATGATACACAGCGACATGAAGTATTTAGCATTTTCATTGGTACAGAACATGGTAGACGATGATAGTCTATGGTACATGGCAAAGTGAAGACACCATCAGTACCCAATCAGTCCATGTAATCATACGTTTTCCAGTAAGCTCTTTATTAGCCCCTTTGGAGATGATACGCGCTGAGGCCTCTCACATGTGTAATGATGTGCTAAAAGCTCGTTCCATCTATGACCAACCTCTCAGCGCAAACAAAATCAACAGCTGCTAGTTCGATTCTCATCTGATCCCAGCCCCTCAGAACACCATACTTACCAAGCCTGGTCATCTTCCAATAAATCGAAATCCTAACACGAAAATCCTACCAGCACCCCCAAAACAAGCGGAATGGAAAATCGGTGAAGCATAACTCGATCTGGTTGGGGCAGTGACCGAAACCAATCGAAATTCCTCACCGGCTCCTCCAACCCGCACGCATCTGAACGGTGCGCGCGCCAAGCAGGCGGGTCAAAGCGGAGGAGATCGGGATAGAGCCCCCCACAAATCGCGCCTAAACCCTGAAGCTCCCTCTAAGAATCACCCGCAGGAACGAACCCACCCGAAAAGCGTCGGCGACCGAACGCAACAACAACCACCCGAATCCGCCCGAGCTAAATCCGCGAAACCGCGAACTCCCTCCCCAAAATCAAAATCCAGCCCGCATCACGCAAAACGACGAGGCGGCGCGCATCGATTCGCCAGAACCGCCGATCGGAATCGAACGGGGGGAAGGTAGAGGAGCCGTACCGTGGCCGCCGCTGCCGGTGCCGCCGCGGCTCGGGGTTGGTGAGGGGAGGAGACCGAGAGGAAGTGGGGAGTTGAAAACCTGTGCCCTCCTCCCAGCTCCGGGTCGCGGAGGCCGAGGACTTGGAGAGGTGGTGGTGGTGATGATGATGATGCAGCCACCCTCGCGGCCTCGCTATCTATCCCTCCTCTTTTTCTACTCGCGCAAGTCGCCCTCCATTTCGGCTCTTCCGTTCTGTTTTTCTAATGCCGGGTCGCGCTCCCCTTTTCTCCACCTTTTTTGTAGAGTATTTGTTTTTTGCGATGCGGACGCTCCTCTGCTCTACCTTTTTTTGTGTTTTATTTTTGGGAGGAGATCTCACTGTTCACGTTTACATTGACGTCGCAGCTCCGTGTATTGCCGAATAAGATGGATCATGGGTTTACAACCTAAAAAGTCATGTATACTGTATCCTCAAACAAAATTCACCACAATGCTTAGCTAGTGCTTACCAAAATGAATGGGAGTGTTTGGCACATGGGAGCGTATGCTCCCTTTATTTTGAATGCATGTTAGACACATTTTGAAATGTTAAAAAATTTGAAACAAAAATTTCGCGCGTGCATCTTCATGTGCTAGGCGCTCACAAAGTCGTTTTATAAAATATCGACTTGTCGTGTGGCGTGTGTAAAAAGGACAAAATTCGGTGCTAAAACAAAAACTTGTCACGAGATAAATTTTCTCCTTTTCACGTATACTACAAAAAAAAAAACTATTTTTTCGTGAAAATTGACGAACACACATATATTATGGAGATGTACATGTGATTTTTTTTCAAATTTTTTAACACTTACAGATATGTTTTTATGGTAGAGGGATCATACGCACCCGGGAGCCGAATTGAGTTTTTGCAAAATGAACTGCTTTTTAGGTGTTTATATTTACACTAGTCAGATGCCTCAGTTTAAGGTGCTTAGTGTAGTGCTTACGAAAATAAACCAACCCATTTATTAATCATTAGTGTTTATTTATATTTTTTTCGTTCCTAAAAAAGCTTCACAACTTTATCTAGATAGGATGTATGTAGACATATTTTAGCTATAGATTCATGCGTATCTAAAGAGATTTATGAAGATATTTTTAGAAATGGAGGAAGTACATATAAGAAGCACCTAATTAAACATGTGACTAGTGTAAACAAGCATAAACGCTTAGAAAAGGCCGGTTTATTTTTCTAAATAGCCCTCTAAGCATCTTGCATTGTACATACATGCTTTGGAGGGAGAGGGAGAGCCTCAAGACTACGGGCTCCTTTGATTTAAAGGATAGGAAAATCATAGGAATAGGAAAGGTATAGGATTGAAATGACATGTCTACTTGAAACCTATAGGAAGATGAAGTTTGTTTGATTGTAGCAAAGGAATTTTTCAATGAGGTATGAGCTAATGTTTTTTTCCTATAGGAATTACACTACAAGATTCCTATAGGAATTTTTCCTATAGGATATGTTCCTATGAATCAAACAACATGTAAAGAAATTTTTCCCATAGGAACCAAATCCTACACAATTCCTATGCAAATCCTTTGAATCAAAGGAGCCCTACATCTGGCAGAGGCTTCTTCTTTTTTTAGCCGTGACAGAGCATTATTGGTGATTAATTATCTTTGATCCGGATTAAATTACTACCAAACTGCCAAATGGAATGGGACTTGTATAATCCATAGTATAGTCTTCCCAGTGAGATGGAGTGCACGAGTATGAAAGCATTTTTGGCATAGAATAACCTTGGGAAAGGAATGGCTAAGAGGGTGACGTGTGGAGGAAGAGAAGCCACGGCAAATGCCAGAAGGAAACCCATTTCTAACTAGTCCAGCGTCAAAAAAATCTAAAATGTTCTATCTACTTCCCCTAGAAAAATAATAATTACTGCAATATCAAACATGAACCGGCAGCTCGTGTTTGTTGTGTGGAAAAAATGCGTCGGCTGCTCGTCCCAGGATCTGACCCGACCGGGTCGCTACTTGCGTTAGGTGAGACCCTGACATCCTTGCTCCATCTGCAGTTGATTGAGCGTACTTATTTGCATTTGTCAACCAGAATACTCGACTCAAGGCCATCACAGCTTAAGACACAAAACAGTATCCAACAACGCATATGGTACCATGGTTTCTGAAAACTCCGTATGCTCGATACAATCTAGTCTTCCCGTAGTACTTATCATAGGTTCAACTTGACTGAACACTGTAAACAGAAGTGTGGCAGCCACAAGACTCAACAAAAGACTCCAACGTTGTAAATACTGTAAGCTCTCTGCCATGACAGGCAGGTAGACAAAACACACCCATGGCCTTGAAGGCGACGCTGGAGGTAAGAGGACTTTGCTCGTACAAGAAGTGCCATCGACTAATACGGGACGTTGTTGGGGAGGTTTCTGATCACGTTGCTCTTCATTCCCATCTTGGATCTCATCGTCTCCACCCCGCCCCTGTTCATTGCTCGGAGCACCTTCAGCCTCACCATCTGCTGCTTGGACTGAACCGTCACCAAACCCATGCTCTTGTAGCTGAAGTGGGGAACAGAAACCATAACACCATTAGGCCCAACAAAAGTTCTTGCATTCTTATGACATGACAAGTATATCTGAAAAAAGGAAGTATCAAGGGACACAGGATGCAGACCTTGAAGCCAGGGAAAGCGCAAGAGCACGATCTGCTGCAACAGAAGGCCGTGGCTTCTGGCGGTAGTAGCGGATGAACTCTCGGGAACCAAGAGTAGTCACGCGCGTCCCTTTCTCGTTCTTGTTTGTGATCACAAGCTCAGATCCACCACCTCCCAGTTCAATGCTGTTGTCCACGTCGTCTGCAGCAACCAGCTGCTTACCCTCCACATCAACGTAGCTGCAATGAGAATAAAACCACACCCGTTAGATAATAGACGTGTGCAGAACTGCAGATTCAATGGGTTCACGCTGAAGGATATTTGATATTGAATAACTGACCACAGATACTACATAACTACGATTGGGTGGAGAGAGGAACAGATTATTTAAAGCTTCAAGCGTTCAATTTACTTTTACTTTTGTTCAAAAACTGTAGCACTAAGATTGTCCCAACATGCAGAATACAATTCTCAACATCATTTCTGCTCCAATCTAAGCATTCATGGAGACAAGTCGCAACTGAAAAGCAAGAGCCAATGCAAAGAGCTCTAGTTCTCAAATTTGGAAAACACATGCTAAGATGAGTATGTTATCGAACAGGCTGTTCAGAAAAAATAAAGAGTGCCTCAAAAGCTAATGCTGAAATCCTTATCACAATAATGTCTTGCTACTGGAAACAAGAAGCTAAGGAATACTTCTGTAAGAAGAAACTTATTGCTTGAAAGTTCAGCATTCAGTACAAACCTGCTGCTGTAATCATAGAAGTCCTCAAGATCACCATCTTCATCTTCCCCACCATCTCCATAACGTAATTTGCAGTGACCTTTTGCATCCATATGCTTCCTGACGGCCTCGAGACTTTGAAATGGCTGGCATCTCTCATTGCAGTAGGGGCACATAAAATCACGCTTTACCTGCAGGCAGAATAACCAATACGACATAATGATCAAAACCACACAACTAGCGAACATAAGCCACTAGTACTGACGGAAAAATCCCTACCTTCAGACCAACATATGTAAGAAGGCCACTGGGGTCTTTCAAGTATTCACTGTCAGGTATGAAAAAGCCATGTTTCTTATGCATGTGAATCATGCAGTCCTCTATGTTGTCATGCTTGAGATCACACATGAAGCAGAAGGAGGGATCCAACACTTCAAGATCATCCATGTCATCATCTGACTTGGAGTCTTCCTCTACTTGCATGTTTGAAGTAGACTCCAACTCACTTGGGTCCATTTCAACCCACTCGTCCTCATCCTCGTCCTCATCTTCATCTTCTTCCATTGCAGAGGGGCCTTTGCCACGAGGAGCTCGCTCAGGAAGTGGCTTGACTACTGCAGCAGTGGAGGCATTGGGGTCCTGAGAAGCTCTCAGGAGATGTGACCGTGTCTTAAGATGCTCGGCATGAGCTTTAGAGCTCCTGTACCCCTTTCCACAAAGAGTGCAGCTGTAAGACATTGGAGCGACAGTAGTAGTGGTAGAGTTTGTCTCCTCTGCTAAAGCAGTCTGTCTAGCCACAAACAGAGCCTCGGTGACACCAGGAACTCCAGCCACCTGAGAAATACTGAATATCAGGATGATACATAGCAGAAGTACAATACTGAAGGAAGCAAGGAAGAAGCAACAAAATCAAACTAATCAAAGGAAGTTGAATACTCCATCCGTCCATAAATAAGTGAATCAACTTTGCCTAGATTCGGATGTATCTAGATGTATTTCAGTTATAGATACATCCGTATCTAGACAAAGCTGAGACACTTATTTTAGGACTACAGGATGTGTACATGCACAATCATGATGTTGATAAACAGATACAATAGCATGTTTCCTGCACGGATTTAATAGCCAGCTAACAGAGTATCCGCAATCATCCCCAATCCACCACACCCTTGAGTTCCATCCATTTTGTTCACTAAAATTGGCCTAACATGTACTCCCTCCGTTCCGATTTAATTGATGCCAGGGAGACAAGACGAGTGAGCCGATTGAGCAAAATAGTTTTTCGCCAGTAAGATAAATCCCCTTGATCCTCCAACATGTGTAACCTACAGCAGGGCATCTTCTGATGAAGAAAGCATGCATGTATAACACTTCTACTCGAACAGGATGGCGCATTTACGGAAGATAAATCAGGTCTAGCCCTTTCCTGTAATCTTAAGCGAAGCAAAGTATAAGAAACTTAACCCCTTTCTTAGGCTGATCGAATAGCTAAACCTTCTAATTCAAACGTTCCCCTTCTGGTTGCCTCAAAATACTGAGAAGATATCCACACGTTCTGACCATCATGAACACTAGCACACAGGTCCACCGACTAAACTACGAAAATAGGCAATAAAACTACGCAATCGAAGTGTTCGCACAGGACTTATAGGCAAAATCGCCTCTCTAGAAGCACGCAACGAATCGTATCGACTATGCGATGGCCCATCTGCTGCGTAGCAGGAACCCTAGCAGGCGCATCCACCCTAATCCAGCAACACCGACGCAGGGGCAGCGGGAGGATATGGGGTATACCTTGCGCTTGAGGTTGTAGCGGTGCCACTCGGAGCGGTAGTGGAGGCGCTGCTCCTCCTCCTCGTCGAACGCCGCGTTGCACGCGTTGCAGGTGATCGTCGGCATCTTGGCCGCGCTTCTTCCTGTCTCCTCGGTTCCGGCTTGGACCAGCTCCGGCGAGCGGCTGCGGCGGCGGGGTGGTCGCTTTTGGAGTTGCTTTCCTCGCTTTGAGGGTGGGGAAGTAGAGGGGTGGTGGCGGCGGGGGCGGCTGGAGGAGAGGAAGCCAAGTAGGCGAGGGCGAGGAAGGAACGCGTTCTGCGGTGACGTGGGCGCTTGGGTCAGGCCTCCACCGCCTTCAGGTTTGCTTTGGGCCTTTCTTGGGCTCAGCCCTTAGAAAATAGAAAACCACCAAAACGATAGCACTGCAAAAACAAAACTACCCTAGGCTACTAGGGTTTTCCTACTCCCCCGACGATCTTTCTCCGGCATGAGATCCATCTTCTTTCCCGGTTTTAATCTACTCCAATCCGATCTTTAGTGTGTGCTTGGGCTGATCAAGGGGGCGGCTAGTCTACCTACCCAGCCTTTGCATTGCTTGGAGAGAAAAACGCGTGTTTTAGTGATCGTGGTTTAGGAAGCATGGCGAACTCGTGGGAAGGATCTGGCGTCAGGGAGAGGGGTGAGGGGGATGACGTGCTCGCTAGGGCATTAAAAATATGGAACTGCGGGAAAGGGAAATATACAACGTCTTCCATTTAAGAGCAAGATTTGGACATTATGAAGAAGAAGAAGGGTCGCTCGTTGGAAGTAGCTCGAGCGCATACGTGCAAGATTTTTAGTTTGTAGGTGTGTCACCGCGGATGAGCCGGAGATGGTCGAGGGGGTCACTCGAGGTGAGAATCAGCTTTACTTCTAACGTATTTAAGGGGATCGGATGGGGTTATCCCGAATCCCAGAAAATCTTCTATGGTCCTTTTACTTATCTGGGTTTGGACGACATGATCCTGAGATATCCTTGCAAATCTTCTTATTCTTTCCTAGACTAATATTTTTCCATTGTCTAATGTATTTTTGGGAAGAGTATTTAGGGAATTGAAAGAGATTGGGTGAACACATAATATCTTCCCATCTTGAACCCCGTAAGGTACTTGTAGTGTATCCCGAATGGAAATGCTTCGCATAAGCTTGGGGATCAGGGTCCTCCGCCTCGTCTACCTGACATGTGTCCCCACGGATCCCACCATCTAGCGCTCCTTTCGTATCGTTCTTCATTATCCCCACCCGGCCTCTCACTCATGTTCTTTTGCTCGTTGACCCACGACCACCAATCCATCGATGAACCAAATCCACACTCCCTCTACTCTCTTCCTGACAACATCCAAAAAGTCCTTGCCCTCCTTTCGCCACCACCGTCGATGGAGTCTACGGGTAGCGGAGATTCGTGGCGCTAGAGACGTCGCTCGCAGCCATGGTCACCTCGGTGAATCCGCCGCCCTGTCACTGTCCTCAGATCCCGCTTCGTAGGGTGGCCCTGACGAAAGAGGGAGCCATGACTGCAGAGGAGGAAATAACCACGGCGAGGTCGTGGTTATCCCGCTTGCCTCTTGCTAGTGCTTCAAGGATAGCACGTGGCCTACACCAGAGTTGCAAGGGGCTCACACCAAAGCTACAGTCGAACAACGTCGATGCTACAAGGGCCAAAATCGATGGCACTCATGCTACCTATGGAGGTCGTCGTTGCTACAGCAGGCCGCGTGATTGCTGCAAGCAACAAGCATGAGAGCTCGTCTTCTTAGGCAACAATGTGATGACATCTTTTTCGCGACGAGACGATGGCATCTTCTCCGGCAACGGCAACGTTTCACTTGAGGAAATAGACATGAAGTTTCTACAATCCATGGGGGAGCGAGTGGGGATACACATGATGTCGGCATCCAGCGGAGTTCACAGCCAAGCTTTGTCGGCGACCGTTGGTGGCTCGTGTGCAAGCTCGACGCGGAGTGAACACCAAGTATTTTGTATATATTTTTTGTTTCATCTTGGTGTGGTGTGGTTGAGAATGCGTGTCGGGAAAACGGGGGGAAAGAGACGGGCCACCCACGTGAAAAGGTAGGCGACAAAGGCTAACTATACATTGAAACAATCTAACGGGTCAATCCGACGGCTGGAGATCCGGGGATCGGAGGCAGGGATCCTAGAACGGTTAGGCCTTGTTCAGACCACATATTCCGAAGGGGATTAGCATGGTTTGAGGGGGTTGTTGACTCCCATTTGTCAAAATTCTTCCCAATCCATCCCGATCCACTCTAATACCCAATAGGCTTGTGAAGTATATTAATCAAACAAGGCCTCAACGCGCCCCATGCATACCGAATCCCGGGACATCCTTAGATGTAGCCGAGGCGGCCAAGCGGAATGAGAATTTGAAACAAATTTGTGGGAATTCACAAGATGTGTGTTTTTCTCGGGGACACAAAGTGTGTGTTTACAAGACAAATTGTACGGTGTTTATCTTTATGGGGCACTATTCATGTTTGATTTCTCTCTTTTGTTCCCCTAAAGGTATTCCGAATTTGGTTCTGCAAGTTATAGGAAATGCAAATGCACATCTTGTGAACACCCATAAATTTATTTTGATTTTTTCTTGCAATTATAATTTGAAATTTAAAGAATGGTATGATAGTAGTATTATATAGAGGACATATCTCTACTACTTAAAAAGACTAAAGTGGTTCCTTATTCTGCCATCCACAATACGTTTGGTCGTCCCACCTACCTACGTCAAAATCTTCATCGTACCTCTTTGATTCTTTCGCTCCATCTCTTCCGAACGCGCCGACAAGTGGGCCAGTCCCCCACAATTCTCTCCCCGACGAGATTTCCTCCATCTCCAGCTCCCCGACCCTCTCCCTCTCTCGTCCTCAAGCGTAGGCTAGGGTTCCGCCGCCGCTCCCCTGCACCACCGTGTTGCCGGTCCTTGACTCAAAAGCGGGTTCCCCCCATCGCGCCATGGAGGTCGTCTTTCGCAACATCATGATTGCCCCCGTTTCCGAGGAGATTAGGCCCCATCACCTGAAGATCGAGCTTCGCATCTTCGTTCCCGACTTCGCCGGCTAGGCGGCTACCATATCCACCCACCTCCACATGCCCCTGGCTCCCGGTCACAGGGATCTGCAACCGCTGGGCCTTCACCGTGGGCGCCGCTGCCTCCACGCAGGCCTGGGTGCGGTCGATGGCCGCTGCCTGGTCTTCATCGCGGACGCCACGCCCCAGCGCCACCACCTCCTCCAACTCCATCGGCAAGGAGGGCTATTCCTGGTGCGCGGCACCATTGGCGGCGCTGAGGTATTCCCCCAGGTGAATACCAAAGATTGTCAGCAAATTTCGTTTTACTACTACTACCTCTGGGGGGAGTACTCATATGGCCGATAGCTCATCGAACAGGCCGTCCAACCCAATTCTGGTCGCTCTCGCTCGAAGCCACAAACGCAATTTCTGCTCGCTCTCGCAGTCTCGTGGCCTCACAGACTCGCACGAACACGAACAGACACACACACGGGCGGCGGCAACTCTAGGTGATCCAACGCGAAGCGGATCTGGCGAGGGGCGGCGACCGGCCGGAAGCGGCGGAGCAGCGGCGAGCGGCAGCGAATAAGGATGCATCCTGGCATCCTGCAGGGCACCACGACGGCACGGCATCAATGGCCAGGACCCAAGACGCAGGTGCTGCTCTGCTCTTCATCTTTTATTCCCCTGATCCCCTATGTCCCTCAGATTTTGCAATTCGCATGAACGCATCGGATTAGCACTTAGCGGTACCGCACTACCATATTAGCTGCTTGCAAGTTGTAAACATCCAGTCTAATTGTGTGTCATTGACTAATTTACCTATAAACATCCAACCTAGCCTAGCATATATAGCGGTTGTTTTGTTCTCATATTGCTTTGAGAATTGTTTTTAGCAATGAATACCAGGTCACTAAAACCTGGCGCTACTGGGTGCGCCCTTTTGCCCGTGCTCCAGCGCGACTTCCTCTCTAGCTACATCATTGGTTTGTGTCAATTACAGGGACTTGATTTAGGCTTGCAGGTGGAGATGCTACGAAAGATAACAAGCCACAAAAACCATTAACCTTTATTGCATCTTAATGAAAAAATATGAGCATCTAATTTATGAGCCCCCTTACCAAAAACAATATGAGGCATCTATATGAAAAGGTGCAGGTTCAAATTTACTCAGAGGTGTCGTAATAATCTATATGAAGCACTTTATACACTTATCTTTTACAATAGGAAAACATGTTAAGAAATCCCTCAATTTTGACAATAGTAACTTAGTAAATTGGAAAATTTTACAATACTTTATTTATTCATTAAATCATGATTACATTACTAGCGGCAGTTAGTGGGTTTAGTGACAATAGATGGCATATTCGACATTTTGACATTCTTGTGCCAAGTTGACCTTTGCTAGATTGAATTATCAAAGTGTGAAATTTTCAAAATTATTCAGTTTGTAATTTCATACAACTTAGATGGGGCGACCTTTTGCAAGGTACGGCTATTAATCCTAGCATCCTCGCAACAGATTACATCCCCCCAGCCAGATCGACGACCGCAGTGCCTAGGTCAACGGGCGACAACATCTTCATTGACCGGTCCTTCGGGGCTTTCTTCTCCTCCGTGTGGGTGCTGCTGGCGCGCATGACAGCCATGGTACTGAAGGATGCGACCTCACCTGCCTGGCCGGCCGGGGAGATGCTGGGTCAACTGGTGCCTCTGTGCGTGCATGGCTCCTCATGAGCGCAGCGCCCTGTTGTGTCCACAGAACTGCAAAAGTGCCTATGGCATCAGATCCCTTCAGGCTCCATCTTCCTACTAGAGCAGAGAACTCACCCCATGGATGCGGCCACCGCTGCCCATGGCTACTTCGACACGAACAACATGTCGAGGTAGTCAATCGGGTTGGCAGCTGCATCGCTTCCACCCCACAGGCAGAGGCTCTGGAGGTCCTCTGCACGTCTAGATACATCATGCTCTGCTTCACCGCTGCTGTTCACTGCACACTCTTCAAGTGATGGACAAATGCCATACTTTCTATACTGTTTTATAAATCTTTTGCATTAGCCATCCAACCGGTAGAAGCAAGTTACATGTAATTTTATTCTAAATTTTAATAGCTGATTCGAAAGGTGTAAACATATGCAAATATCACAAGTACCATTTATCTTATTGCTCACTGTGTGCTAGGTGACACTCTGATAATGGAAGATTGGATTTGTGCTCTTATAATAATTAATAAATCTTATATTAACAATGTTATGTGTACACGCACTTGTCGAAATTTGGTTTCTCGTAGTTTAGACACTGTTGTCCCCTCCCACCTACACGAAGAATCCTTATGACAACACATTGTCACAAGAGATAATTTTGTCTGGCCATCTTTTCTGGTTTAGAAATTTGAGTATTCATCTTCCATTAGGAGATCAGTAGCTTCAGTAGTTTAATATGCTCACTCATGGAAAAAATTAGTTGATGTATTTTGATAATAATACAGTATGACTTGAAATGTTGTACCTGCATGTTTTGGATTCAACGAATCATGGCATCTTTTATCCTATGATCATCCAAAACTTTATGTCCTTTGCTCTTTGTTAGTTTTAATATTTAGACTAATTAAACTTTTTTGGTGTAGAGTATTTTTTTTATAGCATTCCTTATTTGACCAAAAAGTACCTGATTTTCTAGATTTCATAATGTGAAGATGCAAATGCTTGGCTGTTGGGAAGTTAATTATGTTTTTCTCCTGCCACCAAGCTAATGCCATAGGGACATTACATTGTGATGTCCTATTTTAGACAGCCAAGCTAATTTTACTTGCATCATTTTTAACCTTTACACCTTATGGCATTTTTTGTTTGTGGCGATGCATGTCATTGTTATATATAGTTAGAAACAATACATGTAAGGAAACATGAATTTTTCCAGTTTTCTTAGAGGGGGGTATTTGGTTGACCTTACAGGTGAGTGAAATCTGTTTGTTATTTCGGTTTATATGCTTAGACGTAAGACACTTTTTCTATGAACACCTCTTACAAAATATCTCTTTGATCCATTCTTGGTCTAGCCACTTGTATCTTCGGAATTAATCAAGGCTTTACACTGTCATCATTTAACGTTTACTCTTTTATTATCTGCCATTGAAACAGTTCATTTATTATATATATTTTCATACCGTGTGTAGATTGTTTTCTTTCCGAAGTATAGATCCATCATTTACTTGGCCGTTGTTTCAGATCAGAGATGCTTTTAAGATAATTGGGAGGACATAGGCCTTGCATTTGTCATATGTAGAAACAAGAGAGTTTTCCATAGGTATGCTATCGTCCACCGACTTTCCGTCCAAAGTGTAACAATCAGTTTACATCAGGGATGACAAGACATGGGAATACATGTGGTTGACTCCTCCCGTTATGAATATGACTTTCACATACATATGAACATTTTTTATACGCTCAATAGTACATGTTAGAGAATCAGTACATTTTGGTTGTTCATTCATTTTTGTGCGTTACTAGATTTTACTTAGATGGATAACCACCCCTGGTCAATAAACTGAAAGTGTATATGCTTGTTTCTATAGATAAGCATGATTAGTATGTTAGTGCTATAAATATTCCTCCACGTTGGTTAATATTTGCTTGAGTAGTTCAATACTTAGAATCAGTGCAGTTGAGTATTTTCGGTTATGGCCCGTACAAAGTTTATTAAACTGGTTCACGTTTTCTTCCACGATGGATAAAAACTTGAACGAAGGGAAGCTGAACTTGTGGGAATGGAAGGGTGCACCGACCGGATTGCAATGGCCGGCCTCCATCCAAACGAGACAACAATGCTCTATTTTAAGATCTAAGTTGTTCTTATGCGACCCATTGTTATTTTGACTCTACCAAACAAATTCACAAAGATTGTGAAAAGAAAGAAGCTTTGTATTGTAAAAGCATCAACCAAGTTCTTTTGCATGTGTGCTGCTAATTTGGTTCATAAAAAATAGGATGATGCAGCTGTAGTTCTGGCTGCAATATAGTTATTTACAAATGGCAATTAAGTTTCAGTTATGTAGCTTTCACAGATTAGCAGTAAACATTATATTCTTATTTTGTTCTTCTCTTCAGACACACTAGATTTAGAGAACTAGAGGTTGAGTTCTGATTGGGTCACCTCCTTTTCTATATCTAGGATGAAGCAGCAACGGGAAGAAAGCTGATGGTGTTTGCTCGAGTCGACGCCGTTGGACCAGGCCTCCAGCAATGCAGAAAATCTTGCAGCGGTTTGATATGCGTCTGGTCTGCGAGGAGGAGGACCACAGATGTTGTGGGGGGAGAGGTTAGGCACGTTTGGCTATTTCTAGCGTGACGGAGGTTGTCAGGGGCACTCTTGGTAGCTTTTCATCCTATATCGCATCAGGCCATATTATGGAATTATTATGTGGGATATGCGGGATTTGTAGGATAGTCCTATTATCCCACTTATCTATGGTTGTTACCAGCGGGCACCACGTACATTTTTGTGAATTTCTATGGATTTGGTTAATATAGTAGCATGTGTGCAAATTCATATTAACTCCACTATCCAGAATTTGTAAATACTCGAATGATTGACATTTAGTTGGGAACCGGACTCTCCTATTTTTAAGGCCAGTACATATACAGAGAATGCTACGTGCGTTTACCTACACACATTGCTATTGTTACTAAAGAATACCTAACATCCTTCGGTACTTGTGTAATTTAGCAAAATGATTTGGAGTACTTAAATTCTTCATGGACTTCAAAAACTACGGGCATATGGATGAAAAATTCAATTCAATAAATAAGTTAGTCATTTCAAAATTCAAATATTTTGTTACCCGTAGCAACGCACGGGCAATTGTCGTAGTCACTAGATAAACACCTGAGTCGCAATGCGCGCGGACCAGGCCACTAAGCCAAAGCGCTTAGTCAGGACGACCACGAATCGAAGTCGGACCCAAAATCCGTTCACACGACTGTCTAGGATTCGTACCGCCCACCCTAGATATAAGGACGTGGCTACACAGTGCCCAGGCACTGGGTAGTCTTCCACGGTGCCCCTCCCCAAATTAGAAAGAAAATGATGTCCGTTACCGCGCCTTACCAGAAAAGGAAAGTTGTGGTCCCCTAGTCCCCCATGTCCCCATTCTTTATTGTTTCCACAAGCCCGCCCAGACAACCGCTTTTTCGTGAGGTGAAAAAGATGCAACGGCAGGTCCGTTGCTAGTTCATCACAGAGAAATAGTGTAATCACTAATCAACGTACATGGGTTGGCAAAAGCCAAAAAAATCACAGGTACCTCGCCTGCTTTTTACTCCCATAGATGAAAATTTTGTTCTAGGTGATTTACAAAAGCAACGCTTCTCTAGACCTCTCGCCGCTCCGCCCCTGGTAGACGATGTAAAATATCACTGCTGTTACATCCTTGTGTCGATCTTGCATTGAAGAAACTGCAGGGAAATAAAATACGTTGGATCTAGTGTCTGAGGAAATAAGTGAATGAGAAAAAAATGAAAATAAAGAAAAACAGATAATAAATCATTACGTTTTACAATGAAAGTACATATTGGAAAAAAGCACATGGCAGTCGATAATTGCAAAACCACATCTAGATTGCTTGCGTGAAAAAATACTAGCAAATGCATTACATGGGAAAAATGCATGGCGGTATATGAACAACTACATTATGGCTGTGCAACCATTGCAGTTTAAAGCTAAAAACTACATGTAACAATACCCGCAGTGAATGGTTCAACCCATGGGAAGAAAATACATCCTGCACACATGATCATGTACAAAGAAAAACTCGTGCATGTAACAAACACACATCTACTAAATAAAAAGTACATGCTAACACAATAACTTACAGCAGGCATAAGTTTTATTTCGAGACTATACAGATTTGAGCATTGAAACTGTACATTATACAAAAGATCATGTAGATCATACATGTAACTAATGCTCTAATACTACATCCAACCGTTCAAACCATGCATCAGACCATGCCGATTTAAACATTCAGAATTTAACATCGTATACAAAATCATAATCATATAGGCTATGGTCTACGGATGTACAAAAACAGCTCGAGCACAACTAAAAATACATAAAAAAAACATGTTATTGCTGCATCAGATCAATGTGAACAATTAAATGCTAGTTGGGAGAACTACATCCTATACAGTTGTTGTACAGCTCATGGGTGTAACAAAATACAAAAATAGCTCTAGTACTGCTAAAACTACATGCAAGAATCAAATACAACTAAGTTCAGTTCATCATGGATCATCAGTCAAATTACCCAAAACAAATATCACCAATCAAAAACTATGCAACATTAACTTTATAAATATAAATTCAAGATGCGAGAATAGCTTACCACAACCCAAAGGACCATGCTGCTTGGTAATCAAATCGCTTCTTTCCTCCTCTATTAGCTTCCTATATTTTAATATGTCCAACACACCTACAGGACACTTGCAGTCAGTTGTAGGTTGAGAGATAAGACTCATAGGTTATAATAAGGAATTGATCAAAAGCACCTGAACCATGCCCAAAACACACAAAAAAGTGTTATAGCTGTGTAATAACATTCGTATTTTAAAGCTCCACGATCCGTTGTTTAGTGCCACTTGCTACAATACTGAAAATACTATCTGGCAATAGCTCTATAAAATTATCTCAAAAGTAGTACACAGTAGATTTATTTTAGACACGAAACAAGATGGGGAGCATCACTAGAGAACACATAATGCAAAGACCAGCAAGTGCTAGGCCAGAAAGCTCTTCTATGCCAGAAAACTCATGGCAGTACATAAAAAGGAGCAAGGCATGGAAAGTATAGTGTAAGGCATACGAAGCTAGCTCAAATATATAAAGAAGATTAACTGGGCAAGGAAACGAGATAAGCATATTTCTAAAGACTTACAAGAATGCAAATGTTATTAAGAACATAAATGACCAAGTTAAAACTGGATGAAATAGGACTACACTGGCTACAATACAACCCTTTGACGAAAACTACTATAGTTGCAAGCAGCAGATTGCTTCAAATATATTAGTCTGAAACAGTGGACCTACTTGGTTCATCAGGTGCACTAAATATATCATTAAGAGAGCAAGACGTTTAACTTGCTCGATTTCTGAAAATTAGTACTAACTTAACATGAATAATACATTATCAGAGAACTATTACAGCCAAGTTAAATTTCAAGGGATTAACACATCTATGAGACTATGACCAAACTGCCCCTCAGCAAACTAGTATCAAACAAGACTCAACGTGGTAGTTAAGAACAAACATGAATGGCATGGACGAAGAACCAGTCAAGCAAAGCCTGTGTTTCTGCAAGTAGTTCTAGTGCTAGTAGAGTGCAAGATCGTGAAGCTCAAGTATCGGTAGCTGGCTAGTTAACATGCCGATAGGAGGCAGTTGAGCAACATCATGTTGTATGGCACGCCAGATAAGTCCTCTGTTGATTTCCTCTTGTTGATCCTCGAGAAGGTGACCCTGCAACGCAACACAGCCCATGCAGAATTTCTCACCAGTGAGAAGAAACAACGGAGAAGGGCAGGAAAATGCAGTAGCGTTTCATAGAGGACAGAATTGGAAGCTTCAAAAATAATAATGATAATGGAGTGCGGCCAAATCATATGCACATATAATTGCAGTGTTCCTAGTTTACCACACCATATGTACATATTATTATATCACTACCAGCCTCAAATCATATCATCGTGAGCACTGGATGTGTAAATACAATCCTAATCATCCTGCCGTTAAATACAAGATGATATATTGCACCCACCTATATGTCTAGATGACCTTACTCTGCTTTATGTTTGATTCTTTCAAGTAGCTGAATGTGATTGATGCAAGTATGCTCACAGTTTTACTTTGAAGAAGTACATGACATCTGGCTTCTGTTAATGACACCAGACCAGGAGATTAAACACCCCAAGGACAGTATCATTCTTTGGGAAAACCTACTATTTGTTACAGCCAGATCTGGAGGAAGCTACTATTTGTTACATCCAATATCCTGGGGAAACCTACTAATCAAGATCCTAGATGTAGAAAAAGAAAAAAAATACATCTACCGCTACAAATTTCAGAGTTTCCACGAATTGCTGAACACTTCCATCTAATGCCCAAGTTGGTCAGGTAAAAAGGAGAGGTTCAAGCAGCTGAACCGGGAATATCTGCCAGCATTCAACCGGCAAAAAATATTACATGCTACAACAGAGACACACACCATTAAGAACTGAACCTTCATGACCACCAGTCCACCACCGTATCTGCGCTCGTAAATATACATCCTATAGTATTGACCACCACTAGCTCATCCATACTGAATGGCAACGATGTAGAGCCACGAACTGCTGCGAGTAAACCTGCTACAACACTAGTTTAGCTGGGGTTGTGTCTCCGCAACTAGAATCAAACGCGAATCAATCCCTAAGCAACTAAAATCAAACGGGCACGATCCTAAATTACCAACGCGGAAAAGCAAAAATCGGATGGGGAAAAGCTCAAGATTGAAGCACTCACGATCTCCAAAAAAGGAACAGAAGTACGCCGCGGTCTGGACGCAACAAGACGCCGCCGATGCCCTCTCGCCGATGCGTTCAAGCTCATCCAGCCCAACTCGAATGCGTCGAATTACATGGCCCGCGTCGGACGCGTCGATCCACACGTCCGCGACGGCGAGGTTGTTACAGGGCTCCCACCTACCAGGAGGAACGCCCCACAGCTTCACGGCGGTCCGCTCGCCGCCGTTGAGGTCGATCTAGTGGGGGATTGACGAGGGGTTGAGAAGAAGTGGGCGCGGATGAAGAGAAGAAGGGTTGAGGACGAAGTTGACTTTCAACAGGGGAACGGGGAAGAGGTAGTCGTCTTTTTTTCCTCGCTTGCGTTGCTTCGTCTGAGCCACTCGATCACGATCCGACGACTACGAGAAGGGAGCACCCTGTAAGACTAGAGCGTGCCCAGGCAATAATTAGAAATTGGGTAGATATAAGTCCCTGAACCCTGCTCTGAGATGCAATATTTTCCTGCTCGGGACGCCACGCGACTCGGACTCAGAGCGACGGGGTTTATCTCTGTCGTCCTCCGTGACGACCAACCAATATCAAGGGAAGGAGGAGATCATGGCGGTGTACTACCGATACCGGAGCGGCGTGGACACCTTCTCCGTGCCCCTCGCCACGCCTGCTATCTCCGTCGGCGACCTGAAGCGCCTAATCCTCACGACAGGCCGCCACGGCCACAGCCCTGGGGAGGGCATCGCCATCTCGGACGCGGTGACCGGCCGCCAGTACACGGACGAGTTGGTCCCGCGCAACTCCACGGTGGTGGTGCGGCGAGTCCCGGCCGAGGAGGCCGTGTACGACGACGAGGTGGCCAAGGCTATCAGCGCCGCCGCGGAGCTCGAGTGGGACGAGGCGATGACGAGCAGCATCACAGCGGAGAAGCAGCGGAGGAACTCCGTAGCCAGCACCGCGGCTCCAGCTTCACCTCCAGTTCCAGACTACATTCTTCGGCCACGCCACGATCGTCCTTCCTGTAGGGCATCTACACTGCGGGGCGCTAAGCGTAAGCGTCAAGGTCTTTAGTCCCAGCGCGCGAATCGGCGGTTGTGTTGTAGGATATCGGCATGTAGGCGCTTCAAATTGAAGGCCAGCGATTGAAGATCTGGACACTTTATTGGAACGTTGGGATAAATTTCCTTTTCTTTTTGTCAGCTCAAGCGCCTAGGCGCGCTCAACATTCGAGATGCAGTGGAAGCCATGGTCGGTGTAATTACTGTTGGAAATATGTACTATAGTACCAATAATAAACTTGTACTATTCTATATTTTCAGATTTATCATGAAGTTTATATTTCCATGTTATAACTACGGAGTATATTACTTCTTAATATGTCGATTTGGAGGGAAAACCTAATAATTACACGCGTGGAATAATAAACATCGACAAAGTTTCCTAGTTTCACTTTTAAAACAATTAAATTATCTTAACATATCTCAGTGTATCTTGGTGTCATGGTGTGATTGCTTGTGGCTGGATTTGGCGCTCTCCACAACTCCAATCTTCAATAAGGTACTCCCTCCGTCTCGCCAAACATGTCAGAAGGGACTCGCCCTGTCGAGTCCTCCACACGCGCTGGGGAAGGGGAAGCCGTCGTCGCCAGCACCGCCCGGGCTTTGCCCGATGGCTCCCGCCGGCGGTGGCGGGGAAGAAGAGGGGGGAGGGGTGAGGCAGGCCGGGAGATGGGGATGCCCCGGCCGCCACATGTGGGGCAATGGGTCATGGGTACTCATTGCCCATATAAGGAATCAAACTAAGATTTAGTGTAAAAAAAGAAAGATTTTTTTACAAGGCCAAGGAAGGAAGTCAAAATTTAACTAGAGCCAAAAATAAGTAAGTCTCTCTCGTATATTAAACCAAACAAGGCCTCAGCAGGCCCCATACAAATACCGGAAAATACTCAGATGTAGCCGAGGCGGCCAGACGGAATGAGAATTTGAAATAAATTTGTGGGTGTTAACAAGATGTGTTTTTTTTTCGGGGACACAAATGTGTGTTTACAAGACAAATTGGTACGTGAATAGTATCATTTTGTGTCTGTATTTATGGAACGCTATTAATGTTTGATTTCTCTCTTTTTTGTTTCTCTAATGGTATTCCGAATTTGGTTTTGTAAGTTAAAGGAAATGTAAATGCACATCTTGTAAACATCAAGAAATTTATTTCGATCTTTTTGACAATTATAATTTAAAATTTAAAGAGTGGCACGCTAGTATTATATAGGGGACATATCACTAGATAGACACCTGCGTCGCTATGCGCGTGGACCAGGACACCGGCGAGGCGATCGAGATTCGAGAGGAGTCGATCGTAGCAGTGTGTAGCACGACCATGAATCGAACTCGGACCCAAATCCGTTCACGCGACCCTCTCGGATTCGCACTGCCCACGGCCCACCCTAGTAGATATAGGCCGTGAACTCTTTCTCTGAGATGCAATATTTTCCTTCTCGCGACGCCGGCCACGCGACTCGGACTCGCAGCGAGTTTATCTCTGTCGTCGCCGTCCGTGACGACCAACCAATCTCAAGCGAAGGGGAGGAGATCATGGCGGTGTACTACCGGTACCGGAGCGGCGTGGACACCTTCTCCGTGCCCCTCGCCACGCCCGCCATCTCCGTCGGCGACCTGAAGCGCCTGATCCTGGGGACAGGCCGCCACGGCCACAGCCCCAGGGAGGGCATCGCCATATCGGACGCGCTGACCGGCCGCCAGTACACGGACGGCGTCGCCGAGCTCGTCCCGCGCAACTCCACGGTGGTGGTGCGCCGAGTCCCGGCCGAGGAGGCCGTGTACGACGACGAGGTGGCCAAGGCTATCAGCGTGGCCGTAGAACTCGAGTGGGAGGTGATGACGAGCATAACAGCAGAGAAGCAGCGGAGGAGCTCCGTAGCCAGCACCACGGTTCCAGCTCGAGTGAGAGATGTACAGTATCGGTGCAAGCGCCAGGGTCTTTAATCCCAGCGAATCAGCAGTTGTTTGTAGGATCTCGGCCTGTAGGCGTTTAGTTATAGGCGTCGACGCAGAGTCTTGCGTCGGGCGCTTCGTTGGAGTTTGGACTGTGCCGTGAAAATCGGATCGAGTTAGAGCATCTCTAAAAACGCAAACTGAAAAACCGAAGTTCAGTTTACCGAACTCATGTGTACGGGTCGAAATATTGCTGGCGCAGAACAGATCCCGTCTAACAAAACTGTAAAACACCACCTGTTAGCTTTTTTCCTTTTTTTTCCTTTCCCTTTTTCTTCTTCTTCCTCCCAGCACAATTCCTCCCAGCACGAGCTCCCCACGCCCGGCCGGCGCCACCCCGTGCCACCCCCTGCCCCGCCGCCCGCCGCGCCCCCCGTGCCGCCTACTGCGCCGCTCACGCTCCGCCCCAGGCCGCGCCCTCCCGCGCCGCCCCACGCCTCGGCCCGCCCCGCACCGCCCGGCCAGCTCCGCTCCGCTCCGCCCTGCTGATACGTCTCAAACGTATCTATAATTTCTTATTTTCCATGCTACTTTTATGATGATACTCACATGTTTTATACACACTTTATGTCATATTTATGCATTTTCCGGTACTAACCTATTGACAAGATGCCGAAGTGTCAGTTGCTGTTTTCTGCTGTTTTTGGTTTCAGAAATCCTACAAAGGAAATATTCTCGGAATTGGACGAAATCAACGCCCAGGGTCTTATTTTTCCACGGAGCTTCCAGAAGACCGAAGGAGTTACGAAGTGGGGCGACGAGGCGCCGCCACACCAAGGCCGCGCGGCCAAGGTGGGCCCCGCGCCGCCCTGTTGTGTGGGACCCTCGCGCCGCCTCCAACTCTACCCTTCCGTCTACTTAAAGCCTTCGTCGCGAAAACCCCTGTACCGAGAGCCACGATACGGAAAACCTTCCAGAGACGCCGTCGTCGCCAATCCCATCTCGGGGGATTCAGGAGATCGCCTCCGGCACCCTGCCGGAGAGGGGAATCATCTCCCGGAGGACTCTTCATCGCCATGATCGCCTCCGGATTGATGTGTGAGTAGTTCACCCCTGGACTATGGGTCCATAGCAGTAGCTAGATGGTTGTCTTCTCCTCATGTGCTATCATTGTTCGATCTTTGAGCTGTCTATCATGATCAAGATCATCTATTTGTAATGCTACATGTTGTGTTTGTTGGGATCCGATGAATATGGAATGCTATGTTATGTTGATTATCAATCTATCATATATGTGTTGTTTATGATCTTGCATCTTCGTTGTAACTCCAAGAGGGAGTATTTATGCTCGATAGTGGGTTCATGCCTCCATTTAATCTGGGACAGTGACAGAAAGTTCTAAGCTTGTGGATGTGCTGTTGCCGTAGGGATAAAACATCAATGCTTTGTCTAAAGATATTTGTGTTGATTACATTACGCACCATACTTAATGCAATTGTCTGTTGTTTGCAACTTAATACTGAAAGGGGTGCGGATGCTAACCTGAAGGTGGACTTTTTAGACATAGATGCATGCTGGATAGCGGTCTATGTACTTTGTCGTAATGCCCAATTGAATTTCACACTACTCATCATGATATGTATGTGCATTGTTATGCCCTCTTTATTTGTCAATTGCCCAACTGTAATTCGTTCACCCAACATGCTATTTCTTATTGGAGAGACACCACTAGTGAACTGTGGACCCCGGTCCATTCTTTTACATCGAATACAATCTACTGCAAACATTGTTCTTTACTGTTCTTCGCAAACAAACATCATCTTCCACACTATACAATTAATCCTTTGTTTACAGCAAGCCGGTGAGATTGACAACCTCGCTGTTACGTTGGGGCAAAGTATCTTGATTGTGTTGTGCAGGTTCCACATTGGCGCCGGAATCCCTGGTGTTGCGCCGCACTATACTCCGCCACCAACAACCTTCACGTGCTCCTTGACTCCTACTGGTTCGATAACCTTGGTTTCTTACTGAGGAAAAACTTGCTGCTGTACGCATCACACATTCCTCTTGGGGTTCGCAACGGACGTGTGCTTTACGCGTATCACCTGCCTCGCGGCCGCCCCGACCAGCCCCGCCCCTGCCCTGCACGAGCTCGCCCCGCGCCGGCCAGGTCGTGCTCCGCTCCGCGCCGGCCAGCTCCGCCCGACCCCCGGACGAGCTCGCCCCGCCCCTGCTCGCACGAGCTCGCCCTGCCCCGGCCAGCCCGTGCTCCGCCCTGCCCCGCGCCGGCCAGCTCCGCCACGCCGGACAGCCCGTGCTCCGCCTTGCCCCGCGCCGGCCAGCTCCGCCCGCCCCAGCCTGCCCCCGACCCACGCCGGCGCCAGCTCACCGGAATTTGGTCGGATTCCGGCGAATTTGGTTGGATTCCGGCGATGGTACCGGCGGAAGCAGTTAGCTCGAGCTGAAATTTCAGCGCGCCACGAGTACGGGTTGTGTTCAGTTCGCTGTTTCAGCCCCTACAAATACAGGCCGAGTTGGGTTTTCGGTCTCGGCCTGAAAACTTTTTTTCGGTTTTGCCTCGTCTACGATGACTGATCTGCGCCGTTTTCTGAACTGAATCCGTAAATTGACAGATATTTTTCGGTTTTGCCTAATTTACGGACTCTGTTAGAGATGCTCTTAGTTGGACAAAATAAGCGCTTCAAATTGAAGGCCAGTGTTGAACGTTCGTTTTTTTTCAGAAATACTGTACTAAGAGCATCCCCACTCGTCTCCCCAACGAGGCCCCCGATCGACGTTTTTTCCATCCGGACGGCGTAATTCGGCCCAGTCGTGCCCCCGGTTCCTCGTTTTCGTCCGGATTAGGCCCTAAATTCATCCGGCGAGCCCACGCCAACCCCGGTCCCCCGAGGCGCGCTCGGGGACTCCGAACGAGTGAAAAGCAGGGAAGGGCCCGCTCTGTCGGCGACTGGACACACGAACCCCACTCAAAATCTCTCCCACCCCTCGTATCTCTCTCGCCGCCGTCACCACCCCGCCGGCTTGTTGCCCAGATTCCGCCGCCCCTTGATGACCCACAAGTATAGGGGGTGTATCGTAGTATTTTCGATAAGTAAGAATGTCGATCCCAACGAGGAGCAGAAGGTGTTGACAAGCAGTTTCGATGAAGGATTACCTGTAAATGCTCACAGACAAGTATTCAGGGGGTTTTGATGTAACAGTTGAATAAAGTACGAGTAAGTAAAGTGCGAGAGTAACAATTGCAGCGAGTGGCCCAATCCTTTTTAGCACAAAGGACAAGCCGGGTTGTTTACTTATAATGACCAAACGTTCTCGAGGACACACGGGATTTTAGTCTAGTGCTTTCGCTACATACGGCTAAATAATCTTCATTGTTATGATAAGTGTTGTGTGGGTGAACCTATGCTAATGTACCGCCCTTCCTAGGACTAATACATACTTGTGATTATACCCCTTGCAAGCATCCGCAACTACAAGAAAGTAATTAAGAATAAATCTAACCACAGCCTTAAACTCTGAGATCCTGCTATCCCTCCTGCATCGATATACCAACGGGGGTTTAGGTTTCTGTCACTCCGGCAACCCCGCAATCGGCAAACGAGTACAAGATGCATTCCCCTAGGCCCATAAAGGTGAAGTGTCATGTAGTCGACGTTCACATGACACCACTAGAAGAATAACACCACAACTTAAATATCATAACATTGAATATTACTCAACCATAGTTCACTACTAACATTTAGACTTCACCCATGTCCTCAAGAACTAAACGAACTACTCACGAGACATCATATGGAACATGATCAGAGGTGATATGATGATGAATAACAATCTGAACATAAACCTTGATTCAATGGTTTCACTCAATAGCATCAACAACAAGTAGAAATCGATACCGGGAGAGTTTCCCCTATCAAACAATCAAGATCAAACCCAAATTGCTACGGCGGTGACGGTGTCCAGCGGTGGAGACGGCGGTGATGATGGTGGAGATGATGATGATGGTGATGGAGATGATGTCCAACTCGATGACGGTGACGATGGCGTCGATTTCCCCCTCCCGGAGGGAATTTCCCCGGCGGATTCCTGCCCGCCGGAGAGCTCTTTTCTCTCTGGTGTTCTCTGCCCCGCAGAAGCGGCTGTAACTCTTCGCGAGGTATCCTCTGTGGCTTAGGTCTTCGGGACGAAGGGTTTCGCGAAGAAAAGGAGGCGAAAGGGGCTGTGGGGCCCCCACACCACAAGGTGGCGCGGCCAGGCCATGGGCCGCGCCGGCCTGTGGTCTGGCCCCACCTTGGGCCTTCTCAGCTCCTCCTTCTGGCTTCCTTCATCATCTTGAAAAATAGGATTTTTGGTATAATTTCCTTCCACAGTTGATCTTCCGAAATATTGCGTTCTGACGGTGCTTTTTCCAGCAGAATCCTGGCTCCGGTGCTTGATCCTCCAATAATGATGAAACATGCAAAATAGATGAAATAACATAAGTATTGTGTCCCAATATGAAATATATCAATGAATAACAGCAAATTATGATATAAAATAGTGATGCAAATTGGACGTATCAACTCCCCCCAAGCTTAGACTTCGCTTGTCCTCAAGCGAAACTGAACTCGGTAAACAGGACCACATGTTTATGGAGTGAAGAGTCGATAAATAAAATACGGACAAGAAGCATCATATTCATTCACACAAGACATTCTAGTAAACAACTTCCTCATATAACTCAACTTGAAACAAGTATAAAGTAATCACAAATAAAGGTGCATAAGAAATCATAGTTGGTGATGGCAAACTTCGTTCTTGGTCAGAGAACAATTAACAGATTATACTTCTCTCATTGAGCAGCGCTCTCATGTTAAAGTTTATAAGGCACAACTTGCATACTCAATCATAATGGTCTCCTCATAATCATTGATAACTTGCAAAGCTATATTCATTCAGATAAAACTTGAACTAAACAAGGAAAAGTAAAAGACATGATGAAACAAATCACAATATAATGGTTTGATCACAACTACTCAAATGCTTGCTTTAGATGGAGGGAAATAGGTTTACTGACTCAACATAAAGTAAAAGACAGGCCCTTCGCAGAGGGAAGCAGGGATTAAATCATGTGCTAGAGCTTTTTCAGTTTTGAAGTCATATAAAGAGAATAAAAGTAACATTTTGAGAGGTGTTTGTTGTTGTCAACGAATGGTAGCGGGTACTCTAACCCCCTTGCCAGACAAACCTTCAAAGAGCGGCTCCCATATTATTTTCATTTTTTGTGGCACTCCTTCCAACCTTTCTTTCACAAACCATGGCTAACCGAATCCTCGGGTGCCTGCCAACAATCTCATACCATGAAGGAGTGCCTTTTTATTTTAGTTTTATTATGATGATGACACTCCCCCCAACCTTTGCTTACACAAGCCATGGCTAACCGAATCCTTCGGGTGCCATCCATCAATCACATACCATGGAGGAGTGTCTTATTAGGTTAATTAGTTTGGGACTGGGAATCCCATTGCCAGCTCTTTTTGCAAAATTATTGGATAAGCGGATGAAGCCACTAGTCCATTGGTGAAAGTTGCCCAACAAGATTGAAAGATAAAACACCACATACTTCCTCATGAGCTATAAAACATTGACACAAATAAGAGATACTAAGTTTTGAATTATTTAAAGGTAGCACATGAAGTATTTACTTGGAATGGCAGAAAATACCATGTAGTAGGTAGGTATGGTGGACACAAATGACATAGGTTTGGGCTAAGGTTTGGACGCACGAGAAGTATTCCTTCTCAGTACAGGTGTTTGGCTAGCAAGGTTAATTAGCAAGCATAAGAGTTGAGGGAAACAAACAAATATACATGTGATAGAAACAATCATGCATCTTCCTTGTAAGCACAAACAATTTTAACTTCAGAATAATAAGCTATGAGCTAACAAGAAAGAAAGACAATGAAACAACTACATGTATTTCTCTTTTCTACTTAAACCTCAAAGTGTTGTTGCTATTGACCAATGCTAAGTTTGCCAAAACCAAATAGATTTATTCAATGCTCCCAAAGTGATACCAATACCAATGACAAGATAAATCATATAATAGAGATTGCAAACTAAAATAAGATGTGCAATATGTAAATGATAAGACTTCTCATTAATATTCCATAACGATAACTCACACCAAGGGATACATAGACAACCAACTAAAGGAGAGATACTTCCAAACTGCAACCCATCTTATATGATAACTTCCCTACTCATGATATGACACTACTTGACAGTAAAAAGTAAAAGATAGTGATGATGTGATACCGTGGCACTCCCCCAAGCTTGGAACAAACCAAGGGGATGCCAATACCGATGATGAATTACTCCTTCGGCGATGGTGGTGATGAATTCCTGACAAGCTTCTCAATAAGCTCCTGAAGCTCATCAATCTTGTATGTGAGATTGCGAATCATCTCCGAATTGTGCTCGACGCGGTTAAGAAGTCTGTCCGACGGCGAGTCCCAACTCTTGGAGTTATTTCCCCACTCTTCACCCTCAGGCTTCCTCCTTCTGCGCAGTGTTAGAGCGATCTATATCCCAATTGCTAGGCAATGCTGCCTTGGGAGTCCCTTCAATTTGATTATTGAAAATTAGATTGTGGAAGGGATGGTGAATGCCTGATAAAGATGTTTTCGGAGCTAGGTAATGACGTGGAACCGCTCCTCCAGTGCGAATTCTTGCGCTCTTGTTTGCACTAAAAGGGTTGTCCACCACCTTGATGCTTGCGATGGTAGCACGCGGGTGTGCGCGCGAATCTTCCTCCACCTCTTCTTCATCCTCTTCCTTGACGTCCTTGTCCTCCTCTTTCCACCCAAGATCTCGATTATCTTCATCCGGAAACTCCTTGCCCTTGTTCTTGGAGACCATGGTGCTTCTAAACTGAAAACAGATCCTGGCAGAAACAGCTCGAAACAAAACACGTCGAGAAAGCGATATACGGACCTCCAGGGGTCCGGGGGATTATATAGCAAAAAATTTCACGACAAAAGGAAAGTACCAAATCGAAACAGAGTCGGAAAGGGGCGACGAGGCGGCCAGACCATAGGTCGGCGCGGGCCCAGGTCAGGCCGCGCCGGCCTATGGTGGCGCGCCCTCGTGCGTCTTTTCCACTCCGTTTCGATCTCGTAATTTTTCATATTTTCCAAAAACAGCAAAAATATTGTTCGGAAAGTAAATTGTGTACTTTTCATTACCAGTACTGTTACCTATTCAAAGTCGAGTTCTGGCGGACTGTCAATTTGCCCTTTGATGAAAGCCTCCGGTGTTTCCACTCGAATAATATCAACATCAACATTATAGGAATCACCTGAGATATAATGCTTGAGTCTTTGTCCATTCACCACTTGCGTGGCATTGCCTTGGAGAGAGCTAATTTTGATTGCTCCTGAACGATACACCTCCTCGACAACATATGGTCCTTCCCATTTCGAGAGTAATTTCCCTGCAAAGAATCTGAGACGAGACCGATACAATAGGACTTTATCCCCAATATTAAATTCTCTTTTGATAATCCTCCTGTCATGCCATTTTTTAACTTTCTCTTTAAAGAGTTTAGCATTTTCATAAGCTTCACTTCTCCATTCATCTAGAGAACTTAATTGCAACAACCTCTTATCACCGGCAAGTTTAGGATCTTTATTTAATTCTCTAACTGCCCAATAAGCTTTGTGCTCTAGTTCTAAAGGTAAATGACAAGCTTTCCCATAAACCATTTTATAAGGTGACATTCCCATAGGATTTTTATAAGCAGTTCTATAAGCCCATAGTGCATCCTTCAATTTACTAGCCCAATTCTTTCTAGTTTTATTAACAGTCTTTTGCAAGATAGATTTAATCTCTCTATTTGATAATTCTACTTGCCCACTAGTTTGAGGATGATAAGCGGAAGCAACTCTATGATTAATACCATACCTAGCAAGAGTTTTTCTAAAACCTCCATGAATAAAATGAGAACCTCCATCAGTCATAATATATCTAGGCACTCCAAATCTAGGAAAAATAATGTCTAAAAGCATTCTTAAAGAGGTCTCACCATCAGCACTTTTTGTAGGTATGGCTTCCACCCATTTAGTAACATAATCAACAGCAACAAGTATATGAGTGTTACCTTCTGAAGACGGAAAAGGTCCCATGAAGTCAAATCCCCAACAATCAAATGGTTCAATAACAAGAGTATAATTCATAGGCATTTCATTACGTCTGGAGATATTACCAACCCTTTGGCATTCATCACAAGATAAAATAAACTTTCTCGCATCCTTGAAGAGAGTTGGCCAATAAAAACCTGATTGTAGAACCTTTTGCACGGTTCTTTCTCCGGCGTGATGTCCTCCATAAGCACTACCATGACATTTACTCAATATCTCTTGTTGTTCATATTCGGGAACACACCTTCGCAGAATACCATCCACTCCTTCTTTATATAAGTGTGGGTCATCCCAGAAATAATGCCTCAAGTCATAAAAGAATTTCCGCCTTTGCTGAGCTGAAAAGGTTGGAGGCAAGTACTTGGAAACAATAAAGTTAGCATAATCAGCATACCAAGGACTGTCTCGCGAGCTCACCTTTATTACAGCCAATTGTTCATTTGGAAAACTATCATTAACAGGAACAGGATCATAAGCAATATTTTCCAATCTAGACAAATTATCAGCGACAGGATTATCAGCACCTTTCCTATCTACAATATGTAAATCAAATTCTTGCAAAAAGAAGTACCCATCTAATAAGCCTCGGCTTAGCATCCTTCTTTGTCATAAGGTATCTAATTGCAGCATGATCAGTATGAATCGTAACTTTTGAATCAACAATATAAGATCTAAATTTATCACAAGCAAAGACTACAGCTAATAATTCTTTTTCAGTTGTAGCATAATTTCTTTGAGCAGCATCAAGAGTTTTACTAGCATAATGAATAACATTTAGTTTTTTATTTACCCGCTGTCCAAGAACAGCGCCTACAGCAAAATCACTAGCATCACACATAATTTCAAATGGTAAGTTCCAATCAGGAGGTTCAACTACAGGAGCAGTTGTTAAGGCTTTCTTTAGAGTTTCAAAAGCTTCCTTACAATCATCATCAAAAACAAAAGGTACGTCTTTTTGAAGAAGATTAGTAAGAGGCTTTGAAATCTTGGAGAAATCTTTAATAAATCTCCTATAAAACCCAGCATGACCAAGAACACTACGAATACCTTTAACATCCCTCGGATAGGGCATCTTCTCAATTGCTTCAACTTTAGCTCTATCAACTTCAATACCTCTCTCAGAAATTTTATGTCCCAATACAATTCCTTCATTAACCATAAAGTGGCATTTCTCCCAATTAAGAACAAGGTTAGTTTCTTCACATCTCTGCAAAACTTTATCAAGGTTTCGCAAGCAACTATCAAAAGAATTCCCATAGACAGAAAAATCATCCATGAATACTTCCACAATACTCTCACAAAAGCCATGAAAAATAGCAGACATGCATCTTTGAAAAGTAGCAGGAGCATTACATAAACCAAAAGGGATACGCCTATAAGCATAAGTTCCATAGGGACAAGTAAAAGTGGTTTTCTCTTGATCTTTAGTTTTAACAGCAATTTGTGAAAACCCAGAATAACCATCAAGAAAGGAAAAATGAGTATTTTTAGACAATCTTTCTAGCATTTGATCAATAAATGGTAAAGGGTAATGATCTTTCTTAGTAACTTTATTAACTTTTCGAAAATCAATGCACATTCTATACCCTACAACTACTCTTTGAGGGATGAGCTCATCATTATCATTAGGCACAACAGTCATTCCTCCTTTCTTGGGAACGCAATGCACAGGACTAACCCATCTACTATCAGCAATAGGATATATAATACCAGCTTCAAGAAGTTTTAATACCTCATTCCTTACCACCTCCTTCATCTTCGGAATTAGACGACGCTGATGTTCAACAACAGGCTTTGCATCATCTTCCATATTAATAGCATGTTGGCAAATAGAAGGAGAAATCCCCTTCAAATCATCAAGAGTGTAGCCAATAGCTCCTCGGTGTTTCTTCAATATTTCCAATAACCTTTCTTCTTCAAACTCTGTAAGCTTAGAACTAATAATAACAGGATATATTTTCTTATCATCAATATGAGCATATTTAAGATTATCAGGCAATGGTTTTAAATCAAAGACAGGATCTTCCTTTGGTGGCGGTGTTGTACCCAGATCTTCCACCGGTAAATCATGCTTAAGAATAGGTTGGCGAAGAAAAATTTCCTCAAGCTCATCTCTTTCTTTCCTAAAAACTTCACTCTCGCTATCCTCCAAATGTTCTTTAAAGGATTATTAGGAACAAGAACAATACATGCACACTGTTCCATTTTAAAATCATTATTAGGCAAATCAGCTTTATAAGGAGCTTTGGTAAATTTAGAGAAGTTAAACTCATATGATTCACCAGCAAATTTAGTCAAAATTTTCTCTTTCTTGCAATCTATAATAGCTCCACAAGTATTTAGAAAAGGTCTACCAAAAATGATAGGACAATAATCACTAGCAGCAGAACCAAGTACCAAAAAGTCAGCAGGATATTTAATCTTACCACATAGAACTTCTACATCTCGAACAATACCAATTGGAGAAATAGTTTCTCTATTAGCCAGCTGAATAACCACATCAATATCTTCAAGTTCACAAGAATCAATTTCGTGCATAATCTCCGTGTAAAGCTCATAAGGAATAGCACTAACACTTGCACCAATATCACATAAACCATAATAGCAATGATCACCAATTCTAACAGATAGCATAGGAACACTAACTTGTTTGGGTTTATTAGGATGTGAAACAATATTAGAAGCATCTTCACAGAAAATAATATGACCATCCTCCACATTTTCAGTCACAAGATCTTTAACTATTGCAACAGCAGGTTCAACTTTTATTTGTTCTTCAGGTTCTACAGGTTTCTTTTCACTTTTATGAACCGCACTATTTATAACAGAGTACTCCTTCATTTTAGCAGGGAAAGGAGTTTTTTCAATATAAGCTTCAGGAATAACATGATCAGCAGTTTCAACTACAACGCATTTATTAATAGATGAATCAATTTTATCTTTATACGGTTCATGATACTTATCAAAATTCTTCTTAGGCAATTCATAATGAGAGGCAAAAGCTTTATAAAGATTTGCAGCAACTTGAGAATCTAGGCCATATGTAGCACTCATATTACGAAATTTATCAGTATCCATAAAAGCTTCAATGCATTTATAATCATAAATTATACCTGATTCTCTATCCTTGTCGTTCTCCCAACCTTCAGTATTTTCTTGGATCCGATCAAGAAGGTCCCTTTTAAACTCTTCTTTGTTGCGTGTAAATGATCCAGAACAAGAAGTATCCAGCAAGGTCTTGTCTTGAAAAGAAAGTCTTGCATAGAAATTATCAATAATAACATTACCTGGAAGCTCATGAATGGGGCATTTGAGCATTAAAGACTTCAATCTCCCCCAAGCTTGGGCAATACTCTCTCCATCATGAGGCCAGAAATTATATATACGATTCCGATCCTTGTGAATTTCACTTGGAGGATAGAACTTAGAATAAAACCGGGGCACAATATCATTCCATTCAAGAGAATCCCCATTATCCAGTAATTTATACCAATGCGCCGCCTTACCAGACAGCGATATAGAGAATAGTTTCTTCCTCACTTCATCCATAGCAATACCTGCACACTTGAATAAACCGCATAATTCATGCAAGAACAATAAATGATCTCCAGGGTGGACAGTTGAAAGGATCGTATGCCGCACCTAGAGGGGGGGGGGGGGTGAATAGGTGCTAACCAATTTTTAGTTCTTTTTCAATTTAGGCTTGACACAAAAGGTAAATTCTCTAGATATGCAACTAAGTGAATTTACCTATATGACAAGGCTAACAACTAAGCAAGATATAGAGATAGAATAGGATAGAGGTAACCGAGAGTGGAGCACGCGATGACACGGAGATGATTCCCGTAGTTCCCTTCCTTTGCAAGAAGGTACGTCTACGTTTGGAGGAGTGTGGTTGCTACGAAAGCCAAACCAACAGCCACGAAGGCTTCACTCAGATCTCCGGTGAGCAACGCCACGAAGGCCTAGCCCACTTCCACTAAGGGATTTCCTCGAGGCGGAAACCGGGCCTTTACAAGGTTCTTGGGGCACACATCCACAACCTAATTGGAGGCTCCCAAATCTGTTACAACACAACAATCAACAACAATACATCAACACAAATCAACTAGGGAACCAAATAGGAACACTAGCATGAGATCCCTCAAACAAGAGAGGGGGAAATGAAGAACGCTTCGGTGAGGATGTAGATCGGTGTCTTCTCCTTCGAATCTCCAAAGATCAAGAGCTTTGGTTGGGGGAGGAAGGAGATCTTGCAAATCTTATGTTCTTGAGGTGGCTCTAATGGTGATGAAGCTTGGCAGATTTTTCTTGCAATGATTGAGCAACTTGTCCCTTTGGAGGAGAAAGCTATTTATATGGGTGGAGCTTTCAGATCTGACCGTTGGGGACGAATTCCACTTACACCGGAAGTTCCGGCCAGGATGGCCGGAAGTTCCGGCTTCCACCGGAAGTACCGCCCACTCGGACCGGAACTTCCGCCCTTCATAAAATACCTGCAAAGCAAAAGAAGGGGCGGAACTTGGGCGGAACTTCCGGTGGCCGGAAGTTCCGGCCAAGTTCCGGAAACTTGCGAAAACCTTACTGGACATTACAGAGCCGCAAACTCGGAATTCCGGAACTTGCCCGGAAGTTGGGCGGAAGTTCCGCTGGCCGGAACTTCCGGCCAACTCCACCGGAACTTCCGGTCCTGAAGAGAAAACTGAGCACAGATCGCGCCGAGAAGCTTCGCTGAAAATGACAGGCCGGAACTTCCGCGGATTAGGCCGGAACTTCCGCCAGATACAGAAAACCTGCAGAACTTCAGAACAGCTAAACCAATACACCGATCCAACATAATTTTTGATGGCTTGTACCTGTCTACATCAACACACATAAAAATATACATAGTGTTGACGTCAAACACACAAAACCCAAAAGGGCAGGAAATGTTCTTTCAATCTCCCCCTTTTTGGTGTTTGATGACAACACAAGTATTTGCAAGGAATAGACAATGTAAACAACAATGTGAGAGATATAGAGGAGCTCCCCCTAGATATGAGCAATGGTACATAAGAAGCTCCCCCTATATCTTGCATCCGTCTTCCAAGGGTTAGCAATACAACATAGTGATAAGCATATGGATAATAAGATCATGCACACATAGATAACCAAGGAAGACTCACATACGGAGTTTACCATACACAACTAAGGTTCCAAGCACATAGATAGAGTTTACCATACGGAGTTTACCGTACACAACTAAGGTTCCAAGCACATAGATAGAGTTTACAAACCAAATAGCTAAGACATAGTTCGACACCATAAAGATAACTAGAATCACAAGCAATAAAAACCAAAGCCAACACGAGCTTGTGACTCCCCCATGCAAATACCCATCGAAGAGCAACCTAACAAGGTCTCATTCTCCCCCTTTGGCACCAAAGCACCAAAAAGGAAAAACAAGAGAATCTACACGTCCCAAGGGTCGGCGTTAGCCCAGCCGGGAGGGAGGTTCGATGTAGCGCCGGGGTAGGGAGGAGTGTGCGGAGGAGACTCGATCTCAAGACCATCTGGAGGGAGAGGCATGCCATGCTGAGAGACCCACTCTGCCTCCGGAGTGATGTTCTCCTCGGATCCTGGAGGAGATACATCCACCGCAAGTGCCCTCATGATGCTCTTCTGACGAACCCGAGACTTCTTGGCTTCTGCATGCTGCTGATACTGACGGTGGTTGACTGCAGAGGTGAGGCAAAAGATCTGTCTCATGCGGCATGCTAGCTTGGAAGCCCAACTAGGTGGCTTCTCATCCATGGGGTTAACATCTTCAAGAGGAGAGTTGTGGCACTTGGCCCTCAATGTCTTCACTTCATGGGATGTGAGAGTGAGTGGAATGGATTGAACGAGGCTAGCCTTGCAAGTATCCATCCAAGTGTCCTCAATGAGCTTCATAATGTACGGAGCAAAGGCGGGAAGCTTCTTCTCATACACACATGACCACATCTCATGGTAGATGTAGTCCATCACATCAAGCTTCTCACCGGTGCCCTTCTTAGCAAAAGAGTTTGCCATTAGATCCACTTCATAAAGATGTATCTCATCAAGGTTGCCACCCTTTGGTCCAATGGTTTCCCGGTAGACTCTAAGCATAATATCCCAAGTAGGGAGAAGATCCGCACTCTTGCCCGCAATACCCCAACCGGGGATGTAGAGGTTCTCCAAGACTTCCCTTGTTTGAGCCCATGAGCTATCATGGCACCTCCAACCATTTGCATTCACACCCGGGTAGCGAGGATATCCAATGGCGGCTCCAAACTTTGCCAAGTTAGACTCAAGGAGCTTCTCATGAGTCATCCACCGAAATGTTCTTGCTTCATCTTGCTCAAAGTGGACGGTGACATAGAATTGTTGAATCAACCCAACATCATAGTCCTTGTTGAGCTCCATAATGGGATAGAGCCCAAACTCTCCACACATGGCATAGGCTTCGTCAAAGTACTTATTAGCGGCCATCTTCCCGGTGTCAATAGCATGTTGAGGAGCGACCCCCTTCTTGAATGGTATGTAGATCTCATAGAATATCTCCTCTTGGGTCTTGTTGTGGAACCGCTTATCCCCAACCCTATTGCTCCGAGGGGTGAGGTAAGGGTTCATGTCACGGAGCTCCTTGTACTCATTATATTGCATTCCCTTCACGGATATGTGTACGTTCTTCCCACGAACAGCCGGTGACTTGAGCCTCTGAGCAGCTTGCTGGCGAGCGGTGAGCTTGGATGGTCGGGTTTGCTCAAGCTCTTCCTCAACTTCATCCACATGATCCTTGCCTCTCTTCTTGGAACCACCTGATGACGGAATCAAAAGATAGGAATGATGAATGAAAGCACATAGGCAAGGAGGCCAAACACCAGAGCATGCACAGGATATCGGGTAACAGCAGAAAAAGTCGCCAGGCCGGAAGTTCCGGTGAGAACCGGCGGAAGTTCCGCCCCGGGCGGAAGTTCCGGCGTGAAGGGCCGGAAGTTCCGGCTGTTCGAAAATAGCGGTAGTTTCTCACCAGATCTGAGGCAATGGCTAAGAGACCCGCATTACCACGACATCCTAAGCACGATCTAGTAGAGGAAAGGCATCTAGAGGATTTCTACCATAGCTTTGCCTAGAGTATGCCCTATATTTCATCTAGTGAGGTCTACCCACACATAGAGAGGGAGAGGGCACAAACCGGGGGGAGCCATGGAGGAGAAGAGGGAGAGGATGCCGATCCATGGAGACGATCCGGCGGGGAGCGCCGGAGGAGGGAGATCCGGCCGGAGGAGCAGCAGCCGTCACAGGGGAGGAGCACCACCAAACAGATCTTGGAAAGGGGAAAAGTGAGGAAGATGGAACTGCTCACCCGTTCGGCCCTGTTATATAGTGGCCACTTAAGGCCGGAAGTTCCGCTCGTTGGAGCCGGAACTTCCGGTCTCTCAGGAACCACCCAGGCAGGGCACGAAAGGCTGAACTGGCGAAAAGGATGCCGGCCGGAAGTACCGGTCGAAACGACCGGAACTTCCGGTGGAACAGGAAATTGTGCCCAAAAACAGGATTTTGACACGAACGAGGTGCACTAGGAGAAGGTGAAGGATATGTCTTAGATGAGATAGGCTTAGGACAGATACGCCAAACTGTGAGATGGTACATGATCACTCATTTTTGCAAATAAATCAAATGAAGGCCAAAAATGAGTGATTTCCCATAAACAAGGAGATGTCAATAAAATCCAATGAAAATCCAAACAACTCCAACTCTTCACGAAGAAGAGTGTGGTGGCCTAGGCCACCATATATGAGTGTTATGGTATGGCACCGCGAAGATATATCTAGGGTCCAAACCAATACTCATCATTTAAGCTCACATATCAACATATGATATACCGAGAATGAAATCTTTAATGTTGGCATTATGGGGGGAGGGATAGCTCAATAATTTAAACCGCACTCCCCCTATTTCCATGCCCACATCTAAACCAAATAAAGTTTTGAGACGAAGGTGTGTTTGCAAGATGGTCAAGCTATACTCCTTGAATCGATGATATTTAACTCATTCCTCAAATAAGTGAACCTTGCTTCATCAAGAGGCTTCGTGAATATATCGGCAAGTTGATCTTTGGTAGGAACATAGATAAGCTCAATATCACCTCGGGCAACATGATCCCTAATGAAGTGATTCCGGATCTCAATATGCTTCGTTCTTGAATGTTGCACCGGATTATAGGCAATCTTGATAGCACTTTCATTGTCACATAATAGAGGCACTTTGTCACAAATGACACTGTATTCCTTTAAAGTTTGCCTCATCCATAACAATTGAGTGCATCCACTTGCGGCGGCAACATATTCGGCTTCGGCGGTGGAGAGAGATATACAATTTTGCTTCTTAGATGACCAACACACCAAGGACCTACCAAGAAATTGGCAAGCCCCCGAGGTTGATTTCCTATCATCCTTGTCTCCCGCCCAATCCGCATCGGTGTACCCATTGAGAATAAAACTTGAGCCTTTGGGGTACCAAATACCATATCTTGGGGTATCAACCAAATATCGAAAGATTCTCTTGAGAGCTATCATGTGGCTCTCCTTAGGAGAAGCTTGATACCTTGCACACACACCAACACTCAACACTATGTCCGGTCTAGATGCACAAAGGTAAAGCAAGGATCCAATCATGGAGCGATATACCTTTTGATCCACCTCTTTACCATTGGGATCAAGTGCAAGATGACATTTGGTAACCATAGGAGTGGCAACACCTTTCATCTCGGTCATCTTGAACCTCTTGAGCATGTCTTGGAGATATTTTGCTTGGTTGATGAAGGTTCCTCCTCTCAATTGCTTGATCTCAAAACCAAGGAAGAACTTCATCTCTCCCATCATAGACATCTCAAACCTATCGGTCATAAGCTTTGAGAATTCATCATTGAAAGCTTTGTTAGTAGAGCCAAAGATAATATCATCAACATATAATTGGCAAACGAAAAGCTCCCCATTGACCCTCTTAGTAAAAAGAGTGGGATCGATTAGCCCAACATCAAACCCACGGTCTACCAATAATTCCTTAAGGTGCTCATACCAAGCTCTAGGAGCTTGTTTGAGACCATAAAGAGCTTTATCGAGCTTGTAGACATGGTTAGGGAAGTTGAGATCCTCGAACCCCGGGGGTTGCTTAACATAAACCTCTTCATGAATAGGACCATTAAGAAATGCACTTTTCACATCCATTTGTTGTAACTTAAAGTTATGATGCGATGCATAAGCAAGAAGGATACGGATGGACTCAAGACGAGCCACGGGAGCATAGGTTTCTCCAAAGTCAATTCCCTCAACTTGAGAGAACCCTTGAGCCACCAATCTTGCCTTGTTCCTCACAACATTTCCAAACTCATCTTGCTTGTTCTTGAATATCCATTTAGTGCCAATAACATTGCGGCACCCCTTTGGCTTCTCTACTAAAGTCCACACTTTGTTGCGCTTGAAGTTGTTGAGTTCTTCGTGCATAGCTTCCAACCAATCCGAATCTTCAAGGGCTTCAAATACTTTCTTGGGTTCCACTAAGGAGATATAAGCATGATGGTTGCTAAAATTAGCCAATTGCCTTCTTGTGGAAACCTTTGCCCTTACATCACCAAGAACCTTGTCGTGTGTGTGTTCAAGACGCTCAAGTTGCCTTTCTCTTCTTGCTAGACGACGGGCCTCGATCTCTTCCTTGGTTCTTCTTGGCCTTGGAGGTGTCACTTGATCAACTTGATCATTTGGGTCCCCGTCTTGACCTTCCACTTGAGCAACCACAATTTCTTGTGAGTGCTCAACATCATGTGCTTGATCTTGGACATCATTTGGTGCGGAGCAAATATCAAATGGATACTCGTCGGAACCATCATGAATTCTTGGTTGATCATGACCTTGATCTTGTCCTTGATCTTGCACACTAGAGAGAGGGTGTTGTTCTTGTTCTTGGGTTGGTGCATCATTTGCTTCACTTGATGGGGTTTGTTGATGTTGAGAAGATGAGGGCTCCACCGTGGTAGAGCATAGTCCTTCCCGAGACGCCACACCGTGTCCCTCAATGGGGCGGAAAAATCCCACACCCATTCTTACTATGGCATCTTGAGGTATTTCATCACCTGCACAAACATCAACTTGCCCCACTTGGGAGCCATCATTTTCTTCGAACTTCACACTACAAGATTCAATGATAATCCCGGAGGATACATCAAAGATTCTATAAGTGTGAGATTCGGCACCGTAACCAACAAATATACCCTCCAAAGCTTTAGGAGCAAATTTAGACAAACGAACCCCTTTGATTTTGTAGAAACACTTACACCCGAACACCTTGAAGTATGAGATATTAGGCTTGTTTCCGGTGAGTATTTCATATGGAGTCTTGTTCAAGCCCTTGGGGAGATAGAGCCGGTTGGAGGAGTGACAAGCGGTGGAGATGGCTTCGGCCCAAAAGTTATAGCGGGATTTATACTCCGCCATCATAGACCTTGCCATATCCATAAGAGTCCGGTTCTTCCTCTCCGCAACACCATTTTGTTGAGGGGTGTAAGCAGCGGAATATTGATGACGAATCCCCTCATCACTAAGAAAATAATTGAGTGTGTAGTTCTTGAACTCGGAGCCGTTGTCACTTCTTATTGCCATAATGAGGAGGTTGTGTTGGCGTTGCACCTCGGTAGCAAAGTCAATGAATATTTGTTGAGTCTCATCTTTCGTCTTGAGAAAGTAGACCCAAGTGTATCTTGAGTAGTCATCGACAATCACCAAGCAATGTTTCTTCGCACCAAGACTTGCATGAGTAACGGGACCAAAGAGATCCACATGAAGGAGCTCCAAGATCCTCTTGGAAGAGATGATGGTCTTGCTTGGATGCGGAGAGTCATGCATTTTGCCTTCAACACAAGCCCTACAAACACGATCTTTGGCAAAAGACACATTTTCCATTAGTCCCACAATATGGTTCCCCTTGTGAAGACTTTGCAAAGTTCTCATGTTGACATGGGCTAGGCGGCGATGCCACAACCAACCCACGTCCGCCTTTCCGAATAGGCACATCGCACTTGACGTGGTGGTCCCCGAAAAGTCCACCACATACAAGTTGTGTTCGCGATACCCAACGAATGCGACTTTTAGAGTCTTGCTCCACAAGAGGACCACAATATCATTATCAATAAAGACGGCGAAACCCATCTTGCCAAGGGCGGAAACGGAAAGCAAATTGTAACCAAGGGTTTTGACAAGCATGACATCCACAAGAGTAATGTTGTGTGCAACCACAACCTTGCCAAAACCCAATACCTCGGATGTAGAATTATCGCCAAAGGAGACGGTGATATCATTTATGTTAGGCCTCAACTCCTTGACGAGGTTCTTGCCGCCGGTCATATGACTTGTACATCCACTATCAAGTACCCATTTTGAACCTCCGGCGGCATAGTCCTACATGAGATCAATTCTTGGATTTAGGTACCCATTTTTCAATGGGTCCTCTTTTGTTAGCAACAAGGGTCTTTGGAACCCAAATAGACCAAGCAACATAACCATCATATGGACCAACATATTTAGCATAAACATCACCATAATAATCTTTAAAGAGAACATAGTGAGGGTTATCTATTCCCGCACCATCATCATTAATGGTGTTGCCCTTTCGGGGTTCACCATTAGCTTTCTCATGTGCGGGCTTGGTCTTTTTCTTGTTTGCCTTTTTAGCCTTGGCATTGAAACCAAGTCCCTCCTTCCCATTGTTTGACCTTTGCTTACTCAAAAGATCATCCAAGGAAAGTTTACTTTGGGGAGAGGAGGTCCTAGCAAGTTCATCTTTCAACCTAGCATTTTCCTCAATTATATTTGCATGATCACATGAAGGAGTAGAGGTACTAGGTATGTCATATGAAGCAAGCCTAATTTGAAGTTGCTCATAAGACTTGGAGAGGAGAGTGTATTCACTCTTCAAGGCTTTGTGAGCCTTGTCTAGTTCATCTAGATCCTTCACAAGTTTCTCATGATCAACACCAAATTTGGCCTTTTCCTTTATAAGCACTTTAGTCTTAGCTCTAGCAAGATCTCTAGCTTTAGTGAGCTTGTTAATTTTATCTTGAGGCTCTTCAAGAGTTTCTAGCCTCTCCTCAAGAGAAGCTATAGTTTCTTGACTTTCCTCAAGAGCATTTTTAAGGGCATGGATTTCAAGAGAGTCTTCTCTCTCTATTTGACCCTTTTTCTCAAGCATATCATTTTGTTGAGCTATACGAACCATGAGGCTAGAAACATGCTTCTTAGTGTTACCTTGTAGGTTACTAATGAACTCATCAAACTCTAGCATCTCTTGTTTCACTTTTAGACTAGCGGGGTCAACCCTAGATCATTAGCAATGCTAGGCATAGAGGGGTTAGGAGATGATACCTCGGAAGATTTAGCCATAAGGCAACTTTCTTCCTCCACATGAATGACCTCATTGGGGGATTCACTTGGTGATGAAGAGTTAGTGGAGAGGGAGGCAAGAGCGACCAATCCATTAGAGGTTGAATCTTCTTCATCATCAACATCATCATCTCCGGAGGTATACTCTTCTTGAGTTGATAGCACAATAGGTGTGTCCAAGGAGGACCTTGCCATGAAGCAATGTGCATTCTTGATATGAGGGTTCTCATTGGGAGATTCAAAGAGAGATGAAGAGGGTGTGTTGGTGGTGACGATGGCGGCCAATTCCTTTGAGCTTTCTTTATCTTCATCACCACTAGAACTTTCAACTTCATCGGAAGAATATTCTTCCCTTGTTACTAGCACAACTCTTGAGGGCCTCTTGCCCTTCTTGGTCTTGTTGTTGTAGAACTTCTTGTTGAGGGGCTTTGAATATTTGCCATTTGAGTCTTTGCTCTTGTCCTTGGGAATGAGCCTCCCATTATGAAGCTCTCTATTCTCATAGGGGCATTCGGCAATGAAGTGGCGCTTGTCATCACAATTGTAGCATGATCTTGTCTTTGGACCAAAGCTAGTGAACCCATTTTTGTTGTTCCTCTTGATGTTGTCTTCCTTGGCCTTGGAGGGATCAACCCAAAAGGATTTTGCATGGAAGGCCATGTGATCATGGTAGTGGCATTGCAAATCTTCCGGATAGGTCATACTCCAAGATGCCCTATAAGATTCTTGAGGAATCACTTCTTCAACAGAGTTGACCACCAAGGCAAGGTTGGAACCTTTTGCCATCCCAAGAGCACGATTGCGAGAATCATGAGAGGTTTCCTCAAGCACCTTGAGAGCTTGCAACTCGTGCACGACTTGTTGAGAGGTGAGAGAGGAATAGCATTCCCTTCCCACAAGAGTCTTGACATCAATGGGTACAAATGGCATCATGCATTCAATATACTTCTCCTTGATCCAAGAATCATTGATGTGGGTGGCACCAATAAGCCGGAAGGCATCGGCAACGGTGAGAAGTCTTCCATACATGTCTTCATGATCTTCATCCGGTAGCCTCATGAACCCTTCGGCTTTATTCTTGAGAGCATTATACTTGTTCCTCCTTGTGCTCTCACTTCCAATGCAACTAGCGGTCAAACCATCCCAAGCTTCCTTGGCGGTGGTGTAGTTCCGGACACGATGCAATTCCTTTGTCCCCACACTAGTTTGAATCATGTGCAAGGCGGTGTTGTTGAGTTGACTATCAACCGCTTCTCTTCTAGTCAACTTGTCGGGGTTGTATGGCTTGAAGCCCTCCATGATGATTCTCCATAATTCATTGGAGGCACTACAAACATGAGAGCGGAACTCAAATCGCCAAGTATCGAAATTTTCAATAGAAAACTTAGGTGGGTCGCCCCGAATGTTCAAATGGGGATGGGGAACCGGTATATCGGGTGATTGGAAAGGTGGAGGTACTCGATTGTAGCTCTCACTTTCACTAGTTCCCTTGGGAGATGCAATGGGGGATTTGATAGTGTTTAAGTTATCACCTTCCACGGGTTTGGTAGATGAGGGTAAGTCCGAAGCCTCTCCCTCATCTAACGCACCCGTGTCTTTTACCTCTACACTAGGAGCCTTGGGAAGGGCCGGAGCCAAAAGCTCGGCAATCATCTTTTTCATGCTTTCCATTTGGGCTTCCATGGAGGACTTCAACGAATTGAAGTCTTCCACGGAGACCATCTTGGCGGCCCCTTCCGAGGACTCCTCGTCCGGCATACTCTTAGGCGGTTAAGCCCGAAATAAGAGCCGAGGCTCTGATACCAATTGAAAGGATCGTATGCCGCACCTCGAGGGGGGGGGGGGTGAATAGGTGCTAACCAATTTTTAGTTCTTTTTCAATTTAGGCTTGACACAAAAGGTAAATTCTCTAGATATGCAACTAAGTGAATTTACCTATATGACAAGGCTAACAACTAAGCAAGATATAGAGATAGAATAGGATAGAGGTAACCGAGAGTGGAGCACGCGATGACACGGAGATGATTCCCGTAGTTCCCTTCCTTTGCAAGAAGGTACGTCTACGTTTGGAGGAGTGTGGTTGCTACGAAAGCCAAACCAACAGCCACGAAGGCTTCACTCAGATCTCCGGTGAGCAACGCCACGAAGGCCTAGCCCACTTCCACTAAGGGATTTCCTCGAGGCGGAAACCGGGCCTTTACAAGGTTCTTGGGGCACACATCCACAACCTAATTGGAGGCTCCCAAATCTGTTACAACACAACAATCAACAACAATACATCAACACAAATCAACTAGGGAACCAAATAGGAACACTAGCATGAGATCCCTCAAACAAGAGAGGGGGAAATGAAGAACGCTTCGGTGAGGATGTAGATCGGTGTCTTCTCCTTCGAATCTCCAAAGATCAAGAGCTTTGGTTGGGGGAGGAAGGAGATCTTGCAAATCTTGTGTTCTTGAGGTGGCTCTAATGGTGATGAAGCTTGGCAGATTTTTCTTGCAATGATTGAGCAACTTGTCCCTTTGGAGGAGAAAGCTATTTATATGGGTGGAGCTTTCAGATCTGACCGTTGGGGACGAATTCCACTTACACCGGAAGTTCCGGCCAGGATGGCCGGAAGTTCCGGCTTCCACCGGAAGTACCGCCCACTCGGACCGGAACTTCCGCCCTTCATAAAATACCTGCAAAGCAAAAGAAGGGGCGGAACTTGGGCGGAACTTCCGGTGGCCGGAAGTTCCGGCCAAGTTCCGGAAACTTGCGAAAACCTTACTGGACATTACAGAGCCGCAAACTCGGAATTCCGGAACTTGCCCGGAAGTTGGGCGGAAGTTCCGCTGGCCGGAACTTCCGGCCAACTCCACCGGAACTTCCGGTCCTGAAGAGAAAACTGAGCACAGACTGCGCTGAGAAGCTTCTGCTGAAAATGACAGGCCGGAACTTCCGCCAGATTAGGCCGGAACTTCCGCCAGATACAGAAAACCTGCAGAACTTCAGAACAGCTAAACCAATACACCGATCCAACATAATTTTTGATGGCTTGTACCTGTCTACATCAACACACATAAAAATATACATAGTGTTGACGTCAAACACACAAAACCCAAAAGGGCGGGAAATGTTCTTTCAACAGTTCCATCCCCTTCATAGCGGTTATCCATAACACGTTCAATAATTTTCATAGGTATTTTATATGGTATCACTTCCTCACCTGGCGCCTCATCCACTACCGTTGCAGTAGTAGTAGATTTCCCAAATAGAAATTGAAGAGAAGATCTCTCCATAATGACTTATAGCGGCGAGTGAGAAATAAAATCAGCACAAACAGTAAAGGTTTTCCTTACCAATTCCACTTACCAATAGCGCTTCACTCCCCGGCAACGGCGCCAGAAAATAGTCTTGATGACCCACAAGTATAGGGGGTGTATCGTAGTATTTTCGATAAGTAAGAATCTCGATCCCAACGAGGAGCAGAAGGTGTTGACAAGCAGTTTCGATGAAGGATTACCTGTAAATGCTCACAGACAAGTATTCAGGGGGTTTTGATGTAACAGTTGAATAAAGTACGAGTAAGTAAAGTGCGAGAGTAACAATTGCAGCGAGTGGCCCAATCCTTTTTAGCACAAAGGACAAGCCGGGTTGTTTACTTATAATGACCAAACGTTCTCGAGGACACACGGGATTTTAGTCTAGTGCTTTCGCTACATACGGCTAAATAATCTTCATTGTTATGATAAGTGTTGTGTGGGTGAACCTATGCTAATGTACCGCCCTTCCTAGGACTAATACATACTTGTGATTATACCCCTTGCAAGCATCCGCAACTACAAGAAAGTAATTAAGAATAAATCTAACCACAGCCTTAAACTCTGAGATCCTGCTATCCCTCCTGCATCGATATACCAACGGGGGTTTAGGTTTCTGTCACTCCGGCAACCCCGCAATCGGCAAACGAGTACAAGATGCATTCCCCTAGGCCCATAAAGGTGAAGTGTCATGTAGTCGACGTTCACATGACACCACTAGAAGAATAACACCACAACTTAAATATCATAACATTGAATATTACTCAACCATAGTTCACTACTAACATTTAGACTTCACCCATGTCCTCAAGAACTAAACGAACTACTCACGAGACATCATATGGAACATGATCAGAGGTGATATGATGATGAATAACAATCTGAACATAAACCTTGGTTCAATGGTTTCACTCAATAGCATCAACAACAAGTAGAAATCGATACCGGGAGAGTTTCCCCTATCAAACAATCAAGATCAAACCCAAATTGCTACGGCGGTGACGGTGTCCAGCGGTGAAGACGGCGGTGATGATGGTGGAGATGATGATGATGGTGATGGAGATGATGTCCAACTCGATGACGGTGACGATGGCGTCGATTTCCCCCTCCCGGAGGGAATTTCCCCGGTGGATTCCTGCCCGCCGGAGAGCTCTTTTCTCTCTGGTGTTCTCCGCCCCGCAGAGGCGGCTGTAACTCTTCGCGAGGTATCCTCTGTGGCTTAGGTCTTCGGGACGAAGGGTTTCGCGAAGAAAAGGAGGCGAAAGGGGCTGTGGGGCCCCCACACCACAAGGTGGCGCGGCCAGGCCATGGGCCGTGCCGGCCTGTGGTCTGGCCCCACCTTGGGCCTTCTCAGCTCCTCCTTCTGGCTTCCTTCGTCATCTTGAAAAATAGGATTTTTGGTATAATTTCCTTCCACAGTTGATCTTCCGAAATATTGCGTTCTGACGGTGCTTTTTCCAGCGAGAATCACGGCTCCGGTGCTTGATCCTCCAATAATGATGAAACATGCAAAATAGATGAAATAACATAAGTATTGTGTCCCAATATGAAATATATCAATGAATAACAGCAAATTATGATATAAAATAGTGATGCAAATTGGACGTATCACCCCTCCTCCCCCACCTGCCTATATTCCGCCGTCTTTCAACGACGGCCTATCTGGCTGCTCCTCCGCCGGCCTGTTTTCCGACGACGGCCTACTCCTCGTTGTTTGCGGCTCGGGTTGCCTCGACCACGCCCGTCAGGTGTTCGTCCATTTGCCTCGCCGGCCATGGACTTGGACAAAGAGAAGGAGCAGATGTTCATCGAGCTTATGCGAGAAGAGATGCCAGCCGCCGCCCAAGACGAGGAGCACATGCTGATCCTCGGTTGCTTATCAAGCCTGTACGCCGGAGTGGCAACTGGTCGACGTGGTGGGTCGACACCAGGTCGCCTGAAGTGCAAGCCGAGACAGCGAATGGAGGGCTACTGCATGTTGTACGCCGACTACTTCGCCGACAATCCATTGCACGGTGAGACAGTTTTCAGGCGTCGTTTCAGGATGAGCAGAAAGCTATTTCTGCAAGTTGTGTATGCCATCCGAGACTTCGACCCCTACTTCAGATGCAAAGCGGATTGCACTGGCTTGGTTGGATTTTCGTCACTGCAGAAGTGCACAGTGGCTATGAGGATGCTGGCTTATGGAGCTCCCGGTGATGGTGCAGATGACTATCTTCGGATGGCGGAGTCCACCGCCCTTGATTGTTTCTACCGGTTCTGCAGGGCCGTCATAGCAGTGTTCGGGGACTTTTACTTGAGATCACCCACTGTCGAAGACACTCAGAGGATCCTTGCAACAAATGAAGCTAGGGGTTTTCCAGGGATGCTTGGAAGCATTGACTGCATGCATTGGAAATGGAAGAACTGTCCGTTTGCGTGGCAGGGAATGTACAAGGGTCACAAAAACGGCTGCACTGTGATACTTGAATCAGTGGCTACCCATGATCTCTGGATTTGGCACTCTTTCTTTGGTATGCCTGTATCCAACAATGACATCAACGTCCTAAACTGCTCCCCGATCTTTTCCAAGCTTGTTGAGGGTCATGCTCCCCCGGTGAACTATGTGATCAATGGTCGGCACTACAACAAAGGATACTACCTTGCAGACGTTATCTATCCAAAGTGGTCAACATTTGTGAAGACTATCTCCAAACCTAGCACCCCCAAACTTTGCGAGTTTGTCAAGAAACAAGAAGCTTGCCGAAAAGACGTCGAGCGTGCATTTGGTGTCCTCTAGCAGAGATTTGCTGTCGTCCGGTTTCCCGCTATGACTTGGTCCAAAGATCAGATGTGGGAGGTGATGAATTGTTGTGTGTGCTTACACAATATGATTATTGAAAATGAGCAAAAATATCCGGTTCCTCTGGCAGAGCAGCAAGCACCATATGAGAGAGAGGGTCCTCTTGCACAGCCTAATCACCAGGTGCCTCCATCATGGGCCGCCTTCATTGCTATGCGCCAGGAGATTCGAGACTCTACAATGCATCAACAGCTGCAAGATAATTTGGTGGAGCACATATGGACGCTCCGAGGCAACGCCAACGTCGACGCCAACTAGTCTGTCATAATTTGTTTCAATTCAACATTTGTTAAACATTGTACTAATTATCGCCGAATTTGTTTCAGCAATTTTCGGACTCTTGCTCGCCGAACTAGTTAAATTTTATGTCGAATTTGTTTGAAATATGTCAAATGGTCGAGGTTGGGGGTTTCCTGCCGGGGGGACGGCTGGAACTTCGGCGCTCCCCAGGCCAAATTTTCGTCCAATCCGGACGAAAATTTCGCCGGATTTGGGTGTGGGGAGCGCCAACGAGTGGGGATGCTCTAACCATACGTATGATCACTATTTCAGTCTACACAGGGCCTAGTATTGTGAACCGGCCCTCCCAGCTTTGGTTTAGAATTTTAATGGCCACTCCTCAATTCTTCTCAAGCTCCACGACCGTGTGTGACAGGTACTTGAGTTCACCAACTGGCGAGCATTATACACCAGTATAGTATAGACTCTCCGACCGAGATCGCGCACTTGAGTAATCTTTTTCTCCGATGAGCCTCCTCCCATTCGTTCGAATCGTATCACATCCGATTTGCTAAGGATAGGGCACAACTGGTGACGTTAGCCATACCGAGATTAACAACACCGAGAAGTGCTGCGCTGGGGACTGGGCAGCCGTATAGCTGTTCCAAATCTCAACCTTTGAGCTATGCCCATTGCGATGGAGTACGATAGATAAGATCGTTAGCAAGACGCGTGGAATCTCTGATTCTACAACAATGAAACAAGTCCACATTGCAACAGTTCCAGAAATTTTATTCGTCACAGAATCACACTTCACAACATCTATTACATGAAGAAGAAAACGAGCTGTTTGCTACCACAACTTATGTTTTCAGATTTATCCCCTCCATTCCATAATTCTTGTTGTGGTCTTAGTTTAAGTTTGAACTACAATCACGACAAGAATCATGGAACAAAGGGAGTACAAATCAAGCATAAGTTGTCACACAGTGATCAATCAGTAGCATTACTACCACCTTCAACAGCGTCAGTGGCCTCTCTGGGCTTCTTCACTCGGAAATTAGGGCGAGTGTCTAGTGTTTTCCTGGCAACACAGAGGTTAGTTGGTATCCGGATCGTCGATAACGGTACCAGCATAGGGTCAGATTCGGGCGCCGGCCCTCTGAGACTCACAAGACAGAGTCCCCTGTTATCAGCTTGCCTTAAGACATTAGCTCGTCTCCATTTGTGACCGATTCTCACTTCAACAGGCACCCACGGTGGCTTTGCATAGAGGGCAGAAACCAACCTCCTAGGGGCATGGCCCATTTCAGAACCTACTTTCCTACCTGGAAAATGTTAAACCATAGTGGATTAATTTATAGTTATTTATGGATACACAACAAACTGGTCATATACCTTGTTTCTGAATATAAATGACAGGAACGACTGCAGAGTTTATTTTTTCATGTGCACAAGGGCAATACAAACATCCAATTTATCAGAAATGTGAAATGAATGTTAGTATGCAGAACCCTGGGATAGCTTGAGGAAAGCAATAGGCAGTTCCAGTAGTAGCACACTATAATTGAATTTCATCAAAGTTAACCCTCCCTTAATAATTAGTAGGCCAATTGCAAGTGTTTTTTTAATTTAACCTCCTACGTCATAAATAATGCCAGGGATTCAGCATTACATGACTTACCTAAGGTCATTTTCTCCATTTTCAGTATATATATGTTGTGTTACTAAATTTGGTCAAAGCTATTTTCCTAAAGGATTTCCGCATGACACAACTGTCCCTAGAATACGTTCATCTTGGTCACTTGGACCTCTTTACATGGGATCTGAGATGACAAAACAATGGTACTTGATAGCTCCCACAGTTATCACTTACGACAAACTATGTTAAAACTGTTCAAAAGAAGCAGCAAATGGATATTTATCCGACATGGGGTTTGCAGATAATTTAAAATCTACACATGGGGTACGCTGGTGAGCTCACCTACCAGCCTTCGAGGTGCAACCTCGGCAGGTGCCTCATTTCTACGGTCGCCCACACACACACTTTAACAACGTTTCAAATCAACATCGGGTTTCAGTGTCCTCTAGTGTATCAGAACATGAACTCTGCATTAACTCTTTTCTGCACCTGGAGGGACTGCATTCTGCGAGCCCATGGAAGATTACATCTTCCTATTCCGGGTGAGACCAGATGTGCTAGCATGCCCCCATAAACTCAGCATCCCACAAATAGGCAAATCCAAAGGATGCACTTTCCTTTCACAAAAAAGGAAGTGAAACTACCAATTGCTGTGCAACCTCAAAATCTGGTGGTTACAGGAATCTGGTGGTTACAGGGATTCTACCAGAAGGCCTAGACATTCCAGCCACAAAATCTGACCAATAAACGCGTCTCGAGACTAGATCGAGAACCAGAACGCGAACCCCGTTCGGTTTCTTGGGCTCAAGCGCGGAATCGAACGCGACACACAGGAGTCCCGGATCCATGGATGGGAGATGGAGGGGAGGCAGGGAGAGTGACGGTACCGAGCAGACGGCCGCGAGGATTCGCCGAGAGCCGTCGACGGCGCGAACCCCGGTGGCCGGTGCACTGCTCTGTCCGCCGGATGCGCTCTCGGTTGACTTGACTCGAACCACGGCGGCGGCGGGTGAGTCGTTTGATATTTCCGCGAAAGCGTTCACGCTCCTCGCTCTTTTCTATCCTTGGAGTTGGAGGCTCGGACCAAGTCCAAATCCAAACCGATCCTGACACGCGGGCCCCACCGGTTTTTGACAGCTGTAGAAACTCCGACCACGTGGCATTTCGGCTTCGCCAACGGAACGGGATTCCAATTTTTTTTATTTCTCCCGCTCAAACAACCGCGATCCATTCCCATTCCGTTCCTCCTCCGAAGCCGCTCCCAGCCCCAGCGCCATGGCCGCCGCCGCGGCGTCCTACTTCTCCGGCGCGGCGTTCATGCCGTCGCAGCGACCGGGGCCCGCCGCCGCCGCCGCGCACGACTACGCCGCGGCCACCCCTTCCCCCTCCAAGGTCCCTCCCGTGACCCTCCTCCTCCTCTCGCAGCACTAACCCTACCGCGCGCGAGCGCGCCGTCTCCGCACTCCCCCGGACGCTAACTCCGCCCTCTCCGTGTCCTCCGCAGCCGCGCGGCAACCCCCGCTACTCCGGCTGCGTCCCGGCCACGGTGCGCCACATCGCGCGCTCCCTCGCCGCCGCCGACGCCGGCGGCGACCCCGCCTTCTCCATCGACGGCGTCAAGACCAGCAACGTAAGCCCTCCTCGTGCCTCGGAACAACATCTCTCGCCCTTATACCTGCTCCGGTTCGCCTAATTAATTTCTGTGTTCGTCTGGAAATCCCCGAACCCGTGCGTGTAGGTTAGGGTTTTGGGGAAGGTGGAGACCGTGGTGAGCGGGGAGACCGACGTGTCGTTCACGCTCGACGACGGCACTGGGAAGATCCCGCTCGTGCGGTGGTGAGCTGCGATTTCTCATATCTCCGTGTTAATTTGAACTAGATTCGGCGCTGATGTGATGCAGTCTGTCTGACCATTTCCTGGTATTGTAGGATCGCCGACGACGCAGATGCTCGCGACGCCGCTTACGTCAAGTATGTGACGTGCATATGCTCTGATACGTGTTTAATTTTAGCTGGTTAGAAGTGCTGGAGATGTTCTAGTATTGTTTATCTGACTTCTGTTTCTGAAGGGCTGGAGTGTACGTCAGGGTTCATGTGGACATCACGGGGTTTCAAGCTAATCAGCAGGGCTTTGCTCGATCTATCCGGTAAGGAATCGGAATTCGTTTGGCATTAACCTGGGTGGTGCTCGTTTATTTGCTAATACTCATACAGATACTGTGCTCTGCCTGTCTTTGTTATTTTATCCTCCACCAAACTAGCTGTGTTTTTGTTTTAAGATTAGAGACTGTACATTCCAAAGTTTTATTTGTGGATAATACTTGAATGCTGTTCCTGCGGACGTTTTTGCGAATAATCTATTTTCTACTATTATTTTAGCTGTGGGTGTAGTGAGTGCCAATTAAGCAACATTTGAGGTGAAATGTGAGAGATGCTAGAGATGAAGGTTTCTATGTTATATGGGACATCTTACTCTTTCTTAAAACTTGGCTTCAAGATTTTTAACTCTCAGAATAACTATATCTGTATCAAGTATGTTCGAACTAGCCGTGCTGTACATAGCTTCATGGATTAGATAGTTGGAAAGTATCATTGTTAAGTAACTAAATATTGATTGTTTGTGGATAATAATCTAATTCTACCTTTGTTGAACATTAGTCTTTGGTAGTCTTAATTTCAACAGTGATTTGGCCCCATTCATTTAACATGCTCGTGGAATGTGATCTCGATACTAAGGTTCACTGGTTGAGTCGTGTTCTGAATGATGTCTAATATTATGAACGGTGTCCTTATTATGTATCCAGCAGTTCTTCCACTTGACATTCTCATGAAATTTGAATCCGAAGCACTAAGTTCACTGGTCGTGTCATGTACTGAATGATGCGTACTATTATTAACGGTGTCATTATTACTTATCCAGCAGTTTCTTCCTCTATGATTATCTTTCTGAAATCCAGGTGTGCCGCAATCTGAACTAAGATCATATCACACAAGTTCGAAACTGAACTAGTCGAGACTCGATACTTGCTTTGCTGACTGTCATGTAATTCCACTTTCTAGTTTTAATACCCCATGAAGTAAACTGTTCTGTGGACAGCTCATGATTGTAGTTTTAGTTTACATAGTATATAAGGAAATTATGCCTTGTTACCTGCTCTGGAAGATCATATGCTTGCACCAGTTATTACTTACTGACAGTACTTACTTTTGTCTGACTCTAATTCTCTTAAGCTTTATCTGTTTCCAGTCCAATTACCAATTTCAATGAAGTGGTGCTGCATTTCATCGAATGCATTCATGTGCACATCGAAAATACTCGGCCGAAGGTGCAGAGAGCAAATATCTCTATTTTATGACAGCACTCTACTTATAATTTCATAATGAGAGAAACCATTCATGATAATTTCCTTTCCATTTTAAAGATGCAAGAGACATTCCCTCCAGCAGTTCAAACAAACGCCTATACTCAGGTGCCTTATACTGGTGGAGTGACAGAACACCAAGTCCATTTCGCTCCTCAAGTAAACCAAGGGCAACTCCCGCCTGCAGCTCGAACAAATGCATCTACTTATGCTCCCTTTACTGGTGGTGTGAGAGAACATCAAGTTCATTTTGCCCCTCAAGTAAATCAAGGACAGTTCCACCCCACGGTTCAAACAAATAGATCTACATATGGGCCTTTTTCTGGTGGAGTGAGAGACCATCAAATTCATCAGTTTGCTCCTCAAGTAAACCAAGTATGGAATTTTATGATAACTTCTGTTTTATGGTTTCCTTGATAAAAGAAAATAGTAAAAGTACAAGTCTCTTATTTTGTCAGTATATTTGATTTTTTCCATGTTGAACTGCTGATTATGATCTCTAGCTTCATGGAACTGATATAATAAATTACCTTGTTTCTTCTGTAATCTCTTTCCTTAGTGCCTTCAGTTTTATCCACCAGCCTATATCCATGCCCTTGTCTGTAAGCCTATTAACTGATCTTGGGATCCTTTTTCCTTGGCACAGTCTTCAGCTTACTCAGGCACTGGTGGACAGCAGCATGACCTGCAAAGTAAGGTTTTGAAAGTTTTGCAAGCACCTGATATCATGTAAGTTTAATTTCTCGCTAGAAGTTGTAAAAGGATGAAGATCTTTATGAAACTTAGCTTCTGTTTTATGATTTCCTTAGTTAGGTGTATGTATGTTCAAATTTTCCACATCTTAATCCTGATAAAACATTACATGTTGATTCCAGCCTTTCCTTTCTCACATGCTCACATTGCCAATTTATTTTCTATTTAAGGTCCTGGTATTTGAAATTGACTTTTTCATGGTAATGTGGAATGATCCAGAAAAGCTGGTTTTCATTTCATTGCATCTTTAAGTCGGATGGGTTTAGTTGGATTGTAGTGCTGTGCTGCTTTTGCTTGAGTTTAAAAAAACTCGATTGTTCTGCTAAACCGATGCAAAGTTGTGCTACTAATGCTTCTATATATGGTCTAGTAACTCAAATGTTATTGATAACAGAGATATCGTGGAGTGGCTGTAAACTCCTAATCATACGTAGAAAAAACAATGAGTGCTTTACTGCATTTGGGTTTCTGTACAACCCAATCAATTTCATGTTATCATATATTAATATTTATCATGTTCCTGTCAAAAAGTTTACCATGTACTGTGAAGTTGTAGCCAGATTATGGAGCTGCACAATATATCTACTTCTTGCATGATCCCTTTGTTTGAAGTGTTTGTATAAAATAATTCAAGGGAACGGTCGAGCTGTATCTCAAGTCCTATTCTTGGAAGCCATGGTCTTGTACTTCGTCAGGAATTTTGTGGCTTGGAGCATTTGGGCAAAGAATTCACCAATATCTTTTGGCAATGAAATTCACTAATTTTCCACTGCAGCATTGGGCACCCCTACTGCGATGTAGTATGCATCAAGTGTCTTGCCTAAAAAACATGAGCTCATGTTTCTTCAGTGGCTCTGCTATTTGATATGTTTGTTCATTTTTTAGTAACAAATAACTTGAAGCATTTTTCAACAACTAAGATGGTGAAGTATGCAACTCTGCTAGTATCTCTTTAAGCACTTCTAGTACTTACTCTTGCCGTTTTTGCATTCTTTCTTCTGTTTTCTAATTGTTGCAAAGGGGGGGGTTAAAGTTGCTTCATTTCTGTTGAATTGAAGAATACTTATTTTAGGAGATTTGGACTGACTATTGCTTTCCGCAGATCCCTTGAAAATGGCATACACATTGATGAATTGGCTGGAAGAACTGGAGCACCAAGAACAAATATCATGTACCACCTCTATCTTACTCTTTCTCCCCATAACATGCAAGTTTCTGACACTGGTCTTTTACTGCAGGGCGGTTATCAACTTACTCGCTGATTCAGGCTTTGTCTGTTGGACCATTGACGACTTTCATGTCAAGTGTGTGTGTAACGGTTGATCAATGCAGTAATCTTCGGCGATATTCTAGCAAATGTGATATTTAGTTTGGTAACGGATACTAAACCATGTTCATGGCACGCGATGTAAGTATGCACTAGTGCAAATGGTCAATGGTTGGCTCGGCCTTTCGTTTTTACAATTGGGTAGGTGATACCAGTACCACCTGTTTTACACTAGAAAGCTACAGGTGGGTTGATCTGCTTATTGCTGCATAGTTAGGTTACTGTTTGCTGGGGTATACAATGCTATCTTTTCATGTTTGCTTCTGCTTACCTTCATGTGTATATATATATGCTTGTTTTATGTCACACTACTTTCTAAATTGTATGCGGGTCAATTTTCCGTGCTTATGGGTTCTTATTCTTCTGTTTTATTACTCTGCTGCTTTCCCCAGCGTGGGTCATGTATTTACACTGTTGTTCTGTCTGGTGTGTTTGTAGTTGAACTTGCTTCTCAAATGTTATGTTTCTGTATTGTCCAATTCATCGCCCCACTGGGAATAAGAAACAGTAGGGACGAAAATGGGGGTTTGGTTTGACCATTCACACATCAATTTGTCAGGTCAACCACTTCTACTGGTTTTACGGATTAGGATCGTGTGTGCCATGAATTTTCTTCTAGTTTAGCTTATCGTCTTTTAGGTTGTCTTCTCAAAAGAATTCTTGTCTGCTTTGAGCAATAATTGTGTAGGTGAGCTTCTTCAGTATGCTTACCAGAAGTGAGTTTCTCCAATGCTCTCTACTGATCATAAACGTACACGTGCTATCCAAAGGCTACCGTGCTAAGCATTTTTAATCCTATTATCTAACTAACACTAGTTTGTTAACATGGATTAGTGTCGCCGCCCTCTACAGGTTATCCTAAAACCTTGTGTATTATATTTGTTCAGAAGATGACATATACTAGTAGTCTTTGATAAATTGAATATAGATAATGCCTAGAGACAAGTCAAATTGCCTTTCAGTTACGCTCTGCTATGTCTGACTTTAGCTACCCCAGTGTCGGGTGACTTCGAGTCACTGATGTGTGGGCTGTCATATGTTGGGTCCACATGTTAGTGTCTCAAAATCACCCTAAAGTTAGCATTCCTTATCTATAATTTGTGTTGATAGATAAAGACAACTGGTTTTCAGTCAAGTGCCTGCACTAACAGTAAGGGTTCCTTATTACAATCTCCAGATGCATTTATGTAATCTGGCATTGTCAAACTGCACTTTGGGAAAGAAGAGTTGTACATCTGATCCTTTAAACGAAACAATTCTCTTGGCACGGAACGCTTAGCCTAACAACTCCGCATTCTTTTGCTCGTGTCAAACGTTTGCTGGTGGAAGTGAACCATCGTCAGTTATTGTCATGCATTTAGCTTTGAACATCGGTTACACTTTGCATGATGTGATGGTTTTGCAAACTATTCTTTATAGTAAGATTGTTGCAAGAAAGAGATGTCTAGATTATTTTTGCTTGTCAATGCAATAGTGCTGATGTCTTCGCTATGACGGCTATTTTTTTCCTGTCAGTCGTTTGAATATTTGTGTTTCTAGTCATTACAAAAAGTTATGTTCGTTGTTTTTGCGTGCAATTGCATATTCAGATTGCTACCGTAGCCTTTCATTAGCCCATGTTAGGTTTGACTCTGCATCTATATATATATGTGCTGAACCTGTCTCACTCGTCGTTTCTTGGAGCGAAGCCCTTGTTTGTTTATCCGAGCAGTCAGATTAGGTCAGACTCTACACGCATGGATCAGGATTGGGCATGTGTCCTAAGTTTTGGGTCACCTAAAATGCCACTAAGTAAGGGTAGTTCTGGTGATATTGTTCCCCTTGAGACACGTCGAAGTGTTCAATACCTGTTACACCTTTTTCTGCACGATTATTTTCTTGATGCCACAGGTGTAGAAGCCCACAGCGTTCTGTCAGAGTGTCGCGTGTCTACTTCAGAGTTGAGTCCAAATGATTTTGGCAGAGCAGCAAAGCAAGCACCGAAAGGTGTCGAGTCTGGGCGCCACTATTCCGGAACAAATTCTACTGCTGTACCAGCAGTACGTATCAGGCTTGAGGAGCACGCACGGAGCGGTGTCCACAACCACAAGGCAACGCGTACCGTACTCCACTTTAGGCTTTTCGGGGGCAAAATCTCTCTTTACATAACCTGTTGCTTTCAGTTTTAAAAATTATGATCAAGTTGCTTGTCAACCAAACCCTCCAGTCCAGACATGTTACTTAGACAACTTCCAGAGCCTTGAAAAGGATGAACACCTTGCACAGGAAGCCGAGAACATCAACACTTGCCACGCGCACAGGCAGCCTCACCTTGCCTGAGGAGCATGCCGCTTCATTCCGGGAGCTAGCACGTCGCACTGGCAGACAACTCGGGCAAAGACGGGGTCCCAAGGTCGAGCCGTACCAGGGCCACAGCGCAGCTCAACCTGTCCCGAACTGCCGTGCCACGGCATTGCAATCCACGGCTTGTCGTTGACACGAATGCACCACCAGAGTAATCAAAACCTCGATACACCTGGCACTTAACCCAACTGCCCGGTCGCCGTATAGCGACCGTAATATAATCCAGCCGGAGCAGCCAAGTACGTTCTTGGTAAGGTAGGGCAGGTCGGTCGGTCTCTGCCCCCGACAGAAATCTCAGTTATGTTTCGTGTGCACGCAAGTATTCTTTTGTGTTCATGTCATGATCCATGGGACGGGAGTCGGTGTCGCACACTATCATACTGGCTTTCCATTGATAACCTTGTACAGTATTTACAATCTATAGCAAACAAAGAGGAAGGAAGCTGTATTTACAAGCGGGGCCTGGTGGAGCAGGTAATAGCAAAATTTCCATGAAGCGTCACGGTCATCTGATGTATTCTTGGACGCTAATTAAGTGCTCGTCTGATGAGGAGGCTGAAGACGGCGATGGCGTGCAGAATTCGTCGTCGCTGTCGTCGTCATCGTCGTTGAGGTCGTCGAAGGCCCATGGCTCCTCCCCCTCCTCGTCGCCGGCCGCCGCCTCGGGCATCGCCCACCGGTCTTGCGGGATCTCCACGCCTTCCAGCAGCTCCAGCACCTGTAGACGCAGGGTACCACTGTCAGCTTGTTCATCACGTTGCCAGCGTCGTTGGACGCAAATTAAGCAAGGGCAGAGCACGCGGCAGTTTGTTTACTGCGTCGAGACATGTGCTAGCTAATGGCACCTGCCATGCTATGAGCCTATGACCGTTTCTCTAGAGACCCTAACAATTGTGATCAAGATCAGTCCATCTAGTCAGCCTACTTGGGAAAAGGACAGGCGTCGTCTCGAGGAAGATGATGCATGCGACCTGCAAGGTGCAACGTTTGGCGTACCTCGGTCATGGACGGCCTCCACGTCGCCGACGGCCTGATGCAGAGCGACGCCACGAACGCGAGTCGCCGCGACTGGTCGGCGTCGTATCCGCCGCCGCCGGCGGTGATCCTCGGGTCCACCAGCGCCTCCGTCTTGCCTTCGTTCAGTAGAGGCCGAGCCTGCATCACATTTCACAAATGAATTACAGAGTGACAAAACTGAGCTACGGATATGGTTGAGCGAACCAATGCACTCGCGCGCGTACCCAGCTGAGGAGGCTCCTGTGCGTGCCGTCGACGGGCTTCCTCCCGGCCATGACCTCCAGCAGGAAGACCCCGAATGCGAAGACGTCCGTCTTCTCGTCGACGATGCCGTGCGTGTAGTACTCGGGCGCCAGGCAGCCGAAGGTGCCCTCTATGGGCGCGATCGCCCGGTGCGTCCACTCCGTCGGCAGCCACTTGGCCAGCCCAAAATCAGATATCTGTCATCACCCATGAAAACACCAGCTGGTTTCAGGGTTCTGTGCATGAATTTCTCTGCCGCAACAACAGAGGGCGATGGAGACGTGGCAGCTGACCTGGGGCTGGAGGTCGTCGGTGAGCAGCACGTTGGAGGCCTTGATGTCCCGGTGGATGATCCGGCGCCGGCACCCCTTGTGCAGGTACGCCAGCCCCCTCGCCGTGCCCACCGCCACCCCGTACCTCGCCCCCCACCCCATCGCCACCTCACCCTCCCCACCATGGAGGCTGGCGGAGACGGAGCCGCGGGCGGAGAACGCGAAGACGAGGTAGAGGTCGCGGTCGACGCAGCACCCGAGCAGCGGGCACACGTTGGGGTGCCTGGCGTGCCCCACCGTGCCCAGCTCCGCGAGGAAGTCCCGCTCCCGCCGCTCGCACGCCGCCGCGCCCAGCAGCCGCTTCACCGCCACGGCGCGCCCGTCCGTTAGTGTGCCCCGGTACACCTCCGACGACCCGCCCCGGCCCACCAGGTTGCCCGCGCGGAAGCCGTCGGTCGCGCGGTGGATCTCGTCGTAGGAGAAGCACTCCCACGCGGGCGAGTCCGGCCGCGGAGGGGGTTCCTGCTTGGCGTCCGGTAAGTGGGAGGGTTTGTGGGGGGCGACGCGGTGGCTGAGAGAGAAGAGCAGCTTCTTGAAGCTGCCGCTGGTGCGCAGGTACTGAGGCTTCTTCATCGGTCGATCGCTCCGTCTCCTAGTCTTGGCCGACCGGTCGCCGGAGCAATGCCGTTACACGACGCTGCTGCTTGTGCTAGTGCTAGGTGGTTGGCTTGGCTGGGCTTCGAGGAGAGAGCTGACGCTGGTCGACCGGAGAAGAAGAGGAAGGGGGAGAGGGAGACGAAGTGGCGAGGGCGGTGGCGTACGAGCTAGCTCGGGGCGGATCGGGCATTGAAGGCTTGAAACCGAAGGGTGCTAACGCGGATCGAGGGCGAGGGCATATGAACGCGACCGGGCGTTTTTGTTCTGCCCGGCGCGCGTACGTGCGCGGAGCCGTGGGTGCACGATCGAAGCAGCAGCAGAGCATCCAACTCCACTAGGGGCTACGGCGTACGGCCTGCGGCTGTGGAACGAGTCTAGGCGGGTGATGTGAGCGAGGGGCAGCTGCTTTGCTTACGGAGAAGGGAAGGAAGCGTTGCACTTGCACTTGCAGCAGGGGAAGGGGACTCTGCTTCTGCTCACGTTAGTACGTCGCATCGCCACCGGCTCCACTGCGCCGTGCAAACGGAACTGAACGGAGCGTGCGTGCTCCACGTCTCCCGGGCGCCACGTCGAGGGCGAGAAATGGGAATGTACACAAAGCCAATATTTACCAAGGGCGCGTTTGGTAGTCTAGATAGACCTTGCCTCGCATCGGCCCAACAAATTTAGGTCCGTTTGGATGCCTGCAGCTCACTGCGTTTTTACATGAATTAGGTTTTAAAGCACGCGGGACAGGCTCTGGAGGAACTCCCGGAATGACAGTTTTTTCAGGGCTAGACCCGTTGCGGCTAGAAGCCTGCACGCGTGGAGAAGGAAGGCGAAAACGCCGCGTCCCTTCGGGAACACGCGCCATAATTAGGCTCACCGCTCCCTCTCCTTCCTCTCACTCGCGACCTCCCCCAAACTGCCACATCACCCGACAGTTCCCCTCCCGCCGACCAATCCGCCGCACGGCCGCACGGAGGAGCACCGGTATCGGAGGAGGAGACATCGGCGAGCAGCACCGGAACATCGGCCGCAACCTGCTCCGTAGTCTTCATCGGCATGTCGAGGTCGCCCGCGATCTCGAGCTCATCCTTGGCTGGAACAATGGCGGTAACGAACTCTCCTTCTCACCTTGGTACTCGTTGTGCCAGAACATGCTAATTTCGGTCATTTGTGACGATATGCACATTAGATCTGCTAGGGTTTCCATGAGGATAGCGTTTGAATTGATGTTGCAAGGTGTTCGTCCCCATTTCTTGCTGTTCTTGTCCAGTTCTTGTTTTTCACGGTGTGAATTTGCTTAGATCTATTACTCTAATATCGGATTGCGTAGATCCTTCCTAGATCGGATCGTGGATTGCTGAAACTGCCAGATCTTACTCTGCATGCAAAGAGGGGAAGAGTTTTTTGTGCTGGGGTTTAGCATGTTCAGATAGCTGTGCGGAATGAGTCACGCTAGTTTGTTCTAGATTGTGTTTTTTCTGATTGAACTAGGCCGATGATTGTAACCAGGAATCATAGTGTCAGGAGATGATTGATCGAAACCTATGGCATGACTGATCATCACCATGCTATTGGTTCTGATCAAACATTTCCTCCATATGTGCTCATTGTATGAGGCCTATGGTACCTTGCTTTGCATGTTTGTATTTCTTCAGTTGTGCAATGGCCAACGATTTAACTATGGCACAAGGGAAGGCATGGTGTTGCCCTCAAACCTAGTCGTGTGTGCGGTGTGCCATATTTCTTGCACACTAGACTTAGTTTGCGGACAGTCCCTTTGCCTGCAGTGTGATCCAATTTATGAAGCCCCATTTTGTTTTTATAGTTCATTGGCCAATGCTTCAACTATGGCACAACGGAAGGCAGAGTGCTGCCCTCAAACTTAGTCATGTGTGCCATATTACTGGCACACTAGACGTAGTATGGGGACAGTCCCTTTGTCTGCCGTGTGATCCTACATATGAGGTCTCGCTTTGGTTTGTCTAGTGTGTTGGCCAATGATTCAACTATGGCACACTGGAAGGCAAGGTGTTGCCCTCAAACTTAGTCGTTTGTGTGTGATTTCTTGCACAGTAGACTTAGTTTGAGGGTAGTCCCTTGAGCTGTCGTGTGATCCAATGTATGAGGCATCACATGTTTTCAATGTTCGGTTTCATCTATATACTTGTGAGCAGGCACATCTCTAATGGCATGTGTTCTTGTGCCAGACTGAGAAGCTCAAGCTTGGGTCACCTGAGACCCCAGAGGAGGGACTCTCCAAGAAGCGAAGGGCGGCTAATGTCGGGTACTACCAGCCGGACGTAGGGCCGAACCAGTTCCTGCGCATCGTCTTCAAGCCCACCTTCAGCCGGCTCCGGATCCCTCAAGATTTCGTTAGGTGGTTCGGAGAAATCCCTTCGAACATCATCCTGAAGACCAACACTGGCTGCAACTGGAGGATGACTATGGCGAGAGAAGGCGATGACGTATACATTGACCAGGGGTGGGCGGCCTTCGCCGTCGCTTATCAGCTGCAGGTAGGCCAGTTCCTCATCTTCAAGAGGGTGTCCTCCTTTGAATACAGTGTGGTCATCTTCGACTACACCTGCACTGAGGTGATGACCAGGTGTGGTTACCATGGCGATGCCACCAGGTGTGTCGTCTTTGAAAGTCATGTCTGAAGCTTACCTGGTTCTGCCTCGCTGCTACCATGTGTGTGTCTAGTTGTTGTTCCTGTCGTCTCTTGAACTATGTCCATCTATGGTGTGTCGTGAACTATGATCGTCCTGTGTCGTGAACTATGACCGTGTTTGAACTATGATCAGTGCTAAGTTTGCTTGAACTGTGATTCTGTTCTTGCTTGCACTGTTAATCTCGGGTAACCTCACCATCGAAGGTAAGAGGTAAGCAGAAGCAGATTCTGGGTTGCAACCAAACAACAGGGACGCCGTTCTGGGCTGCTACAAGATCTGTAAACCGACCTACCAAACAGGCATAGTCCAAATCTACACGGAGCCGAAAATACTCTATGCAGGCCACCAAACAAGGTGGCTTTTATGGCCCATGCCCCGTCCGCGACGCACATGAGACTCCTTCCCGTTGCGCCAATAGTGTAGAAATCTGATGCAGGCAACCAAACGCGCCCCAAAAAGAGTGAGTGAAGAGCAATGCGAATGTGACCAATTGATGTGAGCTAGTCAAACGGCCCTGCCAATTTGCCATCGTTGGCCGTACTGATACGTCTCAAACGTATCTATAATTTCTTATGTTTCATGCTACTTTTATGATGATACTCACATGTTTTATACACATTATATGTCATTATTATGCATTTTCCGGCACTAACCTATTAACAAGATGCCGAAGAGCGATTCTTTGTTTTTCATTGCTGTTTTTGGTTTTAGAAATCCTAGTAAGGAAATATTCTCGGAATTGGAAGAAATCAACGCCCAGGGTCCTATTTTTCCACGAAGCTTCCAGAAGACCGGGGGAGAGACGAAGTGGGGCCACGGGGTGGCCACACACCAGGGCGGCGCGGCCCAGGCCCTGGCCGCGCCGGCCTGTGGTGTGGGGCCCCCGTGAGGCTCCCTGACCTACCCCTTCGCCTACTTAAGTCTTCATCGATGATAGTTCCAGTACCGAGAGCCACGATACGGAAAACCTTCCAGAGACGCCGCCGCCGCCAATCCCATCTCGGGGGATTCAGGAGATCGCCTCTGGCACCCTGCCGGAGAGGGGAATCATCTCCCGGAGGACTCTACACCGCCATGGTCGCCTCCGGATTGATTTGTGAGTAGTTCACCCCTGGACTATGGGTCCATAGCAGTAGCTAGATGGTTGTCTTCTCCCCATTGTGCTATCATTGTCTGATCTTGTGAGCTGCTTAACATGATCAAGATCATCTATCTGTAAAGCTACATGTGCGTTTGTTGGGATCCGATGAATAATGAATACTATGCTATGTTGATTATCAATCTATTATCTATGTGTTGTTTATGATCTTGCATGCTCTCCGTTGCTAGTAGAGGCTCTGGCCAAGTCATTGCTTGTAACTCCAAGAGGGGGTACTTATGCTCGATAGTGGGTTCATGCCTCCATTAAATCTGGGGGAGTGATAGCAATCTCTAAGGTTGTGGATGTGCTGTTGCCACTAGGGATAAAACATCAATTCTATATCTAAGGATGTACTTGTTGATTACATTACGCACCATACTTAATGCAATTGTCTGTTGTTTGCAACTTAATACTGGAAGGGGTTCGGATGATAACCTGAAGGTGGACTTTTTAGGCATAGATGCATGCTGGATAGCGGTCTATGTACTTTGTCATAATGCCCAATTAAATCTCACACTACTCATCATAACATGTATGTGCATTGTTATGCTCTCTTTATTTGTCAATTGCCCAATGATACGTCTCCGACGTATCGATAATTTCTTATGTTCCATGCTTGTTTTATGACAATACCTACATGTTTTATACATACTTTATGATGATTTTATGCGTTTTCCGGAACTAACCTATTGACGAGATGCCAAAGGGCCAGTTGCTGTTTTCTGCTGTTTTTGGTTTCAGAAATCTTAGTAAGGAAATATTCTCGGAATCGGACGAAATCAACGCCCAGCATCTTAGAATTCCACGAAGCTTCCAGAACACCCGAGAGCCGCCAGAGGAGGGCCTTGTGGGCCCCACACATGCAGGTGGCGCGGCCCAGGCCCTGGCTGCGACACCCTAGCGTGTCACCGCCTCGTCAGCCCTCCGACTCCGCCTCTTCGCCTATTTAAAGGTCCCTGACCTAAAACTTTGATACGAAAAAAGCCACGGCACGAGAAACCTTCCAGAGCCACCGCCATCGCGAAGCCAAGATCTGGGGGACAGGAGTCTCTGTTCTGGCACGCCGCCGGGACGGGGAAGTGCCCCCGGAAGGCATCTCCATCGACACCACCGCCATCTTCATCACCACTGCTGTCTCCCATGAGGAGGGAGTAGTTCTCCATCGAGGCTAAGGGCTGTACCGGTAGCTATGTGGTTAATCTCTCTCCTATGTACTTCAATACAATAATCTCATGATCTGCCTTACATGATTGAGATTCATATGATGATGCTTGTAATCTAGATGACATTATGCTAGTCAAGTGGATTTTACTTATGTGATCTCCGGAGACTCCTTGTCCCACGTGTGTAAAGGTGACAGTGTGTGCACCGTGTGGGTCTCTTAGGCTATATTTCACAGAATACTTATTCACTGTTATGAATAGCATAGTGAAGTGCTTATTTATATCCCTTTATGATTGCAATGTGCTTTGTATCACTATTTATCTATGTGCTGCTCTAGTGATGTTATTAAAGTACTCTATTCCTCCTGCACGGTGTAATGGTGACAGTGTGTGCATCGTGTAGTACTTGGCGTAGGTTATGATTGTGATCTCTTGTAGATTATGAAGTTAACTATTGCTATGATAGTATTGATGTGATCTATGCCTCCTTCATAGTGTGATGGTGAGAGTGTGCATGCTATGTTAGTACTTGGTGTAGTTGTGTTGATCTATCATGCACTCTAAGGTTATTTAAACATGAATATCGAATATTGTGGAGCTTGTTAACTCCGGCATTGAGGGTTCGTGTAACCCTACACAATTAGTGGTGTTCATTATCCAACAAGAGAGTGTAGAGTGGTTTTATTATGTGATCAATGTTGAGAGTGTCCACTAGTGAAAGTATAATCCCTAGGCATTGTTCCCAAATACTGCAATCTCCGCTTGTTTACTATTCTGCTGCATGTTTACTTACTACACGCCAGCAAGCTATTTTCTGGCGCCGTTACTACTGCTCATATACATTCATACCACCTGTATTTCACTATCTCTTTGCCGAACTAGTGCACCTATACATCTGACAAGTGTATTAGGTGTGTTGGGGACACAAGAGACTTCTTGTATTGTGGTTGCAGGGTTGCTTGAGAGGGATATCTTTGACCTCTTCCTCCCTGAGTTCGATAAACCTTGGGTGATCCACTTAAGGGAAACTTGCTGCTGTTCTACAAACCTCTGCTCTTGAAGGCCCAACACTGTCTACAGGAATAGAAGCGCGAGTAGACATCAAGCACTTTTCTGGCGCCGTTGCCGGGGAGGAAAGGTAAAAGGCATTCACACTCCGGTCCCAGGTAACCAAACACTTTTCTGGTACCGTTGTGAGTGCTCGAAGCTATTTCCTTTAGATCCTGCAATTGCATCTTTTTGTTTCTTGTTTATACTAGTTAGGCATAATGGACAACAATGAGCTTCTTATTCTATTTCCTGATTTAAGACATGGATGGTTTGATGCGGAAATTAAAAAACCCATGGAACATATTAGTATGAACGCTTTGAACACCATTGTTGCTAACGATATGGAAAATTCTAAGCTTGGGGAAGCTGGCTTTGATGACCATGATATTTTTAGTCCCCCAAGCATTGAGGAGAAAATTTATTTTGATGATACTTTGCCTCCTATTTATGATGATTATAATGATAGTAGCCTTTTGGTGCCACCTACTATGGAGGATAAATTTGACTATTACAATATGCCTCCTATATTTGATGATAGCTACTATGTTGAATTTGCTCCCACTACAACTAATAAAATTGATTATGCTTATGTGGAGAGTAATGATACTTTTATGCATGAGACTCATGATAAGAATGCTATATGTGATAGTTATATTGTTGAGTTTGCTCATGACACTACTGAATATTATTATGAGAGAGGAAAATATGGTTGTAGAAATTTTCATGTTACTAAAACACCTCTCTATATGCTGAAAATCTTGAAGCTGCACTTGTTTTATCTTTCTATGCTTGTTGCATTATGCTTCATGAATTTGTTTATTTACAAGATTCCTTTTCATAGGAAGTGGGTTAGACTTAAAAGTGTTTCATATTTGCTTTTTGATGCTCTCTTTTGCTTCAAATACTATTTCTTGCGAGTGCATCATTAAAACTGCTGAGCCCATCTTAATGGCTATAAAGAAAGAACTTCTTGGGAGATAACCCATGTGTTTATTTTACTACAGTACTTTGTTTTATATTTGAGTCTTGGAAGTTGTTACTACTGTAGCAACCTCTCCTTATCTTTATTTTATTGCATTGTTGTGCCAAGTAAAGTCTTTGATAGTAGAGTTGATACTAGATTTGGATTACTGCGCAGAAACAGTTTTCTTGCTGTCACCAAATTGAGTCCCTACGTCTGTAGGTAACTTGGAAAAATAAGCCAATTTACGTGCGTGATCCTCAGATATGGACGCAACTTTCATTCAATTTGAGCATTTTCATCTGAGCAAGTATGGTGCCTCTAAAAAATTCGTCTTTATGGATTGTTCTGTTTTGACAGATTCTGCCTTTTATTTCGCATTGCCTCTTTTGCTGTGTTGGATGGATTTCTTTGTTCCATTAACCTCCAGTAGCTTTGTGCAATGTCCAGAAGTGTTAAGAATGATTGTGTCACCTCTGGACATGTGAGTTTTTGATTATGCACTAACCCTCTAATGAGTTTGTTTCGAGTTTGGTGTGGAGGAAGTTTTCAAGGGTCAAGAGAGGAGGATGATATATGATTAAGAAGAGTGAAAAGTCTAAGCTTGGGGATGCCCCCGTTGTTCACCCCTGCATATTTCAAGAAGACTCAAGCGTCTAAGCTTGGGGATGCCCAAGGCATCCCCTTCTTCATCAACTTATCAGGTTTCTTCTATTGAAACTATATTTTTATTCCGTCACATCTTATGTACTTTACTTGGAGCGTCTGTTTGTTTTTATTTTTGTTTTGCTTGAATAAATGCTTGTGTGGGAGAGAGACACGCTCCGCTGGTTCATATGAACACATGTGTTCTTAGCTTTACTTTTAGTGTTCATGGCGAAGGTTGAAACTGCTTCGTTAAATGTTATATGGTTGGAAACAGAAAATGCTACATGTGGTAATTGGTATAATGTCTTGAATAATTTGATACTTGGTAATTGTTGTGCTCATGTTTAAGCTCTTGCATCATGTACTTTGCACCTATTAGTGAAGAATACATAGAGCTTGCTAAAATTTGGTTTGCATGATTGGTCTCTCTAGAGTCCAGATATTTTCTGGTGAGGTGTTTGAACAACAAGGAAGACAGTGTAGAGTCTTATAATGCTTGCAATATGTTCTTATGTAAGTTTTGCTGTACCGGTTCATACTTGTGTTTGCTTCAAACAACCTTGCTAGCCTAAAACTTGTATTGAGAGGGATTACTTCTCGTGCATCCAAATCCTTGAGCCAAAAACTATGCCATTTGTGTCCACCATACCTACCTACTACATGGTATTTTTCCGCCATTCCAAAGTAAATTGCTTGAGTGCTATCTTTAAAATTCCATTCTTTGTCTTTGCAATATATAGCTCATGGGACAAATAGCCTAAAAACTATTGTGGTATTGAATATGTACTTATGCATCTTATCTCTTATAAGTTGCTTGTTGAGCGATAACCATGTTCCTGGGGACGCCATCAACTATTTCTTTGTTGAATATCATGTGAGTTGCTATGCATGTTTGTAATATCCCAGGTATTGGGGTTACAAAAATAGAGTAAATAGATGTGTGCATTGCATTCATGCATAGAAAATCCGGGGAATTTTCGCGCTTTAAAGTAAAACAGTCACATTAACTGAAGTTTCACTTGACCTTGGTGGAATTGAAGTAGCTCATCAAGTCAAGCGCTATAAACCTCAATGTGACTTTGTTAAAACCTTGTTTTGGATAGGGATGATTTGATCTAAGGGGTTAGATCAAATGGAACTAATAATCAACACCACAACACTTTACTCAATGATCAACTACTTGATCTTATTAAAGATCACAACATGATATTCCTTGCCATAACCTCTGAACACCTCTTCAATTGCAAATCAAGTAACAATAATTGGAGTAACTATTCCTAACTTATCTTTTCCATGCCTTAAACTAATCCATGATCCTACATGAAACCTCATGGTATTCATTCCACTTCAACATTGGAATTATAACAAGGAGATCTACTCAAGAAGTAAATATTCTTCTACATTCCAAGTTATTACACATCAAACCTAGAGAGGTGAGAGTTCTATAGTATTCATTAGAGAAGCAATGGAAAACCTTGAGCTAAACCTTGGATACACATCCAAGTATTCTAATCATCATCTTCAAGAGGAACCCTAGAATATTATTCAAGCCTTCCCATATGAGAGAGACCATTTATTCTAAACCTAGCTTTACCTAGTAATGAACAAAGGACAACCTTTGAACTAAAGTATTAGGTTGTAAACCATTTCCCTTGGAGTGATGAGGTAACCTAATATCACAGGAAATAATATCATACCCATGAATGGATAAAGTAAGGAAGAGATTAATTCAACCAAGATAGCCAAGTGGAGTTTTAGACTTGATACCTATTGAGATATTGTGAGTACACCCTAAACCCTAAAATAATCTATGCCTATATAAGAGAGCTCAAGATCTGGTGTTACACACAAGTTAGTTGAGAAAACACTTGGATTCAAGGGAGTGATTTATTCAAATATCCAAATGGTTAAACCATCATTCCTTGAGTAAAACCCTAAGTAATTATCTCAGGCAATCTCCTGGGATATAAATTATTGAGACAACAATAATTATGTCTATTCAAGAAACTATAAAAGAAATTCTATATTTAGTTGATCAAGACAACACTTAATCTTGAGAGTGAGAAACCAAATTCATCAGGGATACCTTAGGAAGTCCAACCTTGATCATTATAAATTGTGTAATGATCATAAACCCTAGAGAACCCGAGGTTAAGATATTAAGAACAAGATGATCATATAAAATGTATAATCATGCTTTGGAGAGATGTGAGGATAAGTTAAACCCTAATCGGATAAGTAGATATCATTCACCACATGAAATTATAAGGGGGTAACTAGTAAGCAATCCTAGGCTTGTATCCCAACCTTTACTTGTGAACCACTTGGTGATCATAAGTAGAATCCTACCATATCCATACTTCAGAAGTTAAACCACCTAAGAAAACCTTAGAGTTAAACTCTATGCTTTATATGGTGAGAAACCATATATCTATATGACCAAAGTTAACTATAAAAAGAACTATAACCAATGTTGTTACTTAAATGATAAATTAAGGTTAATAATAGAAGCCAATTAATAGAAGATAAAACCAATTCTCAATATCATAGTTACTAGAGGAGAACATAAAATGTAAAATAAACAACCACCTTATCATGGTTAGGGGAGATTAAACCCTAGCACATGCAATATGGAGACACCCCATCTCTATAACCTAGAATTAAATCTCAACCCCAGTTTATGTATCACTATGGTGATCATAATACAAACCAGGTCATAGTTGAGAGTCAAACCAATTGCCATTAGATAAATCTCATTAGAACCCTAGGATTGCTCACCAACTACACCTTATGTTTCAATTATGAACCTAAGATTAACCTAGTGTTAAATACCATAATTAAAATCATATGTGTGATCAACCACTTATCCTCATAAGTCAAAACCAAGCTATGTTGAGAATAATGTTCACCCTAGGGCGTTCAAGATAGAATTAATACAATTCATTAGCACATAGTTATGCACATAAAATAATAGGCAAGTGACAACCTTTTCAAATAGGAGTTCAAATCCTTAGAGATACATTAACACATGAACTTATGCCATTAAGTCAACCCTTATTGAAAATTCATTAATAAGAATTACTTTGGGATTGTTTCATATAAAGTAATACCAACAAAACTCCATATATCACTAAGTAATAAAACTATCATATGGAAAACAAGTTTTAACATTCTTAAAGATAATAGTCAAATTCAGGTCCATATGGATATTTGAATTCAAATTCCAATAATAACAACTAAACCAAGGTTATAGTACCCACATTAAATTTTCTAATACATTATCTAAGTGGATGATGAATCTTGGGCTATTCCTTGTATTATTCAATTAAGAAATGCCTGCAACATAGAAAAGGATACAAATTCGAATTTAAACCAGGAATTAAAATAGAATTTGAAAACAGAAAATAAAAACAGATAAAAGAAAAGGGGAGAAAGGCCTTACCTGGCTACCTGGACCTTGCCAAGCCGCAGCAGCCCACCATCATAGTCCACCACCAGCCCAGCAGCAGTCCAAGCCCAGCTCAAACAGCAGCCCAACACGAGCCCATGTCGTTTCACTGGAGATAAACACGAGGAGGGGAGCGTCGTCTTCGTCTTCTCCTCTGGGGCGCACAGGAGCTCGCCACCGAGCCACCACCGCCACGTCCCGCGTCGTCGCCGCCGTTATGGACTGCCAGCACACGCCGTAGATCGTATAAAGCGCAGCGGAAGCCCTAATTTTCCTTTTCTCTGCGTCATTCTCTCTCGAGGCCGAAACCCTAGCCGCTCGGCCGATTCCTCTTGCCGTCGATTGGAGCACTTCCGAGCCGTGCCGTGAAGCCCTAGAGCTCCGCCTCGTCGCCAGCTACCTTCTAGCCGACGCGCGCTTGCTGGGAAGCTCCCGTTCCGACGAATTTAACCATTTCTTCCGACCACCGGCGCCGCGGCCATTGACGAAATCGCCTCCGTCTGAGCTCCCTCGACCTCCTCTTCAAGCCCTTCGTCATCTGGGTGAGCTCACGCCTCTCCCGAGTTCCTTATTGTGCCCTAGCTTGCCCTGTAGCTTGTTCTCGCCGTAGTCCGCCGTGCACCGCCGTTATTCGCGCTCGCCGGAGCTACTCCGGCAACCATTTGGTGGCGGCGCCGCCACTAGCTGGTTTGTCTCGACGAGTGCTGTCCAACGCGCCCCTGCTCAGGCTCGCGGGAACGCCCTAGCGCCGGCGACCATTGCCAGTTCCCGCCGGCCAGAGACCTCCTCGCCACCGTGGCGATTTTGACTCGGTCAAATCCCACGTGGCGGGTGAGGTGGACAGACCCCACCAGTCATAGACTGTGGGTGTGTTCTGTCCGGGTAGATTTAGCCATTTTGTTTTATTTTTCAACTCAATAGTTACTGCAACTTTAGAAAATTATAGAAAAATCATATTAACTCAGAAAAATAAGAATAAGACATCAAAATTCTTATAAAAGTAAATACTATCCAATAAAAATATAACATGAAATTTTTATTTTTAATAAAAATTTAATCATTTAATATTTATTATTGTTTAAGCCTTTTTCTTTTAATTTTAAATTCAAGTAAAATTCAATAATTAGTAAAAAACTTTTCAAATTAAATAAGAACCAATACATGAATAAAGAAAACATTAAAAGTAATTTATTTATTCATTGTTTTGTTAAATCCTTATTAAAGGGATTTAAACCCTAATTAATAATTACCCTAATTATTAACTGTTTAAAAATAATAAAATGCCAAATTCAACATTGTTCTTTACTTAGAAGTTATTAATAACTACAAATGCAAAATGAAGTTCTTAATCATAGAACCATATGGTAAATAGTAAAACCTAGTTCCATATGGAAGAAAACTAGGAACTCATCATTTCATGTGTAGTGCTAAACCCTCAACTCACTTAGACCCTAGTTCCATTAGTATATATGAACCCTAAATTGTCCTAAACCTAAAACCCTAGGTTAGAACGTGTGATCATGGTACCTACTTTCAAATCATAGAACCATAGTAGCAAATAAATACCTGCCATGACCACATAAAATGTAAGAACCCTATCACTAGTTACTTGTTATGCTATATTCTCATTTAAATACAACTTGTTGATCTAGTAGGATCAACCAAGTGTAAAACCCTAGTTCCTATTCCCTAGATCACCATCCTTAACTATCCATGAGTATCATCACACCATTGTGAGGAAACCAAATAGCAACCATGCTTATTATCTTGCATTACCTAACCATACTCCACTAAAACCCACTAGTGTGAGATACTTATGAACCATCCTATTTAGGAACCAACCATTCTCTACTTAGAGATCCAATAGCTAATACAAGACAACCTCAACCTTAATTATTATACTTCTTACTACTTAAGAAGTATGTTCTTCAAAAGTTATTCTTTTGAAGTAAATAAAGAATCATCACCAACCCTGCTTATAAGGACCTATAAACCCTAGCCAGCTATCACTAGCAAGATAAACCAACCTTGACAACAACTATGTATAATGAATTGCTTAGGATACCTAGGCTTATCTTAACCTTACCAGCCCTAGGTGTTGATGAATCCAACTTTGTTGGGATCCATCTAATATTTACTCCAGCAACTACCTGAAACCATAGTCAACCATAGAAACCCAACTTAATTATCCTACTTGTTCTTTATCAAAGAACATGTTCTTCAAAAGTTATTCTTTTGAAGTATATGATAATTACTCATTAACCATGCCATATAGTGCTAAAACCAACCACTGTTATTTACATATTAGGATTATACCAAATGCTATTGTTATGTGCTATTAGTGTTATTATTATGATTTATTACAACACCTGTTTATGATAACAAGAAACCAATTCTTAATAAGAACCTTGTTTGTGAATCACCCTAAAAGTGCAACTCACCCTAAGCAAATCATTTCAACTAACTCATCCTAAATCATCGGGGTTAGGTTACGCTTAGAGCGATTGCATCTCATACTTATGCATTAATGCATCCTTGCCAATCTTTTAAACATCGTCCTTACCGGACGATGATGCTATTTCAGAATTTGGAGATATTGCGTATCGAAGACCTTGCCTGCATAATCTTGCAGTCAAGAAAGGCAAGTTCATCACTTGCTCATGTCATTTGAGTATTTCTATCAAATTACTTGCAAAGTACTATGGTTATCATTATTGCATAAAAAACCAAAACCACTACTTTCCTAACTGTGAATATGACTAAGTGGTGGGCAATGGAACCATGGATTGTGTTGATATGGTGGAGGTTCCATTGCAAGGGTTTATATCCATCTAGGATTAAACAACAAATGTCGCCAGTGATTCTTGTGCCGTAATACCCGTGTTAACCATAAGATCCAGAGTGGGACGGAGTAGTCAAAAGTGTTTCCACCTCTCGTTCATCAACGGATGCGCTTACCGTAGCAGTTGTATCTGGCGGAACAACCGGAGGGTGGGGATCCCATACTAATTCCCCACGGTAAAGCATTGCTTGCCGTAGCAGTTGTGTCTTGCGGAACAACCGGAGGGTGGGGATCCCATTCTAATTCCCCACGGTAATGCGGTCTATGATGGGTTGCAGCTACCGGCGTAGGAGTGTATGGTAGATCCCAGCACTGTCATCGTGGTCGGGGTCCACCCTGAAATTACGGGAATAATGGGACCGGTGTGGACCCAGGGTCGGGGCATGCAACAAAGGGTGGGTGTTCGAGGTAGCGGAGGAACATGATTGGCTAGACCTTATACCGGGCCTCACACCAAAGGAAGTGTGGACGAGAACATGACTCGGTTGGCACCAAGGTTAAGATCTCTTATGGGTAAAGCAACACACCTCTGCAGAGCGTAAAGAACCGTGACCTGTCACTCCCTGTTCCAGGATATGGAACTGCGAACGCGGCCGGAAAGGAACTCCATGAAGTTCTAGTAAACCGGTGAAGGCTGACGGACATAGTTCTTCTGAATAAAAGCAACCTTTTGAAGAAATGGTTATGAAAACCTGCATTGGTATTAGACTTTCTGGTCTAATGCTGTAGCTAGTGCATTAAACACCCCTTTCCTATAATGAACTTGTTGAGTACGCTCGTACTCATCCCACTCTTAAATCCCCTGCTTAGATATGGAGGCATCGAAGGAGGATCTACAGTGCAACTCGAAGACCGAGGAATCAACAACTACTTCAAGGGACAGGAACCTGTCAGAAGAGTCAACACCACATCCAACTCGGATAAAACCTAGATTAGCAATAGAAAGGAACTAGTTTCCTTAACCTAGCTCCTATTTAGCTAGAATCTATTCATAGCCTCTATAGCTAGTTAAATACTCTACAAGTAGAGTTCGTGATAAGACTAGACTACGAGTTGTTCTTCTGGAGTTTATTTGCAGTGTTACCTCATTGTAAAGTAGGAGGCTGTGTGGATCTTTTGTAAAGAGTCAGTGTTGTAATTCTATAAACATGCCTTGGACCCGCATATGTTTCTGTTGTACCACTCTGAGCGATATAATACTAGTGGAACGGTGTTTCATTGGTGTTATATCAGACTTGCATACTACACCATGCAGTGGTATGTCGGGTCGCCACAGTTGGTATTAGAGCAAATGCTTTGACCCTAGGATTAAAACCCTTTAAAGGAGACATATAGGATTGGTAGTGTCTATAGGAAGTTGTCTTAGTTAAACCAATACTTCTTATGACCTGAGATGGATATTCACTAGAGAATAATCCTGACACACTTGAGTCAAACTTTCCTACCTATCTTTCTTAAGTAAAGATTAGTTAGCTAATCCCAGACATGTAGTACACCATTACATTCTTAAAATAATAGATGAGTAGACCATAGTTGGTATACAATACATGGTAGTCCAAAGAGAGGATACAACCATCAGGAAGATATCCTATTGGAAGTTGTGTACCAACACATGTTATGGTTAAGTAAGAATTATCCAGACCTGTAATAGGAGCAATATTAAGTGACAAAGATAAGAAAGATATCCTACTAGAAGGTGTATAACCAGACAAGTAATGGATAAGTAAAGATTTATCCAAACTTGTGAAAGATTTGATAGTAAATGATAAATTTGAGTTAGATGAAGTAGTATCAACCCTGATGAGTCAATCATGGGAGGTAAGGAAGAGTGATAGGAATAAAAATATGTCTACTTATATGGTAGAGATAGTAATCATATAAGATTCACCTGAGAATCATTATGTGATGGAATAGAACATCATTAACAATTAGGAGGAGTACAATAAGAAGTCAGGTGTTCAACGATAGTGCAATATTTGTGTTCCCAAAACCCTGGGAAGTGTGCCAAGCACATCAGGACCATAGTCTTATGGAAGAAACACTTGGAAGTATTGGAGTTCTATCTCCATAGTTATATGTTTATAGTATCAATGTTAGAACTTAGACATATCATGTGAGATAGTCCTCAACAAAATCGAAGTTAAGTAGTACTTCCAAAGGAAATCGGGTTAACCTTAGCTATCCTAGACCACTCTGTGTCAAGTTTATCTCGTTGCAATTGTGCAATTAAGGTAAATGTTGATACAAATAGTATAATTCCATATATTCGTGCTAAGTATCACGATACAAACCTATCTTATGTGGTGTTATATACTACACATCTCAGCCTGATGTTTAGAGATGTTTTACTCAACAATCATACTCAGGCTTATGATGGTGTGTATTATAAGCAGAAAGCTGAATCTTCTTGGATTTTTATTGGATTTTCATTGTTCGACTAGATCCATACATGAAGTTTGACTTTGATATGCAAATGCATGTTGCAATATCAAGTTCGTACTTGATGTTATAGATCTAGAGGGTAATAGCATTTGTGTGAGGAAGTGACGAATTCTGAAGACCTTGAAGACATGAGGAAGGTTCATCAGAAGAAGGAAGCAAAATTGTGGGAAGCAACCACAATACTCTAAAGGAAGTGCCAATCAAAATTCATGCTTTGCCTCAACAGAGGAGTACTTTAGTACATAAGAAGCATGAAGGTGAGAAATCTGATGATTATGGTGAAGCTCAAGCAGATCCATAATTAATATAGAAGAGGGAATGCATGGGAAATCACTTTGGATACTATATTCATAGTGGTTTTCTTGCAAAATAAACCCTGAAGGAAGGAAGATAACCTATGAAACCATAGAAGATATAAGAAGACCATAGTTGATATCAGAAGACCACAGTTGTGGTATAAGATCAATACTACGAGATAAAGTAGAGGATGTCTCATCCAGTTGATTAGAACCTATAATAGAATCCACTTTTAGATAGCAAATAGCCACAATTGGTATCAAGTAGTCTATAATTAGATTATCTATACCAAGAAGTTGTGAACAAATAAAAATTGCCAGCCAAATAACAATGACCTATAATCATTTAGTCGAAGGATTCACATTGGATGTCCACAATTGGGTGGATACACCACTGATATTCTTCGCAGAACCTTAGAAGAGTACAAACCATAAACTAGACCCAGACAAATATTCTAACCATAAGTCCAATGGTTGGAAGAAAAGGAGATTGGAGACCATAAGAAAACTCCAAGGGGTAGAGTAAAGATGGAGTTGGATGTACAATAACTCAATATTTTGAGCAAGAAAGTTGAAGAAGGTCTGAACTGAGAGGAAGTTCGATCTTATTTTCATAAGATTGTTGAACACTACTTTCAGAAGGATGTCAGACCAGAAGCCGAGGTTCATACCTCGAGGAAGTAAGAAGTGGACTATAACTTGAGAAGGTGAATAAAATTTACTCAGAAGTACGGAAGCTCAAGTAAGCTAAGTATAATAAAGTTGGACGAAGGAAATACCATAGACCAAATACAACTCAAAAAGGCTAAGGACTGAAGAAGATTGAATATACCAATACCAAAGACTAATAGAATGATTCCTTTCATGGAACCTAAATAAACCAAAATAGTTACAAGTATCAATTATAAACCATGATTGGAAGGACTAAATGAGTCTAAGCCATTATTAGGGAAATAAACCATCACGACCAATTCCATAGTAAGTACCTTACTAAGTACTATTATTGTAGTTTTGGTAGTAAGGGAAAACAAAGACTTATTTTACCAATTAGGAGTATGTTATCAAATTAGTCTTCAGTTAAGACTAGCAGCACCAGAAGAAGTCCCAATCATTGAATCTTCAATGGGAAAGGAAACAAGATTATAATATTGAAAGAAATCATGGAATTGAAGTAAGAAGCCATGGTTCAGAGATAGATACTATTGGATTCCAGGAAGAATCTGGATAAGGGATATATTCAATTATATCTAGCAAGATCACCACGGAGTTCGAGAAATGTTGTAGTCTGCACAAGTCAGATCCACACTCCGAAACGTGAGAGAGTTCAAACTTCGAGGATGAAGTTTAGTTTAAGGGGTAGAGACTGTAATATCCCAGGTATTGGGGTTACAAAAATAGAGTAAATAGATGTGTGCATTGCATTCATGCATAGAAAATCCGGGGAATTTTTGCGCTTTAAAGTAAAACAGTCACATTAACTGAAGTTTCACTTGACCTTGGTGGAATTGAAGTAGCTCATCAAGTCAAGCGCTATAAACCTCAATGTGACTTTGTTAAAACCTTGTTTTGGGTAGGGATGATTTGATCTAAGGGGTTAGATCAAATGGAACTAATAATCAACACCACAACACTTTACTCAATGATCAACTACTTGATCTTATTAAAGATCACAACATGATATTCCTTGCCATAACCTCTGAACACCTCTTCAATTGCAAATCAAGTAACAATAATTGGAGTAACTATTCCTAACTTATCTTTTCCATGCCTTAAACTAATCCATGATCCTACATGAAACCTCATGGTATTCATTCCACTTCAACATTGGAATTATAACAAGGAGATCTACTCAAGAAGTAAATATTCTTCTACATTCCAAGTTATTACACATCAAACCTAGAGAGGTGAGAGTTCTATAGTATTCATTAGAGAAGCAATGGAAAACCTTGAGCTAAACCTTGGATACACATCCAAGTATTCTAATCATCATCTTCAAGAGGAACCCTAGAATATTATTCAAGCCTTCCCATATGAGAGAGACCATTTATTCTAAACCTAGCTTTACCTAGTAATGAACAAAGGACAACCTTTGAACTAAAGTATTAGGTTGTAAACCATTTCCCTTGGAGTGATGAGGTAACCTAATATCACAGGAAATAATATCATACCCATGACTGGATAAAGTAAGGAAGAGATTAGTTCAACCAATATAGCCAAGTGGAGTTTTAGACTTGATACCTATTGAGATATTGTGAGTACACCCTAAACCCTAAAATAATCTATGCCTATATAAGAGAGCTCAAGATCTGGTGTTACACACAAGTTAGTTGAGAAAACACTTGGATTCAAGGGAGTGATTTATTCAAATATCCAAATGGTTAAACCATCATTCCTTGAGTAAAACCCTAAGTAATTATCTCAGGCAATCTCCTGGGATATAAATTATTGAGACAACCATAATTATGTCTATTCAAGAAACTATAAAAGAAATTCTATATTTAGTTGATCAAGACAACACTTAATCTTGAGAGTGAGAAACCAAATTCATCAGGGATACCTTAGGAAGTCCAACCTTGATCATTATAAATTGTGTAATGATCATAAACCCTAGAGAACCTGAGGTTAAGATATTAAGAACAAGATGATCATATAAAATGTATAATCATGCTTTGAAGAGATGTGAGGATAAGTTAAACCCTAATCGGATAAGTAGATATCATTCACCACATGAAATTATAAGGGGGTAACTAGTAAGCAATCCTAGGCTTGTATCCCAACCTTTACTTGTGAACCACTTGGTGATCATAAGTAGAATCCTACCATATCCATAATTCAGAAGTTAAACCACCTAAGAAAACCTTAGAGTTAAACTCTATGCTTTATATGGTGAGAAACCATATATCTATATGACCAAAGTTAACTATAAAAAGAACTATAACCAATGTAGTTACTTAAATGATAAATTAAGGTTAATAATAGAAGCCAATTAATAGAAGATAAAACCAATTCTCAATATCATAGTTACTAGAGGAGAACATAAAATGTAAAATAAACAACCACCTTATCATGGTTAGGGGAGATTAAACCCTAGCACATGCAATATGGAGACACCCCATCTCTATAACCTAGAATTAAATCTCAACCCCAGTTTATGTATCACTATGGTGATCATAATACAAACCAGGTCATAGTTGAGAGTCAAACCAATTGCCATTAGATAAATCTCATTAGAACCCTAGGATTGCTCACCAACTACACCTTATGTTTCAATTATGAACCTAAGATTAACCTAGTGTTAAATACCATAATTAAAATCATATGTGTGATCAACCACTTATCCTCATAAGTCAAAACCAAGCTATGTTGAGAATAATGTTCACCCTAGGGCGTTCAAGATAGAATTAATACAATTCATTAGCACATAGTTATGCACATAAAATAATAGGCAAGTGACAACCTTTTCAAATAGGAGTTCAAATCCTTAGAGATACATTAACACATGAACTTATGCCATTAAGTCAACCCTTATTGAAAATTCATTAATAAGAATTACTTTGGGATTTTTTCATATAAAGTAATACCAACAAAACTCCATATATCACTAAGTAATAAAACTATCATATGGAAAACAAGTTTTAACATTCTTAAAGATAATAGTCAAATTCAGGTCCATATGGATATTTGAATTCAAATTCCAATAATAACAACTAAACCAAGGTTATAGTACCCACATTAAATTTTCTAATACATTATCTAAGTGGATGATGAATCTTGGGCTATTCCTTGTATTATTCAATTAAGAAATACCTGCAACATAGAAAAGGATACAAATTCGAATTTAAACCAGGAATTAAAATAGAATTTGAAAACAGAAAATAAAAACAGATAAAAGAAAAGGGGAGAAAGGCCTTACCTGGCTACCTGGACCTTGCCAAGCCGCAGCAGCCCACCATCATAGTCCACCACCAGCCCAGCAGCAGTCCAAGCCCAGCTCAAACAGCAGCCCAACACGAGCCCATGTCGTTTCACTGGAGATAAACACGAGGAGGGGAGCGTCGTCTTCGTCTTCTCCTCTGGGGCGCACAGGAGCTCGCCACCGAGCCACCACCGCCACGTCCCGCGTCGTCGCCGCCGTTATGGACTGCCAGCACACGCCGTAGATCGTATAAAGCGCAGCGGAAGCCCTAATTTTCCTTTTCTCTGCGTCATTCTCTCTCGAGGCCGAAACCCTAGCCGCTCGGCCGATTCCTCTTGCCGTCGATTGGAGCACTTCCGAGCCGTGCCGTGAAGCCCTAGAGCTCCGCCTCGTCGCCAACTACCTTCTAGCCGACGCGCGCTTGCTGGGAAGCTCCTGTTCCGACGAATTTAACCATTTCTTCCGACCACCGGCGCCGCGGCCATTGACGAAATCGCCGCCGTCTGAGCTCCCTCGACCTCTTCTTCAAGCCCTTCGTCATCTGGGTGAGCTCACGCCTCTCCCGAGTTCCTTATTGTGCCCTAGCTTGCCCTGTAGGTTGTTCTCGCCGTAGTCCGCCGTGCACCGCCGTTATTCGCGCTCGCCGGAGCTACTCCGGCAACCATTTGGTGGCGGCGCCGCCACTAGCTGGTTTGCCTCGACGAGTGCTGTCCAACGCGCCCCTGCTCAGGCTCGCGGGAACGCCCTAGCGCCGGCGACCATCGCCAGTTCCCGCCGGCCAGAGACCTCCTCGCCACCGTGGCGATTTTGACTCGGTCAAATCCCACGTGGCGGGTGAGGTGGACAGACCCCACCAGTCATAGACTGTGGGTGTGTTCTGTCCGGGTAGATTTAGCCATTTTGTTTTATTTTTCAATTCAATAGTTACTGCAACTTTAGAAAATTATAGAAAAATCATATTAACTCAGAAAAATAAGAATAAGACATCAAAATTCTTATAAAAGTAAATACTATCCAATAAAAATATAACATGAAATTTTTATTTTTAATAAAAATTTAATCATTTAATATTTATTATTGTTTAAGCCTTTTTCTTTTAATTTTAAATTCAAGTAAAATTCAATAATTAGTAAAAAACTTTTCAAATTAAATAAGAACCAGTACATGAATAAAGAAAACATTAAAAGTAATTTATTTATTCATTGTTTTGTTAAATCCTTATTAAAGGGATTTAAACCCTAATTAATAATTACCCTAATTATTAACTGTTTAAAAATAATAAAATGCCAAATTCAACATTGTTCTTTACTTAGAAGTTATTAATAACTACAAATGCAAAATGAAGTTCTTAATCATAGAACCATATGGTAAATAGTAAAACCTAGTTCCATATGGAAGAAAACTAGGAACTCATCATTTCATGTGTAGTGCTAAACCCTCAACTCACTTAGACTCTAGTTCCATTAGTATATGTGAACCCTAAATTGTCCTAAACCTAAAACCCTAGGTTAGAACATGTGATCATGGTACCTCCTTTCAAATCATAGAACCATAGTAGCAAATAAATACCTGCCATGACCACATAAAATGTAAGAACCCTATCACTAGTTACTTGTTATGCTATATTCTCATTTAAATACAACTTGTTGATCTAGTAGGATCAACCAAGTGTAAAACCCTAGTTCCTATTCCCTAGATCACCATCCTTAACTATCCATGAGTATCATCACACCATTGTGAGGAAACCAAATAGCAACCATGCTTATTATCTTGCATTATCTAACCATACTCCACTAAAACCCACTAGTGTGAGATACTTATGAACCATCCTATTTAGGAACCAACCATTCTCTACTTAGAGATCCAATAGCTAATACAAGACAACCTCAACCTTAATTATTATACTTCTTACTACTTAAGAAGTATGTTCTTCAAAAGTTATTCTTTTGAAGTAAATAAAGAATCATCACCAACCCTGCTTATAAGGACCTATAAACCCTAGCCAGCTATCACTAGCAAGATAAACCAACCTTGACAACAACCATGCATAATGAATTGCTTAGGATACCTAGGCTTATCTTAACCTTACCAGCCCTAGGTGTTGATGAATCCAACTTTGTTGGGATCCATCTAATATTTACTCCAGCAACTACCTGAAACCATAGTCAACCATAGAAACCCAACTTAATTATCCTACTTGTTCTTTATCAAAGAACATGTTCTTCAAAAGTTATTCTTTTGAAGTATATGATAATTACTCATTAACCATGCCATATAGTGCTAAAACCAACCACTGTTATTTACATATTAGGATTATACCAAATGCTATTGTTATGTGCTATTAGTGTTATTATTATGATTTATTACAACACCTGTTTATGATAACAAGAAACCAATTCTTAATAAGAACCTTGTTTGTGAATCACCCTAAAAGTGCAACTCACCCTAAGCAAATCATTTCAACTAACTCATCCTAAATCATCGGGGTTAGGTTACGCTTAGAGCGATTGCATCTCATACTTATGCATTAATGCATCCTTGCCAATCTTTTAAACATCGTCCTTACCGGACGATGATGCTATTTCAGAATTTGGAGATATTGCGTATCGAAGACCTTGCCTGCATAATCTTGCAGTCAAGAAAGGCAAGTTCATCACTTGCTCATGTCATTTGAGTATTTCTATCAAATTACTTGCAAAGTACTATGGTTATCATTATTGCATAAAAAACCAAAACCACTACTTTCATAACTATGAATATGACTAAGTGGTGGGCAATGGAACCATGGATTGTGTTGATATGGTGGAGGTTCCATTGCAAGGGTTTATATCCATCTAGGATTAAACAACAAATGTCGCCAGTGATTCTTGTGCCGTAATACCCGTGTTAACCATAAGATCCGGAATGGGACGGAGTAGTCAAAAGTGTGTCCACCTCTCGTTCATCAACGGATGCGCTTACCGTAGCAGTTGTATCTGGCGGAACAACCGGAGGGTGGGGATCCCATTCTAATTCCCCACGGTAAAGCATTGCTTGCCGTAGCAGTTGTGTCTTGCGGAACAACCGGAGGGTGGGGATCCCATTCTAATTCCCCACGGTAATGCGGTCTATGATGGGTTGCAGCTACCGGCGTAGGAGTGTATGGTAGAGCCCAAAGACTGCCGTCGTGGTCGGGGTCCACCCTGAAATTACGGGAATAATGGGACCGGCGTGGACCCAGGGTCGGGGCATGCAACAAAGGGTGGGTGTTCGAGGTAGCGGAGGAACATGATTGGCTAGACCTTATACCGGGCCTCACACCAAAGGAAGTGTGGACGAGAACATGACTCGGTTGGCATCAAGGTTAAGATCTCTTATGGGTAAAGCAACACACCTCTGCAGAGCGTAAAGAACCGTGACCTGTCACTCCCTGTTCCGGGATATGGAACTGCGAACGCGGCCGGAAAGGAACTCCATGAAGTTCTAGTAAACCGTGAAGGCTGACGGACATAGTTCTTCTGAATAAAAGCAACCTTTTGAAGAAATGGTTATGAAAATCTGCATTGGTATTAGACTTTCTGGTCTAATGCTGTAGCTAGTGCATTAAACACCCCTTTCCTATAATGAACTTGTTGAGTACGCTCGTACTCATCCCACTCTTAAATCCCCTACTTAGATATGGAGCTATCGAAGGAGGATCTACAGTGCAACTCGAAGACCGAGGAATCAACAACTACTTCAAGGGACAGGAACCTGTCAGAAGAGTCAACACCACATCCAACTCGGATAAAACCTAGATTAGCAATAGAAAGGAACTAGTTTCCTTAACCTAGCTCCTATTTAGCTAGAATCTATTCATAGCCTCTATAGCTAGTTAAATACTCTACAAGTAGAGTTCGTGATAAGACTAGACTACGAGTTGTTCTTCTGGAGTTTATTTGCAGTGTTACCTCATTGTAAAGTAGGAGGCTGTGTGGATCTGTAAAGCTACATGTGCGTTTGTTGGGATCCGATGAATAATGAATACTATGCTATGTTGATTATCAATCTATTATCTATGTGTTGTTTATGATCTTGCATGCTCTCCGTTGCTAGTAGAGGCTCTGGCCAAGTCATTGCTTGTAACTCCAAGATGGGGTACTTATGCTCGATAGTGGGTTCATGCCTCCATTAAATCTGGGGAGTGACAGCAACCTCTAAGGTTGTGGATGTGCTGTTGCCACTAGGGATAAAACATCAATTCTATATCTAAGGATGTACTTGTTGATTACATTACGCACCATACTTAATGCAATTGTCTATTGTTTGCAACTTAATACTGGAAGGGGTTCGGATGATAACCTGAAGGTGGACTTTTTAGGCATAGATGCATGCTGGATAGCGGTCTATGTACTTTGTCGTAATGCCCAATTAAATCTCACACTACTCATCATAACATGTATGTGCATTGTTATGCTCTCTTTATTTGTCAATTGCCCAACTGTAATTTATTTACCCAATATGCTATTTCTTATGGGAGAGACACCTCTAGTGAACTGTGGATCCCGGTCCATTCTTTTACATCGAATACAATCTACTGCAATACTTGTTTCTACTGTTTTCTGCAAACATCATCTTCCATACTATACATCTAATCCTTTGTTACAGCAAGCCGGTGAGATTGACAACCGCACTGTCACGTTGGGGCAAAGTAATTTGGTTGTGTTGTGCAGGTTCCACGTTGGCGCCGGAATCCCTGGTGTTGCGCCGCACTACACTACGCCGCCATCAACCTTCAACGTGCTTCTTGGCTCCTACTGGTTCGATAACCTTGGTTTCTTACTGAGGGAAAACTTTTCTTGCGCACGCATCACACCTTTCTCTTGGGGTTCCCAACGGACGTGTGTCTACACGCCATCACGTACGTGCTGCCGATGTTGCGTCGTCGCGGATAAGAAACATGTCAACAAAAAGACGGTGGCCGATCCAAAATGCATATATGGTTCAAAATATAAGGGCCTTTTATGTTCGAATGAAAAATTACAAGCATGGATCTAATGATAGAGGGAGTGATGCGCAGTGAGAATTGGCTTGCATGAAATACGAAACTTTCTTGTTTTTTCTGTAGATGTTACAACAAGCCTTCATGTCCTAACAACCCAAAAGGCTAATGTGCTTTGGGTACATAGATTTCTCAGCTTCACTGGATGCACCTCTGCCGGTGTGAGGCGTCATGATCTTGCATTGAGGTGTATGATGGTCCATAAGGTCCCATTTGATTTGAGCAACTTTCATTTGAAGGTATGCAAATCTAGCAACGAACATTAAGTCAACACTATTCATGTTGGTTTTTTTACATACCTTTTCAAACCAACACATGATTTTAAACTTAAAATTTCTGAAACATTTTAATTTCGTTTCCATATAGTTTACACCATAACATACGTTTTTTCTGTAACTTTCTTGTATTATTAATCCATGACGATCAACGTAAAATAACGATCTTGACTTTTCTCCGAAAGCACACATAGTTGAAGGTTATGAAGCCAAATATGTTATAATTCTTTGACAATTGTTTTGCGAAAACATGATAACCCAACCTATGGTTCGATGACAAGAAGAGTGGTCGAACCTCCGACCCACAGTATCAAGCCAATGTGTTGATGCCATGCGTGTACATTAAGGAGGAACACTATTTTAGTTTGAGACGACTTTCCATAAATATCGATAGTCAGACGTCTGTGGTGACTTGGTCTATTTTGGAAGCTTCGCAACTCTATCCGCTGTAAGGGTTATGTGAATCGCGCATGCTTTTGTAATTATGTGTTCTACGGAAAAAAAAAGTTTCTCAAAACTCATTCTAAATCCTAAGAGGAACTTTGAATATGATTATTTTTCTGAAGACTGGCTGTGATTATCTAAGAATATCAAGGGTGTTTTGGCAAATTGGATATTTTAATAGTACATTTTTTTTTATTTTTACAGGAAAAGCACAACCTTGGTTTGGACTTGGAGTCTGCGAAAGTAAACCCAGCGCCCACACCCACGGACATGGGGTTTGTGGCCTGGGGTTTCTGTTTTGAGCGGAAGTGAGGCCGGAGACGGGGACGGAGACGGAGACGAGGAGGCAGACCCGCCAAGCTGAGCGAGAGGATCCTCCGCGGCCTCCCTCCCTCTTCCTCTTCGATCCGCAGTTCCACGCCATGGACACCTCATCCCCGTACTCTGGTCCGCACCCATCCCCGTCTCCCACCCCCCACCCCCCGTACATTCCTGCGTTTTTTTTTTGGGAACGTTTTTTCTGGGCAGGCTTTGCGTACGGAGATGCTTCCATAGGTTTGGATCCGCCGATCGGCGAGTCGGGCAGCCGATTCCCGGCGCATTCGGCATTGGTCTTGTTTTGGCGTGCTATTCTTTTGGTGGGGAATTCAGGCCCTAGCTGGTCTGGTTGCGATTTAGGCCTTCAGTTAGGGGCAGCGAAATCGCGTTTATCTTACACGCATTGCCGCATTGTGTTTCCCCAAAGAGGAGCAAGAAACCAGAAATGTTGCTTTTTTTCCCCCAAAGTTTTAATTTTTTTTAGGTCCGTATATGTCCGTTTACCATTGCTGCATTGTGTTTCTTTACCTTTTCTTTTGGTACATGGCGTTGTGCCTTTTACTCTGCTTCGTGTCGCGAATGAAATGCCCACCCTTAATTTTCTTCTCATTAAGGGTAAAAAAATACTCAAATATTGATTGCCAGGGAGAGGATCTCATTAGTTATAACTTATGAGTAGCGCACATTTACATATTTGTAGATGTCTGGGCATTTGATGAAACCCATGATAGAATATCAATGCACAGGATGGATGAATAAGTCATTTCTGTTTTTTTCACTTTCTAGCATCTTTGTTTAGAGCAATGCCATATTATTTATTAAAAGCAGTGAGGAGTGGTACTGATTGTTGAGTTTATGAGTTAGTGTGAGAAATTCTTTCTAGATCCCTTTTACATGTATCCAGTGTACCTTAATTTCGGGTGATTATATATTATGTGGAAGAGACCTGCTATGCTCGCAATGTTTCTGTTGTGCACCATTCATTGGAGGACGCAATGTTGGTTACTGCTCTACTACTAACTTTGAGAATGTTCTGATTTTTTCGTGAGCAGTGATTTTACCTTTCTGGTTCTCCAGGATTTCTTGCTGACCCGGCTAAATGTCGTTTGCTGAATATCGATGCAAAGAGAGAACTTCTCAGTGAATTGTCAAAGTCTCCAGATAGGGCACTTGAACTGCTGCAAGAATGGAGACGCCGTGATATTATGCAGATTTTCTGTTCTGAATTCTGTAAAGACAGAAAATATCAAGGGACATCAAAACAGGATATACTACATTATCTATTCAATGCTGTTAATGGGAAGTCATGTGCCCGTGGGAAATGTAGCCATGGGAAATATATGAAGAGATTAGGCCCTGAGCTGAACTCAAGTGACATCCAGTTGCCTTACAAAAGACGGAAAAAATGTGATGTTCCAGCACTTCCAGTTATTGCAAGCACTCCAGTTACAGATGGTATAATTGCACCAACAAACAATGCACACCTTTGTGAAAATTCAGCTTGTAGGGCTAATCTTGTTCCAGAAGATAAATTTTGCAAACGTTGCTCATGCTGTATTTGTTTGAAGTACGATGAAAGCAAAGATCCTAGCCTCTGGCTGTTCTGCAATTCAGACCAACCCTTGCAGGAAGAGTCGTGTGGTTTGTCATGCCACCTAGAATGTGCATTCAAGGATGAAAGATCTGGCATTCTGCAGAATGGACAGTCAAAGAAACTTGATGGTTGTTATTACTGCACCCACTGTGGGAAACAAAATGATTTGCTTGGGTATTTTCTGAAACATTTCTCAGTTACGGTATTATGCATTCTAATGTCAAAACACATATCTGTTCATGTACTTGTTAGCCACCTTATCGCATCAGTGTTATTCTTGCAAATCTCCACCATGATTCACTGATTTGGAATGGTTCAGCTTTTAGCCTCTAGCTGAATTTTATTTTTGTGTGATTTTTCTCGTAGACCGAAATTTCCATGTAAAGAACTAGTGTAACATGTATGCTGTGTGGAGGTGGTACATGTCACAGTAATGTCTCTTTAGTTGTTGATCTGAGCTGTCTAGATTCCATCCAGTTGCTAAGATAACTAGTTTCTGTTTCTGCTACTATACGATTACTGCTTTTCATTTTTATGGTAGCTAAGAGAAATAAAAGAGTTGGATCAAATTCTTACAGTGCTGCCCACAGTGTCCTCATTTTCTCTCAGCGTGGTTTCTGTTTTCACCTTGTGTGATCTACATGCACATGAGAGCTGAGGTCAGACTGGTTTGTGACCCTGATTTCCCCAGTTTGGTTAGTCAAAGTTTAGTTAGTAAGGATGACCATATAATCATTTTCTCAGGTGCTGGAAGAGACAACTGTTGATAGCAAAAGATGCTCGGCGGTTGGATGTCTTGTGCCATCGGATATTACTTGGTCATAAGATCCTCATTTCCACTAAGAAGTACTTGGTCCTCCATGAGGTTGTGGATACAGCAATGAAGATGCTGGAGGGTGAGCTTGGTCCGATTACTGGCCTTCCAGGTAAGGGTTGGGGAATTGTTGACCGTCTTCCTGTAGGTGCTGCAGTTCAGAAGCTTTGTACCCGTGCCATAGAGACTCTGGAATCCATGTTAAATGGCGCATTAACTGCTGATTCGCAAATTCAGGGTGAGTCCACTTTTTCCATTTTTTATCACCGTGCACGCTATGAATGCTTATGCATAATTTGTAATTCAGGTTCTCGTATGGTACCATCAGACTTCGTAAAGCTTGAGGATATATCCCATGAATCTGTTACTGTAGTTTTTCACTTGGATGCATGCTCCATGCTCTCTCAAGGTTTAACTGGCTTTAACTTGTGGCACCGAAAGGCTAGTGAAGAAGATTATCCTTCAAACCTAACAGGCATAATACCGATGACATCGAGAATGTTAGTGGTCAGAGGACTTGCTCCATGTACATCTTATGTCATCAAGGTTGCTGCATTCACCGGCTCAAAGGAGATTGGATCGTGGGAAGTCAGGACAAATACCATTGGCTGTCCTAAGGGGCTAGATGCAAAAGATTCACTGCCAGTGGATGTTGGAAAAGATCCAAACAACAAAAGCGTGAAGGCAAAAAGTAGTGTTCTGTTCAATGCTTCTTCAGAAGGTGTGGAATTGGAAGAAGTCAGTACTGATCATGCTGATCTCAATGATTTGTCAGAAAGTGATATTGGACGTTATAAAAGTCTTGATATCCTTTACTCAGTAAAGGCGCCTCATTACTGCAATGAAACCACTAGTTACTCTCAAGATCGAAAATTACATGTTGCTGGGGTAACCAAAGTTGATGAGCCGGATGAAACTCCTAGGGTACAGGCATCAGCTTTGGATGACAAAAAAGAAGAACCTGGTTCAGCTGCTCAAGCAGTTTCACTAATGAGGCCCAGAGAGCTAATGGCGTGTAGTCAGAGAGCTTTGAAGAAAAACGTGGGAAAGATTGGTTCAAACATTGCATCAGTTGCACACACTGGAATCAAGTTGGTTGCTCCACCTGAATACAAGGGCTCATTCCTACACGTCATCCGGAAAGAGAGTAAAAATTGCAAGCGGGTTTCTGGAATGAGCTTTGAAGCAAAATCTGGTGATCATGTTCCTCAAGATGACAGTTCGAAGACTGAAACAGACCCAGGGTGTTTGTCATGCAAAAGCACACCAGGGAGAATCGAGGATGGTGGGCACAAGGATGGACCTTCAGAACCTAACACATCTGCTCAAGTAACGTCTCTTGCTAAGTCCTCAAACTTGGTGCCTCACAAGCAGGGGATTTTATTGGAGAAAGCAGCTGCTTCACTGGCTCCCAGAACAGGGAATGGTATCGAATTGGGCGATGGGATTATTGGAACAGGTTCTAGATCTAGCAATGATGACCATGTTCCTCAACCTGGCCCTCTGAAACCTGCAACAGAACCATGGAGTCCATCAGGCAGTAACCCCTCAGGGAGCACCCCCGATGCCATCGAGCAAACCGATGAAAATGCTTATGTGTCGTGTGTCAAGATGATCAGGCAGCTGGAATGTGACGGTCACGTGGATGCCAACTTCAGAGTGAAGTTCTTGACATGGCTAAGCCTACGGGCGACTCACCGAGAAAAGAAGATAGTTAGCGTGTTTGTGGACACTTTCACTGACGACCCCGCAAGCCTAGCGGGCCAGCTATGTGACACCTTCTCAGAGGCAATCTACAGCAAGAGGCCACCTATAGCGCCATAGTGTCTCTGCATGCAATTTTAGCACTGACAGTAGAGGAGATTTTTTTTTTTTGAACGGATAGATAAAGGGGAGTTGCCATCATCCCACTTTTAGAGGATAAACCGCTGGTTTATTAGCTGGCCCTTGCATAAATTTCTCACTGGAACCTTATCCACTGTAATAGTTAGTTATATTTTGTTAACTTTCTTACCTTCAGCTGAAAGTTGAATATCTTAATCAGTATGTAGCATCCGGAAATTTGCAATCCAGAACAGATCTTATTTCGAAAGTTGAATATCTTACTTCCGATTTCGGTGATTTCTGCTTGTCAAGTTGAATGCTGGCTAAGTATATCGGATGCCGTAGAAATAGGAACAATAGTATGCAGAGATTATATAGTAGTAGTGCATAGTGCAGGACTGCAAATACTGTTTTCAGATCAAACCACCCTTTATAGGGACATGGAGAATGGCCTTTTCATGTAGAGATTATAAAAATGTTTAACTTTGCTAAACTGACTAAGATTGCAATGACTAAAGGTGAAACATTTTACATTTATATTTTGATGTGGTTGACAGAAAATCAGTCTAGTACCACAACATGTTTATTTTCTCTCACAAAACTGATCTTAATATCTCGAATCCTGTAAACTATCTGAGCTGTAAAAAGCCCATAATCCTTACTCACGTTTTAATTATATAATATGTTCTTCATCATATCAAACCTCCGGGTCTAGAATGATTCGAACTCTAGTCGTCATGGGAGACGAACTCATTATGGTTATGTCTATTGTCCTACTTGTTTGGCCCATATATGTCGATACAGCAGCGTCTTCACCAGCGCTCCCTGTACTCAGCGCTGTAGGCTGCTTAGGCTCCATCGGTAAGTTCATGCTTTCAGGGTTCAGCATTGCAGCAACATCTGTTATGGTGGGCCGATCTGCTGGATCTTCCTGAGCACAAAGCAGCGCCACCTGAGTGCATCGCATTATCTCAGCGATGTCATACCTGTTCCCTAACGCTGGATCCACAAGCTCATGTAGCCTTTGGTCCTTCCACATATTCCAGGCCTGAAATATTTTTCAATACATTTGACGTTAAAGAACTGTAAGTAGCTTGAGTTATACATATGGCCTAAGTACAAAAGATGGTGATCATTGAAGACATGTTGCTATGCTCACTGACATAGGCATCCCAAATGGGCCTGCCGAATATAGTACCCGGGGTTTATTGAAGGCCCACTACCCGAAGAATAAGAAGATTCGGGAGCCCAAGATGCGTTTAAGGAAGAAATAGAGTTGTAATAGGAAGTGTTGTAATCTGGCGGGATGAGTTAGAAACCGTCCCGAACTCTGTAAACTTGTACAACACGAATCCTTCGACTCCACCTCCTATATAAAGGGGGAGTCGAGGGACGAAGAATCAATCGAATCATTGTCTGCAAACCCTAGTTTTCATAGTCGTCGAGTACTTTTCGGCTGAAACCTTCGAGATCTACTTACCCTCTACTTCTAACTAAACCCTAGCCTACAATCCATAGGCATTGACAAGTTAATCCCTTGTCAATTGGCGCCGTCTGTGGGATGCATATGCGTATCTGGCGGAGCCCATGGAGATGACGTTCGGAAGGTTCCACTTTCGCGTCGAGAAGGAAGGATCGTATCGTGTCGAAATTCCGATTTCGTCGGGATCATCAGTGGCCGATTCCGATTTTTCAAGCTATGCATCGTCAAACGAGTCAGGAGAAGAAGAAACCTCGGCGACACGCTACGTCGCAAGATAGAGCAAGAGAGAAACTCGCCAAGATCTTCAACGACATATCGTTTGAGTCATCTCGCGGACTCGTATATAAGCGATGGCTCAAGCGATGTCGACGATCATGACTTCATCGACAAATCTCTCACAAGGGCAAGGTCTTCATCAATCTCAACGATGATGTCACCAAACCCAACATAGATCTGAGTACAAGGTATCATCAGTATTTACGCCATTGAAGGTCAAGAGGAGACATCCGAGGCTTTCGACGCTTGGGAAATCCATACGTCGATCCCTCCAATCTGCGACAAGGCTTGGGCAACAAATACGTCGGGCCAGAGCCGCGAGATAGAGTTCAACTTTCACAAGCAGCGTGGGACAGAGCTGCGAGAGCTATGAACGGCACAGAACCAATGGCTACCACAGCCACACCAGAAGAATTGCAAGCATATCAATATAGGCTCGCACGAGCTGCCAGGGAATTGGAAAAACAGACAGCTGAGTTGAACAGGAGAAAGGAGGCAGCTTCTGCATCCAGCAGGAGAAGGGCAGATCTAAGTCGACAATCTAGAACTACGGGTGATAGCCATCGGGAGGCGCGGAACAGAGCAAGATCAAGGCTGCAACACATACCCGAGGCAGAAAGAGAACACTTGGTTCAAAACCTCGACATGTCCTTTATGTCGATAGATACAAGAGGAAACATCATCCCTAAGACACCAGAGGCTGGGTATATGGCGACACATGCTTTTATCCTTGCATCTAAACCACCTCCGGGTGACCCAAGGGAAACACTGTACAATATGGCGGTAGCAGGAGTTGGAGCTATGGGGACAGCGTTTATATCAACGCCTCCCGAAGGAGTGGCAAGGCAAAATAGTCCGCGACCTGCAGCAGCAGCAGCCGGCAAAGACTCGAAGGGCCAAGTGGAGCAAGAGACACAAGAGCACAAGCAAGAGTCGACAGAGCGCGGCAAAGCAGAAGGGATCATCGGCAATCCCCAGAACTTAACGACGAAGATATGTGCGGCTTACCATGCTTCACGAGGAGAGTCCGAAAAACGCGAGTCCCCTCAGGATTCAAGTTACCCGATAATTTCAAGAAATTCGACGGCCTTCAAGATCCAGAGGATTGGCTAGTCGACTATCTGGAGACGGTGAAGCTGACAGGAGGAACTAGGGCAACAGCCATGCAAAGCATCCAGGTGCACCTGAGTGGTGCCGCACGATCATGGATAAAGAAACTCGCTCCAGGATCCATCGACACTGGGAAAGTTTCGAGGACGTGTTCGTCAAGAACTTCAGATCCACGTGCAAAAAACCCGCATCGTTAGAGGAGTTGAGAGCGTGTCGACAAAAGCCGATGAGCCAATGAGAAAGTACATCCAGAGGTGGAATATCATCAAAAACTCGGCAGAAAACATATCTGACGAGAGAGCAATAGATGCGTTTGTCGCAGGAGTCAGGCGTGGAGACTTTGTCGAGGACTTGGGAAGGACCAATCCAAGGACAGTATCCGCGTTGATGGAAATAGCAAATAAATGGGCAGATGGAGAAGACGCTGTCCACAACAAACGACACAGGTCGCCAGAGGAGGACCGTGGTCGAAACTATCAACCGAGGCGAAGATTTCCTCGGACGTACTCGTAACTACGACGCCCGTAACAAATTTCGGCAGGTTTTCGGACAAATACAGGAGGCAACAGAGATGATTACCAGAGAAGCAGTGAACAGCGAGGTGATAATAGGGATGATTCACGCAACAGGCAAAATAGTGGGCCGAGGTTTCCAAGACCTTTCGTGTCCCCCGAGGAAATGCTGAACGGACCGTGCCAGATGCACTTCTTCCTCGACAAAGAACGGGAAAAGACAGTGGGCACCTGCAGAAGACTGTCGAAATTTTCAGCAATGTTCAGATTCGCAGAATATGCTCTCGCTCGAGCAGCTCTGAGATACCCTCGGGTTCCTAGGAGCGAGATTCATCTAACGCCTCCTCCCGCGATTACAGAGGACAATCGACACCAGCTAAGAATAGCGGCAGCACCTGCACCACCACCCTATGTTGATCCTAACTCCAACGGAGCAAAGTGTTGATGATTCGTAAGGGAAGGCCGTCCAATAGAGCTCAAAAAGTAATCTCACGACAGGTGTTTATGGCAGAGAAAATGCCTCCACCAACAGCTTGAGTACCTTAATTGGTCAGGACAAGATATCGGCTTCACAATAGCAGATCATCCGCAGCAAGTTCCTCGACCAGGGCCATCAGACTTATTCCGCCAAAGCTTATCGCAGGATTTGATGTCTCTCGAGTGTTCATAGACGGCGGCAAAGAGCCTTGAACCTCATGTATGCAGATACATTGAGGAAGATGAACATATCCTTAGCAAACTTGAAACCAACAGACACAAGGTTCCACGGCATCACACCGTAGAAACCAAGTTATCCATTGGGAAAAATCAATCTCGATGTTCAATTTGGGACCCGAGAAAATTATAGAATCGAGAAGCTCGAATTTGAAGTCGTGGATTTTCCATCACAATACCACGCTCTGTTGGGACGACCAGCATATGCTAGATTTATGGCAAGTACCACACTATACATACCTGTTGTGGAGGTTGCCCGGACCAAGAGGACCAATCACAGTCAAGGGAAGCTTTGCCTTAGCCGATAAGTGCGACAAGGATTTTCACAGGTTGGCGTAAACTTTCGGGATGCAAGCCGAGTACTTGGCGTCAAAAAGCATGACTGATTACGACGATACGCGTACGCTGGAAGGCCAAATAAAGAATCAACTTTCAACACAGAGAAAAATTCTAAGGAGGTGCAGATTCACCCGACAGATCCAAAAAGACGACATCTATCGCAAACGATATGGATATCGCATAGGAAAGCGCGCTCGTCAAGTTCCTCCGTGAGAACTGGAAAATCTTTGCATGGTGTCCAGCTGACATGCCAGGAGTACCTGTGGAACTTGCCGAGCACCACCTAAATTTGGATCCAACAAATGAAACCAATCAGACAACCTTTGCGGCGTTTTTGAACCAAACCGCAAAGCCATGCTTTCGTAAATAAATCGACTCGAAGAAGCTGGTTTTATCGTAGAAATATCTACAGAAGCCACATGGGTAGCTAACCCAGTTGATGGTGCCGAAGAAAAACACGACAGTCCTTCGCATGTGCGTCGACTTTACATGTCTCAATAAACATTGTCCTAAGGATCACTTTCCCCTCCCAAGGATCGATCAAATTATCGACTCCACGGCAGGTTGCGAACGTCTTTCCTTCTTGGATGCATACTACGGTTATAACCAGATCAGATTAAAAGAAGATGATGAAGCCAAGACAGCGTTTATTACACCTTACGGCGTGTTTTGCTACAAGACAATGCCCTTTGGTCTAAAAAATGCGGGAGCAACATATCGAGGATGATGCGAAGTGCTTAGCAACACAGATCGGGAAAACGTACAAGTATACATCGATGATGTCGTCATAACATCAAAAAAGGGGACAACGTTGATCGAGGATCTCAAAGAAACTTTTGACAACCTCGACAAATTCTGCCTCAAACCGAACCCGACGAAGTGTTCTTTCAAGGCGTCCCAAATAGAGAACTTCGGGGTTTCTAGTTTCGCAAGAGGGATTGAAGCAAATCCCGACAAAATACAAGCCATAGTAACAATGAGAAAGCCAACAAAGTTGAAAGAAATACAGCAGCTAACTGGGCGAGTCGCAGCTTTGAGCAGGTTCGTCGCCAGGTTAGGAGAAAAAGCGTTACCATTTTATGCGCCGATAAAACAAGGAGATAAATTCCGGTGGAACGAAGAGGCCGACGTAGCTTTCGAGGATCTGAAGCGAAAAATCTCGACACCACCAATCCTGGTGGCTCCAAAGGAAAAGGAACCTCTCCTGCTATATATTGCAGCCACGCCCCAAGTGGTTAGCACGGTATTAGTTGTCGAAAGAGAAGAAGAAGGGAAAATCCATGGAGTGCAGCGGCCAGATACTTCGTGAGCGAAGTCTTGTCACCTTCAAAACAAAGGTACCCTCGCACCAAAAACTAGCATATGGAGTGTTCACGACAAAGACGAAATTGCGCCACTATTTTTCGGCACACCCGATCATAGTGGTCAATGAAGCTCCCTTATCAAATATCTTGAATAACCCGTGAAAGCTACGGGTCGTGTCTCCCTTTGGGGAATAGAACTTTCCCCTCGGGACATCACGTATGAAAAAGAAAAGCAATAAAGTCGCAAATACTGCCAGGACTTCATCGCAGAATGGATGGAGTTGCAAAATACAGGACCTCCAGATTTATCGAGAACTTGGACCATGAACTTTGATGGGTCCAAGAGACTAGAAGGAGTCGGCGCAGGAGTAGTACTCATATCACCTGAAGGCGACAAATTGAAGTACATCCTCCGGATGACGTTCCTTAACGCATCTAACAATGAAGCAGAATATGAGGCTCTCATACACGGGATGAAGATGGCAAAAGCCTGCGGAGCAACTCGATTAAAAATCTTTGGCGACTCACAGTTGGTGGCTCAGCAAGTTATGAACCAATGTGATGCAATCAATGATAGCATGATGGCATACAAGGAGGTGTACAACGAGCTTGAGAAGTTATTCGATGGATGCGAAGTAAATCATATTAGCAGGTTGAGCAACGACGAAGCCGACGTTCTTGCAAACATCGGGTCACAAGGTGCCTTCCAGGTCCGCGTGTGTATTCTGGGAAGAGATAACAGAGAGATCCACTAAGCCAACAAAGTCAAAAAAGAAGGAGAAGAAACCCTCGGGGGCTGCCAAAGAAAAGCAAGAGGACGAAGAAGATCAGGACTTGGTCATGATGATACAGATACCGTGGATGCAGCCGTACATATCATATATCCTTCGGAAAGAAATACCTGACGATCCAGTTGAAGCAAGGCGAGTAATTCGACGCTCCAAAGCTTTCACGGTGGTCAAGGGAGAATTGTATAAGCGAAGTATTTCGGGCGTCTTGCAAAGGTGCGTCACACCCGAAGAAGGAAGAATAATTCTGAAGGATGTACACGAAGGAATATGTGGCCACCACGCAAGTAGTCGAGCTATTGCAGCCAAGGTTTTTCGGGCAGGATTCTACTGGTTGACAGCAATCGAGGACGCCAAGGACATAGTAAGAACTTGCGACGCGTGTCAAAGGTTTGCTGCAAAACCCCACTCTCCAAAGTAGAGCTAGCACCAATACCATTGTCATGGCCCTTTGCTCAATGGGGACTTGATATGGTGGGTAAGTTACACAAATCCTGGCCAGGAGGAAAGGAGTACATGCTAGTAGTCACGATAAGTTTACAAAGTGGATAGAAGCGAAGCCGATAAATTCACCAGATGGAGCATCCGCAGTAAAATTTGTAAAAGGCCTCGTCTTCAGATTTGGAGTGCCCCATAGCATCGTCACAGACAACGGCAGCAACTTCACATCCCATGAATTCAAAGATTATTGCGAAGAGGTGGGTATTAAGCTGAACTTTGCGTCAGTTGCACATCCTCAAACCAATGGGCAAGTCGAGAAAGCCAATGGCATCATCTGCAATGGTATCAAGAAGCGCTTGTTAGGACCACTGGAAAAAGCTCGACATACCTGGCCAGAAGAACTACCAAGCGTGTTGTGGAGCATCCGAACAACACCAAACACAAGAACGCAGAAACTCCGTTTTTCCTGGTTCATGGAGCGTAGAAGTACTACCAATCGAGATAGAGCACAACTCTCCACGTGTCGCTGAATATGATGAAGAAACGTCGAGAAGAGTGCTAGAAGACGACGTCGACGCACTTGATGAAGCTCGAGATGAAGTATTATCTCGGTAACCAAATATCAACAGGACTTGAAGAATTACCACAATCGACGTTTGCGGCCAAGATCTTTTCAGGTGGGAGACCTAGTTCTTCGGCTCACGCAAAAAGTCATGAAAAACTCGAGTCACCATGGCTTGGCCCTTACATTGTCACGGAAGTAATTGGAGGAGGAGCATACAGAATAAAGGACAAGAAGACAGGGGTGGAGGAGCCAAACCCCTGGAACGTGGCGCAACTTAGGCGTTTTTACGCCTAAAGTCAAAATATAGTCTTTGTAAAGCTTCAATGTACTGAAACGCCCGCGAGTTTTCAGACGCACTCTTTTCCTTTTTCGGGGCACCGAGTGGGGCCGGAGAAGGTTTTTAATGAGGCGGGCTCGCGGTGCTGCAATATAATAAAGATAGTGACAATATAACTTTTCTTCTTTATCGACATGACCAAAGTCTTCGCTCCGACGAATTTCAATATAGTTCATCGACAAAAGGAAAAACTTGCCTTGGTATTCAAATACCTCGTGAGTCAACAAAAATACAAAATAGTGCTCAATAAAAAGCTTGGGGGCTCATATTCACCTTAAATATATAAATGCCTTGGTTCAAAACCTCGCAAGTATACAAATATAGTAAAGAGTCACCGAAACACTCGGGGGCTAAACAAACAGAGAAATATAATGATTGCTTTACAATATAGTCATGGATTACAAAGAAGAAATATCTACAAGAAGAAACTAACTAGTCTTGATTCAATATGTCATCAAGAGTAACCCTGTTTTCCTCAGGAGCAGCACCAAGAAAATCGGCATAATGGCCATCGGCAAAAAAGTCGGCATCCATCCGAAGTAGGTCCTCAATCATTTCTTCGGCTATAGGCGTAACCTTCGTGTTAATCCTGTCAACACCAACTCTCCGCCGTTTTACTTTTTGGTGAACCTTCTCGACAACCTGGGTAAGGTCAAGCTTCGAGTGGCAGATTTGGAGCATGATAAGAGCAAATCTGGCGCCAGCTACTAGTTGAGCCTTGACAAAATCATGGATACTGCGAGCATCCTTGAACCTTTCCATCAATTCAGGAAGAGTTTTTGGTTGGACGTTCCGAGGAAACATGGAGTTGTAAACCATGGACAAGGTCTTGGTACAGAAGTCGAGGAAATCGCGAGTTTGAGAGGCGCGATCTTGAAATCTGACAATTTGGCGGGTCCTTTCCGGGGTAGCCCAAAACAAAGAACCATGGTCCAGGGAGAGATTAACAAGAAGGGTTGTCCTAGCATTCACCCTCTCTTCCTCGGCAGCAGCATCAGTAAAGGCACCTATCAAAACAAAGAAGTGGAAACCTTCAAGAAACAATAGTATGCAGATAAAGGATATCAGCGGATGAAACAGGCATACCCGACATATCTGCACTGGCTTCATTCATTAATTCGAGCATGAAATTTTCTCGAATAGTCGCCTTTTCAGCCTCGGAAGCAGCAATTTCCTTAGCAGCCACGGCCTCGCGAGCTTGTTGAAGAGCAATTTTTTCGGCTTCAGATGACTTACGAGATTGCTCCATCATCACAAGTGTTTGCTTCTTCGCATACTGAAGTTGTTGCCGAAGTTCATCCAGTTCTTGCGACAAGGTATCGTCGACAGGAGCGGTATCACCAAAAGCTCTCCTCGCGCGGGAAGAAGAAGGCGAAACATTGGAAGGAGCAGAAGATGGAGTATAGTTATCAAATATCAACTGAAAAATAAACAAGACAACATCAAACAACAAGCAAAGATAGAAGTTTTCATTAATCTCTTGGAATAATTACAAGGGCATTTCAGTGGAGCTAAGGAAGTACGTGTCGCCAAATGACTACTTTGGCGACAGAAGCAAAAGAAACAGAAAGAAAAACAGAGGCATGCAACTAGACCTCCGGCCTCGAGGAGCTAGGAGTCGAAGCTGGCTTGATCCCCAGATACGCCAAGATCTTCTTCGTGTTGGGCTTGGCCGCCTTTATCAGCGACCTCCATCTCGACTGCTCTACCTGGCTGGTGTCGCCAACCTTCATCCAATTAAGCGTCTGTTGGCTGTCAGCAACCAGGGCAACAGTACTCTCGACAGCAACCTTCATATTCTCCTGACGCATCTTCAATCCCAGGTCTTCCGACGAATTGAAAAGCTTGGCAAGGGCAAGGAAAGTCGAAGGTTCCTCTTTCTTCGGGAAGAAGTAGGGGAATAACGCCGACAAACTTGCACTGGCATTGGCCACGCCTTCACGAATTTCGCGCCCATGGAACTCCAGAAGAGAAAGTGCATCAAGGAGAGGGTCATTGACGGGATTCTCCAGATCAAAATCTTGGTTTGTTTGGGCTGCCACACAAAACAAAGAACCATTAGTCAAAAACCAAGAAACAGGAAGTACAATAGAAGGGGTTGATGATATTACTCAGCGTACGTCGACTTTGCGACTTCGTACGCTTGATGATCTCTTGTTCACGCACAGTTTGTGCAGTTTTCTGCTCATCTAAGGCAGATTCGGCATCTTTGAGCCTTCTCTGCAGTTCCTCGACACTAGCAGCTTTCACCTTGGCTTCATCAACCTCGGCCCTGGCTTTGCTAGCAGCAAGTTCAGCTTTCTTGCGAGCCGCCTCACTTTGCTCGAGTTTTTTAGCAAATGCGTCGATACGTTCGTTGGCCTCTGAAAGTTTTTCTGTCGAGATATGAAAAAGAAAGAAAAGAAAGATCAAAAAATAGCGACGAGCAACAGGAATAGAAAGTCAGTGCAAAATAGCAAGTATAAAAGTCGTTACCTTCGGCTCAAGCAAGATATTCACGGTACCCAATAAATTGGGACCCGATGCGGAGAAGATCCTTGATCATAGGCTGTTCAGCGTGAACACAAGAAGAGAAACATCGGCATGAAAAAGAGAAAAGGTGTGGAAAAATAAAATAAGGAAAATATAGATGCTCGGCACTTACATCATCTAAAAGCAGTAGTCGACGAACTGCCCAACCGAGGGGCAGAATCAACAATCTTTTCAACCCTTGCCCTTTTTGGTGAAGGGACACGGGGCTTGATGGCGGAGTAGTGGTGACGACGTCTTGTTGAGGAGGCGACGTTTCTTCTCCTTCAACTAGCGTGTCCGAGGCAAGTACAAAGACGTGATGTGCTTGTTCGAGGAGCCACGTCGAATCGGTACTTCTTCCTCCTCATCACTGATTGATCAAAAAATCAGCAGTATAAAAAGCACGACAAGATAAATATTTCGAGTACAAAAATATAGCGAGATAGGTGACTTACGAGCTGATGAGGGATTCAACATAAGGATCGTAAGCTGCCCTCGGATTAGAAGGACCAGCTTCTTCAGCCTTAGAAGTGCCAGAATCCTCGGCATCATGCCTTTTCCTTTTGTTCTTTGGGGAAACTGCAGGAGGAAGGGATTGCGTCGATTCATCGGCCTCGCATTCAACTTCCTTTTCATGGGAAGCCGCAGATTTGTGGGAACCCGCGACTTCACTTTCAGGAATAGAAGAACCTCGGGGTATCTTCGGCAACGATGCCTGCTTCTTCGACTTCTCCATCCTCGGGAAGAGGAGGAAGGGAAGTCATAGTAGGATGGTTCTGCAAGAAAACAGCGACAAAAGAAAAATTAGAGTGACACAAATACAATGAGATGCAGGCAAATTCGGAACAAGATAGAAACTCGAGAAGGCAAAATACCTTGGGGAGAGGATTGGCGGAGCTGTATGGTTCCACGCGACAAGCGGAAGGAATAGGATCCTTTTTTGCCAAGCGGGAAACTCTTCGGATCAACTTCTCCAAGTCCTTTGCAGAAAGATCGTCGGAGATTCTATTGGCGTCGTTTTCACCGTAATACGTCCGTAGGGGATTTTTGCGAGCCCGAAGAGGCTGCACCCTAATCCTAAGGAAGTAGGCGATGATTTGAACACTGCAGACAGTTCTTTGCCTCGAATGTTTTGCGGTGATGGATACGAGACATGAGTGCCTCTGTCGCCTTTTTCTCTTCTTCGGAAACTTCGGCATCCCAGGAGCGGCGGCGTTGGATTCTGGCACTTCCGTCGAAAGGAACTATGTTGTGTTCAACGGAGTTGGCGCTTTCTTCGTGAATGTAGAGCCATCTCTTGCGCCATCCTTGGACAGAGTCAGGAAACTTGACGTCGAAGTAATCGACATCAGTGCGGACACAGATAACAACGCCACCTATGTTATAGGTGACGTTGTGAGAGCCATTGCGGCGGAGGCAGAAAATACGCTTCCACAGAGCCCAATTAGGAGGGACTCCGAGGAAGCATTCGCAAAGGGTGATAAAAATAGAAATGTGGAGGATGGAATTGGGAGTCGGTTGGTGCAGTGAATCCCATAAACAAAGAGAAGACCGCGGAGAAAATCATGAATTGGGGTAGAGAGGCCACGGATGAGATGATCAACAAAACTAACCCGATACTCCATTGGAGGGTTGGGGTAGCTTTCTTCGCTGGGGAAGCGGATGGCGTCCTCCTTCTTCATGAGGCCAAGCCTTTTCAGCGTGTTGATGTCCTGGTTGGAGATTTTGGATCTTTCCCACTCAAGATCTTCGGTGGCCATCTTGGATTCGGGAGTGCTGTGGCGAGTGAGTCGCGTGCGCGGTGGCATCAACGGCAATGGGCAAAGCAATGTTCGTAAATGCGGAAGCTCGGAGAGATTTGGGCGCAGGAGAAGTTTTGCAAAGAGGAACAGACGAGCGGCGCAAGCAAGGGGATGAACGGAGGTTGAAGAAGGGTTTATATAAGAATCGGGTGAAGCAATTGCACCGGTGGATGAAACAATCGTGGGGTGAGAATAGATCTTCTAGATACAAGGGCAACAAAGTATTTTTACTGAGATAGGCGTTACCGTACGTGCGCCAGAAAAAGCGGAGGACGTGTGTCCCCCACTTGCACGACGTGTCAACGTGGTGGAAGCAATGGACCCACAGGACAGTAAAATTCACGACTACTTGTCAAGGATGAAGTAAATTTGATTAAGTGAAGAATGTCGACAAGGAAGTATTCAGAGATTGGCGACAGGATGAAATATTCAATACTTCGGGAGCCTTTGATCAAATACAAGTTTTTGCCCAAATGCTCGGGGCTACTCCGACAAAAAGTAAAATTTCGAGTATGACAATATAGAAAATGTTGAGCCTACAACCAAGCACAAGTTCTTGGCTGTAGCCTCGGGGAGCTACTCCCATCGGAGCTGTTCGCGCACCCGAGAAATATAAAAATAAAGAGAGAGAAGAAGAAGAGGAAAGAGTTCATATTGCGAAATAATGACAAAATAGTGACAAGGTGGAATAAAATGTTGAGCCTACAACCAAGCACAAGTTCTTGGCTGTAGCCTCGGGGGCTACTCCCATCGGGAACGCTGTTCGCGTGCCCGATGAAATTAACAAAGGAAAAATAGAAGAGCAAGAGAGTATATTTCGAGTTATAATTAACTCTACATATACTCCCATCGGGAGAACAATATAAGTCATATTTGACTCAATAAAATGTGCCATTCCAACAGCCGGAAAAGCACTCGACAATATATTCTCGTAACGCCAAAGTTGCGATCAATTTCTCGAATGCCGCAAATTTGCGAAGGTAAGACCCCGTAATCCATTCTCGCCGGGCGTGGCATCGCCAAAGACTGCGTCACATTTTTACTTTTATCCGTATCAACAGATACGAAGAAAAATCCTAACGGACGCGTTAGGTACCCGATAAATTTGATCGGGACTCGACAGAATGGTAAGACCTTAAGCGGCACTCGTCGAAGTTTACACCAGTATCCCGAGATCATGTCCAGGGACGTGATTTTGAAGTAGGTTTTTGCGGATTGCCACTAGAGCAGTTAACTAGTACCTGATCCGTCAGATGAACTAGCCCCAATTACCAATATCCCTGTACAATATAGAATTTTATGAGAAGAAATATAGAAAGATTAAGGTTTTCGGGTAAAAATAAACAGTGGAGATTTTCCCTGACTTTACAATTCAAGCAAAATCTCGGGGGCTACTGACATAGGCATCCCAAATGGGCCTGCCGAATATAGTACCCGGGGTTTATTGAAGGCCCACTACCCGAAGAATAAGAAGATTCGGGAGCCCAAGATGCGTTTAAGGAAGAAATAGAGTTGTAATAGGAAGTGTTGTAATCTGGCGGGATGAGTTAGAAACCGTCCCGAACTCTGTAAACTTGTACAACACGAATCCTTCGACTCCACCTCCTATATAAAGGGGGAGTCGAGGGACGAAGAATCAATCGAATCATTGTCTGCAAACCCTAGTTTTCATAGTCGTCGAGTACTTTTCGGCTGAAACCTTCGAGATCTACTTACCCTCTACTTCTAACTAAACCCTAGCCTACAATCCATAGGCATTGACAAGTTAATCCCTTGTCACTCACTCACATCTCGTACAAGATCACCAAGAGTATCCCCTCGCTTGTCGAGTATGGTATTCTTTCTTCCACTAATGATCACCAGAACCAAGATGCCGAAGCTGAACACATCTGTCTTCAGTGAGTAAATTCCTTGAGATGCATACTCCGGGGCTTTGTAACCACTGAAAGGTGCAAACACAAGAGATCAAAACTGTAATATTCGAACATCTGAAAACAGATGATGGAACCTGTAAAGATTTATACATTAGGCAGCTCCTACCTAGTGCCCACAACCCTGCTTGTACGCTCTTCTGCTACCTCTGAACTCAGTGTTCTAACTGACCCAAAATCAGAGATCTTCGGGTCCATGTTATAGTCCAAGAGTATATTACTCGGTTTCAAGTCCCTATGGACGATCCATAACATGGAGTCTTTGTGCAGGTAAACAAGCCCCTCTATTATCCCCTTGATAATCTTGAGTCGCTTAGACCAGTCTAGCAATGGCCCTTTAATTCTGTCTGTAAAATGTTCAAATAATTATTATCTCTTAGATAAAAATAAGTGCAACTTATATTCTGCTCTGAACCAAACTACGATAGTTCCAAACTGAAACTAGAACTACTGTAACCTTAAATTTAGCTGTCCGCGTTCTGAATTCCTGCACATATTTATTAGGAATTAAATGGATTGGATGTCTGTCCTGACGAGCAAAAGAAAGTGGGAGAGTTATATGATGAATTGGTTCGGCAATAGCAACTGGTGCTAACAGGATATATGTGGTTAAGCTGTCACTCAGTTAATAAGGGCTTGCTGGCAATGCATTCATCACAGGACATGTGACAAGCATTTTCGAGAGGGTATGCATGACCACCGTCCATTAGTACATAACTTAGTAAGAGGTTTCTGATATTGTCTCAATAAGTACAAGCAGTTTGTTTTCATTTGTCTTAGGGACACTTCGATTCACAGGATTTTTTTCTCGATTCCTGAAAGAATTAATATGTTCACTCTAAAATACATGTGAACCAAAAAGGCCTTTAGTGAGCAAAAAATAATTATGATCATAGGGAAAATGTACCATATATGTGACGGTCCAGGGCACTGTTGTGCATAAACTCATAGACTAGAACCCTTTCTTTCCCATGGATGCACCACCCTAGTAACCTAATCAGTTTGGTATGCTGAAGCTTTGCAAGCTGCAATTCACTGTTGAAACTAAATATTGCTGCGTGCTCATCAGCTCTCTTGACGGCAACCATAAGTCCGCTGGGTAACTGACCCTGCAATGGTTACTAACAGAGTTGAAATAACATTCTCACAACAAATCAGGCAAGACAAGGATGACATGCATTAACTTTATTAGTTCATTTTTATGTTGGCATATATTTACCTCATAGACAGTACCAAATCCACCACAGCCAAGTATTTTCTTTTCTGAGAAATTGTTTGTAGCATCCACGATCTGGAAGAAGCTGAACTTTGTGAATCCCGTACAAGCCACTTCTATACGGGTACAAAGGTCCATGAGTTCTTCGATGTCGAAGATTTTCTGTTCCTGCGGGTCCACTTTTCCTGGCTCATCGATAATCTATCCTTGTCAGTTGTTACTGATGGAATTCCAAAAAACATTGAGATGACTACAAATTATAGAGAGGATGTTACGGTTTGTTTTTTTGCACCGGTCATTGACTTCCTAGTTAGGGGCTTCTATGTGGAAGCTCACCATGTTATGAAAGCAAATGGAGATTGTAATACAAGATGACGTCCAGCAACATATTGACAATGTTACTACAGTGGCATCACATTTTTCATGTGGTTCATAATGGATAAATATGTGCTAAAGGGAATTTCTTGCTAGAGAACTAAAAGTTCAAAGGCTGTAACGGCATATGTTTACTTCCGTCTTCTAATTGACCAGTCTGTATTTTCCATTTTGCTCTATCTATATGAAATGCAGGAACACCCTGCCCTGTGACAAGGTTATTAAAAAAATTGAGCACGTGACATTTATGTGACACAATATTTGATCATGGAAAAGTATGCACATATGAAAAAAGTTACATACAGATCCTTCATATGGAGATTTTGTGTTCTCTATTTTGCAAAAAAACATGAACAGTAGGGCGTTGCAACTGCTCAGACATAAGTACAGAACAAAGAAATACCCAAATCGTTGAAGCAAACAACATTGATTATGAAACTTTAATCTATCAGTTTTCATATCTGAGTCCATGATTGAGTCTCGGACATAAGTACAGAACAAAGAAATACCAAAATCGTTGAAGCAAATAACATTCATTATGAAACTTTAATCTATCAGTTTCCATATCTGAGTCCATGATTGAGTGCATTAGGAAATCCATAGAAGCAATTACTTACCTACAAATGGCTGGTCCCTAGGAGTGCAAACCTCAGTAGCTGCTTGAACGTGTATTTTGGTGAACTCCAAAGTTGTTGCGGGAAACCTAAATATACGTAAATCTTATCATTACCATACCTATACATCATCCACCAATGCTTTCAACAGTCCTTAAAAAGTGGAAAAATCATACATTTTAGTCCGCATAACAGACGAACTTATGGCATGGTTACATAACTTGAGCTTCACAATGATTCAACTTAATTAAGAAGGAAAAAACCAAGCTTACTGTGATATAAGAAATTTGATAAAACATTGTATACTTTAGGTCATACAAATTAGCTCAGTGATCTGATGTACATCCCTACACTAAAAACATTTCCTCCGTCCAAAATGTAAGCCTTTTAAAGAAGGCTTGCATTTAGGAATGAAGGTAGTACAGTTTACATATAGGTCGCAAGTGTAACAGGTAGCTCCAAACCAAAACTGCTTCCATGATATAAACCAAGTGGTAGACACTAGTCAACCAACGCTCAACAATCATCTAGAAGTCACTTGCCACTTTGTCAGCATACCAAGCATTTAACCTTCCACGTTGCTATATTTGGTTAAGAAGACTTCAGTTTTAAATAACAAACGATCACTACTTGACTAGTTCTCTGGGTAATAAATTAGTACATGGTAGAAAAATTATCTGACCTGATGTTACGATTTGAACCATCTGTGACTACACTGAGCACCCCCTCATCAGCCTGCAGAACAAGGATAGCAAAAATTCCAATAAACAATTTGGTGTATTATCTGCAATTGGCATTCTCGAAAAAAAATTTATCTGCAATTGGACCAAAATTCAGAAGCAACCACGCCCAGGCTAACTTGAGCAGATCAGTTCAATCGAATTTTATAATTAAAACGCCATAAAGTAAGTGGTTTTTTTCTATCACAGGCTTCAGTTTTGGCATGAACTTCGCATAAGCATGCACCAAATTTTGGTACTACTAACCTTGGTATGGCGATTATTTGCAGAAGAGTTGTCGACAAGCGCGATGAGGGGGATGAGGCGGATGAACATGTCAATCTCGTGCTGCGCTGCGTGGAGCTCGTCGGCCATCCGTCCGCCCAGGAGCAGGCGGCGGAGGTAGCCGCAGTCCTGGCACGCGCTGACGAGCGCGTAGCACCGCCGCAGCGCGCCGCCGAGCTGCTCCAGCGGCCGCCTGGTGGCCTCCCGCCGCATCAGCTCTGCCATCTCCAGCTCCTGCAGCAGGCCGCCGACGAGCTCCACGTGCTGCGCCAGCCGCACGCACGCGTCCCGGTGGCGGCGCGCCGCCAGGGCGGCCTGCACCACCATGGACACCAGCCCGAGCGCGTCCACGCCCACCAGCTGCACCACGTTCGAGGCCTGCCCCAGTGCGCCCCACAGCGTGCTCGCCATGCTCGCTGCTTCCGGCTCCTGCACGCTACAGCCTCTCCCTGGCGGCCAGGTCTCGTCGCCGCCATTGACGGGCGCGGGCGCGACACATATCTATTACTGAGCTTGCGTTTGGCAGACACTTTGACTGGGTGCCACATTTCTTATTACCTTTTTATTTTCCAGGAAAACTGGTCTCGGTTTCTCGCAATGCAAAGCCCGGCCCGGCCCATTTAGCCCAATCCAGCTTTTACTTTGACATAAGATGATGTTTTTTCTCCACCACCTGAGCGGCCCGATGAGGCCGTCGATGCCGTGCTGCTCTTCGTTGCGGCGCGGGGCGAAGAGGTCCACCCACCACCCATTGTTCTCGTTGGCGACCGATGTTGGATCCGCGCGCTTCTCTGGGTTCAAACGGCGATGCTGAGCCCTGATCTCGTCTAACCACCGGTCAGTCCCCGGTACGGATGCCGACGTCTTTGACGGCCATCTTTCAGCCTCCGCTCCTCGGTAGGTGCACGTCCAGCGGTAGAGAATAGCATGCGACGTACAACACCCATGCCTGGGTGACGGTGAGGCTTCCGCGCCCGAATCCGTTGGCGGCGAGGATGCTGCGGCAACCGCTCGACATTGTTTGCATGTGGGGAGGAGAGGGATTATATTGGAGTTTCGCCATAATATTTTGGCCGAAATTCGGCGAGTCATCGGTGAAATGTGTTGGTGGGAGGTGATGTTTTTTCTAACTGCCAGCGCGTTGACCATATACAAATTGGCATGTAAAATGCCTCCAAAACTTTATATATATATATATATATATATATATATATATATATATATATATATATATATATGGAAAATAGTGGGCTACCATGGGTGATAGCTATGCACCTTCATCCAGCCATTTATCTGCTCTATAGAGAATTTTCGACCGTAGATGTACTTCACACCGTTAGTCCTTCCCGTTAGCCACTTTCCTCTCTTTCCTCCACCTAATAACAAACCCACCCGACACCTCGTTTAAAAAAAAGAAACACCCACACGGTTCACTCCATCCCCATTCCCCACCACCGCTACCAGTCCTCCCTGACATCCCGACGACGGCAAGCCCCCCGTGCAGCCGCGCTGCACCACCCATGCTCTGCCCAACCAGCCTCAGCGCGCCGCTCCATTTCCTGGCTCCAGGCCGCACCGTACAGACGCCGTGCTACCTTGCCAAGGAGCAGGTGACGGTGGAGGCCGCTGCGGCGGAGATGTGGTTCCTCACAGCCACACGCGCCGGTCAGGACACTTCATCCCTGCGAGTCAGATGGTGGAGGTGGGGCTGCGGGATCCAAAGTTTCTAGCCCGGCCGCTCAGCCCCGTTTCAGCCCCTGCATGGAGCCCCCACCCGGCCGACCGGTTCCATCCTGATCCATCTTCGCGCGAGACTCCTTGCAGTTTTTTCGATCTAAATTTGCTTCACCTGGATTTTTCCGATCTGGCATTTTTCTTCACCATTTGATGCAATCGGGGTCGATGTTGATTTTTGTGGACATGGTGTGTTCCAAGTCTAGATCCCGTGGAAAGTCATGTTAATTCTCGCTGTATTCTTCGATCCAGATCTTTTTTTCATCTACGTTTACTTCACAGAGAACATGGGAAGTTGCTTCGCAGGTGGTGGCGACCGAGCTGCCAGTGGGGTTCTCCTGGCTAGATCTGGCCGCCGTGCTCGATTCCGTGTTTGGTTGCTCCGGCTGCACGGCGGCGGCGGGCCGCCAGGGGATGGTTCGGTGCCAGCGGCTGGCTGTTTTCAGTTTTCCACTGTTCAACCATCGTGTGTTCTTTTTGTACGCCAGCGCCAGGAGATGGATTTGTTCCTCACGCCGCCTCCTTTTGCTATCCATCCATGGCGTTTAACCTTTCTTCTCTCCTCTCTGAGTGTTATTGTTTTCTCCGGATGAAGTCGCCCAGCTCATCTTTTTTTCGAACTCTTTGTTGGACTTCTGGTTTGGTTCTTTGAGCTGGAAAATTAAGATGATATTGTTTGGTGCACGGCATGAACTATGAAGAACTATGGACAAACTTCACCGGCTCGTTCAGGGAATTGGGTCAATGTTGATTATGTGTAAACTTTACAATGAAAAAGTTTTATTTATCTCGTAATTTTGTTCCACCCATTCCATGTACGTTAGTTTTTTACAGAAAGTTTTCAGTCCAAGTTTTTCTACAGAATGGTTTGACTTTCTTGTCGATTCTCTGAATAGTAGTACTGCATTGAGTGCGTTTTTAATTTGCAAGGAAGTGTTCCCAGATTTGTGATTCAATTTTTTTATAAGCTATAGTTCTCCAGATTAGATTTTTTTTTCATATTATTTTTTGTTCAGTAGGTGCCCTTGCGAGGAAGGAGAATTAGGGGAGTAGGCAAGCCCGAGGAATTTTTTTCGATGTAGATCCCATGTTCATTTAACTAAAGGGTGAACTTTATGAGAAAATTTTATGGGAAAAGTTGTGTTAATTAATCTTGTAATGTTTTCCGATCTGGATCCCATGTCCATCATAGAAATGTTTTTCCAATGCTAAGCTAGTTAATGGTGTATTGAACCGGACTTACTTAATTACACCGAGGGATGTTTTGCACTCCGAGCTGCACCTACACCTGCCCATCAGAAATAATATAATCTTGCAAGGACATGCCCCATGTCGCATGCCACAGAGAGCGCATAAAAGATTCCGACAGACGGGTAACGGGGACTCACGGAAAGCACGAATCATCGCAGGCGATCCAACGGCCAGTAGCACGTGCGTAGCTATCACCCCGGCTAGAAAATCCGCGTCGATATATATATATATATATATATATATATATCGACGCGGATTTTATAACCGGGTGGCTAGCTGTGCACACCGGCTCAGCCGTTGGATATAGGGAGCTTGATTGTGACTTGGGGTCTCTGGGTACTTCACATTGTTGTGAGCAGCTAACGCCGGCATGCACCTCCGTCAAGAACGCATGGACTTTATATGGCTGTAAAAACGTTACGTGTAGTGTGATGCAGTTTGGTGCAGCTAGAATTAGCGCATGAGGCTGGTAGCCAAAGATATAGAAAGTGTCAAGAGCATCCACTCGTTAAAATTGTTGGCATTAGCCTACACTCCTTGTTCTGTCGGGATGCCTCTGTTCATTGTCATATGCCTGTATCGTATGTTTCGCGATGCTAAGTTAGAAACTATGCATCTGCCGTCGCAACGCGCGGGTGTACTGAAGTAGACCTGCTGTAGTTTCAACCATGAACGGCTTGTGGTAACCTGCTTCGACGGACGTAGAAATATTTACTGGCAAGGGCGCCTCTCCTTATCTCGTCAGCCCTTTGCTGCCTACCAAGTTGACCTTGCTTGCACGAGCAGGTGGAAGGGGCGATACAACCAGCAATCGACTGGGGGATCAATGGCCATGGCGGATGAATGCGCCGGCGAGGGGTAAACTTACTATATTGTGATATTCTGCAGTCAGTAAATTCCTTTCTTGCGTTTCTGAGGTTTAACATTGTGATTATTTGTTTTTTCCATGAAGCGTCCCGGTTGGCCCCTGCCTGCCATCTTCGTGGAACTACGGGGCTGTAGAGAAAGCACTGCGAGAATCTGCAAACAAAGGAGGCAAGTGCATCTTTCTACCAACGGAGGGCCAAGTTTTCCAGACGCTGGAAGAAGCATACGAGTTCTTCAATATGTATTCCTGGGAAGTTGGATTTGGAATTCGCTATGGCCGTAGCAGGATGAATGCGGCCAAGAAAAAGTCCAGGCAAGACCTTATTTGTTCCTGCGAGGTTTGCATCTGAACCTGACTGTTTATCAGATATATCCTGTGCCTATGAATAACCTGTGTTCCTCGATTTTTCCCATGTTTAGATCAGTAGATCCGACGGGCTAACACTTGTTCGATGTACCAGGGTAGGGACAACGGAGAGATGAGCCGATCTGCTAGGTGTGATCGCCTCGCATATCGTCGATGTCGCGAGCAGACGATGAATCTTGGTATGTTAAACGTTTCGCGAACAACACAACCACCCTATGTCAGTTTCTTGTGGGGAGAAACGGCGCTGGACATCGCACAGTAGGATAGACGGCAGCACACGGGAACTTATTCGTCATCTGCGTGGTAACAATGTCCAGCTATCTAGGGTTTGTTCAATTGTAGGGTCAGTTCACCACAACGATTCGTATGTTCCATTTAGCCGGCAGTCCGTCCGTACGCTATGTGCGAAGTTAGCACAGGAATCCATAGAAGGTGACATTGCAAAAACACTAGAAGTATTTGCTAGGATAAAACAGAGGGACCCAGGGTTTATTGTTGCTATGGATCTAGATGACAAGAACCGAGGTAGGTCTATGTTATTCGCACACGGTTCTAGCATAATGGACTATGCATCTTTTGGAGATGTTGTCACGTTTGATACAACATATAGAACGAACCTCTAAAAACTAACTATTGGGTACTTCGTCGGTGTCAACCACCACTTCCAGAGTATAATTTTTGGTGGTGTACTACTGACTGAAGAAACAACAGAGGCGTTCAAATGGACCTTCCGCAACTTTGTTGTGGCTATGGGTGGGCAAGCACCGCAGACTATGTTGACAGGTTAGTTTTCCTCGTATGGCATAAGTAACAGAGTACGTCCAGATGTTTTTAGTGCTAGATTTGTATTCACATCTTTACTAGTAACCGCTGTCTTTTGTTATACCAGACCAGTGCCATCAGATGAGGGTGGCTATTGACTCTAAGCTGCCAGAAACCCGGCATAGGTGGTGCAAATGGCACGTCCTTCGGAGAGCTAAAGAGTCACTGGGTGCTGTATACAGCAAGAACTCTGTTTTCAAGAGAGAACTTCACGAACTGCTTGATCAAATTGTTGACTCCGAAGAATTTGAGACTAGGTGGGCAGAGATCGTGACCGGCAATGGTTTGGGTGAGAATGAGTTCTTGGCCAGGGCATATGAAAATAGAGAGATGTGGGCGAAGCCTTTTTTTACGGATACATTTTGCGCCGGGATGACTAGCACACAACGGAGCGAGGGCGCCAACCATGTTCTGAAGACTTACATACCTCGATCGGCACCGATGCATTTGTTTGTTACGCAATATGATCGGTTAATTACAGACCGCGTGGCAGACGTGGGTCGAGAAGAGCACGCTACTAAACAGGTTCATTTTTTAATCCCCAACATTTTTTCTGTTCACACACATGTGGTTTTTGTGTTTGGTTTTGCATGTATAATTTATACTCCGGTTCACGATCAACTATAGGATACTGATAATTGTATCACGTGTGTCTCCCTTTATTAGGTGAACTTCCTCCTTAGAACCGGGGTGCCAATTGAGAAACATGCCACACTCGTGTACACCCGAGCAATGTTTGAGCGTTTTTTTAGGGAGCTTTTCCTTTCTGGTGCTTTCCTGTGCCGGGAGAGTGAAGAAGCTAACAAGTTTGTGGTTACATATGTCTGCTCCACAAGCTCCACTGGATTTGGCAGGAGGGAGTTCATTGTTAAGTGTAATGAAGGAAGAACCAATTACTGGTGCACTTGCAAATCGTTTGAGCATTGTGGCATGCCGTGCAGGCATGTACTGAAGGTATTACTATCTTGTTTAATCCCATGACAGTTGCCAGCCAGTCGTTTCCCCTTTTTAATTTTTGATGTATCCAATCTGTTCCATCCGCAGGTGCTGGTGCACACTGGTACAACTGAGCTTCCTGCTGGACTGGTCACTAAGAGGTGGAGCACCGCTGCTAGGGACGGTGCGGTGTGCACTATTGTTGGTTACGGCGACGCTGCAGCCCTAGGAGCTGATGCCGCTTCCATGCACGGGATGTTGCATGCTGCGGCAATGGAGCTCATTGGCATGGGCACTACTTCTAGGCAGGCATTTGAGTTGGCTATCGATTACATCAGCCATGCAAAAGCGGCCTTGTTGGCTATTACTGTCAAGAACCCAGTCCAGAGTCATTTGGATGCTCAGAGTGCACCCGCAGAGGGCGCGGAAAAGTTAAAATTCGACCCGGCCATAGCAGCACCACCCCGAGTTCGTTCCCGGGGCAGGCCTAAAGAGTTGAGGTACAAGTCCCCAATCGAATCACCAGGGTCGCGCAAACGACCTTTTGCAGAGAGCACTCGTGTCCCCGAGGGTGATCGTCCCAGGAGGTCTACACGTTTCCTAAAAACAGGTGCTTACATGGTTGAACACTGCGGTTCGTGTGGATCTACGCAGCACCTCACATCAGAGTGCTCTGTTAATGTCGTGCAAGAGGAGTTTACTGCTACAAGGAGGAGATGCAAGAGCTGTGGTGAAGTCGGCCATAACCGTTCAACCTGCGGACGAAAGTCAACGTACACTCCGAAGATGTAGCTTATCAGCCTGTAGGAACGATTTGCTGCATACCCAGCCATGGTGGATTTTATGTATTTTCAGTTGAGCCTGCCCCTTTGTATGTTGTAAATAGTTTTTGACTTTGGAGGTGTTTGTAATGGAGTTTGGAGTGTATGACTTCCCTTTTCAAAAAAAATTCGATGCATTTCATAGATGCACTTTTGTTGTTTTGTGACCATACATCGTATCATCTCTTCAGCGATTATTTAAATTGTCTTGTTCCTACATCCATTTACCGCGTCTTCAGCGAAAAAGATTTGTGTAGGGTTGGAAAAAAAATCGGTGGAAAAATGCCAGTCTTGGTAAGGAGAAAACGGGGCACATTTGTTTTGCAACGGCTACCTGTCACTTCTGAGCTCATGTCCAGGGTTGCTATAAATACGAGCACATATGCGGATCGTGTTGAACAGAAAGCAGTTCATCCTTTTGGTTAGCAGCGTCCCACCTCCTTCCTCTGAAGGGTTTGAAAACAGCACATCCGTGCTCAGGTTATTGGTAGTTCCTATCTTTGGCCTAGATGTCAAGCATGTCTGCCACTGCATCCGGGAGCAGTACAGCATATCTGGGATTTTCAAAATTTTCCTCACATCGCGGGAGTCGGCGGATCTGTGGAGATCTGGGACGACTGAGAATCCGGGGAGGCTATTCCTGAAGTGCGGCATGGAAAAGGTATTGTATTAGATCTTGAACTCACGCTGCTTAGGCAGATGAACTGTACTATACATCATTTCACCGATGCGATTCATTACTTCTACAGAGATGCAAGTTCTGGTTCTGGGAAGATGAGGTGAGCGCACGATCAACCAGAGGCTTCAACGGTCGTAGGGAGCTTGATTCCCCTAACCAAGACGGCCATGTCCACTCATCGAAAGTTGTTCAGGGAATCAAGGATTTGCAGACGGAGCTGCTGCTTATTCGCTTTGCTGTAATAGCCCTTGCTCTTGCCGTCGTCTGGCTGGGGAGTAGGGTTTGATTTGTTCAGCCCATGGTTTAACGCTGGAACCATTCAGATGCATGTACTTTGTGTTTTTAGCGGTTACATGCGCACTATAAGTTATTTGCACCTCACCGATGTGGTATCTAATCTACGCAAATAAACAATATGCAAACATGTCTTGCTGCTGATAGTGATTGCCACAGGAAACCAGAGTTAAAAGTTCAAGTGCACTGGTTATTTGTCCAAATCAAACATGATCACGCCATAGCTAACACATTCAACGTGCTAAGTACATTGATACATTCTAGCAAACCGTCCATATTGGTAGCACATCTGATCGACAAACACTGCCCAGTGTCGAAATAGATGTTATCACATGGACGGTCAGGCCAAATATGCAAACGCATGCGACGGCAGGGCATTGCGCCCTCCTTGGTTGTTCACTCCTCCGTCGCCTCCCTCATCACTGACATACCCTGCGCGCTTGTCCTCCTCCATGGTGACGCCTTCTGCCTTTCTCTTCCTTGACAACACCTTTTTCCCTTTCGGGGCGGTTTTCTTGGTGATTGAATAGGCTGATATGGTCCCCTTGTACACGAATGTCAGCTTGGCTAGATAGATCGTTTCTGGACAAACGGGCTGCAATTCGTAATAAGCACGTTAGTAACAGCCGCGGCCACATAAGAAATGCTTGGCAAAAAGAGATAAGCAGTTTGTCTTCAGAAAACTTACCAAGAATTGGTTAGGCTTTGGAACACTGAAGAAGGCTGTGCTAACTCCAGTGTCGGGCCTGCGGAAAGAGTAAATTGATTTAGATTATAGGTTTTCGCAAACAATATTAGTACCAAATCACATCTTTCCCCTATATTTACTGTATTGACGGCAGTAGTGCAAAGTAAAGCTATAACTGTATGGGGGAATGATCATAGTAGGGCCGATCAGGCTGTATACCCGTGCATAATGTGTTGTTTCTTCAATGCAACGTCATAAACCCATTGGATGTCGGGGATCCGCCTGTTTGTCAGGTGCTTGATGTGAGATACTGCAAATGAGGTAAGCTTCTCCATTGTGGGTCGGAAGAAATCCAACACATCAGAGTGCGGTGTCCCGGACACGGCTGGGTGAACCAGGTGTGTTGTGCACTTCAGCATGTCAACTGAAACTGAAGCCCACCCTTGTTCAAATTTGATCATAGCCACCACCTGATCATTACCAATGCAGTGTTTGCAGCATAAGAACAGTAATTCATTTCCACACGCGGTGCGTAATACATGCTTGGTCATCATGTTGAGGTCTAATAAAAAGTGTTCTAGTTTCTTACCCTTCCGCAGTTGGATATGTCATAATGGAAATGTGGTTGTAGAAAAATTTCTTCACAATCATCTACATTTGAACCGTCGCTCATCACCTTATCCTGCATTTAGTGGACAATTTTTCAGTCAGAACTCCACCCACCTGGCTAGATTCATTTGTCATATAAGCATAGCAAGGGAATGAAAAAACCAACAATTTTTCGGGGATTCTATGGAGGATCAGAGGACTAACCGCCCACATGTGCATCACGTAGTGGACGTTTCCATCAGTTTCGGCCCGCTTGTCTGCTTCGTCGTTCCGCAGCACTCTAACCACAACATTCTCCATTTCTTCAGACATTTCTTCCCTGAGCTGTAGCATTCGCTTGATGTATATGCCATCCACTGATACCATGGGAGGGTCTCTGAACTCAATCCATACCCTGCATGATCATAAGAATGCGCATTAAGGAATTAAAGCCAAAACATACTGGCAATGAAAGTTGGGACCTCTGTCCGTTAAGAAAAATTGTAGAACGATGTCTCAAACTTACTCTCGCAGGTCTGGCATAGTTGCATTGTGTACAAACCATGCGGCTGTGCCCTTCATGTGGTCCCTGAGGCGTTGGAACCTGTTTTGATCGCTGGTGGCTCTCCTTCCTCTCTTTGGTGCAGTTCCGTCGCCAAACATCCAGTTGAAGGTAATAGCCCTGTCAACGTCCGCGGACTCTATTGAATAAAAATGCATTGTTAGACAGGTGATAATGGATGCTGTGACATGGCATTTCTAAATCTCCTCACAAGCATTGGTTTCGAAAGATGGGACTTACTTTTTGATTTGGTTTTCTGTTCAGATTTCATAGTTTTAACCAGGTCTTCCAACTTATCACTCATGGCATCCATGGAACAGCTGAACTTTGCATCTGTCTCTGTCTTTGACTGAACAATAGTTGATGCAAGCTTGGTGATGCTAGTTGTGGCTTTGCTGAACGCCAACACAGCTAGCCTAAACTGTTCAGATGAATCTTTGATAGCTCGGAGTAACTCTGGATCTACTTTGGTTGTCTGCAGCCAACAAATTTAAAAAAAGGTAAGAACACAGAAACAACTGCGTATACGATCTCCCCAATAGGGATGTTTGCTCGTTGAACAGTTGTTGTAGATCTAAATCAAGAGAGTGCACCTTTCGATTAGGTATTACCTGCTCCCGTTCATCTTCCTGGAACAGAACCCTTGCAGTCGATGACTCAGGGAGGGGGCGCAGAGTTGATCTCGTTGACGGCACCTGATTCAGATTTGTAGTGAAGTCAACAATATGAGCCAGAACTTTGAGGGTGCTAAAAATGGTAGTAGATCAAGGCAGTCAAACAGATCTGATGGTTGCCGTATCGGCTAAACATAAGGAAAACAATTCATCGTTGAAATAGAAAAACAGCACAAAAGGAAATCACGGGCTGGGATGGGGGAAAACGAGATGCGCCACTGGGGTAGAAAATACTTACCGTCGACACAAAACTCCAGAATGCTAATTGCCACTGAACTGCCATTGAATCTTTGATTATGTTTGATGAAACGCTCCTGCCAAACTACTTATTTGAGCCCTTTCCACCTCCCTACAGGAATGCAATGAACGAGCTAGGCCACCTCCGTGTTCTTTATAGGCCTATAATCCGTGCATAGTTGGGGATGGCTGCACGAAAACAAATGGATGTGGTGGATGTTTTATCGTGGGGCATTTGTGTTCCTACTAGTGGGGGCTGTGGTGTAGGATGTCAGCTGCGGAGACATCCACAGCTCGTGCTCAATGTTTAGTACTACACCTTACAATTAACGCGGAAAGCAACTGTGAAAAACTGATGTGTCGTCAGTTTGTTGTCGTTTTTATCAAAGTCAAATGGTATTATATTATTTGTTCCAGCAACGGAAAATGGGACCATTCTCGTTACTTTTTAGATGGGTACGTACTCCTGTCTTTTCGTAAAACACAACTCTTGCGAAAAACAGGGGAAAAAGGCCTTCCAAAAAAGAACAACACATGCGCCTCTCACACACCTGGAATCCTCTGCTCCGGAATTCAGCCGGCGGCAGTTCGTCGCTGGGTGCAATATTTGTTGCCCGGCAGATGGCCTCCTGCACAGCCTGATACATCCCGACATATGGTCCATGCTGCAAACACGAAATGCATGTAGTTAGAAGGGTTAATGTAAAAGGATAGTTCAGTTATTAGATTAGTTTGCAGTGGTGCAGATATGTCAACCTACCTGAGAGCCACCGAGGACATTCGCGCATCCATCAACGCTGTTCATCACTGGGCTAAAGTTCAGGTTTGATCCTCTGATGGAACTGGAACCTTTGTCAAAGATGCTAACCTGAAGACATCGTCGTACATATGTCGTGAAGGAAATAATACTGGTTAAAATGTTGTATCTGAAAAAAACAGGTTATGCAGCTGCATTTTAAAGGTAGGTGAGCATTCTGTATGCATTTCCATGTCGGAGTTTTACGGTTGAATCAAATGCATCTTCCTGCAGTTCTAGTACTCATCAAACGGGTGTGTATTTTTTTGGAAACAGATCCGGTGAGTAGGTGTAGGGCGGAAGGTTTGCAATATGGTAAGTAGTGTTGAAAGCGGCCGTACCGTCTGACCGCACTGGTTGTTGGCTGCCGATGTAGGCGAGGAGAAGCCGAATCCGTGCAGCTCGAAGCCCAGACCTGCCGCCATTAATGATGTCTGCTGATGCTGTAGAAAGAGACAGTTTTAGACGACGAGTATTGCTAACTACAGAGCATACGAATTGGAGTAGAGAATAGACTTCATTGGTGGAGTTATTGTGAGCAAGACCTGGATGTCTGGCTGTGTGAACCCCAGGGCAGCGTTCAATGTGCTATCCCCACCTCCGTCCATTGCCAGCGCTTCAGCGGGATATCGCTGTCGACGAGGAGGGGGTTGCAGGTGGATAGGAGAAGGAAGAAGATGGCTGCGAAGGGGAGAAGCGAGTCAAATGAGGTAGGTGTGTTCCTCGCTTTATGTGGACCTTGCTTAAATGGAGGCTGACACCCACATGACCGTCGTTTCCTATTATTTTTTCCTCTTCCCGCATAGTGTTGACAAACTAAAAGAGAAGACTTTTCCTCTTGTGGCCGGCTCGCTAGATTTGGTGAGCCCCACTTATGTATTGTAGTTTCGGCACAACGACCAAAACAGGCGTGCCCCTGGCTTTTTCTGGGTCATTTGGCGTGGACCCGGAGTTAGAGACCAGATTAGGTCGTAATACTTTGTTTATACGTGTAAATGTTCGATTTGGTGGGTTATAAGAAAAAATGTGAACAACAAATGGATAGATTAGTTGATCCCAGGGCTATATTCATGCTTATTAATCATTGTATCATCGGTAAGCCATTGGTATTTTTTGTTGTTAAGTGGGAGGAAAATCGTGGTCGGCAGTTGTTGCATTGTCGGCAGGTCTGGAAAAAATGCCCATTATCCGGCGCCTACTTGGCACCCTGCATGTGGGCCATGCCATTATTTTTCATACAAATGGAAGACTCTAGTACCTGTAACAATGTTTTGGTTGCGTGCTATATGTGCCTGATCCCTCCGTTTTTAGGTTTTCCATATAGGCAGTGTATTTATGGGGTCACATGATTCGCCATCCTTAGGGCATTTGCACATGGGTTGTACTTTTGGCTACCGCGGTGTGTCTAGTTGTGCGCGCGTAAAGGGCAGCGACGCCGAAGTACTTGTTTCGGAAGCTCTTTCCGCGAAATGTATGGTAACTATAATGGTGTATAATGTTCATGGTTTGTCCTGGCGCCCGACTGCTATTTTTTGAAATTGGGAAAATATCGCAGCAGCGTCTGCATCTAAAGGATGCACCAGGATTTTTTTATTGGACTATTCACGAAACCTTGAAAGGAAAAATACGGAAAATCCAACTCGAAGCAACCTTACTATACCTACGGTTGGATGACGAGTGTGACAATGCACGAACTAAATTTTTTCAAAACTAAATGCCTTCTCATACCGCCCAATGTAAGGTGAGTAAAACTTCCAGTCAAGCGGACTCTTAGCGCACGCCAACGCACGCGCCACACAGGAGTTGCTCCCGCCATCTTCCTCGATTCCATCTTCAAGAGATATCAACGCATTAACCTTGCAAGATCTGCCGTCTATGCCACCATGAAGCAAGACGACTCCACCACCCTGCACATATACATCCTCCCGTATTTCTCGTCGATACCCCGCAGCACCATGCCATTGAGACTCAACGCCAACAATGTGGTAGATGAACACCACTCGACCGAAGTCCACCGAAATCCAGCAGCTGCTCCAAATTCGATGCCCCAAAAGCTAGAACGACGCAGGACGTGCCGCCATCGTCCGACCCGGGAGCCCCGGACCTAGGGTTCCCCCCTGAGTAGCACGAGTGAGAACCCATAAGCTGCGTCGACGATGCCTTCGAGAAGGTTGCGGCGCGCCACGTCGCCATCGTCCGCCAACCGAGGTCGAAACACGGTTTTCACCGGCAGCCGCGCATCCCAAAAGTCTCCGAGTGTAGTGCCAAGATTGGAGAAAGTGACCCCTTCGACAAGGTAACGACATCGATCGACGCCGCAATTATCCGCCAAGAACGAGGTCAACGCTCATTTTTCACCGACCGCCGTAACACCACGGACTAGAGAACCAACGCCGGAAGCATGTGTGAGATTCCCATGATCCCCCACACAGTACTACCATCCTGGCCGACCACCTCCGACGAAGAAGAAGGCCGCCTCCTCTATCGAACCCTAGGTTGCTGCCCCGGGCGTCCTCAATCCGCGGGACAAAACGAAGGTCACCACCCCGCACCGGCTGGAAGGAGAGAGGATGGCGCAAACCGTCCCACCACCAGCCACCACAGGTGTGCCACCGATGGTATGCAGTTGAGGCCGCAGCACTATGGCCGTCGCTACCGCATCTTCCTACGCCCGCCGCTGCCGCGCCATCACACGGGATGGAGGAGGTCTACCAGCGCAGCCGTCTAGGGGTTGACCCAGCCGCCGTCCCATCATCGTCAAGAGTGAAAGCCCCCGCCGCCGCCACGGACCGATGTATTTGCCCCGGTGTCGCTGCTGGCGACGGTGGCGGTTGTACGTGGAGGGTTGGGGTTGGGGCGGCTAGGTTTGGTAGGGGTTGGGACGTTTCGTCCGCCCGCTAACGAAGCGACGTCGTCCCGATGTCTTTTCCTCCTCCTCTTTTGCGTCGCTGCGATCAGGCCGGATAAGTGTAACCTGCACCCCCCGATGCCTCCCCGGCACGCCCAACCATACGCGTTTGCTTGTTAAATATTTGCATCGTTCCGTCAGCGATGCACTAACCACGGATTAAAAAGGCTATTGTTTAACAATATGTTTGCTTGGCTCGAATTACATAAAAACTTTTTCTCTACTGTAGCGTAACATAGTATTAAAATATGCAACACATCCGCATTTGCTCGCCTACGAATTTAATTGTACTTGTTGAATTTGCTTTCTTGTTCTCTACTACTTAGTACGAGGGAGAGCAAATTGCTGGTGTACGGCCGGGAGTCCCACGCGTGCGGGAACATTGCTTTTAATAAATATAGTACGATGGTAAGAGAAATCTATGTCTCCTCCCGATCGAACACACGACGTCCTCCACGCCGTATAATACAAGAGCGGTTGTGTTGTACCCGTAGTGCATTCTTTTCCCAACCTGTTCCTGCTCCGTGCCATGCCGTTACTGTATCCCAATTAATGTTCCGATTTAACTAGTAGATGAAAGCGGGAAGAGGCAGAAGGACTTGCGCCTCATCTCTACGTCATAGAGGAGTAGGTTGAAGCGTGGTGTGTCGACTTTGGTTGGAACAAGCTAGTTGCACACGTGAAAACAGTGTCGTCCCCTGCTAGCCTGGAGGGCCATGATGGTTGCTGACTGATGTCTCTTGGGCAGGGACTCCGCGCCGTATGGGCAGAGAGACATTGGCTTCCACTAGATGAATTATATGTCACCAAAGATCGGCTCCTCCCGTTGGTACGCGGCCCCGTCTTTAAATAAAGAGTAGACGTGCTGGTCAACTAACACAACACCTTGCAATGGCTTTGTTGTACCGTGCTAAGCAGCATGTGGGTTAGCAAAAAGTTTGCGGCGTGTTGACCCCAACCCCACGCAGATAAGAGCATCGCCAGCCCAGTCCCCCAAATTGCGTCGGATTTAGCGTTTGGAAGACGTGTTTTTGTTCGTGCCACCTTTGGGGGACGTCGCTCTCCAGCCGCGTCTCCCAAACGCCACCCCAAATTAATATTGTTGCACGAAAGTAAAGGTTTTCATTCGATTTTGATTATATATTACAAAGTTTGAATGAGATTTCATGAAAGACTACAGTACTGACTGCCGGGTTTTGCGTTGGACTGCCCCTTTCCGTCGGCGTCTTTCCCGCCTCGCGTCCTCCTCCGCCCTCCCCTGCTGCGACGCCCGGAGCGAGAGCTCGAGGGCGCGTAGAATCTGGGGCTCTCCGCGGGCACGGGCGTCGTCCTTGATCTTCTTCTCCGACGCGAAGGACTTGACGAGCGCGCGTTGCTGATCGGCCGTCTCCTTCGGACCGATGAACATGGTGGCGGCGCCTGTCTGGCCCGGATGTGTACTACCTATTTGGTACGTAGGTTCATGGTCCTTGGGATCCCACACAGTTCTTAAGAATTTTAGATATAGTTGACGTCGAGTTTCTTGTTACGGCTTAGCCGTTGAGCAGTAATGTTCGGTCTAGGACTAGAGATGCGTTAGTGTCGTCGCTATGGATCGTTACCCTGCCGAATGCGTAGGCTTCGATATTTGTTGAAAATCATGCTCCGACCCCTGATGTTAGCTGGCGTTAGCGATGTTGCGCGACTTTCCCATATTGATTGCATCAGCGGTGGGGGCTACATGTGCTGACTAGTGATGATGCGTGTTGACCCAACAGATGTGGGCCCCCCCGGGTTGGATGATGACGGCGCTACCTTCATCTGGCCGGAGGTGTACTACCTATTTGGTACGTAGGTTCATGGTCCTTGGGATCCCACACAGTTCGTATGAATTTTAGATATAGTTGACGTCGAGTTTGTTGTTACGGCTTAGCCGTTGAGCACTAATGGGGTCTAGGACTAGAGATGCGTTAGTGTCGTCGCTATGGATCGTTACCCTGCCGAATGCATAGGCTTCGATATTTGTTGAAAATTATGCTCCGACCCCTGATGTTAGCTAGCGTTATCGATGTTGCGCGACTTTCCCATATTGATTGCCATCAGCGGCAGGGACTGCATGTACTGACTAGTGATGATGCGTGTTGACCGAACAGATGTGGGTCCCCCCGGGTTGGATGGTGACGGCGCTACCTTCAGCGTTCTAGTCTGGCATTGGATAGTGGCGCAGATCTTGGATGTATGTTTGATGCTGGTGGTTTGATATCCATCAACCACATTTTTTGGCTGCTGGTATGGTTCCTCCCGTCTACGGGGCGATGCTGCGTCAATGACCATATCGCCTAAGATGATAAAACGACGCAAGTTAGCGACCAAAAATGTTTGGATGGATCTTCTGCAAAACCATGTTTGAGGTTTTACACGCACCGCCAAAAATGATTCCGAAGATACAAATGTTGTCCTGTCTAATGGGACGCATTTAACACCCCGATCACTCTCCTTTGCCCGGCTGCAGTGCTAGCATTGGCATTTGTCCTTCGTAGCGGACGAAAAAGGCAGGTTTTGCACGGGAATGATGTCGTGAGGTTATCAGTTCCCTCTAACATCCAGGATATAATCGTTAAGCATTTTCCCATTACCAACTCTGTAGATTGGTACGTGTCCAGAAATTGTTCGTTACAAGAAAATGTTGCGGTTGGGAAAATGGTTTGTTAAAGCACAGTTGAGCAAGCCTAGCGATACAGGATACACCGACACTGCTGCTTTTATGGCTCCTCCCGTCTAATACCATTAGTGCCGATGGACCTAGGTCGGCGCAAAATGGTCGGTATCAACAGTGGTGTACACCTCCCCATCTATAGCAAGTGCCTCCAGTACCTTCCTGCAGAGTGGAAAATGCGTGCTTGTAACATTGTATTTTTTGTTCGTAACTTGTTCGTACTAACAATGTTTGCAAATTTCATGAGTTGTGGCTTGTGGTGTACCTTGTTGTGCCGTTGTCAATATTCAACTGTTCAGAAAGGTAGTCGACGTGAACGCCCTCCGGGCCACCTCTGTTTGTATGTTTGTTTTTCACAGAGGAAGAGACGTTGTAAGCTCACAAAAACCTTATAAATGGTTTTTTGGTAGTTATGTCGCAAATGATGTCATGAGAAAGTATAGGTGTAGGATTTTGTCCCTTGAACTAGTTCTTACTTTCCGAATTGTAGACGGAGCATCTTCATGGTAGCTTCATTTTGTGAACAGGTTGGTGATCCAGTTAGCGGTGCTTCAGCAATGTTCAGTACCTGCTACAAAAATTGTTAACGAACTGACACCTGGTATGTCCATCTACCTAACCTTTGGTTCTGTGCGGTATTTTAAAAATTAGCATGTGCCACCCAGCTTATACCGTTTGGTCTTGCGACAGGATTTCCTTTTTAGGTGAAACGGTACACGTCTTGTTTGCCAATTCCTCCATTTTAACAGCGGCAGCTGCAAGTTTGTCACCTGCGTTCTGTGTGCTATTGACGTCCTTAGCCCACATTTCAGCAACTCTGGCGTATACACCTTTTTCCTGATACAGGACGATGTAGACAATAAATTAAAAATCGAGGCAGGCGGTTTTATTTTTGTCTATAATTGCCTACTTAGGTTACTTTCTAGATTAAATTTGTTGGTCGCATAGTTAGTTATTATGTTCAGCAAAAAGATAAAAGTACTACTTACAGGTTTCATGACGAGATCAATATGCGTAGCGATGACAGACAGGTGGTGATGGGGGATGTCGTTGAAGTTTGTCACTGGCCTGCAGTCGTAACACTGAATTTCTGGTGAAACTCCTGCTAACTTCACGCTCCCGATGACAGCTGCGTATGATCCCTCCCTGCAAAAAATGGGTAACCTCTTTTAAAGTGAAAGTAAGATCTAATTTACAGAGCACGGGTGTATGATTCTACTTCGGAACGGCTGTTGTGCAAAGTACTTACGAAACGAATTCTAGTTCGTCTCTCCCGTGTGTGAACCATATTGATGCCTTTACTGCACCGCAGCAGTCTTCAATCCAGAATGTGCCCTTGTATTCGTCCGTCTTTTTTCCTCTAATCTGTCCTATGACTTTAATCTGATGAGCAAAAGAAAGCACGGTGACTGACTTATTGCAGGTCGTAAGTTAATGATTAATCGCTGAAGACATTACGATCCAGTGAATACTATTTGTGTAAAAACTAGTGAATTCATATACTTACTGAAGAAACTGCTGTGTTGTTTATCACCATGAACTCGTTCGTGCGGCTGTTCCATGCATCCGCAATTTGCTTGGTGTTCACTGGCATGAGAGTCTTTCCTTTGTATACTTCGGTTTTCTCTTTCGTCCTAAAAAACCTTGCGACGCTAGTCTGTCGAGACTTGGCCACAGGTGTTTCCTCCTTCATACAAAGAATTGGGGAAAGGTACAAGCATTAGCTGTCTATGTAACTTACTGCTGCTAACTATATTGTATCTAGATCTATGACGGATGTACTGCTTGACGAAATGCTATTGAAAGTTCTACCGCTGTGTATAACATGATCCGTGCTTGGATTGCGAGCAGCCTACTACAGAAAACCTTGATTTGGGAATAGCAGAGCGGATTGACTAACCGCGAAGCATGCCGGTGCTGCAACTGGGACGATGGCTAGGGACTGTTCATTCTTCGCTTGATTGATCTGATCCATGGCTCCGCTACGGTCCATCTATGCTCTGTGTGTTTTGAAGTGTGTGTGGAAAGATAGACTTTGGAGCAGATGTTAGTCCTCCCTCTTCGGCTCTAGCTACTGGCCTTGCAGTTTATGCCGCTTCGCTTGTTGTTTTCAGAGTTGTTGGTGCGGCGGTGGTGGAGTTGGAGTTTGAGCAATTTTTTTGTTAGTGTGTGTTGCGTTGTAACTATCCTGCTGAGTTCATCGAATTAACACGTGCAAGCTGTTGTGTTCCTAGTCGAGCACACCCAATAGGAGATTCAACCTTTTTGGTGCTTGCGGGCACAGCGGTTACCTGTTCGGCATGAAAACAACACATTCTGTTCGGTTACGAGCTGGTGTGGCGCTATGTGACGTGCACGTAGTTGCATTTTATGTCGAACAATCTACCTCTGCATCCCATGATTTTCGTGACTAGCATGTTTTGCTTCAGGTAAATATGGAAATGATGGTATTCCTACCATAAACTAGTAATGCTAGATTAGGCGTATGAGAGATGGTCTGCATTTGGGCATTGGAATTTGGCTAAATTACTAGAATGTCAAACTGTATAGCTAATGGCGAACTTGGGAAGCAATGGTCCAGGCTACCATCAGCGTATGCTGTCTCTGTTGTTGTTTATGGGAACATCGGTACATAAAACAGTTAGTAGTTAGCTGGAACACAGGATGTACCTCATAAAATGTGCCATAGACTATGAAACAAAAGCATAGATAGATAGTTCCGACCTTCAAACTTAGTGAACAGTTCCGAAATTATCAGATACATACTCAAAACAAAGGCGGCCATGGTTCAGTGAGGGTGAGGACGCTCCCGATCTTCCCTTTTGGTCCTCTGTAAACTTCAGTTAACTTGAGGCTCTTGGTGTCGTATACGAAGTAACCACCATCGTCTGCCAAAGTGATGAAGACGTGTGATCCGTTCCGTGCGGTAGCCCTTAGCTGCAATGGGTTAGCTCCTGTCTGCCCTGTCTCTCCGTCGCCTGTCCTGATTAGACGTTGCCAGAAGGACATTCCAAACTGGCTTACAAAAGTGTCTAAGAGGCAGGTCGACGATATCTTCATCCAGGTGTGTTCGTCCAAGGTTTGGACCAGAACATATGTGCTTAAGATGCCAGACTTGAGATGAACCAATAACAGATCAGCCTTACGGTGCTCGCCTATTGCATAATCAGTATCTGTCACACTGGCGTTGTTAACTTCTGCGGGCAGTGCTGTGTGGCTGAAGCTTAAATCGTTCAACCTAAATGTGACTATTACCCCTATGATATACTGCATGAACAATCGACCATTGTTGATAATGCAGGTAGGGTTGGTGTTGAAAATGACCTGGTGTGGATGCTTGAATTGTGGAGTGGCGTAGCAGCGCCAGTGACCTTTCGAATATAGACAAAGGTGGACACTTGTGTGTGGTGACGAACCGCAGCTTACCCCAATATCAGTGTGTGTTGGCTCGGCAGATGAGTCCTGGACGAAGAAAGCAATCCCTCCTTGAACAGAATCCATCATCAGGGCGAACTTCCCGTAGGTGTTGGAGGAGACGAACTCCGGTGACCGCACGATATTCGGAGCAAGGGGCGCCACAGGGGAAAGCTGTTTTTCCCCGATGCAAGGCATGGTTGTGAAGTATCCTTCACTCCTTTCGACCACTGCGAGGCCGCATCGGCAGCCGACAACCCTCTCACGCATTAGAGAGGGGCGGCTGATGCGTGCTCTGAGACGAGCCGCCGTGTCGTCTCCAGGCGTGTCCTCCGTGTCGGCAAGCCAGGTGATCCGGCCTGCTCCAGATCCGGTTGCCACCAGGAACCCTATGCTAGCTGGATCTTGGATCTTGGAATAGGCGCTTGCAAAATCCGGCTCTTGTATCTCCTCCATGAAGCATTTGTGGGCGCGCATGGATCTGGTGGTGGAGGCTGTGGAATTGATGCGTAGCAGGATCTCTCTGCGTATGTTCTGGTCGCCGAATACGTGGTGCTTCCTCGGATCCATGGTTGGCGTTGGGTGGATGGGCTTGACTATGGCTGGTGGCGTGTGTTGTTGCTGGTTTGTGAATCTAATCTGCTAGAGCAGCCGACAGGCATGTTAGATATGATAGAACAACCTGACTCAGCACTACCCAAGTGCGGGGCCACGCATAAACTGACTTTTTCGTCCGATCTTTCTGGTAGCAATACAGTGGGGCAACGGATATTTGTTGGGGCTGCAAATAACGGGACAATTTTTGTATTTTCGAAATCATATTTGCGCGGCGTGTAAAGACGCTGCACTATGGTTTTGCAGCCTTTTGGTAGCTATACTAAGTTTTTTTCTTGTTCTAGGTGAGATAAGTTTTCCAGCAAATCACGCTCATAAAGTGGAGGCACAACACTAGTGAGCATAGCTAAAATTAAGAACCACTCCAGCTAGTAGGAATATTAGCAAGAAGTAGTCTACGAGCAAGAATAGATTCAAAATCGGTGAACTCAAAATTATCAGCACTAACGGGGGAAAATGAACGGGCTAGCGTAAACATGTGAAGCGTTTGTCTACTTCCATTCCCCAATGAATGTATGCATCAGGATTATCTCTACCCAACAAATGCGGAATATTTAACTTTAGTTTAACAACATGATCATCAGCACGTGTCGTTGTCGAGGTTGGCGAGCGTTACGGTTCAATTGGCGTGGACGGCCAGGTGCAGGTTGTTCGACTTCCTGTTCGCCCCGCACGTTCTCAGCTACCTGATCGTCCGCGTCCCCTTCGTAGTCTTCATATCCTTCATTAGAATACGCGTCGTGTGTGTCTGCGACAGCACTAGAGGTACCCGCGGAAAGCTCAAGACGAGGAACGCGGCGTGCGCATCGTCGCAAGTTGTGGCGGGATGGCGGGAATCGAGTCAATAGGACATGGGGGTTGGCGTCAGAATTGGCGTCGGAAGCTGTATCTAGGCCATCAAGCTTGTCCATATTGTTGGTAAGATTGGCGTCCAGGTTGCAATACCGACCATTTTTGGATGAAGGGGATATATTAATACCAAGACGAAACCAATTACACCAAGCAACTGCGACTGTGTGCCACCCTAATGTCACTACGGATGCACGCAGATAAGAAAAAGAAAAGAAAACAAAGGAACAAATTTCCCGTTGCAGTATCTCGGGCATAATAACAACAATACATTCACCGCCAACAAAACACCTGCAAATACAGAAGCTCCCAAAACGACGCCTCCAAGAAGGTTCCAGTGAGCGAACACCATCATCGCCCGATCAACGATCTAAGGTTTTCATCCCTAAAAGATAGTCCTCGCTCTCAAAATACTGCCTCCAGCAAGGTCATTGTCAGGCATAACCAGTTAGGGGCAAGACCTTGTGTTTTCAGCGTAGTAGTGTACGACTATGAACTTCACCTGTGTTGTCGCCCCCTACTTTCAAAACGCTGCTGTGGAGCCCGGAACGACAAGCAAGTCCCTCGAAACACCGCGGATATTTGAGCCTCCGTTAGCAAGTCCTCCCTTCCGGCTTTCATGAACTTCTCTTCTCGCGACTACCATCATGGATCCATAATCGCTTGATGTCAACACACTACCAGAGCCTTCGCGCCGCTACCTCCAGAACCAATAGGTCGGAATAAAGGCATGGGTGTGCTTGACCGAATACCACCGATCCAGCCACCTACAGGCAAAAAACACTAGCACACTCGCCGGCGGGGCCTTCCTGACCTGAACACTCCGGCTAGATCACGAGTCTGAGCCTCCGGTAAGTCTTCCTGTTGACGCAAGAGAGACAGTAGGACCACCGCCTTTATTCAGGTCGGACCTCCACGTCGGCGACCATCCCGGGGTGGCCACTACAACCATGAACCGGCGACTCCGTCGCCTGCTAGCAAGCATCTCTATGTTGCCGCCGGAACGCGGTAGTAGATCGATAGATCCACCACGAACAACCGCATGCCAACCCTCCCGCCGAATAAGAGGTCCACCTCCACATACTTACGCAAAACTACTGCCCCCGGGCGACCTCGTGTCGCGGTTGAATCCCGATGTCGTCTGCCCCCGGGGGGGGAATGTCGCAGGCCATGAGTCTGGCCTGCTCCCACCAGCAGCCCGTGTTGGAGTGCTGCGGAGAGCCGACGGGAGGAGGGAGGCCGCAGCGCTGGCTGCCTTCGCCCATTCCAAACACGCCGGCGTAGGGAGAGCCGACGGGAGAAGGGGGCGCAGCGCAGGCCGCCGCCGCCCAGCCCATCCGCGCGGCCGCCATCCATCGAGGAAAGGGGATCCGGCACACGTTACCAGGCGCCGATGAGGACGGGCCCCCGTCGCCCCCACACCCTGAGGGTCTTTGCCCTGCCGGCGCTAAAGGCGGCGGCGGCGGCGGTGGTTAGGGCATAGGAGTTACGGGAGTCTGGGGAGTTACGGGGCGCTCAATTGTACTTGTGGGGCGACATAGGGGGTGGGATACTACCTGTGCGGGAGGAGGTGGGAAAAGGTGATGTTATTATTGCACTTCGAATGAAAAAGCGATATATCTTTCTTAGAAACGTGGCATCGGTGTTGTACATTGTATTTGTTGGCGGAGGATATGTTGCTGGGCTAAGTGAAAACAGAGGGCTAGTTGTCAAATTTAGCGTCCACCTAATTGATTAATTGAATTGTTTTGAAAATGGCTGCAGCCGTACCTTTGTTGGCGTGCGTAAAAACTGGTCCCATAAAGTTAGCATTGTATGCTCCCACTCTAACCATAGTTGTTTTAGTTTTTTGAAAATGCAATGCATTAGGTTTGACATGGAAAATAGCAGACACTTAGTATTTGGATTTTTAAATTTTCGGGGTGGCACGTTAAGCACAGGTAAAAATCCCTTACACAGGTCGGGTATACATTTTTTGTTGGCGTGGGTTATAATGGAATGCAAAAAAAAGTGGCTAGATATTCAGTAGCAGCGAACACTTGTAGTAAAACGTTGCAGGCGATTGTTGAAACACACTCATATTTAATGGTTACGGTCGGGTACATTACACAAATGCGGGCGGAGATAAAGACAATCTAAACTGGGAATTAAACTGGGAGAGGCTAAGAAATCCATAGCAAGGCTACTAGTAAACTAAGGACAACTAGAACAGCAACATGCTGATTTGTTCTTCGATCATTGGAGCGGGATGGTAGCACTCTCCAACCTACATCTACCTAATCTGAAATGTTGATGACGTCGTCGTCATCCGCGCTTTTGCCCGGACGTGCCGATGACGATCCCGGCTCCTTGGCTGAGTCCTCTCCGTCAGATATGTCAATGATATCATCATCCTTCATCGGCAGTGCGCCTGGCTCCGCCTTGACTTGTGCGCCGCCGTGTTCCACTTTGAAGACTGAGGCAAGTTCTTCTCCAGAAGCAACTGAAATCAGATAAAGCATGTCAAAAAGATCGTCTACACGTTAGTGCATTACCGGTGTCGTCAGAGTTCGCAAGTTTTACCTGTGTCCTTCGGAGGTGGAGTTTCTTCAACGCCTGACACCGCTTTCAGCCATTCATCGACGGTCTCGTTCTCCTTCTTGTTTGCCTCAAGTGCTGCTGCCTTAGCTTCACGTTCTTCCTCGTCACGGATTGAGTCCTGTAGGACTAGCTTGTAGTCCTCGTCCTCATCCTCTCCATCAGCGTTGGTGTCGCGCTGGTCCTCCGCCGCCGTATCCTGCATAGGAGACTCCGGCACCTCTTCATCATCAGACGAAAACTCCGAAGGAACTCCGTCAGAAGAGTCTCCGGGGACCATGGGCTCCGTTTCGGCAATGGCGATCTGGGTGGCTGGCGGAACACTGGGGCTGATGGGCGGTGTCATGTCATTGCCAGGGGTTGGCGGGGAAGCTGGGCTGTTGGGAGTGTGAGTGGCCAAAGTGGAGGCTGGCGACCCCGGCGTAGCAGTGAGGCGGTGGCGCGGGATGCTCCGAGTTCTAGCTAAACGGCCGGCAGGCCTGCGAATCTGCTTGGAAGCGACCTGGATGGCTAAGAGCATGGCTAGGCGATTGTTCCTCATGGCGTTGGTTGTGTTTTGCCTTGAATAGGTTGTTCTCGTTTATATAGATTTTCTGCTGGTTCAGATTGTCGACGCATCGCCAGCGTAGACATGCGTTGATTTAGTTGCCGTGGCGTTGGTCTGGCTCTTTGATTGGAGTAGGAACGCAGTGTAGCCGGTCGTCACGAACTGTGATCCATCCTCAACGGCCGTGTCCTGCGCGAGCATTGGAAAAAAAGTGCCGACGATACCAGGAGACACACGCATATAGTTCAGTTGGCTTCTATGTGTTGTCTCCCGGTACAGCAAAACCCATACTATTTATTCACGAAAATTGCATGGTCCGCTGGTTTTTCGTACAAGGCGATGGAGGCCAGTGCATGTTAGCGTGGTTTGTTGTGCATTTCGCTGGGCAAACAACTCACCTATGGGATATGATAGTTGTCAGCAATTGGAGGACGTGAGAACAGTTTCAAAAATCGGTGCCCCAGGTGAACTCCTAGCTGGTCGCAGTTTGTTTTTAGAGAGGTTTTTGGGCGTGATGGTGTTGCGCAGGGGCAGTTTGCCTCTATGTCTTCAACCCACTGGACATGCAACAATGTGCGCGCGCAGGTTATGGTTAGATAGTTTGTCGTGTTGATGCTGCGCAACCAAGGTTTGTCTCAAAGGGGCGTACCGACTGGAGAGAAAAACTGTGCATATAGGTGGTTGCCCGCCTTTTGTAAATTGCGATGCGGTGGTGACGTTCCCTGCAATCATTTACTTTCCTGGAAAATTGCCATTTCGTATTAAGGGTTTATTGTACTGCTGCTATATAACAAAAAACGTCACTAGAGTGGTGATGCCAGGGGGCTCTGGTTTAATAGTTTATGGCGCTGTTGGTCATAAGCAAAACTGACACGGTAGATGCAGTGGTGGTGAGTCAGCTGGACAAAAGATGTTTTGGTGCGGCATTGACCTTCAAAATAAACCTGCAATGCACACATCAATATTGACATCGCGCAACAATAACTTGCAGAAATAAATTCTCCGTGTGGAACCTACTTGCAATGCAAAAAGCTGCACATATGTTCGGATCAAATATGAGCCGTGACACCGGTAATTTGTAAAAGTAAGGGATTTTTGCGATAACAAATTAATGATTTGTTTCGAATGATGCACGTAATGGTTCCAAGTGAGAGTACAAGGGGGTCGCCGACTAAGGGAATTGTTCTTGCATGCGCTGGATGGGAGCATGGTTTGTGTTGCACAACCTGCGATCATTCATCCACGTCCTGCACGAACTGGGGCGGCAGTGCCCCTGTGTTGTTCTTCAGGTGTAGGAGGTCGAAGAGCAGATCAGCCGCGCTTGGTATGTCGACTGCGGGCTGTAAGTATTTGTACAGTGTGTCATGGAACGTTAATGCAAGAAATAATACATGAATGGCATAAAAAGTGGACATATTGATTGGGTCAAAAGATTAAGAGCGTCAATTATTTCCATTAATGTGGTGATGCATCTAAAATAAAATTTGTAGTGCATCCCGTGCTCACCGATGTGAGCCGGCCACCTTGCTTTATACCGTCGAAGGTTCGGCAGAATTGAAGTGCTTCTGGTGCAAAGTCGTGGGTGTTGGGATATTTTGTTCTGCAAAGATAAGTGAATTTTAATGGTACAATTTGAGACAAATTGTTACTGCATCTTTTTACAAGCGGAGGGGAAATGTGCTAACCTATCGGCGCTGTTTTTTTTGCTCGATGGAGATGACATATAAACCGTTGCCCAGTTTTCCCAATCTATGTTCCACCCGTCAAAGAATGCCGCAATGCAAGTGCGTATAGCAGAGTTTAGGATCTTTGAAACCTGGTTGTGGGAATCCCATTGTTCGGCCTTGTTACCTGCATCATGAATGGTTATTTGCCTTCTCTTCATGTCCCACGCAAAAGCTACCCACCTATTTCCAACTGTGGACATGGTCATTATCTGCATCCGGCAACAAACAAAATCACAACAGAGTGACGTCAAATAAACTATGAACTAGATAGATGTTATCTCACCAGCATGCACTTTGATACATCGTATTGTATCTGTTTGCCAATCCATTGGTTCTGGATACTCCTTGAGGCAATGTAGTCTTCACCAGCTAGTGCCCGCATCTGAGTAAGTAAAATGATTAGAAATGCATGAACAAGTTATGTAATTATTACATGGTGCTAACATGCATCGTTATAAGGGGTAGGTTGATTATCCGAATAACAGATGGAACAACATTGGAGATGGGGATGCGTCGAAAAAAATATAGAACTGCGGACAACCGTTGATTCGATATGCCATTACCGCGAAATCGGTTTCTAGGTAATGTCTCCATGAAGTTGTTGCTCCGTTTGCACCTGCTTGTTGGAATCTGCGTAGCAATGCGTCACAAGTTTCTGGTTCATATGTCCCGTTGGTTTTGAATTGGGCGATGATCTGCTCCATTGATACCTCAATGAACTTTGGATGTCCGTGACGCACCCAGTACCTGTGTTTTGTTTATGCATTTAGTCAAAAAAAAATTGAACACATAGTGAGATGAATGGTAATGTCAAATGAAACTGTATTTCTTATCGCATATAGTTTTCGAACCTGTTACTGTCACCCGGTAATTGCATGGCCCACTTGTGGAACTCGGCTGCTGATTTTTTTTTCGCTTCACTGTAAGGGCGCGATGTGTCCCTCGGGGGGCATAGTATGCGTCCTTCGCGGACAACCTTCCGAGTGACAGGTGACTGTGTGTACTCCAGTTCGGCTGCAATGTCATTGAGGTTAATTGTCGATGTTGTCCTCTTGTTGAAAAGGTACTCACCGCTTTTCTTTTTTGTGGCAGACAATGGTGATGTTGTACTGGATAGTCGAATCGTTTTCCTCGGTGGACTAGGGCCAACTGGCGACACAGCGGAGGTACCCCCATGCAACAATCCTGGTTTGGTTGTATGTTTTTTAACCTCCATCCCGTCGAACTCTGGCCCGAAAGAGAATGCCGGTGCTTCGCATCCAGCATATCTTCTAAGTTTTGTTCCGTCAGGGGACCCTGGTTTGTATGATGTTATTGACGTTAGCTACGAATGGATGTGTCACGGGTCAGCTAAGAAAAGTTACAGTTCATGCAAATTAAAAACAAACCATGTTGTCTGCAAGAAATGCATAAAATCATGCTTACGTGTTGGGCGGGACATTGTGGGTGATGGGGTAAAAGGCTGACCAGGTGAGATTTGTAATTCAGCTTGTTGAAAATCGGGGTCCGGAATAGTAGGGACGCTATGTGGGACTTTCCCTGTGACGCCTATCACCCTAAATTGGTCCATCAACTTGTCAGCTTCGTCTTCTAGCGCTTTTCTTGCTACAGCGAGTATCTTCAGGCATCTCGCTTTGTGTGCTTTCACGGCCAGCAACGCTTCCATATTGACCTGGTGACCAACGCAATCAGCGATATTTATTAGAAGTTGCTCATGACCAAAAAATATAATGGTGTCCCTAACATGACACACAAAATGGCACACTTGCTGATAACCCCAAAAAAACATGTACTTACGTCCATCGTGGTAGTGGCTCCCTCTACTGCATGGGAATTTTGTGGTGCTTCAGCCCTCTGCCGTTTTTGCTTAATTGTATGCGAATTCCGTGTTATGTTCTTCGGCTTATTTGGTGTTGTGTCAGCACAATCTGGTGTCTTATTTTTCACAGGTGATGCTTTAGTTGTGGCGGATGAACTTTTCCCTGCAGTATAGCGGACAACTCTTTTGTACACTACTTGCTCGTCTGTCCTCATCTAATAAAATGAGCGAGGAGAGTCAACGTTAGAATAAGAGAAGCATGATCAGGAGACCCGGGTGAATCCCAGATTGGAAACCTCCCAGCTTGCAACTAAACTTATTTAGTTCTGATTACCTTGCCGGCACCGAACATTCTGCATGGAGTTTGGCCACGGAGACCAATAGTTTCTGCCATTATCTGTTTGGACAAGGTTTGCGCGTCAAACAGTTTGATTCGTGGCAGGCTGCTTTTGGCCAGTGAAAGTGCACCATAATCCATGTTGTCAAGGTAAAAAACCTGCCAGACATTGCCATGAGGATAAGTAAAAATGTGATTGGGATGTGGGTATAGTGTCTACTAAGTGAGCTCAGATTAAGTCGATTGTCATCTGAGTGAAACAAAAAACGTAATACCTGAAGGAATAATACGGTCCCGGCGGGTGGAGAGTAGCATGTGTTCGACCTCGTCGCCATCCTCGCATTAACGCAGGCTGAAATCACTGAGTCAAGAACATATGATGCCCAGTTGAATGTGTGGATTTGTGCAGGGCATTTTAGAGCTGGCCAGAAATTGACTGACTCCTTCTCTCCAGGGTTTCTTCCATCGCACAACATCCACACCACGAACACGGCGAATGACACCTTAAACTTAGCTTCTTCTTCCTCGTTCAACTCACGGCCAGCGAGATCAGACAAAGTCTTGAAAGCTGCATCACTGGGCTTTGCCTTGCAATCTTCCATGCCAATGAGGGCCATAACCTCTTGGCGCATCGTTGCAGACTTGTCCAATGAGGAGTCGTACACCTCCTTACCAGAGAATGGGATGCCAAACACCATAGCCGCGTCCTCCTGGAAGATCATGATCTTCTTACCATCTACTGGCCCGATTGTCCTGGACATGGTATCGACTCTTGGCATCAGCCATACCGTGAACTGCTTGTCAAACTCTATAGGATGAATTGGTGTTGCAAATGTACTGAAGCCAGTAGACTTTGCAACCAAAATCTGCTTCTCTGTGAACAACCTGACAATATTGTTGAGACAAACAAGCAGCTCTGAGTTGCCGTATTTGGGCTGATTGTTTGCCACGCGAGGCAACACCGTCCTCGTCGCTAGATCCGGCTGGTTGCGACCTTTCCCACCGGTCCATGATCCTGGACCGCTACTCATCCTGATTGCAGACGAAACGTGAAAAGGGGATGAGACAGTGGACAGACTAAATCTGTTGCAAGCATTAGATGAGGACAGGCGTACATTGAATTAGACAGCAATATAGATCGCACACGTACCTTCGAAGAAACAAAGAAGCATGTAGCAAATATAGATCTTCGTCTTCCGATTCACCCGGGTCGGCGTCCGATCCTCTGCTTTTGGTGTTCCTGCTTACCAGAAGCACCAGAATTTGCTAGGATTTAGGTATAGGGAGGAGATAGTTGGCATCTGAACCTGATTGTTTATCAGCAAGACCTTGTTTGCTCTTGCGAGCTAGAAATGATATGCAAGCCTTCGTCGAGCACCAAGGATTCGGCTAGAGAACTACACCTAATGTGCGCTACGTTGGGCCTTTCTAGTGGCTGCCTAATTCATTTGCTACCCCGCGAACGATCCACGACGAAAACTTCCAGGTAACGTGTAACGGCGTTGTTCCACAATAAAACCCTGCTCCAACACACGCGCGCACCCTGAGCTTGCTATATGATTATTTGAAGTGTGACGCAACGCTCCATGACTACACAAAACATGTCCTAGCATGTTACTTGCGTCCAGGGCGACAGCCGTATGGTCGACAGATTCAGTTTTCAAAATATAGTGGCGGGAGGCGTGCAAGAAATTGTTGTGTAGCTGCTTCTATCATCCAACCAGCGGATGACTGACCTAAACTTTGTGTGTGTAGCTGCTTGTGTATACCATCCACACTAGTACAAAAACGTCGTGTCAAACAATGGTTCATACGCCTCCCCCAGGTTTTAATGCCACCACGGATTCTATTGTGTCGTGTGTGGTGAAATGCTTGTTTAAACCTACGTCCTGAGGTAACGTGTGTATCCTTCTGTTTCGGTTAAAAGCATGCATGCAATGCGTAGACGTTGCATGAGACATGCTCTCGTTGTGACGGACGGAACTGCCGGCGTTGGAATCCTTCAGCCCACATGCCTGCTCCCTATATCAATAATGGTGTAGATCAACGGTTTTGGGGGTGTGCACAGCTATGCACCAAGTCATGTGGCTATTTCCCATATATATATATATATATATCGCGGGCTAACATTCGCGGTGCCCTTGCAAGTGTAAGAATATTTACAGGTTTGATCATTTTAATGTGTCAAGTTAGCAAAAAAAAAATCTTGTGAATCCTCACGCTAGCGTGCCAATTTACAGGTTTGACCAATTTAAAATTTATTAAGAGGTCGTTTGGTATCTATCATTTGAGCCTGGAATCCTGGAATTCATTTTAAAATTCCATAGGTGGGCTGTTTGGTTGCCACAGAATTGGGCTATCATTTCATTTAGGAAATCCAGCAAAATGATGCCATGTGTAATCACAATTCCGAACTGAAACCTGTCATTCACAATTCCTGTGGCAACCAAACAAATTCAATATTGAATTCTATTGTCATTTATAAATAACTGTGGCAACCAAACAAGTGTCCATTTCTGGAATTACAATGTAAATGAAATGAATACATGTATTCATTTTAAAATGCTACAAATGAAATGAAAACCTGGCTTCCAAACGACTTCTAAGAGTCTGCTAGAGATGCTCTTGTACAAGTTGTTCCTGGGGTTTGTGGATTGGGGTTTCTGTTGTGCACACAAGTGAGGCAGGAGAAGCGGCAGAGGCGGCGTCGGCGGAGTCGCCAAGCCATGTGAGAGAGGAGAACTGGAGAAGCGAGGCCAACTCCTCCGCCTCCCCATCGTGCTCGCCATGGACGCATCGCCGTACTCTGGTCTGCGCCTTATCCCGCGAACCGCCCCTTCTCCCCACTCTACTTTCGGGCCTAGCTTTTTTTTTTCTGGGGCATTTTCTTCTGCCAATGGATGCGTTTTCTTAGGTCTCGATTCACCGATCTGCGACCCGGGCGGCCGATTCCATGCGTGCTGTTTTTGTTTTGGGGTGGTCTGGTTACGATTCAATCCTTTAGAACCCGTCAATCGTGTTTTTATCTTAACCTGCTCGGCTGCTCCTCCCCTGTTCGGTCGCGGATTGTAGGCCATGGCAATATGGCATCATCATGGTTTCTATGTTGTATTGCCCCAGTGTTGTATGTTTATGTTCGTGTACACGTGTACTTCCATTGCTGCATTGTGTCGCCTGTGCTCCGGTGTCCCACCCCTCGTTGGAGAAATGGTGGTGTTAAACACATTGACGGTCCGGATTGCGCGATACCGGTTGGTTCGGATACGGTGGTCCCTGTATAAAGTTCGTACGTTGTATTATACATGTTGTACGGGCAGGCGTGGCAAAGTACAAGTGATGACGTGTGATCCTGCGTGTCCCTTCCGTGAGCCTCCGTGTCCCTTCCGTGTCCCCTCCGAGTATAGAAAGGTCGCTCGGCCGCATCGCCTTCTCCGTCCCCCTCCATTTCCCCCCAAACGCAACCAAATTTAGCAAAGAGCAGAGGAGAGAGAGAGAGAGAGAGAAAACCCTAGCCCCATTCGACCGCATCCATCGCCGGCGATGGAGAAGGAGGGTAGCAAGGCGGCGTCGGCCGCGTTAGGGGTGCTGCATGCGGAGAAGGCGGAGGCCGAGGCGTCCGCGACGGCCTCGGAGGCTGAGCAGCTGGTGAAGGAGCCGGAGGTGGAGGATCTGAAGGAGGGCGACGCGCAGGGTTTGGTCACGGCGGCAGATCTGGAGAAGCCTGAGGCGGAAGCGGCGGTTGTCGAGGAAGGAGGGGCGGGAGAGGCGGCGCCGGTGCTGGCGGATATTGTGGACCAGAAGGCGGAGGCTGAGGAAGGCGTCGCCGTCCGTGGGCCGGCGGATGCTGGGAAGGGGAAGGAAGAGGTGGTTGTGCGGGAGGCGGAGGTGGAGGATCCCTACACGGCTTGGGTAAGCGCACGTTCATCCTCTTTTAATTTCATTTGCATGTGTGCTTAGGGTTTCAGAAATTTGTAGACTGTTGGTTTCACTGCATCCGTGGAGCGAATGAGCAAGTATGTTGAAAATGGTGATAGCATGCTTTGCATTCGTTGATGTCTGGTCTGGGAGGCAAGATAATTTGAAATGTTTTCACACAATATGTTCATATACACCGATGATCCGAGTAGGATTTTCTATATAAATATAACATACAATCCTATTGAAATGACATGCATGAACCCAAGCTAGTTTTGTTAGGATTATATGTAACCTACCAGCATTAAATAATGCAAAGCGCATGAATGATATAGACAATGGCTTAATACTAGTATTTATACACACACATGCATCAAGTGGGTTCAATCGTTGATGATGATTAAACACCAGGACGTAGATGATATAAAACATTTTATTTTAGTTAAACCTTACTGATTTGAAAATACTATAGTATTGGAGTGGTCTAGCTAGAGCAGAGAACACAACAAAAGAGAGTGTGGCATTAATGATGATTAGGACGTATCATAGTAAGAATGTAGGCCTTGAAAATTAAAGGCATGAGTTGTGGCCAAGAGGATCCTTGTTATCATGTCTATGTAGCTGCCTTAAGATGTTTTAGGAGGATGCTTGATTGTTGTTCTGATTCATCATTTAGGTCATGCAAGTCTTGTGAAGATAACCTGCTAGGTGCAATGGTTGCATTGCTGCTACTTCTCATTTCATAGTAACTAGCTTACTATGCTTGCTGTTTCGTTTAGCTCACGTTGCTCCAATGATGTTGCACATCACCTAATGGCTAAGTTGGAAAGCCTCCAAAGAGTTATCAGTAATTCTGTAAGATTCTAATTAATTATCAATAAATCCCATGAAAATAATGACTACAGGTGATATAGTTAGTAGTTACTTGCTTGTTTACTTATTCCAGTTCTGATGCATTGCTTAACAGAGCAGCTGCATTTTTTCCATTAGAGCTTAGTATGTGCTGATTATATTGCAAAATTAAAATGTAAGCATCCAGATAATTTTGATGACCTAGCATAATGTGAGAATATTAATCTTTTGAGATTAATGTGAGGATTTTATCATGGGATTACTGTGCTACGATTGAAAGGATCCTGTAATGTATAGTATAATGAAAGCATGATCAGAGAAGGTGCTACCATAATGTAACTATAAATATAATTCCCTTAGACTTGGTAGTTAGGAGTATACATAAGATGATATAATGAAAGAATAATTAAGATGATCTTTTTGTTATGCATAGTATTTGGATGACTTTTTCCTATTGTGGATTAATGTGGGGGCATGCCTTTGGCCATTACTTGGGCCCATTGTCCGGTAGAGTCTTGGAAATATTCTGATATGTGGTGCGATTTAATCGCAAATATTCTGATATGTGGCCTCAACTCATATAAGGGCAATGTATCCAAATCTCCAAAGTGTGTGGGTTGTGTGCTCGTACTGGTGGTAAGTGGCTTTGAAAACTTGCAAGTGAGTGGCTTTGAAAATTCACATTCTGATGATCTCTTGTTTCTCATGCAGGCCATATTTTTCGACTCTGTCTGAAGTGATAAGGTATGAAGCCTTTCCGCGCGCATCTCATATCACGGTAAATGATTTGGAGGAATTGAAGAAAATGAGTGTTGAGGAACTGAAGGCATTAGCGAAAAAAGTAAGATATTGCACCTTTGAGTTTTTTTTTTGAATTTACATATGCATATAAACCTTATAGGTTACAGCTAGCCAAGTGGCTATGGAAGGATATCAGTGTCGTCGAAGCCCTGGTGCCCGAATCGTGTGTGCCACGATGCCGCCCTCGCGATCGCGTTTTTCCTTATGGCATTCCTTGGCCCAATGGCTCCCCCTTCTTCCTGTTAACGTGGCCAGCGTCCCACTGCTCCCAAGTGAGAAGCAGCTTCCCGCCGGTGGTGATGGGCCCCGACGAAGACTGTGGCTCGTCGGTGTCGACGACCTTGAGGCGACCTATCGCCTCCTCGATCGTCATGGTGGAGAGGTCCAGCAGGGACTCGATCGAGCGAGCCATCTGCTTGTACTTCTCGGGGACGCAGCGAACGAGCTTCTCGACAGCTCTCTCCTCGTCGTAGGCGTCATCGCCGAACTGCACCATCTTCTGCAGTAGAGTGTTAAGACGGAGAGCAAAGTCATAAACGTCCTCACCTGGCTTGAAGGCCAGGTTCTCCCACTCCTTACGAAGTGCCTGCAGTGTGGACTTGTGAGCACGGTCGCTGCCGATGCGTGCCGCGGCGATGGCGTCGCAAGCCTCCTTGGCAGTCTGCTTGTGGGAGAGCGAGAACTGCATCTCGGCCGGGACTGCGGCGATGAGGGCGTCTAGCGCCCGTCGATCCTCATGATGGTCGACGTCGCCGTCGTGGACTGCCTCCCACATGTGTCGCACCTGGAGCCCGATCTTCATGATCGCGGCCCACTCGACGTAGTTGGTTTTGGTGAGGGTAGGCCACCCAACACCGGGACCAACATCCCTAACCACCGTCCGGACCCCGTAGAGGCCGCGGTCTTGGTCATCCCAGCCGCCACCGCCGTGCGCGCCTCCTCTGGGAGCGCCATCCCGAGGTGCGCGGGCGTGCTCGGCTGCCCACTGCGCTGCCCGCTGCGCAGCCTGTGGCGCCACTGCGTCGACGCTGCCATCAGCAGAAACGGAGCCGTTGGCGATGCCGCGCAGCACCTCGACCTCCGCCGCCGCCGCACGTGCTGCCTCCGCTGCTTCTGCTGCTTCTACCTCCGCTTTGGCTGCTGCCAGCTCCGCCGCTGCCAGCCTCGACGCCCTTGCTGTCGCTGCAGCGGCTGCCGCGGCCACTCGTTCACGCTCCTCTGCCGCGGCGCGATCGGCCTCCTGCCGACGCCGCGTGTTGGAGGTAGCCGTGTGCTGAGAGTGGCCGTCGGACATGGCTTGCTGCTGGGGGGTTGAGCGCTGCTTCCGACGAGCTGTTGCTCGACAACCCGGACGGAGAGAAGTAACCAGGGGCTATTGAGGCTGCTACTGGTTGGGGCTGCTCCCTTTCCTGTGAAGGGGAGGAGCAGGAGATGCTCAGGCTGCAAGACAACCTTGCTCTGATACCACTTGTTAGTATCTCTAGCCTCACTTTCATGAAGAAGAGGATGACACTAGGAGAGTTGGGGCAATTTTCGTTGGTTTATTTCTCACACATCTCACACAATGCCATGCGGGCATGGCATTGTGTGAGATGTATGAGAAATAAACCAACGAAAATTGCCCCAACTCTCCTAGTGTCATCCTCTTCTTCATGAAAGTGAGGCGAGAGATACTAAGGGCATCTCCAACCGAGCGACCCATCCCGCGCCCGCGCGTCCGGATGGGTCGAGCCGGACAAAAACCCGGCCCAGTGCACGGACCCATCACTAAAACGGATGGCCGCGGCGTCCGGGACGACCCAAACCCGGCCCAAATCTGGGACAAGTTTGCGTGGCCGCGGACGCCGATGGCTGGCCGCTCGCGTCCGCCCCTGGCCCGCGTGTCATAGGAAGAAATAATTTTTCTTCATTAAAAGGTAACCATTACATTTTTTTAAATCTACTACTCCTATCCTAATACGTCCGGGGCCGGCGGCCTCGCCGACGCGCCGTCGGGGCCGTGGATTTCACTCGACGCGGGCGGCCTGTACGCGTGAGGATTCCACTCCAGCTTACAAGCTGGGTGGCGCGGCGGAGGCCTTCATCCTCCTCCTTTCCGTCCTCGCGCCTCGGGCGCGCTCGCGCTCCGCCTCCTGCGGCGGCACCATCCGCTTCCCGCATAGCTCCAGCTCCTGCAGGGCGGCGCGTTCCACAGCGGTCCGCACCTCCAGGCGGACGCGGCCGGCGGCTTGGGCCTCGTGGTTCTCGTTCCGCCGGCGCATGCACTCTTCTCGGCCGCGCTCCGCCGACGCAGCAGCCTCCCGGGCGCGTCGCTCGGGCGAGGGCAGCTGGATGAGGTGGCGGGCTGCTCGCATAGCGAGGAGCTGGTTCTTCTGGCCGAGGAGGTCGCCTAATCGGCGGCGGCCGGCCCGGCAGGTGGCCTCGTGCTCCTTCGTCACGCGCGTGAGGTCGGCGAGACGCTCCTCGATGGCGACGTTGATGTTCGCCAGTGCGAGGTCCTCCGCATCGACGGGCTCCTCCTCCGCGGCCTCGTACCACCCGTCCGCGGTCTCGTGCCAGCCGTCCGCGGCCGCCTCCACCATCTCCGCGTCCTCTTCCTTCTTCGCCACCGCCTCGGCAGCGCCTCGTCATCCGCGACCCACCGCGCGTCCGCGGGAACCTGGCCCGGGCGGCGAGGGAGAGCTTGGCCCACGTGGCCTGCAGAGTGCGCGGCATGGCGATGGAGAGGGCGCCGGAGAAGGTGGAGGGGGAGAGGATGGCGGAGCGGCTGTGATGAGGTCCGTGAGACCGCCACCGTCTTTTATAGCCAGCGGCCTTGGGTGGGAAACTTGGGCGCGAGCGCGCGCCAATGGCCTTTTCGCGCGCGCGGGAACTTTCCCGCGCGTTCTATCGCCCGCCATTGCTGTCCCGTCGAGGCCTACCATGGCGCAGCGCCGCGCAAGAAAGACGAACCACGTGGCGTCCTTTTGGGTCGCCGAGTTGGGCACAACGTGCGACCCAACCGAACACACGGACGCGGGCCGCTGTCCGGGTGTCCGCTCGGCCACCCAAATAGCCCAAAACGGACGGCCCAGCGCGTCCGTTTGGGTCGCTCGGTTGGAGATGCCCTAACAGAGGCGCATCGTCTTGATGGTTTCCCAGGCGGTCTTGGCCCAGTCCTTGACGGCGAGCGTGCGAACCAGCTCCGGAGGTACGGCGCATAGCAGAGCCGCGAGCGCCGCACGATCGTCGCCATCATTGTCGCCGATCACACAATGCCATCCCAGAGATGTTGTGCCTGCAACTGAACCCGCTCGGCGTAGTTCGATCGTGTGAGGGTTGGGTAGATCGCGGAGCCGGTGCTCTCCCGCACGACGCGCTCCCGGATCACCAGTTCTCCTCCACCGCGCCTCGATGGGCTACGTCCACGACGTTGGATCGGGGACATGGACGTGCGGCGCGGTGGATCTTGTGGGGGCTTGGACTTCCCCGACACGCCGCCCTTGTCCTGCGTCCCGACCTTGTCGCTTGCCGCCGGTGACTTCGACATCTCTCTCTATGGCTCTGATACCACTTGTTGTCCATAACCTATAGATCGAGGGAGAGGGAGAGTTCAGAGATTGAAGGCGATGAACACGATGTTTTTTTTGCAGCATACAGCTCTGCTGCTTTTCTGTTTCTCTCTTATTAGCCTTGAAAGAAAAACGAGATCCGTAGTTCATGCCACTCCTCCGACTAGGTCGTGCCATCCCACGACCTGAGAGGTGGTCTACGGTGATCCTACATTCACGCCCACGACGCACAGACGCGATCGGGACTCCTAGATGAATTGTTCAAAGGGAAAAACGGAAGCAAACTAAAACCTCTAAACAGTAACCTGACAAAACTGACGAAATTGTCTAAACCTAACAGCACACAAGCAACTAGCTTATTCAACAAGGCTTGTCTGTAGTGAACTAGTTATGTGCCTTGGTGAAGTTGAGCAGGAACCAGAAATGTTCCCTTTTTCCCCCAATGATGTATGTTTAAGTTCGTATACACGTGGTTAATGTCGCTGCATTGTGTTTTCTTTGCTTCGGGTTGATGGAATGCCTTCACTCTGCTTCGTGCCGGGAATGGGGTAGATGTCAGTGTCCCGTTTAAGAAGGGGTAAGGTTTGCAGGGTACACGTTGGGTTTCCATGATGCGTTAGAAGGTATGTCAGAAGAATTTTACTGGTGAATGGATGGTGGATTTACCCAGCACATGATTTCAATGAGTACAATTTTCACCAGCATTTGTGGTGAAATGCCACCCTTTTCTTCTCGGTTGGTGTAAAAAATTCAAAATATTGCACACCATGGACACACTCTCCTAGTTTATGTTTTAGCATCTTCTGTAGAGCAGTATCATATCAGATAATAAAAAGTGCAGGGAGGAGTAGTACTGATTGTCGACTTTATGTGTTATTGTGAGATATTCTGTCTAGATCCAGTTTATATGTATCTAGTATACTTCCTGTGGACATAGGTGAGGGCCTAACCTGAGATAGAAGGAGGCTGCAGGGAGGAACTCTCTCAGCTTAGGGTTACTGAGATAGAAGCACCTTATATAGGTCAGGACTGGGCTGGGCCAAATGGGCCACAAGAGAGAACAAGAAGACAGCCCAACAGATACACCAACAGTTATCCAACACTCCCCCTCAAGATGGGTGATAAATGTCAATCATCCCCATCTTGGTACAGGCAAGATTACACTCCTTTGAGCCCAGTCCCTTTGTTAAACAATCTGCCACTTGTTGTCCTGATCTCATATAAGCCAATGAGATAATCCCTGCATCGATCTTTTCTTTAATAAAGAATCTGTCTATCTCCACATATTTAGTTCGCTCATGCTGGACAGGGTTATTTGCTATGTTTATGGCAGACATATTATCACACCACACTTTCAAGCTTCCTTGCCTTAAAATTTTCAGCTCTCTTAGAAGGTTCCGTACCCACAACATTTCACCCAGACCCTGTGACATAGCTCTGTACTCAGCTTCGGCTGTTGATTTCGAGACAACAGATTGTTTCTTACTTCTCCATGACACCAAATTCCCTCCAACAAAAACACAATACCCTGAGGTGGATCTTCGATCATCTAAGCAGCTAGCCCAATCTGCATCACAATATCCATCTACATTTAGGTGTCCATTACTTTTAAACAACACTCCTTTTCCCGGAGTGCCCTTCAAGTATCTCAAGATTCTTTGAGCTGCTTCCAAGTGTCCATCCCTCGGATCATGCATATAGCGACTCACTACACTCACTGCAAATGATATATCTGGTCTCGTGTGGCATAAGTATATTAGTCTTCCAACAAGTCTTTGATATTTCTCCTTGTTTATGGGTTCTCCAGACTCTGCTGTGATTTTAGTGTTCTGGTCAATAGGTGTTGAAGCCACTCGACACCCCAGCATGCCCATATCATCTAAGAGATCCAATGTATACTTTCTTTGAGATAGTGATATCCCTTTTGATGATCTTGCAACTTCTATTCCAAGGAAGTATCTAAGTTTTCCCAAATCTTTCACCTCAAAGGCCTGACTCAAGCATCCTTTCAGTTTTGCGATTTCCACAACATCATCTCCTGTGATGATAATATCATCAACATACACAGCAAGGATAGTGATTTTCTGCTCCGAATGTCTGTAAAGTAAGGTATGGTCTCCATTGCATTGACCATATCCCATGCCACACACCACTTGTCTGGACCTGTCAAACCAGGCCCGTGGAGATTGTTTGAGACCATATAGAGATTTCTTCAGTCTACATACCTTCCCTTTAGTTTCAGGTCTGACAAATCCTGGTGGCATCTCCATATACACCTCCTCTTGAAGATCACCATGCTGAAATGCATTTTTGACATCAAGTTGATGCAAGGGCCATCCGAAATTTGCTGCACAAGAGATCAATATTCTGACAGTGCTCATTTTTGCCACTGGTGGAAATGTCTCATCATAGTCAATGCCATAAGTCTGACTATATCCTCTTGCCACAAGTCTTGCCTTATATCTCTCCACTTTTCCTTCTGCATTTTGTTTTACAGAATAGATCCACTTACAGCCTACTGTATTCTTTCCTTTAGGGAGATCTGTCAACTCCCATGTTTTATTTTTCTTCAAGGCTTCTAACTCTTCCATCATAGCATTGCACCATCTCGGGTCCAACCTGGCTGCCTTCCAATCCTTAGGAACAGATACAGTTTGCAGTGAAGCAACAAAAGCCCGAAAAGAGGGTGACAATGCCTCGTAAGAAATATAATTTCCTACGTCATAGTCATCATAACTCAGTCGCTTTGGGGGCCCAACTTTCCTTATCCCTTTCCTTATTGCAATTGGCAAGTCTAGGCTATTATTGGACTCAGTCTGAGATTGATTCTCCTCTGCAGAATCTACACTTGTACTTCCTTGATTTTCTGGTCTAATGGGTTGCTCCCCCTGGTCTTGTTGCTCCTCCAGTGCATCTACTTGTTCCCTTTGTACTTGTCTTCTAGAGTACACAAGTGGATTCTGCAGCCATCTTTGTGGTGGTACAGGTCTAGGTGGTGTAGGTGTACCAGGAATTGCAGGAATCTCCACAACAATAGGAATTTGTTGATGTTGTTGTTGGTCACCATCTTGCTGCTCTTGATCACCACCCCCTCTTGAGCATCACCAAGATGGTCAAGCCCCTGGAACAAGCCACTAAGATCACTCTCACCGTCATAAAATGGTTCTGACTCGCGAAACGTAACATCCATGCTTACAAATGTCCTCCTGTCAGTGGGACTCCAACACTTGTAACCCTTCTGTCTGGAGGAATAGCCAATAAAGATACATTTGATAGCCCGATGATCTAGCTTGCCAACAGATGGCCTGTGATCCCTTACAAAACATGTACAGCCAAAGAGTTTGGGTGGTACAACAAAGTCATTGTTATTTAGAAGGAGTTGGCAAGGAGACTGCATACCTAGAATCTTTGAAGGCATTCTGTTGATCAAATATGTAGCAGTCATAACTGCCTCACTCCATAAGAATTTGGGAACATTCATGGTAAACATAAGAGATCGAGCCACTTCAAGAATGTGCTTATTCTTCTGCTCAGCAACTCCATTCTGGGGAGGAGTGTCAGGACATGAAGTCTGGTGCAGTATACCTTGCGAAGATAAGAAAGCAGCAAAAGGTTTGTTGATATATTCAGTACCATTATCAGTTCTGATCACTTGCACCTGAACATTGAATTGGTTTTTTCACATAAGCACAAAAACTCTGGAAACAAGTGAACACTTCATCTTTGTGACGCATAAGATAAATCCAAGTCATTCTGGAATAGCAGTCAATAAAAGTCACAAAGTACTTCATGCCACTTACTGACACAACAGGACACGTCCATACATCAGAGTGCACTAACACAAATGGGGATACAATTCTGATCCCTCTACTAACATAAGAGGTTCTCGTATGCTTAGCATATTCGCAGGCATCACAACATAATTTGGTTTTGTCCACTCCATTCATTACATCAGGAAAGACTCGAAACATTTTATCAAACGCCATGTGGCCCATTCGACAATGATGAACTAGTGCCATACTCTCCTTTCCTCCAACAATCGCAGCAAGCACAGAACTAGCATCATGCCCCATCTTGTCACTATCTATGTGCCAAAGACCTCTATGCCTGGTTGCAGTCCCAATCTTCTTGCTGCTCTCCCTTTCCTGAATTAAACACATATATCTATCAACTATTATACGGTAGTCCTGCTGATCAATCAGGGCACTTAGAGATAGCAGATTTACTGGAAAAGCAGGAACATGTAGAACTGATGACAATTTTATGTTGGGTGTACATTGCACCGACCCCTCCCCTTTTATAGATTGTGCTGTGCCATCTGCTGTTTGGATAGTGCCTCTATGTGTGGGAGGATACTGAGTATGAGAGTCAAACTCACTAATATTTCTAGTAACATGTTTGGATGCTCCAGAATCAAGAATCCAATCTGAATTAGCATTATGAGTGGCTATAGAAACTCTATCAATATTACCTTCATCTTTGTAGACATAGTGAGCAAAGTTCCCAAAGGTTGCTTCATTTTGTCCTTCTTCCTTTGATTGTCCCTGAGAGGTACTGGTAGATGACTCTGAAGCTGCTGCCATATGTGCCTTGAGTGATATAGCGTGCTGCTGTCCTCCACCCCTGCCATACTGATGTCCATATGGCTGTCCACCACTTCTGCCATAGTGTTGTCCACCACCTCTTCCATACTGCTGTCCATATGGCTGTCCACTACCTCTGCCATCACCTCTTCCTCTGTAGCTTCCTCTGCCATGTGTGTATCCTCCTCTCCCCCTATTGGGTGTAGCAAAGGAGGTACACTGATGCTTCAAGTGTCCCTTCTGCCCACAAGTATAGCAGTCTCTCATCTCTTGTCTCTCGGTAGTGTAGAAGGTCGGATGAGGGACAGAATCGCTTCTCTTTGTCATATTCAGACGCACTTCCTCTCTGGACATAGCTGCAATGGCTTCTTTAAGAGAAGGGGTAGTGGTTTGATGCAGTAAAGCAACCCTTCTCCCCTCAAAATCTTGATTAAGACCCTTCAAGAACTTCATGACTCGCCGACGTTCAATCCAGCTTGCAGCAGCACTCACACATTCCCCATGGGCAAGTTCCAAAGGATCAACATGATCTAAATCTCCCCAAAGATGCTGCAACTCAGCCACATACGCCATCACAGTTTTGTTTCCTTGTTGCAAGTCATGCACTTTATCCTCAATCTCAGCAATCAACATAATGTTCCCCTTACCAGAATAAAGATTTGATAGGGTGTCCCATACCTCTGAACCTTTTGTGAGTGCCTCTAAAGAAGCAGCAATGTTAGGAACCAAAGAGTTAAGCAACCATGCCACAATCAGAGAATTTATGGCATTCCACTGTTTCCATTCCAGACTGGTCTTATCTGCTGGTTCTGCAGCTTCACCACTCACACGTTCATCCAGCCCTTTCGAGTTCAAAATCAACAGCGCCCTCCTTGACCACCGGAGATAGTTGGCCACTCCTTCCAACTTGATTTCGTTTGCCGGCAGCTCAAGTTTCTGACCGATGTTGGTATGGGGAACGATTGCTCCCCCTCCAGCAGATCCTCCTCCATTTCCTTTGGTAGTGATAAGATCTGCCAGCTTCTCCAGAGCCTTGGCCAAATCCCTGTTATCCCCCATGCTTGACACCAAACTAACCTCTCAGAACCACCAAAGGACTTACCCGCAGGATGCCTCTCCGTCTCCTTACTTGTCACTGACTTCCCCTCCTTGCCGCCGCAGCAGCCTACTCCCTTCCTCTTCCTCCTAGCTGCCACAGCAGACTAGGCTTCCAGATCGGCAGTCCTTCCCGTCGTTGCCCTCACTGCTCCTTGCTCTGATACCATGTGGACAGAGGTGAGGGCCTAACCTGAGGTAGAAGGAGGCTGCAGGGAGGAACTCTCTCAGCTTAGGGTTACAGAGATAGAAGCACCTTATATAGGTCAGGACTGGGCTGGGCCAAATGGGCCACAAGAGAGAACAAGAAGACAGCCCAACAGATACACCAACAGTTATCCAACACTTCCATTTCAGGCGATTCTCTATTATGTTTTGGAATAGATCTGCAATAGTTATGACCTTTCTTTTCTTCACCATTTGTGTGAGAATGTAATGTTGGTTGCCACTCTACCATATTGTGAGAATGCTCTGATTTTCCATGAACAGTGACTGTACCCTTCTGGTTCTCCAGGATTGATTGCTGATCCAGAAAAATTCCGTTTGTTGAGTGTCGAGGTCTGTGTATTGTCAAAATGTCCAGATAGGGCACTTGAACTGCTGCATGGATGGACACGCCGTGATATTATACAGATATTCTGTTCTGAATTGTGCAAAAAAAGAAAATATGAAGAGATGTCAAAACAGTGGATACTAAATTATCTCTTCTATGCTGTGAATGAGAAGTCATGTGGTCATGGGAAAAGTATGAAGAAGTCAGGCCCTGAGCCGAACTCAAGTGACATGCAGTTACCTTACAAAAGACTGAAAACGATTGTTGTTCAAGCACTTCCAGATATTGCAAATGCTCCAGTAACAGCTGGTATAAGTGAACCAACAAACAAGGCACACCTTTGTGAAAATTCAGCTTCTACGGCTGGTCTTGTTCCAGCAGATAAATTTTGCAAACGTTGCTCATGCTGTATTTGTTTTAAGTACGACGACAATAAGGATCCTAGCCTCTGGCTGTCCTGCAATTCAGACCAACTCTTGCAGGAAGAGTCATGTGGTTTTTCATGCCACCTAGAGTGTGCATTCAGGGATGAAAGATCTGGCATTCTGCAGTCAAAGAAACTTGATGGCGGTTATTACTGCACCCACTGTGGGAAACAAAATGATTTGCTTGGGTATTTTCTGAAACATTTTTCACTTACAATATTTTGTATGATAATGGTAAATTAGCTATCTGTTTCAGTGCTTTGCTTCCAGTCTTGTTAGAAGCCTTATCACATCAATATTATTCTTCCAAATATCTCCATCATGATCCACTCATTTGGAATGGTTCAGCTTTTAGCCTTTCATGATATTTTGGTTTTTTCCTGCTACTATATAATTACTGCTTTTCATTCTATGGTAGTTAAGAGAAATGAAAGAGGTGGGCCAAATTTTACTTTATTGCCCACAGTGTCCTCATTTTTTTCAGTGTGGTTTTATTTCCATCTTGTGTGATTAAATGAACTTGAGAGCTGAAGTTAGATTTGTTTTGCCTTGATTTTTCTAGTTTGATCAAAGTATAGTTAGTAAGGATTACCATGTATTTTGATTTTGCCAGGTGTTGGAAGAAGCAACTATTGGTAGAAAAAGATGCGCGGCAGTTGGATGTGTTGTGCCATCAGATATTTCTTAGCCATAAGATCCTCATATCCACTCAGAAGTACTTGGTCCTCCATGAGATCGTGGATACAGCATTGAAGAAGCTGGAGGGTGAGCTTGGTCCCATTACTGGCCTTCCAGCCAAGGGCAGGGGAATTGTTGCCCGTCTTGCTGTAGGCACTGAAGTTCAGAGGCTTTGTACCCGTGCTATAGAGACTCTGGAATCTATGTTAAATGGTGCATTAACTGCTGAATCGCAAATTCAGAGTAAATTTCCACCTTTTTCCTTTTTTAAATCATCATACACCTCTAATTGCTATGAATGTTTATGCATAACTTGTAATTCAGATTCTCTTATGGAGTTATGGTACCATCAGAATTCATAAAGCTTGAGGATATATCCCGTGAATCTGTTGATGTAGTTTTGCTCTCTTGAGGTTTAACTGGCTTTAACTTGTGGCCGAAAGGCTAGTGATGAAGATTATCCTTCAAACCCAACAGGCTTAATAGTTAATACTGATGCATTTTGCTTGTTCCTCCCCTGTTCGGTCGCGGATTCTGGGCCATCATGGTTTCTATGATGTCTAGGGCGCAACGCGCTCGTGTATTTTTACTGTCTGGTCGCTGGTTATAGTCTTATCTGTAGTGAACTAGTGATTTGCCTTGGTGAAGATGAACAGTAACCAGAAATGTTGCTTTTTTTCTCCAATGTTGTATGTTTACATTCGTATACATGTGTGGTTACTGTTGCTGCATTGTGTTTCTTTGCTTTGGGTGGATGGCATTGTGCCTTCACTCTGCTTCGTGCCGGGAATGGGGTAGATGATTTATGGCTGTTACTGTCAGTGTCCCGTTTAAGAAGGGGTAAGGTCTGCAGGGTACACATTGGGTTTCCATGATGCGTTAGAAGGTACCTCAGAAGAATTTTACTGGTGAATGGATGGTGGATTTACCCAGCACATGATTTCGATGAGTATGGTTTCCACCAGCATTTGTGGTGAAATGCCACCCTTTTCTTCTCAGCTGGTGTAAAAAACTCAAAATATTGCACACCAAGGACATGCTCCCTAGTTTACGTTGTAGCATCTTCCGTACAACAATATCATATCAGATGATAAAAAGTGCAGGGAGGGGTAGTACTGATTGCCGACTGATGCGGGCTAAGCCCGAGGGTGTGCCCAATCTTCACGGTTTGACCCGGGTGAGTGTGATTGCGGAGGGGATTCGCGGGGAAGTGGATGAACGCGAAGAACTCGATACAAACACACACACACACACACAATCGGTTTGTCCTCGTTGGCCCGAACCACCAACTCGATAGAAGTTGCAAGGAAAAGACCTTTCGGTAGAAGTCCCGCAAAAAGATCGACAAATCGAAGATCCTATGAATCTAGAAGGGTGAAAAGACCAAACTCAATAGAAGTGCAAGCAAAAGACCAAATAGGTAGAAGTGCAAGCAAAAGATCAAGATTGGTAGAAGTCACCAAAGAGATACAATAGGATTCGATAAGGAGCCCGGGTGGTACAATAGGAATTAACCTAAGGTGGGGGTTTCCCAAATCCACTAGGGGATAATAGAGGCATAAGACAATTCATCTAAACATCATCTCTCTCTCATGAAGGTGGGGGTAGGTGTCTATTTATAGGCAAGGGGATGAAGGGGTAAGTTACAAGCCAAAAGGGGCTGAGATCTGGCTGAGGCTCGACAGGGCGGAAGTTCCGGTCCCTGAGGGCGGAAGTTCCGGTCGGGGGCGGAAGTTCCGGCCATGAGGGGCGGAAGTTCTGGTTGCAGTTCTTCAGTGCGAGCATCTTCAGTCTTGGATGGAATCTGGGCGGAAGTTCCGGCGGTGGTGGGCGGAAGTTCCGGCCTGGAGCGTCCAGCTCCTCTTTCTCCTTCTCTTCCATGCTTCCGTGACATCGGCCTTGCGTCCTCGGGTCTCCATGGCATCCCCTCTTCCCTCCGTACTTGTCGTCGAGTTCCTATCATCAAGGTATGACGGAGTATGAAGTAGTATATCGTTCCACATAGGTGATTGTAGGCACGCATAAAGGAGAAGATTCACCTTTGCGTGTCGTCTTGGCGATGAAGCATATGATGCGGTGAAGACCGAAGGTCGGGCTGCATCATCTCCCCCCACTTGAAAAAGAGTCGTCCTCGACGATAAATCTTCATGAATGTGTAGAGGAGGTAGATGACACCAACGCTTGAATGTTGCTTCACTTGTCAAGAGCCCTATCAATAGCACAAGAAAAGCCAAACAACACTCAAAGCATAGCCAATGTTCCACGGGTTTAGCAAGAGAGCGCAAGTAGAATGAGGTCACCTTTGCATAATGTCGGTGTGCTCTCATCGATAGATCTTGGGTCGTCGAAGTATGTGGGCGGAACCACTCATTGACACTCATCCACAAGTCACTTGTACCTTCACACAACAAAGACCAAGCAAAGTATGTTTGTGTGTGATATTGGAGCACATCATCGATGACATGTCCTTTCATGTTCACAACACCGTTAGCACAACACAAATTTATCAAGAATAATGCATGTGCAAGGTCAATGTGTAAGAACTCCATATGAACATCTTCCAAATGTGGAAACACAAAAACTCCAAATTGTGAGACGACCACGGTGTCCATCTCATGTATAAACTCATGTGCATGATTGCTCTCAAGGCATCGGAAAGAGAAATTGTTCAACATCCTTGAAGCAATAAGAGGAGAATTTGGCAAAAACACATACGGAAAAGTGTCCAAAATATCATCAACATGTGTGCACACAAACCATTGGAAAGAGAAATTGGTCCTCATATTTGGTGCAACACACAACATATCATCCAAAAAGTTCACCAAGTAGAAATTTGCACAACCGTGCATGCCAACAAACCAAAGGAAAGAGAAATTGCTCAACTTGTTTGAGGCAACACCAACGGTAAAAATCACATCATCATGCTTGCAAAAGAACCAAGAGAAAGAGAAATTGTCCGGCATGTTCAATGCAAAGCATGGGAAAGGTATTAGAGCCGGGTTCGATCTTGAACTCACTTGTATTATGCTCTCTAGAGCTCTCTTTGTCAACTCATGCTCCATCGAGGTTGACATTTGCATTCTTGTACCTACACACACAATAGGCAAAGCAAAGAACGTGTGTGCATGGTATATGAACACATCATCCATCATGATGGTCCATTTCTTTTGCACATCACCATTAGCGTTAAGCAAAGCATCATAATAGATATGGTGAATATGCGGAGTAAACATGGGAACATGCTCAACATGGATATATGCAAAGTCTCCAAAATTTGAGAGAGCTATGGGGGCAATCTCATTTACAAGCATATTAACATTAAGGCAAACCAAGCATTGGAAAGAAGAATTGTTCAACATTTTGGTTGCATTAATGGGAGAGTACTGCAAGCATCTAGCACAAAACATGTTCAACATTTTATCATTGTTGTCGACAAACCTAGGGAAAGAGCAATTGTTCGGCAAGGTTGTCACAACACAAGCATCATTATCATTATCATTGCAAGCAATACATGAGAAAGAGCAATTGTTCGGCATATTGCAAGCAATAGGATAGAAATCGAAACACTCATAGCATGGCATGGACATATTATCATAAGCAACTACTTCCACATGATCAACAATGGTGGTATCACAAGTATCACAAGGGAATGTGAAAGAAGCATATGACATAGCAATAGGATCATCCAACTCATGCAAGCACTCACAAATCATCATGTCCACTAGTGGGATCATGGCATCATCAACACCCATATAGGTACCTTTGTAGTCCGACTCATTTGAAGTGGGTGTTGTGGAAGAGGTAGGCTCCATGTGGCCTCCATGTTCATCTTCAATCAAGCATGGTGTGATATCATCATCTTCATGCACCATGTACATCTTCTTTTCCGTGATCGGCGTTTCGTCATCCATGGGACCTAATGAGACACAAGGAAACACACTAGAGGTAGAGGGTAAGTTGTTAGCATTCGAAATGGCCTCACATGACCTATCAACTACCACTCTCATCTCACTTGGTGTATCACTCATATCCTCAAGGTGGAGGTACTCAAGCTCATGTATAGTGGATTCACTCATCTCACATATAGTGGAGTCCCTCATCTCCATGGCAATGACGTCATCGATGTCCGAGCAACCTAGCAAAGAGGAAGACAACACAAGAGGAGTAGAGGTTAATGTGTTAGAAATCAAAGCGTCCTCACTCAACTCATGTGGTGTGTCACTCTTGCTCTCAAGGTGTTTGAAGTAGAATTTGCACTCGGCTTTGTCTTTGGGGGTCATATTGGCTTCAAGAGCTTCTAGCTCGGCAAAGTAGGCTCTCATCTCGGCCTTTTCTTGTGGTGTCATTTTGGGTGGCTCTCACTAGGAAGGATGTATGTATGTGGTGGAAGGAAAACTACCAAAAGTTCAAAACTCACAAACCAAAATCGAGAAAATGGTTCAAGTTAGAGAATAACCGATATGTACTCACACACACACTCAAAGCACACGCAAAAGGCTAAGAACTCTATATGGTGGTAGGTGAGGAAGTGGATAGCAAACGAAAAGAACCAAAGAAAATGTCTATTGTCAAATGTGGGTAAGATCCAAAGTCAAATGTCAAAGGCGGTGATCTATGTCAAGGAAACACGGAAACACACACAAGGAAGGACAATGGGGTTAGCGCGACCAAGGAAGTGAGCAAGTAACAAGATGGTCCTAGCGAAGACTATTAGCTCGGTGTCGCGCCAACACAAGAGAGACCGTAGCTTGGTTGCATATTCGAGAAGGAACAAGATTTGCACAAATGCCACTCTTCTCTTTTCTCTCTTAGTGCTCACAAGCTTTGCACTCCTTTGTATCGGTGGACACACACTATTTTTCTACTTCTTTTTCCTTTTTCTCTTTTTTTCACTTTTTTTTTCTATGCTTAGAAGCTTTCTTTTTCTCTATATATATGTCACACTTTTCTTCTTTTGTGTATCTTTCTCACCGAGCTTGCTTCGGAGCTTTGCTCAACACAACGCACACACACACCCTCTCACGGTCGTGACACTTGTGCAATGCTTCGCAACACTCGGAAAGCCACTCTCAATGGGATAGGTACACAAAGAAAGAAACGGGGTTACAAGGGTGGGGGGCAAGTTATACCTATTGATGTTAGGCGGTGTCAAACACACGAACTTGCGATGATCAAGGTGGTGTCGATGGCGGTGTCGAAGTTGCGTCAGAATCCGGGGTGCCAAAGGTGTCGTCACGGTGTTGGTGTAGGCGCGGAAGCGTAATAGACAACCAATGCTCCAAATCGGAAACCGAGCAAATTAAGTCAATGCCCGAAAAGTTGGGTCAAAACGAGCGGTCAAAAGTTGGGTTCCAAAAATCGTCAAAAATTAGACGTAGACTATGTGGAGTAGTTGGAGGATGTTGTTAAAGTTTGGAGTCAAACGGGCTCCGGAAAGTTGTCAAAAGTTGGGGCAAAAAGAGGAGTCAAAACTGGACGAATTTTGGGTCAAAACTGCGCCGGGGCGGAACTTCCGGCCTTGTTCCGGTCAAGTTCCGGAAATAGCTGACTTGGAACCAGGGAGCTACTGCGAGCGAAATTGGCGTTTTCGGAGGTTGGGCGGATGTTAGGCGGAACTTCCGCTCGGCCGGAAGTACCGGTTGCAACGGCCGGAACTTCCGGTCCTGGGATTTTTCTCTGCTGATTTGCTGTTTGGAAACTGGGGAATCAAACGTGTGGCCTGAGGTGATTTCACGGGAGGAATTTTCTGCACTGAATGGAAACTGGATCGTGCGGAATTGAGACGAAACGTGGGATGCTGCAGCGCGTGTGTGGAGCGTGGGGCGGTGGTGGCAAATTGGGCAGCAGTTGGCGCGGGGCGTGCTGTCTGGCTGGGGTGATGCGCGAGCTGGTGATGTGCTGCGGTGGAGCGTGGGGCGCGCGGCAGTTGCGGTGAAGGGAGGCGCGCGCGTGGTTGCTGGCGGCAGCGCGTGGTGGTTGCAGCGAGGAGGCGAGGTGCTGGCGAGCAAGGAAGAAGGCGAATCAAGCGTCGATCCGTGAAAATTTTGGCGAGCGGAGGAACAAGACGGTGGCTGATCCGATTTTGGGGATTTTTTTGCTGGGCGGAAGTTCCGCTGGGTGGGGGCGGAAGTTCCGGAAATACACGAATTTTTCAGATCTGAATCTGCGCGACGAACTGCACGAACACGAGGCGGAAAATGGGGCAAAAATCGACGGATTTCGGGAGGAATAGGTGGAATTTGACGGTGAAATTTGGAGGGATGATAGATCAACTCCAAAGACAACAGATATGTGGACCAAAACCACAAGAAACGCAACAAATCCAGAGATCCAAATTCGAGCTATTTTTTGGGGAAAAATTTTTTTTGGGCAAATTTTTGTGCGAAATTGGTGGAATCGGAGGGTCAAATCCGTGGCAACCTTTGCTCTGATACCATATGATGCGGGCTAAGCCCGAGGGTGTGCCCAATCTTCACGGTTTGACCCGGGTGAGTGTGATTGCGGAGGGGATTCGCGGGGAAGTGGATGAACGCGAAGAACTCGATACAAACACACACACACACAATCGGTTTGTCCTCGTTGGCCCGAACCACCAACTCGATAGAAGTTGCAAGGAAAAGACCTTTCGGTAGAAGTCCCGCAAAAAGATCGACAAATCGAAGATCCTATGAATCTAGAAGGGTGAAAAGACCAAACTCAATAGAAGTGCAAGCAAAAGACCAAATAGGTAGAAGTGCAAGCAAAAGATCAAGATTGGTAGAAGTCACCAAAGAGATACAATAGGATTCGATAAGGAGTCCGGGTGGTACAATAGGAATTAACCTAAGGTGGGGGTTTCCCAAATCCACTAGGGGATAATAGAGGCATAAGCCAATTAATCTAAACATCATCTCTCTCTCATGAAGGTGGGGGTAGGTGTCTATTTATAGGCAAGGGGATGAAGGGGTAAGTTACAAGCCAAAAGGGGCTGAGATCTGGCTGAGGCTCGACAGGGCGGAAGTTCCGGTCCCTGAGGGCGGAAGTTCCGGTCGGGGGCGGAAGTTCCGGGCATGAGGGGCGGAAGTTCCGGTCGCAGTTCTTCAGTGCGAGCATCTTCAGTCTTGGATGGAATCTGGGCGGAAGTTCCGGCGGTGGTGGGCGGAAGTTCCGGCCTGGAGCGTCCAGCTCCTCTTTCTCCTTCTCTTCCATGCTTTCGTGACATCGGCCTTGCGTCCTCGGGTCTCCATGGCATCCCCTCTTCCCTCCGTACTTGTCGTCGAGTTCCTATCATCAAGGTATGACGGAGTATGAAGTAGTATATCGTTCCACATAGGTGATTGTAGGCACGCATAAAGGAGAAGATTCACCTTTGCGTGTCGTCTTGGCGATGAAGCATATGATGCGGTGAAGACCGAAGGTCGGGCTGCATCACCGACTTTATGTGTTATTGTGAGACATTTTTTCTAGATCCAGTTTATATGTATCTAGTGTACTTCCATTTTGGGTGATTATCTATTATATTTTGGAAATAGACCTGCAAATACTTATAACGCTTCTTTCCTTCACCATTTGTGTGAGAACATAATGTTGGTTGTCACTCTACCATACAGTGAGAATGGTCTGATTTTCCGTGAGCAGTACCCTTCTGGTTCTCCAGGATTGATTGCTGATCCAGCGAAATGCCGTTTGCTGAGTGTCGATGCAAAGAGTGAATTTGTCTGAATTGTCAAAATCTCCGGATAAAGCACTTGAACTGCTGCATGAATGGACTACCTGTGGTATTATACAGATTTTTTGTTCTCAATTATGCAAAGATGGAAAATATGTAGGGATGTCAAAACAACAGATACTAAATTATCTCTTCAATGCTGTGAATGAGAAGTCATGTGGTCATGGGAAAAGTATGACGAAGTCAGCCCCTGAGCCGAACTCAAGTGAGATCAAGTTACCTTACAAAACACTGAAAAAGATTGTTGTTCCAGCCCTTCCAGTTATTGCAAGCGCTCCAGGGTGTTTGTCAGGCAAAAGCACACCAGGGAGAATCGAGGATGGTGGGCACAAGGATGGACCTTCAGAACCTAGCACATCTGATCAAGTAACCTCTCTTCCGAAGTCCTTAAACTTGGTGCCTCACAAGCAGGTGATTTTATTGGAGAAAGCACCTGGTTCACTGGCTCCCAGAAAAGGGAATGGTATCGAATTGGGTGATAGTATTATTGGAACAAGCTCTAGATCTAGCAATGATGACCATGTTCCTCATCCTGGCCCTCTGAAACCTAGAATAGAACCATGGAGTCCATCAAGCAGTAACCCCTCAGGGAAACCTGATGACATTGAGCAAACTGATGAAAATGCTTACCTGTTATGTGTCAAGGTGATCAGGCAGCTGGAATGTGAGGGTCACGTTGATGTCCACTTCAGATTGAAGTTCTTGACATGGCTAAGCCTACAGGCGACTCAGCGGGAAAAGGAAATAGTTAGCGTGTTTGTGGAGACTTTCACCGACGATCTAACAAGCCTTGCCAGCCAGCTACGTGACACCTTCTCGGAGGCAATCTACAGCAAGAAGCCGCCTATGGCACCATAGTCTCTGCATGAAACTTTACGACTGACAATAGAGTTTTTTTTTTGTGTGAGCGAAATGGGGAGTTTTTGGCACCAATCTTACTTAGGATATATTACTGGCCCCGTACTTTATTAGCTGATCATTGCATCAACTTCTCAGTGGAACATTATCCACTCTAGTAGTTTGTTTTGTTAACTTTCCGCCTGCAGCTCGAAGTTCAACATCTTAACCAGTATGAAGCATCAGGAAATTTGCAATCCAGAATAGCGTTATTTTGAGATCCTAATGTTTATGTAAGTGTGCGCAACTGTTGGAGATATGCCCAAGAGGCAATAATAAAAGTGGTTATTATATATCTTTATGTTTATGATAAATGTTTATATACCATGCTATAATTGTATTAACTGAAACATTGATACATGTGTGATATGTAAACAACAAAGAGTCCCTAGTATGCCTCTTAACTAGCTTGTTGATTAATGGATGATTAGTTTCATAATCATGAACATTGGATGTTATTAATAACAAGGTTATATCATTGTATGAATGATGTAATGGACACACCCAATTAAGCGTAGCATAAGATCTCGTCATTAAGTTATTTGCTATAAGCTTTCGATACATAGTTACCTAGTCCTTATGACCATGAGATCATGTAAATCACTTATGCCGGAAAGGTACTTTGATTACATCAAACGCCACTGCGTAAATGGGTGGTTATAAAGGTGGGATTAAGTATCCGGAAAGTATGAGTTGAGGCATATGGATCAATAGTGGGATTTGTCCATCCCGATGACGGATAGATATACTCTGGGCCCTCTCGGTGGAATGTCGTCTAATGTCTTGCAAGCATATGAATAAGTTCATAAGAGACCACATACCGCGGTACGAGTAAAGAGTACTTGTCAGGAGACGAGGTTGAACGAGGTATAGAGTGATACCGAAGATCAAACCTCGGACAAGTAAAATATCGCGTGACAAAGGGAATTGGTATCATATGTGAATGGTTCATTCGATCACTAAAGTCATCGTTGAATATGTGGGAGCCATTATGGATCTCCAGATCCCGCTATTGGTTATTGGTCGGAGTGAGTACTCAACCATGTCCACATAGTTCGCGAACCGTAGGGTGACACACTTAAAGTTGGATGTTGAAATGGTAGAACTTGAATATGGAATGGAGTTCGAATATTTGTTCGGAGTCCCGGATGAGATCCCGGACATCACGAGGAGTTCCGGAATGGTCCGGAGAATAAGATTCATATATAGGATGTCATTTTATGTGAATAAAATTGACGCGGAAGGTTCTATGGAAGGTTCTAGAAGGTTCTAGAAAAGTCCGGAAGAAACCACCAAGGAAGGTGGAGTCCACATGGGACTCCACCTCCATGGCCGGCCAGCCCTAGTGGGGGAGGAGTCCCAAGTGGACTCCCCCTTAGGGGGCCGGCCACCCCCCATATGGGAGGTGGAACTCCCACCTCTAGTGGGAGTCCTAGCTTGGCTAGGTTTCCCCACCATATGGAAGGTTTTTGGTTCGGGTCTTATTCGAAGACTTGGAGACCAACTCTTGGGGATCCACCTATATAATGAGGGGCCAAGGGGAGGGGGCCGGCCACCCCAAGACCACAAGCTGGCCGCCCCCCTTGAAGTGGCCGGCCACCCCCTCCCAAACCCTAGCCGCCCCCCTCTCCTCCATATCTCCCGCGTAGCTTAGCGAAGCTCCGCCGGACTTCTCCACCGCCACCGACACCACGCCGTCGTGCTGTCGGATTCAAGAGGAGCTACTACTTCCGCTGCCCGCTGGAACGGGAGGTGGACGTCGTCTTCATCAACAACCGAACGTGTGACCGAGTACGGAGGTGCTGCCCGTTCGTGGCGCCGGAACCGATCGTGATCAAGATCTTCTACGCGCTTTTGCAAGCGGCAAGTGAACATCTACCGCAGCAACAAGAGCCTCATCTTGTAGGCTTTGGAATCTCTTCAAGGGTGAGACTCGATAATCCCCTCGTTGCTACCGTCTTCTAGATTGCATCTTGGCTTGGATTTCGTGTTCGCGGTAGGAAAATTTTTGTTTTCTATGCAACGTTATCCTACAGTGGTATCAGAGCCGTGTCTATGCATAGATGGTTGCACGAGTAGAACACAATGGTTTGTGGGTGTTGATGCTCTTGTTATCTTTAGTTTGAGTACTTTGCATCTTTGTGGCATAGTGGGATGAAGCGGCCCGGACTAACTTTACATGACCGCGTTCATGAGACTTGTTCCTCGTTCGACATGCAACTTGTATTGCATAAGAGGCTTTGCGGGTGTCTGTCTCTCCTACTATAGTGAAGATTCAATTTACTCTTCTATTGACAACATTAGTATCAACGTTGTGGTTCATGTTCGTAGGTAGATTAGATCTCTCTCGAAAACCCTAAACCATGTAAAATATGCAAACCAAATTAGAGACGTCTAACTTGTTTTTGCAGGGTTTGGTGATGTGATATGGCCATGATATGATGATGAATATGTATGAGATGATCATTATTGTATTGTGGCAACCGGCAGAGCCTTATGGTTGTCTTTAAATTTCATGTTGAGTAGTATTTCAAAGTAGTTGTAATAGTTGCTACATGGAGAACAATCATGAAGACGGCGCCATTGACCTTGACGCTACGCTGACGATGATGGAGATCATGCCCGAAGATGATGGAGATCATGTCCGTGCTTGGGAGATGAAGAACAAAGGCGCAAAGACAAAAGGGCCATATCATATCACATATGAACTGCATGTGATGTTAATCCTTTTATGCATCTTATTTTGCTTAGATCGCGACGGTAGCATTATAAGATGATCCCTCACTAAAATCTCAAGATAATAAAGTGTTCATCCTTAGTAGCACCGTTGCCAAGACTTGTCGTTTCGAAGCATCTCGTGATGATCGGGTGTGATAGAATCAACAAGTGCATACAACGGGTGCAAGACATGCTTTGCACATGCGGATACTAAGGTGGCCTTGACGAGCCTAGCATGTACAGACATGGTCTCGGAACACGTGATACCGAAAGGTAGAGCATGAATCATATGGATGATATGATGAACACTTTGAGTGTTCGCCATTGAAATCACACCTTGTCTCGTGATGATCGGGCTTAGGTGCGGTGGATTTGGTTCGTGTGATCACTAAGACAATGCGAGGGATATTGTTTTGAGTGGGAGTTCACCTAGATTTTTAATTATGTTGAATTAAAATTTGAACTCAATTTGTCATAAACTTAGTCTAAACTATTGCAAATATATGTTGTAGATATGGCGTCCCCAATCAATTTTAACCGGTTCCTAGAGAAAGAAAAGCTTAAGAGCAACGGTAGCAACTTCACCGACCGGTTCCGTCATGTGAGGATCTTCCTCTCGGCGGAAATCTGCAATATGTGCTTGATGCACCGCTAGGTGACCCTCCAGCAGAAACGAAACCGATGAAGTAAAGAATGTTTACGCGACTCGGAAAACTCGGTACTCTCAAGTTCGGTGTGCCATCCTATGCGATGCGGAATCCGATCTTCAAAAACGTTTTGAGCACCACGATCCTCATGAGTTGATAAAAGAGTTGAAGACTATTTTTGAAACTCATGCGGCCGTGGAATGCTATGAAGCATCGAAACAATTTTTCGATTGCATGATGGAAGAAGGTAGCTCCCTTAGTGAGCACATGCTCGCCATGACCGGGCATGCGAAGAAACTAGGTGACATGGAAATAGTTATTCCTAACAGACCGGGATTAATCGTATCCTTCAATCACGCCACCTAGTTACAAGAACTTTGTGATGAACTACAATATGCAGAACATGAACAAAGAGTTACCTGAACTCTTTGCCATGCTTAAAGCTGCTGAGATTGAGATCAAGAAAGAGCACCAAGTGTTGATGGTCAACAAGACCACCGGTTCAAGAAACAGGGCAAGTCTAAGGGAAAATTCAAGAAGGGTGGCAAGAAAGCTGCCACACCTCCTATGAAACCTAAGAACGGCCCTAAGCCCGATGCTGAGTGCTATTACGCAAGGAGAAGGGACACCGGAAGCGTAATTGCTCCAAGTATTTGGCGGATCTGAAGAGCGGCCTTGTCAAGAAGAAGAAAGAAGGTATATCCGATATACATGTTATAGATGTTTATCTCACCGGTTCTCGTACTAGTACACGGGTATTTGATACTGGTTAGGTTGCTCATATTTGTAACTCGAAAGCAGGAACTAAAGAATAAACGAAGACTACTGAAAGATGAAGTGACGATGCGCGTTGGAAATGGATCCAAAGTCGATGTGATCGCTGTCGGCACACTTCCTCTACATCTACCTTCGGGATTAGTTTTAAGCCTAAATAATTGTTATTTTGTACCCGCGTTGAGCATGAACATTATATTTGGATCTTGTTTAATGCAAGACGGTTATTCATTCAAGTCTGAGAATAATGGTTGTTCTATTTTTATGAATAATATCTTTTATGGTCGAGCACCTGAAAAGAATGGCTTATTTCTGTTAGATCTCGATAGTAATGATACACATATACATAACATTGATGCTAAGCGAATTAAATTGAATGATAATTCTACTTATATGTGGCACTGTCGTCTAGGTCATATTGGAGTGAAACGCATGAAGAAACTCCATACTGATGGATTACTTGAATCACTTGACTTTGAGTCACTTGATAGATGCGAAGCATGTCTAATGGGAAAAATGACTAAGACTCCATTTTCTGGTATGATGGAGCGAGCTACTGACTTATTGGAAATCATACATACCGATGTGTGCGGACCAATGAGCGTAGCATCGCGCGATGGTTATCGTTATGTTCTAACCTTCACGAGATGATCTGAGTAGATATGGGTATATCTATTTCATGAAACATAAATCCGAAACTTTCGAGAAGTTTAAGGAATTCCAAAGTGAAGTAGAAAATCAACGTAACAAGAAGATCAAATTTCTACGATCTGATCGCGGAGGTGAATATCTGAGTTATGAGTTTGGCATGCATTTAAAGAAATGCGGAATACTTTCACAATTGACTCATTGGGAACACCTCAACGAAACGGTGTGTACGAACGTCGTAATCGAACTCTCTTAGATATGGTTCGTTCTATGATGTCTCTTATCGATTTGCCGTTATCATTTTGGAGTTATGCATTAGAGACAGCCGCATTCACTTTAAATAGAGCACCATCAAAATCCGTTGAAACGACACCGTATGAATTATGGTTTAATAAGAAACCTAAGCTGTCGTTCCTAAAAGTTTGGGGTTGCGAAGCCTATGTAAAGAAGTTACAACCGGACAAGCTAGAACCCAAAGCGGAGAAATGCGTCTTCATAGGATACCCTAAGGAAACTATAGGGTACACTTTCTATCACAGATCCGAAAGCAAAATCTTTGTTGCTAAGAACGGAACCTTTCTTGAGAAAGAATTTCTTACTAAAGAAGTGACTGGAAGAAAAGTAGAACTCGATGAGATTGATGAATCTATACTCGTTGATCAGAGTAGTGCGATCGGAAGTGTACACTGCCGCCTACACCGGCAACAGAGGAAGCTAATGATAATGATCATGAAACTTCGAACGAGGAAACTCTTGAACCTCGCAGATCGATAAGGGAACGTGCCACTCACGATTGGTATGATCCTTGTCTAAATGTCATGATTGTAGATAACAATGATGAGGACCTGCGACGTATGAAGAAGCGATGATGAGCCCAGATTCCAACAAATGGCAAGAAGCCATGAAATCCGAAATGGGATCCATGTATGATAACAAAGTATGGACTTTGGTAGACTTACCGATAGCCGAAAGGTCATCGAGAATAAATGGATCTTCAAAAGAAAAACAGATGCTGATGGTAATATTACTGTCTATAAAGCTCGACTTGTCGCAAAGGGTTTCCGACAAATTCAAGGAGTTGACTACGATGAGACTTTCTCACCTGTAGCGAAGCTAAAATCTGTGAGGATTTTGTTAGCAATAGCTGCATTTTTCGATTATGAGATTTGGCAGATGGATGTCAAAACAGCATTCCTTAATGGAGACATTAAGGAAGAGTTGTATATGGTACAACCCAAAGGTTTTGTCGATCCTAAAAATGCTGACAAAGTATGCAAACTTCAGCGTTCAATCTATGGACTGAAGCAAGCATCAAGAAGTTGGAACCGACATTTTGATAAGGTGATCAAAGACTTCGGGTTTATACAGTGTCATGGAGAGGCCTGTATTTACAAGAAAGTGAGTGGGAGCTCTGTAGCATTCCTGATATTATATGTAGATGACATATTATTGATCGGGAATGATATAGAACTATTAAGCAGTGTTAAAGGTTATTTGAATAATAGTTTTTCAATGAAAGACCTTGATGAAGCATCGTATATATTAGGCATCAAGATTTATAGAGATAGATCAAGACGCCTAATAGGGCTATCACAGAGTACATACCTGAACAAGATTCTAAAGAAGTTTAGAATGGACGAAAGTAAGAAAGGATTCTTACCTATGTTACCAGGCAAGGTCTTGAGTAAGACTCAAGGTCCGGCTACGGCAGAAGAAAGAGAAAGGATGAGTCAGATCCCCTATGCCTCGGCGATGGGCTCTATCATGTATGCCATGCTATGTACTAGACCGGATATAGCACATCTTTGTTAGTTTGACTAGCAGATATCAAAGTGATCCAGGAATGGAACACTGGACAGCGGTCAAGAATATCCTGAAGTACTTGAAAAGAACTAAGGATATGTTTCTTTGTTATGGAGGTGACCAAGAGCTCGTTGTAACAAGTTACACCGATGCAAGTTGGAACACCGATCCCGATGACTCTAAGTCACGGTCTGGGTACGTGTTTATATTGAATGGTCTTTGCAGATGGTGGGCAAGCTCGAAGCGGTGCACGGTGGCGAAGTCTTCAACGAGAATCGAGTACATAGCGGCTTCAGAGGCTTCATCAGAAGCGGTATGGATGAAGAGGTTCATTGTAGAGCTCGGTGTGGTTCCTAGTGCATTGGACCCATTAATCATTTACTGTGATAACATGGGTGCCATCGCCAATGCACAAGAGCCAAGGTCACACAAGAGGCTGAAGCATATCAAGCTGCGTTACCACTCGATTCGCGAGTACATCGAAGATGGAGAAGTAAAGATTTGCAAAGTACACACTGATCTGAATGTAGCAGATCCGTTGACTAAAGCTCTCCCTAGGGCAAAGCATGACCAACACCAGAATGCCATGGGTGTTAGGTACCTTACAATGTAATCTAGATTATTGACTCTAGTGCAAGTGGGAGACTGTTGGAGATATGCCCAAGAGGCAATAATAAAAGTGGTTATTATATATCTTTATGTTTATGATAAATGTTTATATACCATGCTATAATTGTATTAACTGAAACATTGATACATGTGTGATATGTAAACAACAAAGAGTCCCTAGTATGCCTCTTAACTAGCTTGTTGATTAATGGATGATAAGTTTCATAATCATGAACATTGGATGTTATTAATAACAAGGTTATATCATTGTATGAATGATGTAATGGACACACCCAATTAAGCGTAGCATAAGATCTCGTCATTAAGTTATTTGCTATAAGCTTTCGATACATAGTTACCTAGTCCTTATGACCATGAGATCATGTAAATCACTTATGCCGGAAAGGTACTTTGATTACATCAAACGCCACTGCGTAAATGGGTGGTTATAAAGGTGGGATTAAGTATCCGGAAAGTATGAGTTGAGGCATATGGATCAATAGTGGGATTTGTCCATCCCGATGACGGATAGATATACTCTGGGCCCTCTCGGTGGAATGTCGTCTAATGTCTTGCAAGCATATGAATAAGTTCATAAGAGACCACATACCGCGATACGAGTAAAGAGTACTTGTCAGGAGACGAGGTTGAACGAGGTATAGAGTGATACCGAAGATCAAACCTCGGACAAGTAAAATATCGCGTGACAAAGGGAATTGGTATCGTATGTGAATGGTTCATTCGATCACTAAAATCATCGTTGAATATGTGGGAGCCATTATGGATCTCCAGATCCCGCTATTGGTTATTGGTCGGAGTGAGTACTCAACCATGTCCACATAGTTCGCGAATCGTAGGGTGACACACTTAAAGTTGGATGTTGAAATGGTAGAACTTGAATATGGAATGGAGTTCGAATATTTGTTCGGAGTCCCGGATGAGATCCCGGACATCACGAGGAGTTCCGGAATGGTCCGGAGAATAAGATTCATATATAGGATGTCATTTTATGTGAATAAAATTGACGCGGAAGGTTCTATGGAAGGTTCTAGAAGGTTCTAGAAAAGTCCGGAAGAAACCACCGAGGAAGGTGGAGTCCACATGGGACTCCACCTCCATGGCCGGCCAGCCCTAGTGGGGGAGGAGTCCCAAGTGGACTCCCCCTTAGGGGGCCGGCCACCCCCCCATATGGGAGGTGGAACTCCCACCTCTAGTGGGAGTCCTAGCTTGGCTAGGTTTCCCCACCATATGGAAGGTTTTTGGTTCGGGTCTTATTCGAAGACTTGGAGACCAACTCTTGGGGATCCACCTATATAATGAGGGGCCAAGGGGAGGGGGCCGGCCACCCCAAGACCACAAGCTGGCCGCCCCCCTTGAAGTGGCCGGCCACCCCCTCCCAAACCCTAGCCGCCCCCCTCTCCTCCATATCTCCCGCGTAGCTTAGCGAAGCTCCGCCGGACTTCTCCACCGCCACCGACACCACGCCGTCGTGCTGTCGGATTCAAGAGGAGCTACTACTTCCGCTGCCCGCTGGAACGGGGAGGTGGACGTCGTCTTCATCAACAACCGAACGTGTGACCGAGTACGGAGGTGCTACCCGTTCGTGGCGCCGGAACCGATCGTGATCAAGATCTTCTACGCGCTTTTGCAAGCGGCAAGTGAACATCTACCGCAGCAACAAGAGCCTCATCTTGTAGGCTTTGGAATCTCTTCAAGGGTGAGACTCGATAATCCCCTCGTTGCTACCGTCTTCTAGATTGCATCTTGGCTTGGATTTCGTGTTCGCGGTAGGAAAATTTTTGTTTTCTATGCAACGTTATCCTACAGCAACTACATATCTTAACTCAAGTTCTGTGCTTTCATCTTCATAGAAATCTCAAGTTTTGTGCTTTCTGCTTGTCAAGTTGAAAGTTTGATGATTCTCAAGTTGAATGTGCTGGTTAATAATCAGTTTAGGTTTGCCATCTATCATGTAGGACACTTGATTGATCCAGCGTGAAATTCTAAGTAGAAAATAGGAATAATAATACTTCGTATGAAGATATCATATGGTAGTACCACATAGTGCAAGACTGTTTCTGGATCAAACCACTTATGGTCAAGCGAAGAAATGAAATGAATAGAAGAACTGAAAAGAGTTGTCTTTTTTATTTATAGGGACATGGGGAATAACTGGTCCCATATATGGGTACTCCCTGCTAAAACTTGCTAGGATAGCAACGGCAAAAGTTGGAACATTATACATTTATATATTTCAGTGTAGATGACACTACAACGCAAACATGTTCATTCACTCGCAAAACTTAACATAATATCTGCAATCTTTGTAGCCATTTACTCAAAACTGAACTTATATCGCAGCTGTAAAGATCCTTACTCATGGTTTAGTTATGCTATATGATATTGAATTTTCATCATCATATCAAACCTCTGGGTCTAGAATGATTCGAACCCTAGTCGACATGGGAGCCGAACTTTTTATGGTTATTTCTGTGTTGTCCTGCTTGTTTGACCCATGTATGTCAATACCCTGTCTTCAGCAGCACACCCAGAGCCGCAGTCTGCTTAGGCTCCATCGGTAAGCTCATGCTTTCAGGGTTCAGCACTCCAGCAACATCTGTTATGGTGGGCCGATCTGCTGGATCTTCCTGAGCACAAAGCAGCGCCGCCTGAGCGCATCGCTTTATCTCAGCGATGCCACACCCGTTTCCTAACGCCGGATCCACAAGCTCATGTAGTCTTTGCCCTTTGGTCCTTCCATGTATTCCAGGCCTGAAATGTTTTTCAATACATTTGACGTCAAAGAAGTGTAGGTAGCTTGAGTTATGCATATGGCCTAAGTACAAAGATAATGATCATGAACATAGAAAAAATGTTGCTATATATGCTCACTCCCTCCCTCCCTCACAGCAGTATTGGTATCTCTCCCTCCCTCTCACAGTACATGAATACAATTCGTTACAGAGATATGGTTACTACCGATTAAGATCTAGGCTAGTTGATCTAGGAGATATATCATTGGTATCAGAGCCGTTGGTCTCTGGTGCGGTGGAGATCAATCCTAACAACATCTCGTACAAGATCACCAAGAGTATCCCCTCGGTGAGTATGGTATTCTTTCTTACACTAATGACCACTAGAACCAAGACGCCCAAGCTGAACACATCTGTCTTCAGTGAGATGGCATATGTAAAGATCGATATATAAGGCAGCTCCTACGTAGTTCCCACAACCCTGCTTGTACGCTCTTGTGCTACGTCTGAATTCAGTGTTCTAACTGACCCAAAATCAGAGATCTTCGGGTCCATGTTATATTGTCCAAGAGTATATTACTCGGTTTCAAGTCCCTATGGACGATCCGTAACATGGAGTCTTTTTGCAGGTAAACAAGCCCCCCTATTTCCCCTTTGATTATCTTGAGTCGCTCAGTCTAGCACAGGCCCTTTTATTCTGTTTGTAAACGTTCAAATAATTATTGTCACTTAGATAAAAATAAGTGCAACTTATATTCTGCTCTGAACGAAACTACGGCAGTTACAAACTGAAACTAGAGCTACTGTAACCTTAAATTTAGCTGTTGGCGTTTTGAATTCCTTCACATATTTATTAGCTATTAAATGGTTTGGATGTCTCTCCTGACAAGCAAAAGAAAGGGGAGAGTTATGTGACGAATCAGTTCGGCAATAGCAACTGGTGCTAAAAGGATATACTCCCTCCTTCCTTGAATAATTGTATGTTTTCTTTTTAGCAGCTGTGTACGTGGGCGTTGCTCTCCTCCTTTTTTTCGAAATGGGGGAAATATCACCCCAGCTTCTGCATCTAAGGGATGCACACGGCTTTTTTTATTAGATTATTCACAACATTTTACAAGAGCAATACAAAAGATCAAATTCGAAGCCACCTTGCTAAACCTACAGAGGGATGAAGGGGGTGACAATTCACCAACTCACATCATCCAAAAAATCAAATGCCTTCTCAGGCCGCCCAATAGTAGATGAGATGCACATCCAGTCATGCAGACTCTCAGCGCACGCCAACGCATACGCCATAGAAATTGCTACCGCCGTCTTCCTCAACTCCATCTTCAAGAGAGATCATCACATTGACCATGTCAGGCCTGCCATCGATGCCGCCACGGCGCCAGACGACTCCACCATCCTGCGCGCGTCCATCACACTTCATCCGTCTCCGAGACACCACTGCACCATGCCGCGGCGACTCGACGATGCCGACACAGCAAAAGCACACCGCTCCACCTCAGCACCACCACCATCCGTTGTCTGCTCCAAAAACGATGTCCCCAATAGGTAGAACGGTGTTGCGCGCCGCCATCGTCCGATCCGGGAGACCCGGGTCTAGGGTTTCCCCTGGAGCAACCCAGGCGAAGAACCTAGACTGCAGAGACAATGCCTTCAACAAGATAACGACGAACAGCGCCGCCATCATCCGCCATGACCGAAGTCTGGGCCGGCTTTCACCGGGAGTTGTGCCTCGCCATCGGGAGCTAGGCGACGGATCACGAGATCCGCCAAGACTGGCCACACAACTAGCCGATCTCCTCCGGCGAAAGAGAAGACCACCACCGCGGTGCCACGGTCAGTAGCACCAGATGCCCGCCACCCGCCACCAGGTCGACGCCGTCACCGCCATCCAGGGCTTCCGCCCTTGGTGTCGTGGTCCTAGACCTGGAGGAGGAGCAGCACGAGATCCGCCCCCATCACCGCCCGCCCGGCGAGACCGAGACGAGGAAGGGAGGAGAGGGCCGCACCGCTAGCGCCAGGTGCTAGGGCCATCCCCTCCAGCGCGGAGGCGTGCCTCCATACCGCCGCACCAGGGGACCGCGCGCAGATCCCCGCCGCCCCCATCACCGGCTGCGCCAGGCTTCACCGGCGGCAGCCTCGAGGGACGCCGAGGAAAGGGGGAGGGGTGGGGAAGACGGTGGGGGGGTTAGGGTTCCACCCCTGAGTCACCCTGAGTTGCTCTCCTCCTTGGAGGCACCCTTGTGGAGTTTCTCGACCTCCACCCTTGTATCATGTTCTTTGGGTGAAAGCCTTGATCTGGTTGGTTCAGGTGAAGGGTGTCACCCTCGGGTTGCTTACCTTCTTTGGGGTGTCGTCTTGAAGACCTTGATCTCATTCGCACTTCTCGTTGGGCTAGACGCAACATCATCGCGGTTTGACATGTGCCCAACCGGCGATGGGAGAGTTCCATGTGATGCCTTGTGTGGCAACAATGGTGTTGATGAGCGACGGTCCGATCACATCAACACTTTGTTAGTCGCTTCCTGCTCCGGCCTACCCGAGTCTCTTCATGTTTGTCTTTTCTTGCCGTGAAGTCAGGGCTCCTATGTTTTTCAATCTTTTAGAGTTGAGCGTCGTACGATGAACTGCAAAGGGTGGTACAATATTGAAGATCTTCTTCGACTCGGGTCCTGCATATCTCCTCTTTGGAGCTCATCATCAGAGACGAAACTACATGTCTCTACGCAAGGAGTCACATGTTTGGCATAGGACGCCTTGAGCTTCACGATGCCGCTACAACGAGGTCTTTGGTGGTCATTTCTTTGGGGAAGTCGGAGTTACTGCAGAGTGATGGCGATAATGATGGTGGGAAACCTTGACGCATTTTCATTTCGGTGGTGTGTGTGTAGCTTCGGATAGCCAGGGTGGCTGTGTGTGCCCTCGCGACGGTCGTGTTCCACAATGGTTTTGGCCGGTTTTTCGCAAATAAACCGGCCAATCTATTCTTCTTCTTTATTAATGGAAATGACAAGTATTTTGCCTCATTTCAAAAAAAAAATGATTTTGTCATTTTTGTCCATTCATAAGACCAGCTATGATTATCTAGAGCATCTCTAATCAGAGCCTGTATTTATCGGAACCGAATAAACTGAGTTCAGTCTCCCGAAAAACGAATTGAGAGCGCATTTAGGCACGGCTCAGAACAGAAACCGTAAACGCATACCGAACTCGCGAAAATCAAACGTCGCGGGAAATCGATTTTCGCGATTGCAGTCGATTTCATCCGATCAAGCTTAGTGCATTCATAATTTACAATAATAGTGGAAAAATACATCCGCATTGGACCTACATTACGTACTACGGACCTAATTAGACTAGAAATTTAGGTACCCGATGACTATACTGTCACCGGGGCGTCGGCGGAGGGTTTATAGTCGCCGGCGGTTGCTAGGCGATGACGAGCGCCGCCACCTCGATGGCCGTCGCGCCGGAGGTGCTCCCGCAGAGAAGAGGCGGTCCGTCTACGTCGTCGTCATCGTCGCCACGCGGGGGCAACAGCGGCGGGCTGCACGCGCCGACAGCGGGGGGGGGAGGGGGGGGGGGGGGCGGGGGGGCGCCTCCACTTCCCCATCCGCAGCCCCTACCCACACGTCTTGCACACGTCATTTCAGACGGCGGGGTGGTGGCCTTAGCGGCGGAGCAGCGTCCGACGGCCCGGGATTGCTCGTCGGAGCGGAAGCAGGCTGCGACGGCGGGAGAGGAGCGGCGTCCGACGGCCCGGGATTGCTCGTCGGAGCGAAAGCAGGCTGCGGCGGCGGGAGGGGAGTAGGGTTTCCGAACCGAACTTCCCTCCACGAACCTTTTAATAGGGGTTGTATGGGAAGTTTCTCTGGCCCCTGAACTTCCAATTTGGGCCGGCCCATGCCCATGTTTACAGGCTCTGATTTACACTCGTTTCAGCCCGTATTAGAGCAAGTGTGTTATAGCAAAATGGCTCGATGCATTTTTGCTATGACAACCTTGGTCTGGGGTCCGTGAACATGGGGTTTGTGGCTTTGGGGTTTCTGTTCTGCACGGAAGTGAGGCCGGAGACGGAGAGGCGGCGTCGGCGGAGTCGCCAAGCCATGTGAGAGAGGAGAACTGCAGAAGCGAGACCACTCCTCCGCCTCCGCCTCCCCCTCGTCGTCGCCATGGACCCCTCCCCGTACTCTGGTCTGCGCCTATCCCGCGACCCGCCCCTTGTCCCCACTCTACTTTCGTGCCTAGTTTTTTTGGGGGGGCATTTTCAGGCGTTTTCTTAGGTCTCGATTCCCCGATCGGCGAGTCGGGCGGCCGATTCCCCGCGTGCTGTTTTTGTGGGGGCAAATTAGGCCTGCTTGGTCTGGTTGCGATTCAAGCCTTTAGGGCTCGTCCCGTAATCGCGTTTTTATCTTACCCGCATTTTCCTTGTTCCTCCCCTGTCCGGTCGCAGATTCTAGGTCATGGCATCATCATCATGGTTTCTATGCTGTCTAGGGTGCAATGCCAATGCGCGCGTGTATTTTTTTACTGACTGGTCGCTGGCTATAGGCTTGTCCGTAGTGAACTAGAGATGAGCAAGAACCAGAAATGTTGCTTTTCTCCCCCAATGTTGTATGTTTAGGTCCGTACGCGCGTGGTTACCATTGATGTACTGCGTTTTCTTTGCTTTGGGTAGACGACATTGTGCCTTCACTCTGCTTGGTGCCAGGAATGCTGGGTAAATGATTTATGTCTGTTACTGTCAGTGTCCCGTTTAAGAAGGCGTAAGGTTTGCAGGGTTACACGTTGGGTTTCCATGATGCGTATGTCACAAGAATGTGTGCTGAGTTGCCACCCTTTTCTTCTCAGTTGGTGTAATGAACTCAAATGTTGCACACCAAGGGCATGACCTCATTAGTTATGAGTAGGGGACATCACATATACTCCCACCCTTGTCTAAAAGTAGATGTCTCACTTTTGTCTACATACAGATGTATGCAGATGCATTTTGGTTATAGATACATCCGTATCTAGATAAATTTGAGACACCTATTTTTAGACGGAGGGAGTATTAGATGTCTGCGCATAAATCAAATCCATGCTAATACTATATAAATACACAGGATGCATGAACCCCTCTTTTTTTTATGTTCTAGCGTCTTCTGTACAACAATATCATATCTTATAATAAAAGGTAAAGGGAGTAGTAGTACTGATTGTTGACTTTATGTGTTAGTGTGAGGCATTCTTCCTAGATCCAGTTTATTATGTTTCTCTTATTCACAATTTTTTTTTTGCGAATCTCTTATTTACCATTCGTGGGAGAACATAATGTTGGTTACCACTCTACCACTACTGTTTTTTTTTTTTTTTTTTGCTAGCAGTGACTGTACCTTCTGGTTCTCCAGGATTTATTGCTGATCCAGCTAAATGTCGTTTGCTGAGTGTCGATGCAAAGAGAGAACTTGTTTGTGAATTGTCAAAATGTCCAGATAAAGCACTTGAACTGCTGCATGAATGGTCACGCCGTGATATCATACAGATATTCTGTTCTGAATTCTGTAAAGATAGAAAATATGAAGCCATGTCAAAACAGTTGATACTAAATCATCTCTTCGATGCTGTGAATGGGAAGTCACATGGCCATGGGAAATGCATGAAGAGATCAGGCCCTGAGTCGAACTCAAGTAACATCCAGTTACCTTGCAAAAGACAGAAAAAGAGTGATGTTCCAGTGCTTCCAGTTATTGCAAACACTCCAGTAACTGCTGATATAACTGGACCAACAAACATTGCACACTCTTGTGAAAATTCAGCTTGTAGGGCTGTTCTTGTTCCAGCAGATAAATTCTGCAAACGTTGCTCATGCTGTATTTGTTTTAAGTACGACGACAATAAGGATCCTAGCCTGTGGCTGTCCTGTAATTCAGACCAACCCTTCGAGGAAGAGTCATGTGGATTGTCGTGCCACCTAGAATGTGCATTCAGGCATGAAAGATCTGGCATTCTGCAGAATGGACAGTCAAAGAAACTTGACGGCGGTTATTATTGCACCCACTGCGGGAAACAAAATGATTTGCTTGGGTATTTTCTGAACCATTTTTCACTTACTATATTATCTATGCTAAAGTTAGAATTAGCTAGTTGCACATATCCGTTCAAGTACTTTTGATTCTAGTCTTACTTGTTAGCTGCCTTATCGCATCAGTGTTATTCACGCAAATATCTCCACCATGATTCACTCATTTGGGTTCAGCTTTTAGCCTTTCATAATAACTAGTTTTTTCCTGCTACTATACATTATTGCTTTTCATTCTATGGTAGTTAAGAGAAATGAAAGAGCGGGGCAATTTTTTTACTATGCTGCCCACGTCCTCTTTTTATTTTCTCTGAGCATGGTTTGTATTTTCACCTTGTGTGATTTAAATGAACTTCAGGGCTGAAGTTAGACTTGTTTTGCCCTGATTTTTCCAGTTTGATCAAAGTATAGTCAGTAAGACCGTGTAATTTGATTTTCCCAGGTGTTGGAAGAAACAACTATTGATAGCAAAAGATGCTCGGCGGTTGGATGTGTTGTGCCATCGGATATTTCTTAGTCATAAGATCCTCATATCTACTCAGAAGTACTTGGTCCTCCATGAGGTCGTTGATACAGCATTGAAGAAGCTGGAGGGTGAGCTTGGTCCGATTACTGGCCTTCCAGACAAGGGCCGGGGAATTGTTGGTCGTCTTCCTGTAGGCACTGAAGTTCAGAGGCTTTGTACCCGTGCTATAGAGACTCTGGAATCTATGTTAAATGGTGCATTAACTGCTGATTCGCAGATTCAGAGTAAGTTTCCACTTTTTCCATTTTCTAATCATGATATACCTGTAATTGGTATGGATGGTTATGCATAACTTGTAACTCAGGCTCTCGTACGGTATCATCAGATTTCTTAAAGGTTGAGGATATATCCCATGATTCTTTCACGGTAGTTTTTGACCTGGATGCATGCCCCACTCTCTCTCAAGGTTTAACTGGCTTTAACTTGTGGCACCGAAAGGCTAGTGAAGAAGATTATCCCTCAAAGCTAACAGGCATAATTCCGATGCCAGCAAGAATGTTAGTGGTCAGAGGACTTACTCCATGTACGTCTTATGTCGTCAAGGTTGTTGCATTCACCGGCTCAAAGAAGATTGGGTCGTGGGAAGTCAGGACAAATACCATTGGCTGTACCAAAGGGCTGGATGATAAAGATTCTTTGCCAGCGGACGTTGGAAAAGATCCAAATAACAGAAGCACGAAGGTAAGTAGTAGTGGTCTGTCCAATCCTCCTACAGAAGGCGTGGAATCATACAAAGTCAGTACCAATTATGTTGATCTTGTCAGTTCGTCAGATAGTGATGTTGAATCCAATCACTCTCGAGATCGGAAGATAGATGTTGTTGGGTTAACTGAAGTTGATGGGCCAGATAGAGCTCCTAGGGTACCAGCATCAGGTTTGGACGGCAACGAAAAAGAACCTGGTGCAGCTGCTCAAGCAGCTTTACTAAAGAGGTCCACGGAGGTAACGGTGTGTGGTCAGAGAGCTTTGAAGCAGAACATGGGAACGATTGGTCCAGAGATTGCATCACATGTACACACCGAAAACAAGTCGGTTTCTCCACCTGAATACCGCGGCTCATTGCTACATGCCATGCAGAAAGAAACTGAAAACTGCAAGTTGGTTTCTGCAATGAGCTTTGAAGCAAAATCTGGTGATCATTTTCCTCAAGATGACAGTTCTAAGACTGAAACAGACCCAGCGTGTTTGCCATGCAAAAGAACCCCAGGGAGAACTGAGGATGGTGGACACAAGGATGGACGTTCAGAACCTAGCACATCTGCTCAAGTATGTTCTCTTCTGAAATCCTCAAACTCGGTGCATCACAAGCAGGTTATTTCATTGGAGAATGCGCCTGGCTCACTGGATCCTAGAACAGGAAATGGTATCAAATCTGGCAATAGGATTATTGGAACAGCTGGATCAAATAACGACAACCATGTTCCTCAACCTGTCCCTCTGAAACCTGGAACAAAACTGTGGAGTCCATCAAGCAGTAACCCCTCAGGAAAACCCAATGACATTGAGCAAACCGATGAAAGTGCTTATGTGTTCTGTGTCAAGGTGATCAGGTGGCTGGAATGTGAGGGTCATGTCGAGGCCAACTTCAGGGTGAAGTTCTTGACATGGTTGAGCCTACGAGCGTCTCGGCGTGAAAAGAAGATAGTTAGCGTGTTTGTGGATACTTTTATTGATGACCCCGCAAGCCTTGCCGGCCAGCTAAGTGACACCTTCTCAGAGGCAATCTACACCAAGTGGACGCCTATGGCGCCATAGGGTCTATGCATGAAACTTTACCACTGACAATGGATTTTTTTTGTGTGAGCAAAATGGAAGTTTTTGGCACCAATCCTACTTAGGATATATTGCTGGTCCCGTACTTTATTAGCTGATCCTTGCATCAACTTCTCACTGGAACCTTATCCACTGTAGTAGTTAGTTTTGTTAACTTCCCGCCTTCAGCTGGAAGTTCAACATGTTAACCAGTATGAAGCATCAGGAAATTTGCAATCCAGAATAGAGCCATTTTGGGATCCTAATGTGTATGTAAGTGTGCGCAACTATATCTTAACTCAGGTTCTGTGCTTCTGCTTGTCAATTTGAAGTTTGATGATTCTCAATTAGTTTTGGTTTGCCATCTATGACACTTGATTGATCCAGCGTGAAATTACAATATCCCTATCTCTGAATACTGTAGAAAATAGAAACAATAGTACGAAGATATCATATGGTGGTACCACATAGTGCAAGACTGTTAGCCCTGTTTTTGGATCAAACCACCTATGGTCAAGCAAAGAAATGAAATTAATAGAAAAGACCGAAAATAATGGCCTTCTTTTTATAGGGACATGGGGAATATCTGGTCCCATATATGGGCACTCCTGGTTAAAACTTGCTAGGATAGCAACGACAAAAGTTCAGTACACCACAAATATGTTTACTCACTCACAAAACTGCACTTAATATCTACAATATTGTATGTACTATCTCATCCTTTTACTCAAGACTGAACTTAATATCTGTAATCTTGTAGACTATCCCAGCTGTAAAGATTTTACTCATATTTTAATGATATATGATACTGAATGTTCATCATCATATCAAACCTCTGGGCCTAGAATGATTTGAACTCTAGTCGACATGGGAGCCGAACTTGTTATAGTTATGTCTATTGTCCTACTTGTTTGGCCCATGTATGCCGACGACGTGTCTTCACCAGCACACCCTTTACTCAGTGCAGTAGGCTGCTTAGGCTCCATTGGTAAGCTCATGCCTTCAGAGTTCAGCATTGCAGCAACATCTGCCATGGTGGGTCGATCTGCTGGATCTTCCTGAGCGCAAAGCAGTGCCACCTGAGTGCACCGCGTAATCTCGGCGATTTCATATACGTTCCCTAATGCCGGATCCACAAGCTCATGCAACCTTTGGTCCTTCCACATACACCAGGCCTGAAATAATTTTCCAATAAACTTGACATGAGAGAACTGCGATGCAAATCCAAATTTAGAAATATATATGGACCCAACCCAACATCAGGCAGTCGTGAGTGTATAACTATGCGGAATCTTGCTTGAAATATGTGTTCAGTTCACTCACGTCTCGGACAAGTTCACCAACAGTATCTCCTTGCTTATCGAGTATGGTATTCTTCCGTCCGCTAATGATCACCAGAACCAAGACGCCGAAGCTGAACACATCTGTCTTCATTGAGTAAACTCCTTCAGATGCATACTCTGGTGCTTTGTAACCACTGAAAGGTGCAAACAGAAGAGATTAAAACTGCAATACTGGAACATCTGAACATGAATGATGGAATCTGTAAAGATTGATAAATTAGGCAGCTTATACCTAGTCCCCACAACCCTGATTGTACGCTCTTCTGCGACGTCTGAGCTCAGTGCTCTAGCTGATCCAAAATCAGCAATCTTTGGGATCATGTTGTGATCCAAGAGGATATTATGTGGTTTTAAGTCTCTATGGACGATCCAGAACCTGGAGCCTTTGTGCAGGTAAACAAAGCCCTCTGTTAACCCTGCGATTATCTTGAGTCGCTTAGACCAGTCTAGCAATGGCCCTTTTGTTCTGTCTGCAAAATATTCGAATAGTCATTACCTTTTAGATATAATAATTGTGATTTCTATTATGATGTAAACCAAACTAGAATAGGTTCAAAACCGGTTATAATTTGAGCAACAAACAATATGGTGAAGCTAGAGGCCTAGAGCTTATGGACCTATTTACTACTCCCCCCGTTTCAAAATAGATGTCTTCCTAGAGTTGGTCACTAAATATTTTCCTTCCCTAAGCAAGGTATCCAAGTGCAACAGAAGCTCTTTGGAACACGATAACTAAAATTGCATCGGAAGTATAGAAAGAAAAGTATTTTACCAAATAATTGGAGAAGCTAAAATGACATCAATTTTGAAATGGAGGGAGTAGGAATTAAATGAGGTGTGCGTGAAAATTAACTCCGATAAGGGAAAGCATACCAGATATGTAATGGTCCAAGGAACCATTTTGGAGGAACTCGTAGACAAAAATTCTTTCTTTCCCATGGACGCACCACCCCAATAACCTAACCAGATTGATATGCTGAAGCTTTGCAAGCTGCAACTCACTGTCAAAATCAAATATTGTTGCATGCTTATCAAGCCGTTTAACGGCAACCATAAGTCCATCAGGTAACTGGCCCTGCAATGGTTACTAAGGGAGTTCAAACAACAGTCTCTCAAGTCTCAACAGGAATCAGTAGTTTATTGTAATGGCAAGGAAGACATGCATTCACTTCGTTAGTTGCTTTCTATGTTAGCTAAAATGCTACCTTGTAAACTGTCCCAAATCCACCACACCCAATTATTGCCTTCTCTGAGAAATTGTTTGTAGCATCCGCGATCTGAAAGAAGTTGAACTTTGCAAAACCCACACAAGCCTCTTCTATGCGAGTACAAAGCTCCACAAGTTCTTCAATGTCAAAGAGTTTCTGCTCTTGAAGGTCCACAGTTCCTGACTCACGGATAATGTATCCTTGTCACCAATGGGATGACATAAAAACTCGTGTGACTAAGAGAATACAAAATTATGGACAACACACTCCATTGCTTGTTGCATTCGTCATTAACTCATCCTAATTAGGGACTTCGATGTACAAGAGTGCGATCTTACGAAGACAAATAGAGGCCGATACAAGAAGTGGTGAAATATATTGATGATGTTTCTATTACTCAACTCGAATGTTTCATGTAGGCCGGCGTAAGCCCGCCGCAGTCCCGGGATTTTTTTTGTTTCATGTAGTTACTAAATGGAGTAAATATGTACCGAAAAGAAACTTTTCAGTATAGAATTGAACCTATCAGTATAGAATTTTATATTGAGTAATTTGAAGTTCATAGTTTGTATTGTGCAGATGTTGTTTTCCCCCATTAGCTAGTGCTCTTCCACATGTGCTTATTAACTTCTATCTGGCCACAGTTGAATCCTATGTGACAACTCAATGTTTACTCATGATTTTTTTTTTTTTGCATGTATAACAAGAACAATATCAAAACCCATTGTACAGGCAATTTTATTCTCCATTTCAATATATCAAAAAGATGAGCAGCAGGGTACTGCTATGTGCATAGAAATAATAATAAAGCAATTCTGAAATCCTTGCAGCAAATAACTTTGACATGAAACTTAATTCTACTAGTTTCCATACCTGAGTCGATGAGTAGGCATGTTAGGAAATCCATAGAAGTAGCTATTTACCTACGAATGGTTGGTCTCCAACATTGCGAAGTTTAGTAGCTCGCTGAACACGTACTTTAGTGAACTCCGAAGCTCTTGTTGAAAACCTAAAATTAGGTAAATCTCACCATTACTATATGTATATATCCATACTTCACGTACCAATGGTTTTAACGCAGTCCTAAGAGTGGCATAATGTGGATATCCGGGTCTGTCTAACTGAAAGAATTTCTGGCACAGTTACATAACTTAAGCTTCACACCTGTTCATTTTAAGAGGGAAAACATCATGCTTATCGACAAAGATACTAGAAAATTTTCAAACATAGTAGTATATTTTTAGTTAAACACACTCATATCTTAATTTCAAGCTGACTGATCCAGTTTACATCTACATTGCAGATATAATATACTACATATTTTACAAGTTGTAACACTAGCTCCGAACCAGTACCAGTTCTATGATCTAGGTCAAGCGGTAGTCACTAGTAAACCAAGAATTGTCAAGAATCATAGTTATCTTGTCACTTATCACTATGTCAGCATACACAGTGGTTAACCATCCACATTGTTATTTGATCAAAATAAGCAATACACTACATAATGAAAACTATCTGACCTGGTGTGACAGTTTGAACTATCTGTGACCACACTGAGCATCCCCTTATCAACCTGCTAGACAAACATAGCAAAAAAGATAAATATTTTTGATGAACAATTGGCCAGCACTGGTTGTAAGAATTATGACGGAGGTTAGCTTTGGTCTTATTACAGAGCTGGAACACCCTACGAGATCGGAGTTTCTAAATTCAAATCTATCTGTTTAATTGGCAGCAAGAAATTGCAATTGGACTCCAGTTCAGACACAGTCATGCCCAATTGTCCATGGTCACTCGAACGGATTAGTTTAGTCGTATTATAATCAAACGGATCATTATAAAATCAGTGCTACCCCCAATCATAAGCTTCAATTTTGAAACGAAAGAATTACTCACCGAATTACTACCAAGAAAGAAACTGAAGTGTACCTTGACAAGACGATTATCCGTAGAACTGTCGACGAGGGCGACGAGCGGGATGAGGCGGATGAACATGTCAATCTCGTGCTGCGCGGCGCGGAGTTCCTCGGCCATCCGTGCCCCCAGGAGCAGGCGGCGGAGGTAGCCGCAGTCTTGGCACGCGCTGACGAGCGCGTAGCACCGCCGCAGCGCGCCGCCGAGCTGCTCCAGCGGCCGCCTGGTAACCTCCCGCCGCATGAGCTCCGAGAGCTCCAGCTCCCGGAGCAGGCCGCCGACGAGCTCCACGTGCTGCGCGAGCCGCACGCAGGCGTCCCGGTGGCGGCGCGCCGCCAGGGCGGCCTGCACCACCATGGAGACCAGCCCGAGCGCGTCCACGCCGGCCAGCTGCGCCACGCTGGAGGCCTGCCCCAGGGTCGCCCACAGGCTGCTCGAGGAGTTGCCCCATGGGTTCGCCATGGTCCCTGCTTCCTGCTTCTGCACTCTGCAGCCTCTCCTGCCCCCGCGGCAGGCGGCCAGGTCTCGTCGCCCGCCATTGACCGGCCGGGCCGCGACACGTATCTATTTTAGTGAGCTTTTGTTTGACTCATCGTACTAATTGTCCGGCGGGGGCGTGTCACATTTTTCTTTCCAGTGGAGATTTGGTGCACATGCGTATCAGTAGTCTGTTTTTTTTAAATAAAAAATCCTTTTTCTAAATTTAAAAAATCTGAAAATAAATCCACGTATAGGTAATGATACAACAACAACAACCAATCCTTTCAGTCTCAAACAAGTTGGGGTAGGCTAGAGTTGAAACCCATAAGATCTCGAAGCCAAGTCATGGTTCCGGAACGTGGATAGCTAACTTCCACGCACCCATGTCCATGGCTAAATCTTTGTCGATATTCCAAACCTTCAGGTCTCTCTTAACAGACTCCTCCCATATCAAGTTTGGTCTATCACGACCCCTCTTAACATTCTCAGCACGCTTTTTAGTCGTCCGCTATGTACTGGCGCTTTCGGAGGCCTCCGTTGGATATGTCCACACCATCGGAGACGATGTTGGATCAGCTTCTCTTCAATCGGCGTTACCCCAACTCTCTCCCGTATATCGTCATTTCGTACCCAATCCTTTCTTGTGTGGCCACATATCCATCTCAACATGAGCATCTCTGCTACACTTAACTGTTGGATATGTCATCTCTTCGTTGGCCAACACTCCGCGCCATACAACATCGCAGGTCGGATAGCTATCCTATAAAACCTGCATTTTAGCTTGTAATGTCCCAAGTTTAGACACGATCGAGGGGTAGATTTTAGAAAGGGATGTGCACTGCATCATAAATTCTGGGGAAATTTCGCGCTTTTAAAAGAAAACTGCATCGAAGGGGGACAAGTTTCTCTCTCGACACCTTACAGGGTTAGGGTTTCGAGAGTGCGACAAACTTGCATCTCACTTAACTAATTTAGGGTTTTGAGAAGAGAGGAGAGTAGTGCATTACAACTTAAGTTGCATGATTGAATTACAAACTTGTGTTTGAATTTCAAATTCAAACATCAAATGAATATCTCATAATTCAAAATTGAGGTAATTCATTAAACAAAATATAAATAATCAAGAATATAAATAATACAACTATTATACAAAGCTCATTAAAGAAAATTGAAACTTTATTGATAATCACACAAGATACATTGTTATTTACAATATTCAGAAATGAATTAAGAAATATTACAACACATTACAAGAATTGACTAAATGGAAAAAGAAAAAGAAAGAAAAATACAATTACATGATCTATCCTAAACTACATTAGATGATCATCATGGAGATCTTGCTCAAGATGATCTTGATCTTCATTTGGAGCACCACATTGTTTCCTGCACACAAGCAAAGGTTATGCCAAGTGGCAAAGCCACTTGGCAGGTTAGTAAGAAAATTGAAATGAGAGGATATGACCATGATCAGCCGAGCTGATCCATCCACTGGACCAAGTACCAACCAGCACACACATAGGCAGCTCACAAGCTGGTGTGCATGTCTCACATCACACAAGCCCGGGAGAGTCACCAACAAGGACCATGCCTTGTTGTCGACCAGAGAAGGAAGGGCAGGGCATACAAAAGCTTTTCACGGCCAAACCCTAACCATTCATCGACAAGGAGCAGCTGTGTAAGAACACCAAGAACACAAGAACATCAAGAACAGGAAGAACAGCCACTGCTGTTCAACCTACTCAAACAGCCACAGAAATTAATCAAGCACCACAAGCTGGCAAGGAGGAGCAGGGCAAGCAAACCAAACCACCATAAGCAATCCTCTACACCAACAACTTAATCTAGGAGCTGGAGTGAGGTATACTCAAATCCATGAGCAAACATCAGTTTTGCTCATAACACCAGCATGTGCATCACACACAAGTCAGAGGGTATGATTACCCTATGTGCATCATCATTTGGTGTAAACCATTTGATGCTGGCAAAATAGGGAATAAGCCAGAAGAAATTAACCCTAGGGAAGAATTGGTCAAGCCCAGTGTATCATCACTGAGGCCAACCAAAGAATCCAGCAAGGGATTGATTCACAGCTAGCCTAGCCCAACTCACCTAGCAACACATGGATCACTAAACCATCAGATATGAAGACAAATCATTGTCTATTTGATTTCAACATCAAAAACTACTGGCAATCCAACAAAAGGATCACCCAGAGAGCATCTAGTAAGTCACAACAAGCCAACAAGAGGGGAGCTACCCTAAGGCAGTATATGATTACTGCTAGGGTCACCTCAACCACTGAAACAGCCCAAATCACCAAGCCTTGCACAATTATCATCACCCAGATGGGTTCAAAAGGAGGGCTAGGGTACACAACCAAGTGTTGGCATCCATCTAGCCCTGAGGCACAGCTAATTGGATGATCACAACTGCAAGCAGTTCACATCATTTATCCATTCAACAAAGCAAGTCAACACAGATAAATGAATTACACAAGTAATTGATGCACCAGAACCTTGCTGATGATCCAATGGATCATTGCAAGCATCAACAGATGCTTGAGCAAGCACCATCACACACCAGGACAAGCCTGTGTGACACACACAACACAGATGGAGCAGCAGTGAGGCACAGGAACAACACATTAGCTTTCACAAGCAACTGATGATCACATGATCATCAGAAGCTTGCTAGAGCATGCTACAGCATGCTAGGATCAATTCTAGTATCAATACATGGACCAGATAATTAAATCAACCATATAACTTGAACAATTGCATCACCGATAAGTAAATAAAGGCAGTACAATTATATCCAGAAGCACTCCATCAAGGGATGGAGCTGCCAAGTCAACAGCTAGGCTCAAATGAGCATGTCCATGAATTTAAGCACAAGATATAGCACACCAGGAGCACTGGCACTTGCAAAAATGCAAGGATCATGTATTATGATCAAGCCAGGGGCAAGAAATGGCACACACAGTAGAGGCAGGGTACTTAGAGCAACATCTGGAGCCACATGGCAATGCCATGAGCACCACAACATGCTCATGAGCATGGGCAGCAGCTGCACAGCAACATAACAAGCATAGCTGGCACTTGCAAATGCAAGTATTGTAAGCAGCAGCAAGCCAGAGATACTTAAACAGATGGCCTACACATTTATCCAAACCAGTGCCACAACTAGAGTAATCAAGCAAGGAATGAAGCAGGCAGTAGCATAGACAGTAGTAAGGAAGGAACAACACAGTAGCTAGGAACCATGGCAACAACACAGCAGCACATCAGCAGCATACGCCTAGCAGTAGCAAGCATAGCAGCAGAACACAGCAGCTTGTCAAGCCCAAGCATGGCGCAGAGCACATCGGCATGGCCAACATCTCCATGAGGGGAAGCAGGCCAGTAGCCAGAGCTAGACGAAGAGGAGGAGGAGAGAAAGGAGGAGAACGGGGGCACTAACCCGGAGCAGCACCACAGCGTCACTGTGGCGGCACAGCCTGGCCACGGCAGCGCCAAGCCATGGCCAAGCCAGGCGGTCGCCGAAGCGCAGAAGCTCCTGCGCAACCACGGCGAGGCCCACGGCCGCGCCACGACACGGCACCAGGAACGTCGGCGGCGACGAGATCGCCGCGAATCACCACGGCCGTGTCGCAGAGGCGTTGGGGGCGAGCGGTGGCGGCGAGGAAACACAGATCGGCGCGGACTGATCGGTGCGCCGTCGTGCGACCGTTCGATTGCGACCGATCTTGCCGGCGGGGATGGCCGGTGGCGGTCGGAGTAATTCGGCGACGGCGCAGGCGACCACGGTGTCGCGAGAGAGAGAGAGAGGAGAGCTAGGGTTCGCGAGAGAGAAGAGGAAGGGGACGGGTACGTCCGACCGAGCCGGACGTGCGGCTCGGGTTAGGGTTAACCCGCTGGGCCACCCTGACAAGTGGGCCCAGGGGCATTATAGACTTTTCACAATTCCAATTAAAACAGAAACTTTGAAAATGCATAGAAAATGATAAATTGCTCTAAAAAATAATTAAAAATATGAAAACCACTCATGGTAAAATTCTCTATCATAATAAAATATGAAAAGGGATTTTTGAAGACAAACAAGATTAAGTCCAAATTTGATGATTAAAATAATCATTTAAATCACACCTTATATTTTCAATAATGAAAATAAGTCCATAAATGCTTTTGGACTTTAAAAACACCTTGACAACATTTCAAGGTTGTATTTTACCCTAAACAGAGTATCCCTAAATCATTCTTAGTATTAACCTCTCACATGAAATGATAAAAACACCGGAAGGGGCCGGGGAACAACCCTAAAAGCTGAATCATGCATAATTGCTTCTTTAACCATTGCCCTTATCGGACAATGATGCTATTTTTCAGCAACAGAGGACAAGGGTCAGTCCACACCATCCAACTGCAACAATTTGCAGTGTTCAGGCAAGTTCATCGCTTGCTCATATCATTTGAGTATTTTTACTAAATTAGTTGCAAAGTACTATGTTTATCACTATTGCATAAAAAAGCAAAACCACTATTTTCATAACTATGAATATGACTATGTGGTGGGCAATGGAACCATGGATTGAGTGGATATGGTGGAGGTTCCATTGCAAGGGTTTATATACATCTAGGATTAAACAACAAATGTCGTCCAGTGATTCTTGTGCCGTAATACCCGTGTTAACCATAAGATATGGAGTGGGACGGAATAGTCAATCGTATTTCCACCTCTTGTACATCAACGGACGCGCTTTACCGTAGACACTTGTATTCCAAGGGGGCAAGCGGTAGGCTGGGGAAGCCTTAAGTCCCCACGGTAGAGACCGTAGTTACACTTGTCGCCCGAGGATCAGGTTGTAGGGTGGGGGTCCCAGCAAAGTCCCCACGGTATTGCGGTCTATGAGGGGTTGCATCTACCGGCGAAGGAGTTTGGTTCGATCCCAGACTGTCGTCGTGGTCGGGGTCCATCCTTAATTGGTATAAGAGGACCGGCGAGGACCCAGGGTCGGGGATGCAACAAAGGGTGGGTGTATGAGGTAGCGGAGGAATATGATTGGCTATGACCTTATACCGGGCCTCACACCGAAGGAAGTGTGGACGGGAAAGCTGCCCGGTTGGCACCAAGGTTAAGATCTCTTATGGGTAAAGCAACACACCTCTGCAGAGTGTAATGAATCGTGACCTGTCACTCCCTATTCCGGGATTTGGAACTGTGAACGCTGCCGGAAAGGAACTCCATGAAGTTCTAGTAAACCGGTGAAGGCTGACGGATATAGTTCTTTGAAATAAAAGCAACCTCTTGAAGAAATGTTTATCAAAACCTGCATTGGTATTAGACTTTCTGGTCTAATATCGTAGCTAGTGCATTAAACACCTCTTTCCTATAATGAACTTGTTGAGTACGCTCGTACTCATACCACTCTTAAATCCCCTGCTTAGATTGTCTGAATCGACTGGAGGAGGACAACAACGACCCTGAAGGAGCCGAAATCATCGGCTATGAAGAACCAGACCTCTCTGGAGGTGTTGAAGGTGTAGACTACCTCATAGTCTACGGAACCGGGGAGGGTTCCGGAGGAGAGCAAGCTTAGACCGACCGAGTAGTAGTAGTAGTAATCGAGCAGTACGAACTCTTAGTACTTAACTGCTCGAGGAGAATAAATGTATAACCTAGTGTTGCCTGCCAAAACCCACCGGCGAGCAGCGACGGGCAACACGGAGAGCCAGGAGGCTCCCAGGACTGCTGGTGGGCCCTGGTCCCTCGGGCGACGGCCCGCAATGCTCCGGCACGCGTCCTAGCTGGTGCAAGGGCGTGCCACCTGACCTATACCTGGTCAGGAAGGTGATGGATTGCTTCGATTAATTTCCTGCATGGCAGACACGTAAACATTAAATACGAGCCTCGATCGGCTCTCAGGCATCCTGTAAATCGGCTCAAGGAGCCGATCCACCCATGATTCGTATTGGATCTACGATAACATGGTGGTCCTGCTTGATCAATACTAAGTTAAAACGATCTACGACGATTTAGGGTTTTCACCACATAACCGGAACGTCTTACGCGTAATTGAGCCTGGCAGATACGAAAGATAACAGAAAACTAGCCCTAGCAAAAGGCCTAAAAACCAACATAGGGTTGATTCCCGGAACATCTCTCCTAGGATCAGCAAACCGTACCTTCGCACTACTGGATCATCCAATCCGTTTGCAAGGCCTAACCATATGGATATCAAACTAATCCTTGAAGAACAAGGAACAACCATAACAGATCGAATCTACTAAATAAAGACTAAGCAAGATGCTACCCTTACACCTAAGATAGGTGCAAAGGCAGCTAGATATCTAGGGGTAGCATAGCTAAGCGATTACATCAAGAAAGTATCGATGCTAACCCTAACACACCTATGATAACAATGTTGCTCGCCATCAACAAGGCTTCAGTACGAGCAACACATAAACAACGAATAAACTTGATGCTGCTTAGATCGCAAGATGCGATCTAGGCAGCATGGCGCTTACCCGGAAGAAACCCTCGAAACAAGGGGTGGCGATGCGCCTAGATTGGCTTGTTGCGAACGTGATCGTCTTCTTTTCTCAATAACCCTAGGTACATATTTATAGTCCGTGGACTTTCTATTTTAGGAATAAACCTAACTGTATACGAGCTAAACTCTATCTCTTAATTCTATATCTACCGTAATGTACATATACACGGGCGATCTGGCCCAAACTCTCGTACAAGGCTGATTCATAAATATTTTACGTACACATCCTCCAAGCCCATCTCAATCGCGGCCCATCTCCGGACTTGGTTAAAATCTGGCGATAACACCTAGTAAGACTCTTATATTGTAAGTTAAGTTGGGTTCGCCTCGAACCCAGGAGTATCCCTCTTAGGACCCAAGAGGAGCTCCGAGATGATATGTACATGTTGCTTGTAATAATAAATGAATGAGTTATGGACCTGCTATGTTCTGTTGTACTACTCTGAGGGATGTAATATTTGCGGATTGGTACTTTGTGAATGTTATATCAACGACTGGCATACTACAACATGCAGTGGTATGCAGGGTCACCACATAGCTTTTGTGGCACTCTCTTGTCACAGAGTACGCCAGAAGCTTGGCGCCACTTCATCCAACCAGCCTTGATTCGGTGGTCCACATCTTCATCGATATCGACGTATAGGTAATGATGTATTCCACAAATGTGTAAAATATGAATTTCAAATACTTTATATCCTGAACTACACGAAAAATAACAAAAATGTAGATCTGAGTAGTACTCTTTCCAACCCAAAATGTAAGAGCATCCCAGCCGTTTGGGCTTCCCACGCCCAAATCCGGCGCTATTTAGTGCCGGATGGATGAAAGTTTTGGCCCGGGGAGCCCATTTTTTCCAGCGGCGAGCCCAGGACGGATGTAAAGGTTTTGACAAAATACGACGAATTCAGACAAAAATGGGTGAAACTCATTCAAACATAAGCGAAATTTAATGGCATTTAACATATATGGGCGTGTTAGTACATAAATAGACCGAATTCGTACATATATTTGAATTCGGCGTTAGGCAAACTAAAACTTAAACTAAAAGCGGCCTCCTACATGCCGAAATGGTGGTAGAACGTCGTGTAGTCGCCGCCGTCGCCGTCGTCGCTCGAGCTGGCGGCGTCCTGGGGCGGCGCCGCCTCGTACCAGCGGCTCGAACCCTGGCCAGGGTGGTCGCCGGCGCGTGGCGGCGTCGGCCGGTACATGTCGTCGTCGCTGATCTCCTCGAGCTTGATCAGCTCGACGGGCTTGGGCGCGACGTTCGTTGGCGCGGACGGTGCGGCGGTGTGGATGGCGCGTTGTCGCGCCGCAGCCAGGTCCATCAGCCGCCGCTGCTGCTCCGCCTCCTGGCGCTCCCAGTCCCGCCTGGACCACTCCAGTGCGGCGTCCATGGGGAGGTTGTTGTCGGTGGGCACAAGGTCCGTGAGCGACCTGGCGATCGCCTCCGCCACGGCGGCGTCCTCCGCGCGCTTCGCCTCCTCCTCGGCGAGCTTGTTGGCGGCGTTGTTGGAGGCGTCCGCGGCGGCCTCCTTCTTCGATGACTTCCTCTTCCGCCCGCGCTGCGGAGAGGAAGGCTGGTCGCGGATGACGAGGGCGCCGCCGCTGCGCCCTCTAGTCAGCGGTGGCGATGCTGGTTCCTTCTTGACAGTCGAAGGAGACGCCCACTCCTTCTTGACGGTGGCCGGCGTAGACCCGCCGGACCTGGACGCCGATCTCGAGCCAGAGGAGGAGGAGGACGGAGTCATCCTCCTCGGCATCCAGGAACTACCGTGCCGGCGCGACACGGTAGCCGCCACCGGCGACGGCATCCCCAGGACGGGGGAGTTCCCGTCCTCGATGTGCGCGAGCACATTCTCGAGGGTCCGGCCAGGCGCGCTCCACCATCGGCGGCGGCCGACGGCGTTGTTCCTTGCCGGAGGAGGAGGAGGGCCGTCGTACGCGGCGAGTTCGCGTTCGTACCTGCGTCGAAAGAACGTTGTCCATGCTTCATAGTTGTCGGGGAAGAAGCGTGGATCCGCGCGCTGCTCGTCACTGAGCCTCGTCGATAGCCGCTTCGAGTGCGCCCCGACCCATTGGCGGCGGCGGGATCGGCACGCCGCCTGCGCTCAGCCTCCATCCTCCTGGCGCGCGGAAGTCCGGCGGCGCCGGGTAGCCCGCCATGTGGAGGAGCCGCCCTCCCATTGGTGGAGAAAGCGGCGGCCGAAACCATTGTTGGCCGCGCCGTCGTTCGCCATTGCTGTCGCCGTGGGTTCGTGCGAGATCGGGGAAGATTTGGGGAAGGTGAGCGAGGTGAATGCGGGGCAGACGCGGTTGATCGGCGATAAATAGAGGTACATGCGCGTGCTACCGAGGCGACGGCATTAACTTGCCACGTGGAAGCTACGCGTTGGCGAAATAGTGACCGGCGGCAGGCTTTTACAGCGCGCGGAAGACGATGCGATGAGGACGACAATCGGTGTCTCTCGCCGGCAAGTTGGGGCCACCAGACGCACGGGAAGTTTCCTCGACGTTTCGCGTGTTTTTGTTTCGTCCGGAGTCCCCGAGCGCTCCCCGGGGGGGGGGGGGGGGGGGGCGGGGATGGCCTAGGCTCTCCGGACGGATGAAAGGCCCAATCCGGACGTAAACGAGGAACTGGGGGCGCGACTGGGCCGTTTTCGTCCATCCGGATGCAAAAAGGCGTCCTGGAGGCCTCGGACGAGTGGGGATGCTCTAAGGCATCTACTGCCTCTATCTCAAAGCTTAAAATTTATATATATTTTTTTAAAAATCAAACTAAGTAAAGTTTGATCAAATCTTTAGAGAAATTTATCAACAAGTATAATATTTTGTAGATACCATACAAAAATTATTTTATTATCTATTAAATGATATAGATTTTGTATTTTGCATGTTATGATTTTTTGGTAAAAGTTCAGTTTAACTTGATATAGTTTGATTTTCTAAAAAAAATATAAAACTTGAACTTTGGGATAGAGGTAGTAAGATTTAGTCAAAAATAAATCTACATACAAGCGATGATGTATTTCACAAACATGTAAAATATGAATTTTGAAGTCTTTATATTCTAGACTACATAAAAATAATAAAAGTGTATATTTGAGTGATACTCTTTCCATAGGTATCTACTGCCTCCGTTTCAAAGCTTAAGGTTTATATTTTTTAAAGTCAATTCATTAGAAAAATCTATCAACAAGTATAATATTTTGTAGATATCATACAAAAATATATTTCACTATCTATCTAGATAGATATTGATTTTCTATTATGAATGTTATGGATTTTTGTTAAAAGCTCAGTAAAACTTGACATAGTTTGACTTTCTAAAAATAATATAAACCTTAAGCTTTGAGATGGAGGTAGCAAGATTTAGTCAAAATCAACATATTATAAGTTTGACCAAATTTGTACGTAAAAATATAAACATTCACAATACCAAATCAATATCAATAGATTCACCTGAAAGTGTAGTTTCTTAATATGTTCATTTGATATTGTAGATATTCATATTTTTTTCATATAAGCTTGGTCGAATTTAGAAGATGTTAACTTTTAGCTAAAGCTTAGACGGCTTACATTTTAGGACGGATGGAGTGCATTTTTAAATCTCTAAAACATATCAGATTTTATCATTTTTTTAAGCCTATAAATAAAAAAACCGGTTGAGATTTTGCATGATTGTGGATGTATCACTGACAATGTATAGAATTATTTTTAGATTTTTTGGTAACTTTGTAAAGATGCTTTTTGATTTTTTTTTCTTAAATAGTGGGAGCACTGGAGCTCGGGAGTCAAAAGCCCTTTCTGCATTTCTTATTTCCTTCTCTTTTTCTTTTTTGAGCAGACCTTTTCATTTTCTTTAGGAAAGCTGGTCTCGCACGAAAAAGTCCGGCCAGTTTAGAGCAATCTAGCTTAACTTACACGTAACTTGTAGAAACGTTGGGCCATATGAGAAACATAGTTATGAAACGTGGCCCAGTGAAGCCCAAAAAGAAGGAACGAGGCCCAAGAAGGGAGCATTACCGTCATCGTCATTTTTTTTTTATTCGTCTCCAAATCTAATCCATCTCGGGTCCTCTTCTTCTCCTCCTCTTGGCGACGGAAGCCAAACCCTAGCAAGCTCACCTCAGCACCACCGCCGCCCGCCGTCGCCGATCTCCTCCGCACCATGGCGGCGCCGAAGCCCATCTGGGTGCGCCAGGCCGAGGAGGCCAAGCTCAAGTCCGAGGCCGACACCACCGCCGCCGCCAAGGCCGCCTTCGACGCCACCTTCCGCGCCCTCTCCGCATCCGCCCACGCCGACCAGCCGCCCCAGGACCTCGAGCCCTCCTCCTCCTCCCCCGCCCACCCCGCCTCCTTCCCCGCCCTCCGCGCCGCCTCCGCCAACTCCGACTCCGACTCCGACGACGACGACCGTCCCCGCGCCCCGCCGGGTCCCGTCGACCCCGCCAAGTCCTCCGCCGCCGGCCCCGGCATCGCCGGCGGCTCCGCGGCCGCGCCGGCCACCTTCACCGTCGTCGGCAAGGACCGCGACGGGCGCCGGGTCACCTCCGGCGGCGCCAGCGTGCGCGTCCGCGTCCGCCCCGCGGACAACTCCGACAACTCCGACCTCGAGGGCGCCGTCAGGGACAACGCCGACGGCTCCTACGCCGTCACCTACGTCGTCCCCAGGCGCGGCAACTACATGGTCCACGTCGACCTCGACGGCGCGCCCATCATGGGCAGCCCCTTCCCCGTCTTCTTCAGCGCCGCCTCCACCACCACCACCACCGCGTCCCCGTACCCCACGGCCACCACAACCTTCCCCACCACCTCCTCCGCGTACCCCAACATGGTCAACCAGACCATGCCCAACATGCCCAACTACGCCGGCTCCTTAACCTCCGGCCCCTTCCCCAGCATGATCGGCCTCTTCCCCGGCTCCTCCACAGGCTCGTCCGGCGGGGTCACCCTGCCTGGCGTTGGCGCCTCGCTGGGGGAGATTTGTCGGGAGCACATCAATGGCAAGTGCACCAAGGGGGCCGACTGCAGGTTCAGCCACCCACCGCAGCAGCTGCTCATGTCAGTCATGGCTGCCCAAACGTCTGTCAGCACGCTGGGCCACGCTCCCATGGCGCCATCCGCCGCAGCCATGGCGGCGGCGCAGGCCATCATGGCTGCCCAGGCACTTCAGGCGCATGCTGCTAAGATGCAAGCTGATGCCAAGGCTGCAGCGCAGGCTCCAGGTAATACCTGACATTTTTTAACGAATTCACATCATGTGCCAAATCAATAATCTAGACATGTTTGATTGCAAGCCTTTCAATGCTATTCCTATAATAACTTAAGGTGTTTAATTTGCATTCTATTCCTCGGCCTGTCAGCCATGTTTGGTTACAAGGTTTTAACACCGTTTTGTAAAGCTTAGCATTATGTTGCCTTGAAATTTAGCGAAGATGTCATGCTCTTCTGAATTGGTACATGCACTTAAGACATTGTTTTCCTAGTCATGTTGCTCACATGAATGATGCATCCTTGTAGGTCCGACGGAAGCTGAGAAAGCCGAGACTCTGAAGAGAACTGTTCAGATTAGCAACCTGAGCCCACTGCTTACTGTGGAGCATCTCAAGCAGATGTTTGGGTACGTCGGCAAAGTTGTTGACTGTACAATTGCAGACTCGAAACATACTGCTTATGTGGAGTACACCAAACCGGAAGAAGCAACCGCAGCGTTGGCGCTCGGTAACGTGGATGTTGGTGGTCGCCCGTTGAATGTTGAGATGGCTAAGTCTCTTCCTCAAAAGGCTACTTTGGCAAATAGCAATTTGCCTCTGATGATGCAGCAAGCTGTTCAGTTGCAACAGATGCAGTTCCAGCAGGCACTGATGATGCAGACGGCATTGGCAGCTCAGCAGACCGCTTCACGTGCAGCTACTATGAAAAATGCCACTGAAGCAGCAGCAGCACGGGCTGCTGAAATAAGCAGGAAGCTGAAGGCAGAGGGCTTTGGTGGGGAAACTGTGGAAGAAAAGGAGGCCAAAGAGAAGTCAAGGTAATGTTTGACTCTTTGGGTATTGCATGAATTCTTGTCATCTCCTTTGGTATAATTTCGTAACAGATAGATCTGTCCTGTTTTCTTGTCTACTTACCCATTACGAGGAGATTAGAAGCACATTATTCTTACCTGGATGGTTCTTTCAATTATTGGTTGTGTGGAAGGGATTTGGAACTTGTCATTAGCAATACATGCTCTATTTTTTAATAGATAGAAGCACACTCTTTATTGGAAGAGATAGCTCTAGTTACAGATGACGTTGTTTTGTTATTGGGCATCTGTACTTTTTGTGGAGCATGTGAAATTGCAGGAGTCCTGACCAGTTTATTATTTAATTTTACAGATCGCTCTCACCCCCTTCTCGTAGGTCCAAATCTCGGTCAAGATCACCTATCAAGTACCATTGGAGTAGGCGGGATCGCTCTTACTCTCCACCAGTTAGACGCTCCCGGGAGCACCGATCACGATCTCCATCAAGATCTCACCACTACTCAAAGTATGGGAGTGACCGGTCATATAGGGACGATAGGGACAAGTATAGCAGGTCTGGGAGAAGAGAGGGTGATCGATCCCGTGATCATTATTCATCTAGTTCAAGGAGGAACAGAAGTAGAAGTATAAGCCCGAGGTATAAGAAGTCATCGAGAGCTGATTCTCGGTCACCGAAGCGGCAAAGGGAAGAAAGTTTAAGCCCATTGAAATCAAGAAGGTCAGGTCGTGCTGATTCAAGGTCACCGAGGCGTCATAAAGGAAGCAAATCATCACCAACACGTGATGAGCGTTCTTCTCGTCGTAGCAGGCATTCAAGATCCAGGTCACAAGAGAGAAAGCATCGTAGCAGTGAGAAGAAGGACGTAAAAAAATCTGAGACGCAGGATGACAAAAAGAGATCTAGCAGATCTAGTAGAGGTGGAAAAGATGAACGGTCTGTAAAGGACCCAGTGGACGATAAGAATGTGGATACTTCTGTTGTTGCTCATAAAAGGAGTTCATCTGTATCTGAAGATGAAATGCTGACCAGTGATAATGGTAATCACAAAAAACCTAGGCATGATGCTGCCCTGGAGTATGACAAGAGGAAGAATGAGGACAGTATTGAGGATGGTGCTGGGATGACTGGAGATAAAATTGTTGTGGACAGAAAATACAGAGAAGACGAATCAAAACATTCTACTAGGGATAAAAGCTCTCGTCATTTGTCTTCACGGTCCCATAGAAGCTCAAGACGTTCCGGGGAAAAACACCATAGGGATGGTACTGACCAGCATGAATTGAAGAGATCAGAAGAGGGTGCTAGAGCTAAGAAAGACAGTAGTTCTCTTGATGATCCCTTTTCTTCGGATAAAAAGAAAGTCCATAAGGAGAGCTCTCCTGATAGAAAGCTTAATCAGTCGAAAGCTGGTTCAGATTCTGAAGGCATCAATCATGACACTGAAGTTAGGCTGCGGAATGCTTTACTAGAAAAGGCAAATCTGGTTATCCAGGAGGACCTACAGTTTGCTGATGAAACTGGTGTGTCGTCTACAGATAAATGCTCAGCAGATGTTCCATTGCCTGCATCCGTGTCCAACATTAACGGGCAACATGGACCTGAAGGAGATGGTGCTTTAGGGGAGTCTGCCATATGATGTTAAGCAGAGTGTTCACCTGAGTCTGCTCAACCAATGGATGCATAGCGCTGAACTAGTGTTTGTTACCTCCTTTCTGATTTAGGAGTTTTATTTGCAGGATATGGAGATCTCAGGAGAGCTTCAGTCTGGACCAGAGTGTTCGTCTGATCTATAAAAAATGTATTCCTCATTATACTTAATTGATGGAGATTAACTCCTAAATGTAACACTGGAGACTGTAAGGTTATTTAGTACAGCGAGGTCAAAACCAACCAACCATATACTTGTCGTTGCAGGCTTGTGGAGAGTTGGAGCTGATTCTGCGGTGAAGATTGAAGGCAGTGCGCACTTATCCATACTCAAGTAAAGTCCATTATAAAGGCTATATAAACAACTTATCTCTAGGCTATGCTACGTTTCCGTGGGCATGCTTTGGCTTGTGCAATCGTCCGAAGATGTTTTTCTGCATACTGTAAACCTTTTCTGATATAGTTTGCATCAAGTACTCTGTTTTTTGTTGCGTTCATGTGTACCTTGTATCAGTAATGATCTGATGATCCAATAATTGATCGCTATGTTACAAATAAGTTCACTAATTGTTTACTTCTTCTGATGAATGTAGAGAATTGCCCTGTATAATTTATTTGTTACCTTGTTTGCTGCTCAATTCTCACCAAGTACGCATAAAATGTAAATGTATGTGTTTATGTCATGGCATTCACTATTTTCTTTTTTCCTTTTCCTTTTCTTTTTCCCTTTCCTTTTTTCCCTTTCCTGAGTAACAGGGTCTGCTCGAGAAGCCAGTAACTGACTGGTGTGTGAGGCAATTGTTGAGAAAGTCCAAGCATTTTCTCGAGGGATGTTCCCTTGATAGTTCCAGAGATAAGCAGCATGCCTTCAGATATATAGCATTCCTTATGTCTTCTTTTGGCTGTTCTTTTCTGAGGCACTGTCTCTGCAAAGAGCAATTTTGCTACTCAGTTACTATTTACCTGCTGTGATGGGTGTTGTGATTGGAAAAATATGTGCAGGTTTTATGAAAGGTGATTGCAGTTGGAGCATGCTTTGAGCGGATTGTGAGCCATGCTAGCTTTAGAAGCTGCTTTGTGTGTAGAAGAGGTAAGGGTTTATGCTGGTTAGGGTTAACATCAGGCATATTTATTCATGCCCAGAAATCCAGCTTTGCTGCTTCCACCATATATTTTCCTGTTCCATTCGACCGGGTTCTTGATAGAGATATTTGTTTTTGCGGCAGAAATATGTCATTATTCGAGCAAGTTATTATAGTAGCAGTTTCCTAGTTTTATCTCTTAGTACCTTTTTTTTACCCTTCTGTTTGCTTGTCTTGACTATTTATTGGATTCTGAATTAATGGACATAGCAAGTTTGTTGTCTCAGGAGTCAGGACTAGTGTCAGGTGCTTGGTAGATTGTAGTTTTGGTGTCACTGGACTGTCGAGTTCGATTAGAGTAGACTAGACTAAACTAGAAGATGACAAGTTGAGCAAATTAAACACTACTGATGAGTTAATGTGGCTGTTTGGATTTATTGGATCAATATCGTACTTCGGGTTCTTGATAGAAACTTGTGTTCATATTTACGGCAGACATGTGGACATGCATTCTTGGACAAGTCGTAGTGTGCTGGCATGTCAGTTTCCTAGTTTTATCTCCTTCAAGTAGCTGTTTTTTTGCCTTTCTCCTCTTTCATTGGCTTGTCTTCACCAGGATGATGACTTGACAATTGAAATAGGCAACTTTGTCCCAGATTGCTATAAGTTCCTCCTAGCTGCTAGGTCATCTTTTCGGTGTCACTGGTAGATGAAGTTCGACTAGAGTAGCAGATGGCAGGCTGAGTAAATTAAAGACGATTTACCTGGGAGACACTTGGTTATAGATGCATCAGTAGTAACAGATCTGGGTGACATGTATCACAGTTCACAGGCTATCTGGCCTGCACCTACATATGGATCAATATTTCCTGAGACGGCAGTGTAGCAATGTTCTCTAGACTGTCACGTTGACATCAGCTAAGGATCAACAAGTAGGCACATTTTGCATATAACTACCTCCTACTCCCTCCGCCCCATAGTATATTGGTTATAATAACATCTTATATTATGGGCCAGAGGGAATTATTTAGTTTGTCTCAGATTGTGACAAGTGTTTGATAGATTGTATTTTAAGTGTTACTGGTTGGTCAAGTTCAACTAGAGTAACAGGTAACATGTACAAATTAAACAGTGTACCAGTAGTAACATTCTGGTGAGATGTAGGTGACCAGTACTGTTAATGTGTATCCCATTGACATCAGCCTAGAATCAACCGATCGTACTAACATATACTGTTAAAGGGTAGCAGGGCACATTACATATAACTAACGAATTTGGACCTAGCGAAAAGGACTCTAAGCCTTCGCGCAAACAAGCAAAGTAGAAGCAAGACGAGGAAGCGGAGCTGTCGTAGAAGCAGTAGCTTCCCCCGACAATATACAATACAACAGTAGCGACCATGAATCAAAAAGCCCCTAGTTTAACGAGTTCGCTGCTTTTCCCAGGCCGGAGAAGGGCAACTACTTATTGATTGATCGCCTTTCTTTGATATGTGTTCAATTTAGTACAATACATACTAGTTGATATTATTTATTTTACCAAATTTGCAAACCTAGTAAAGACTCTTTAGTAGTAAGTTTTTGTTGACTGCCAAGTAACCCTGACCAAATAACACGGACGAATTAGTGGAGCTCATGCTGGACCATCTTATTGAATCCAACTATATATGGTAAACCCTATGTTCCAAATTATAAAACATTTTGGTAGGCAATTTTAGCCTACTGAAACAACTTATAAATTGGGATGGAGGTAGTATTTTTACACGGTGGATCCGATTGATGCGTGCGCCCTTATGAATGTTTTTTTTTTCACGCTGTTTAAATATGCATGTGTGCTTTTGTATCGTATATCTTATATATATTTTATATGCAACGCGAGGTGTGTGTGTGGTTGATATTATAAATTTCTGAAATGTTAAGCAGGTTAACTATGCGAGGAGGAACAAAAGTTTACCAGTATTGCCACAAGAAGGGCACATTGGGTGATCAAATTTCAAGTAGACAGTGTACTTGGCCTCATAAAAGAAGTCTGTCACAAGATTTGACACCAATCTGGGGATATGTCTCTTTCCAAGTGAAAATAAAATAATTTACAGCCACTTGTGCCCAACTTGTGGGACACACTTTTATCTGTGTTTTCACATGGAACAAGAAACACACATTACAAATTTTCTTTGTTCAGATAGAAAAACAATTGTCTGCCACTAATTCCTCATACCACCAGGTCTGGATTGGAGTAAATATCTTCCATCCAAAAATAAGTAACTCAACTTTTTATAGATACATGTCTGCAGCGTGATCTGCTCATCAGATTTCTGAAAACATCTCACTTCATCTGAGGCTTTAGACAAACAGGTGAAAAATATGTGCACCATAATCTGCTCACATAAAAGAGTTGGATTGGATTCAGATGATAAAACAAATGAGCTCGTTAAACAGTTGGATTTTTGCTATCATGTCTGAATATGTTGTGTACGCTCTAATTAGTTTGTTCAACCTATGGATATTAAATTTTGCCCCATCCTTGATTCCTGTAACAAGAATAACCATGTAGAGCCTGATTTTCAAAAAATATCAAAAATGTGATTTCAAAGATGCAATAGATTTTGAAATAAATCATGAACGTACATATTACTTTGATACTTGTGCAAATTTTTCAAGAAAAAATGCAGTTGTATGTGGTCTATACAAAAAAAGAGAAAATAGAACTTTGTGTTTTTTCAAAAAAAAAAATCCTCCGGTCCTTAGTGTTGGACACTTTGTCTCACATAAGTTACAAACTTGACATGCACTTACCTATATACATTCTCTACATATATGATTATGCTGTATTTTTCTGATTTTATTTATTGTTTTTCTGAATTTACTATTCATAGAGTCCACACACACACCATGTCCACCAAATCCGCGCCGTGTAGAGCCCTCCTTTTATGTCCTCACTAACCTCCTTCTACCTAGTGCATTGGTGAGACTTTGAAGTGCCAACTTTAATTGATTGTTAGGGGTGCAGCAACCAATAATAGTTAACCTGGTTGACCTCCCTTTCTGAACTCCTGGAGTACTACATAGGCAACTCTGGATAGACAAATCCCCTTTGTAACCAAGTACCTCCTCTCCTATGCAAGCAGTATATAACCTGCTTAAGTACTGAGACTAGTAGCAATGGGAAATATCGTACACTAGTATCATGCATATGATACTAGTTTATAATACTATCCCCACAATGCATAGTATTATAAGATAATATCGTAGTATCATTATATTTAATATTTTGTAGAATCTCAATGCAAATTTGTATGTATGATATGTTTGCCATTAAGTTTCTAGTTTTATGTGCTATGATATGGTATCATATTAGGACAGTCCCAACGCTCCATCCTGTATCGTATCTAAAAGCTCCACTCCAGACTTTTTGCTTAGGTGTAGTGCTAATTAAGATGAGAGAGGAAAAGATCGTACTCCCTCCATCCCAGTTCATAGGACGTACGCGTATCTCTAGATCGTAAATTTGATAATGATTATTTAAGATATTTATTACAAAATATATATCATTAAAAAATTTAGATATTCTACTTTCTAATGATATAATTTTTATGTTATACAATTGATACTATGTTGACCAAATTGATGATCTAGGGATACGTGCAAGTCCGATAACTGGAACGGAGAGAGTATCTTGTTTTCGATACTTCACAGCCCCGAGGATAATTAACTTCCCATCCAATCCGGTTGTTCTCTCCTCTGGCTTTTCCTTCCGTGGCCTGCTAGTGCAGTTAATATTTTGATCCACATCATACGGACCATTGTGGAGCTTCTATCTAATTTTACATGCAGTGAGGTGGAGAGGCTTAGATATGCTTGTATCGTATATGCATTGTGACTGCTCTTATGATACCATTCTCATCTCTCACCTCAATTGGTACGTCACATTAGATTTTTGCCAACATGACATGCATGATACTACTTATGATACTTTTATTGTGGCTAGTCTGATATATACTCCCCCGATTCTGATTTAGTCTAGATTCTAGAAAAAATGAGACAAATTAGTAGTGCATTTATTAGTACTACTTAGATATTTGAACAACCAATCGAAGCTAAAATGTAGAACCACCTCCTTTCAGTGTTGTTGTTGACTAAAAGCTAGAATGTAAAATCTTTCAGAACAGACTATTTCAGAACGAAGGGAGTACATGGTATGTTGTCTGATAGAAACATCAATGTTTTAAAGATTTGCTTTGGTTGAAAATAGCACCTATGAAGGAGGCAATGCAGGTGGCAGCAGATCGCGAGGCTAAGGTGTAGGAGGCAACATACAAAGAAGGATGCTCATATTTTCAAATTATGGGAGTGGTGTTTTAGAACATGGGAGCATATGCTCCCTCTATTTTAAAATGCATCTTACATATATTTTGAATTTTTTAAAAATTAAAACCAAAAATTTGCATGTAAATCTTCTCGTACTACACGCTTACAAAGTTATTTCATAAAAAATCGACCTATCATGTGACGTGTGTAAAAAAGATAAAACTCAGTGCTAAAAATATTGCTTTTCACAAGATAAGTTTTCTTTTTTTTTATATACACCACACAAAATATTGCTTTTTCGTGAAACTTGACGAACGAACATATATTATAAAGATGTACATGTAAAAAAATTTGTTAAAAATTTTCGACATTTCAAAATATGATTTTTTGGTAGAGGGTGCATACGCACCCGGGAGCCGAATTGATTTTCCGCAAATTGTATTGTTTAGAACAAGTAGTTTAAGTTATGTTTGCACGATGTAGATGTATGTAGTTTGATTGTATTATTTGAAATAGTTGTAAGCAATGTTTGAAGCTTGTAGTTTTATCCATGGTTTTAAATAGGCGGCTATAGCCTGTGCTATAGCCTTTCAGGAGACCTGCCGCTGCGGCTATGCCCTTTGTAGGCTAAATGAGAAAAAACCGCTAATAGCCTTCTATAGCCTAATTTAGCTCATGTTTAGCCTCTAATTTAGCCACTAAACCTCATGTATTTTGAATTTATCTTCTCTTTCATTTTTTATTTCTTGTTTTCCGAATTTGCGTTCAGTATAATTAGATAAAACTTGTGAGTTGAATATCTGAATACTTATTTGCCTTGAATAGTTAAATAAGTTGTATCACGAATCGTATTTGAGTCATAGTTTTTCTCTTCTTTTGGTAAGATATGACAAAAATATTTCAAAATTTTGAAAAAAAAGCTAAATGAAATAGCCCGCTATTTTAAACTATGGTTTTATATATGCTGTTTGCAACACTAGAGAGATAGAGATGAGCACATAAACAAACTAGGGAGTTTTTTTATTAAGGAATCCGGTGAAGATGAACACATATGGCTACCAAAAGTATTTTCGCAAGACTGGCGAGGAGGCTCCGGACTCGTATATTTGTACATGGTCAGGGGAGCGGGAGGAGAAAGGCCTGGGGCTGCGGCGCCAGGGATACTCATAGGCTTGCGGCTAGCCTCGCGATCGTGCGGCAGCAAGCTGGCAACATGCCGTTCTGAGCTCATATGGCGGGACTAGCAGGCTGGCACTTACGGTCATCCGCTGCTCGATGGATTACGTGTTAAGCAATGCATGTTCAGAATCCGAAGCTTGGACCTTCTGTGTGAGGTGGGGAATCACAAATGTTTTAGTACGTGTTTGTCATTTTCAATGGATGTTTCAAGTTTGCAATTAGTAAAACCTAAAGCCGGTTGGGAAGGGAAAAAGTGTCTTTAGCACATGAGCACCAGTGCTGTGCTATAAAATCATATTATTTGAATTTTAAAAAAAATTAAAATTAAATACCTATATACATATAAACATTCCGAAGATACGGTAGAAATTTTGGTGAAAATATGTTATATTTTGAGCTATACAAAAAAGATAAATTTCTGACAAATATACATCCCTATACGTAGACATAAATTTGTTTTTTTTCCCTGTAGCTCGAAATACAATGCAAATTTTACCGAAATTTCTCACGAGTATTCAGAACATATATATGTATTCATGGAATAAATATGATAATTTTTTGAAACACAGATACATAATTTTTTTAATATTTAAAAAACTGAGAGCACTGGTGCTCATGTGCACCAAATGCTCACTCGTTGGGAAGGTTGATCCTGATAATATACTTCCCTTCGGTGTAGCGTGCACCCAGCAACTTGCTCAAAAGGTAATCAACTCTTGAGAGACTCTGGGCATATTTCTGCTCCTAAGCTTAATTCAGATGTACGCAAAACATGGGGCAGTATCCACGTACTTTATTTAAGTGAAGCTAACAATTCTTATATATACTCATGTTGTACTGCTAGCACATTGCTAACTTAGAGAGCCACACTGATGACCGATGGTAACCGAATTCACTAACAAGTTCACACGGGGGCAGAGCATAAACCTCAAACAGAAGTGCATAAACACGGCAGGCGAAGAACAAACGGTCAGTACACCGTCTCACAACTGTCTTTAAACTAGGTTATTATAACTGGAAAGAGTCGTGATTAGGTGGCACTCTGCCAAGGCCTGTAACCATTGCAGAAAGCCAGTGTTAGTAAATTTTGATATATGAATCAATTTAAACTTCAATTAAACTGAAATACATGTAAATTCAGGATGTATTGCCGAGGTTAGCTTAAAACCCACACACACTAGGCCTGTTCCAAATTGAAATGACTGTATTCTGTCCCTACAACTAAACTAAAATACTCCCTCCGATCCGGAAAGAGTGACGGAAATACGTTTTTGCAAATTAAACCTCCTGTTTGTATTCTTGTCAACCTGCACTCCCTCTTATTATTAACTGGTAAGATGCATGCACAAGCGCGGTGGTGGCTGAAGCCTGTCTGCATGTCGCTGTCACGGTGGTTGCGGCCTGGTCCATCTAGAGTTTACATTTTAGAAGTACTTAACTGCAAAACGGTAATTGAACCAGTCATCCGACACTTTTTTGGGATCAGAGGGAGTAATATGTATTCAAGCTTCGAAAGATAATTGAAACACGGGATGCATGTACTGCACAGCAGCCTAATAACACAAGAGTAGTAATATAATCAACCGACCACTCACTGAACTTTCAAACTTCAGAATGGTATATATCAATCGAACACAGTAGAGCTGTTCCAAATTGAAATGATTGTATTCTATCCATAACCGAACTAAACAAATATGTATTTAAATTTCAAAAGAGAGTAGAAACACAAGATGCATGTAGTGCACAGCAGCCTCAGAACACCAGAGTAATGATATAATCGAGCAACCTCACTAAACTATCAACTTTCAAGAACTGTCCCCACTCCCCACTCACCTCTATAAAAGAAACGGCTATCCTCTTTCCACATATTAGGGATAAAAGCCATATATGTCCATCAAGTGTCCTACATCTCATGGTTCCTCTTTCCGAATATTATCAAATGCTGATGGCTTTCATGTTCATAAGGCCTGCAATTATGGGTGACAGAAAGAGAGATCACACCGGCACGGTTATTGCCAGCGAATGTAGAAGCAAAACTGAATGTTGATGGTTCGTATGCACATGATGGATCTGCAGGCATCGGAATGGTCTTACGAGACCACACCGGCACGGTTATCATTTCGGCCTGTCTGACAGCTTCTCCACTGCACCAATGCTACGGATGTGGAGCTGTCAGCGATGGAATGAAAAAAATCATGGAATTAGACTTTTCAGAGGTCTTGGAGCTAATAAAACTAGGAACTCCAAACACTTAAGATATGTGGCTCGAGTGCGGGAGTACAGGGAGAGTCTAGGGTAAGGGAGATGAGCTTTACTAAGATTCTATGTGACATGAATAGGGTGAGTAATGACTTAGCAAGATGGGTAGAATTCAGGAACATACTGATGTGCGGCTACGGGATTTCCCCCTGGAAATCACCGAAGACGTCTCAGATGATTGTAGTTCTGTCTGAAAACTGATATATAATCACATTTCCCCGCAAAAGAATATGAACGATTAAACGACAGGAAAATTAATAGTAACAAAACTTTCAGACATGGTTTCAGCAACTATTTGACGTAGCCAAGAGCTATTCTAACACTCTTCTCAGAAAACAGGAATACATATATAAATTACTAGTTCTTACCGGACGCAAATTTGGTGCACATGTGCACCAGTGCTCCCGGTTTTGAAAATACTTAAAAATTATACTTTTGTGTTTCAAAAAATCATCAAATTTATTACATAAATACATAAACATGTCATGAATAGTTGTGCGAAGTTTCGGTTGAAATTGCGTTGTATTTTGAGCTACAGTAAAAAACAAATTTGTGGTTGTGTATAGAGGCATATATTTGTCAGAAATTTGTCTTTTTTATATATCTTAAAATACAACATATTTTTCTCCAAAGTTTCTACCGTACCTTCGGAATGTTTATATGTATGTGCTTATTTAATTTCAAATTTTTTAAAATCCAAAAAATATGATTTTCAAAACTCAGGAGCACTGGTGCTCATGTGCCAAAAGCACTTTCCGGTTCTTACCGCACAAAAGAATTTGCGATAATACTTTGGCATAAATGTGAGAAGTATCTCCAAGCGCAAATAATTGTGTAACATGCTTCAGAAGAAGTGAACCGAGGCATAGCCCGGTGGTTGGGATGGGCTGATGCATCCCCGCCCGCCCAAGTTCGAATCTCCGTATTCGCAATTTGGTGTTGTGCACACAATCACTTCTAGTAAAAAAGCAGCATATATAAAATGTCTCCTACAGGCATGAAGCCGAACAGGAGGCATCTGTGTTCACTAGTGGTAAACAATGATCAGAGTGAAAAATTGGAAAATCCCAACTCCATCAGAATTCAATAATCTTGTCACCACATAACGAGATGCATATAAACAGGTTAAATTTAACAGCACAGTATATTATTTTAGGGGCGTGAAAATATACATTTTTCGTATCACATACAGTTGTATGAATATTCCCATGATGCAAAGTATAAACCATCACAGCAAGTATCCAATGCTATGCCTTTTCTTGAGGTATAACACACAAGATCTAATGTGATCTGTCAGATGTGATTTGCATGAATAAGACTTGAGCAATTTGTTGAGATGGAGAGAACCAACGAATAATTAGTTCTATTTGCCACTAAAAAAAACGTCTATCCATGTAGCCATCAAGTGTCCCCAAAATAACAGAATAGCTCATTTGTAATGCTGACATAGTAGTATACTATTCCCAAATTTTGAGAAAAACATTTCAATTCTTTAGAAGGAAGCTTTACTCACTGCTGGAGAAAAAAGGTTGATGACAAGGTTTGAAATACTTACATGTACGGATTGCTTCAGTTACTTGAGTAAGAGATTCCTTTTTCCACCTACCAAGAAAATATATTGGCTTAATTAGAGAGATGCATCTAACGAATTAGGTAACTAAAAGTCAACAAATAATTAAGATTAGCCAAGGTAAAATTAGGAAGAAGATGTAGATACTAAGGAATATATCATAGCGACTTAATTAATCATCAAATAATGCAGGCAGAAAAGGCACAAAAAACTTCTCCAGATGTGCATTTTAGTACTATATACAAGGATGCACAGAAATCTATCGGCAAATGCAATAGATCATCAATAAAGCCCATGTGTTCACCAAGGTTGCTTCGTATTATGTTCTGTAAACAGCGCAAAAACTCACATAAGTAGGGAAACAAGATTACCAAGAATGAGCACTGTACCTAGTAGCCCTAGCAGAAAATACGGCGTTTCCCAGGAACCTCGTCGTGGAAAGAATACATGGCGGATAAGGCTTTCTTTGAAGAGATGTTTAGCATTGCATGGATCACACGATTCCCATTTGAATTCCCCGAGCCCCTTGCCCTAGCTGTCGCAGTGAAACATGCGGTTGAACAAGAAGAGCAGCATATCTCCCTTCTCTGATACAACGGTATAGCTCGAGCTGCTGTCGAAACTGCCATACAATCTGCCCACCCTTGGAACTTTAACATGGTACCTGAGCGACCAGACCTCTTTGTCGTAGTCCAGCAGCACCCAGATCTTCAGCACCACGCTGTTTAGGCAGCTGATGCGAAGCGTACCGTCGATCTCGTGCAGATAAGGATCCCAATCATCATCGAAAAAGGGAGAGCGCATCGGCCTGAACGACTCGCCCACCGTGTCGAAGACAACCATGCTGCTGCGCTTCCGGCCTTGGAGCGAGTGAAGGCAGCTGTGTAGAAGCACTGGTGGATGAGAACTGCTAGGGTTCATCCCTTCGAGGAAAAGCTGGTTCAGAGGGGCGGAGGCTATAGGCAGTCCGATGCATCTCGGCTCCTCCGAGGAGCCCACGGTGAGGACGTGGTACACGGGGCTGTCGCCCTTGAACCTCTGCTTCCAGTAGAGGATGCGGTACTCCTCGCCGGACGGGTACATCCCTGCGACATGGGCACCGACGAGAGCTGGCAGCGAAGCCCACTGACCCGTAGCTGGGTTGCTGATTTGGAAGCGACGAGTAGAGACGGATAGCAGGATAAGGCCGTGGCAGGAAGCGTGGAGCACCACGCGGCCATCCCTGCGATCGCGGAAGCCGAGGACCGGCCGGCGGCGCTCGGCCGGGACTAGCCGGTGGTCGAAGGCGTCGACCACTTTGTCGAAGTAGCCCTGCTCGTCACGGTCTTTGGCGCTGAAGGAGACGAGGGGGAGCGACGGTTGGTGCTGGTGGTGGGCGAGGAGGAAATCGGCGGCGGAGGTGAGGCGGCGCCAGGATTGACAGGCCGCGCGGCAGCGCAGGAGCTCCCTCGCCGGCAGGCGGACGAGGATCTCCCACACCACAACCTCCTCCGGCAGGATGCGGGCGGCGGAGGGGGCGCTGATGCTGCACGCCCCTGCGACTCCCGCCATGGTCTCTCAGTTGAGCGCTAGCAACGTGACTCGAGCTGCATCACGCCATCGACGGTGGCTCGCCGGCCGACGGCGAAGGCCACTAGGGAAATGGAGATTGGGGATTTCTTTTTGCCTCGTCCGTCCCAAGCGAATATTTTCCCCATTCCCACAATTACGGAAGTAAAAAACCTAGCGCATCTAAAGGTATAATTGATGCCTCCATAGGGGGCCTCACAACGCTCAGCGCACGTGAGCCGTCCGATCTTTATAGTGGTTGTCACACTTTAAATCTCGTCCGTCTATTCTGGAAGCAACGACACTTCCTGATTGGCTGTGGAGCACCTTACCGCTAGAGAAAGCCATGCAACATCCGTGTCCTACCCGCCTCTGGTTGCATCTGGGTCCCATGGCTGGCCCGGTCCACGCATCAGTGTCTACGGGTCGTTTTCAGTTTGGGCTCGCTGGCGCCGGCCGTGGAAAATATCTCTCCACGCGGGGTAGATCGGGCCTTTCCTCGCCAATCGCCGCGCGTGCTCTCTTCCCCCTATCCCCACTCCTCTTCCTGTCGCCGTCTCCTCCGCTCCCGTCCGCGTGCGGCGGCGGCCGCCGCCATCCCCGCCGCTAGCCCCTCTTCCTCCCCCACGTCCCTCTCTAGAACTCCACTTTACCGGAAGAGAGATGGGAGGCCAGTGGAGCGATGACATCAACCGTGCTGAGCAGCGAGCGGGAGCGCCGAAGGTGGAGCGACGACATCGAGGGAGCTGAGCAGCCCAGCAAGGAGTTGTGCACGAAGGGGCGGAGCAGGTGGTTCCCTTCCCCATCCCTCGGTCGCCGCCCTTCGCGCCGCCGGCCGGCTAGAGCGTCGTTGCGGGCCGGCTTGCGTGTGCGTGCAGGGAAAAGGCAAAGATTTCAGCTCTGCATCGATGGGATCCGGTCAAAACTTGGTTCGAGGGATCGATGCAGGAAGCCAAGAAGCGGGCTAGGGTGGAGCGATGTGGCGATGTGCAGCTCCTGCGGGTGGCAGATCGATTCGGAGGTGACTGGTTGGAGAGGGCCTGCTGCTTCTTTGGGGTGGATGCGTGAGGATCTGGTACATGTGGCCAGCATGGTGTTGCAGCGACGGGACAAGTTCACGGCTCAAACTTCATCTCAGGTCTGTCTCTCTCTCTCAGTATTGGCTCAGAATGAATCAAGACTACTACGACTTGTCTGTAGAACGACCGGCCTCCAGTTCCTAAAATTAGTTTTGTAGTTTATTTATCTGACTTTGTTTTGGTGTGAGGGATTGATTGGAAGTTTCGGTTAATGTTATGAATATTAGTTTCAGGTTTGGAACTTTCTTGTTAACCTCCATTGTCCATCCTGGATTTTCTTAGTGTCGTGTGGAGAAGGACTGGTGAATAGAGGCTTGACGGAGGACGAATATAGACCGTCGGTGGCGAGCTGCATCTCCCATCGGTCTCCATTCTCCATCCCTGGCTTGTCTTAGTGTCGTGTTGTGGCTGGCCAGGCTCTGCCGGTCGCTCGAGCTCGGCCATGGCCGCTGCTGCCGAGATGGAGACGAGGATGGTCTGTCAAGTTCCCACAGGTGAGTCAAGATTCATAGAAATTGTTCCATGCCTCAAGTTTGGTTTACAAGAAAAAATGGCTCATTTTGTTAAATACCTGAATATTTATTCCTTAATTTGTCTTGTGTTATTTAGCAGAAAGAAAAGAACCAATTGTTACAGTGATTCATATGTGCAGAAAGCTGTCTCTGAAATATTTACCTGGAATTGAATACTTCGGATACAAATGATTGATGCTTGAATTGGCATGTGGTCTTCTTTCATCCTCCAAATTATATAGGATTCGTACGTTAAGATCTGCAGCTACTGGTTTCCAGAAGAAAAAAATGCTCTATTTGTTTTCTGCATTTCATATTTAGTTGGATCTATATCACTATTCATATGCTCCCCTTGTTGTACATATTTTAGTTTCATCTCTATCTGTTCCTCTATTAACATGTTGAAGTTATAGGGTGGTCAGCCACATTGTTCATACCCCCATCACTACCATCACCTCCCGCCCAGCGGTCTTGAGACTGAATACATGTATTAGTCGATTGGGTTGCTCACCTCACGCTGTCATCTTATAATTTGGAATCCATTATTTAGTCGTGTCTTCCCTCATCATCCTTTTCATTCCTTGCGCAGGTCGATCGGGTCTTATTGGTAAGAAGCTGTCTGCCTCACTGCGTATGGACCAATAACTTCGGAAACCCAACTTCCAACCTTGAATCTAATGATTTGACGACAATTTCTCTGTTGTAGAACACCCCGGTACCGCATTCTCGCTTTGCACCACCGTTTCGGCCAAAGGTAATAGACTAAATCTTCTATTTGTTATATGGGATGCATTTATGAGTTAGGATTTCACATACATGCTAATATATGGGATGCATTTATGGGTTAGGTCTGCAAAAAAAATATCAACGCTAATTGTTGTTTTCACCGGAAAAAAACAAATATTTACATAGTAGCCACCTAGGACTTCCATAGCTTTGTGCATATGCCTGGTAGTAAGCTGAGATTGGCCACTCATGTATTTTCTGCTTACTGAATAATGGATTAAATAATATCTTTGCCAACAGAGACAACCAAATATCAAAGCGCAACATTATACGTACTAGACAATGCAAAGGTGTGAAGTTAACACAGAGCTTCTAGGCCTGACTTGCCATTCTTCATGCAGCATGGTTGAGGTTTGTCTCCGAGCGTTCATCTTCTCTGAGCTTTCCCTTTTGTCATTGTATTATCTTTTTGTGGAAATTACGAGGACCATACCCAATATGTAACCATAGACTTTGCAGCATGTCCACTAAATGTTTTTTCCAACTAACATTTTTATTTACATCAGGTTCAGATCTTCGACTCACGTAATATACTCCTAAATTAAGCGTACAGTTGGATTAGATCAGGTGGCTGTCAGCGCTCATGAGGCCTCTGAACAAATTAAATCTAATGTGATGTCTGATTGTCTCTAGGTGAGGTGCTCTTCTGGTTTTCCTATTTTCCTTTGTCATTTCTTTACTAGGCACTCCAATTTTACGAATTCTTTATCTAATGATGCTTCCGGTGTCTTTAGATATATTGTGGAGTGATAAAATGATAATCATATCATATCCTCTAGATGTGGAATACTCTCTTGTTATGCAGTTCAAATCTGAAACTCTATATTGTACTTCTCTCTCTAGCTAAAAGTTATAGAACTGCACGACACTTCTCTCCTCTCAGAAACTCCTATTAGTTATTACACATGCAATATTATCTGGAATGTTACTATTTTCTTGCACTACAAGAAAAACCCACCTACAACAATACATATTTAGCAACGATCGAAATACCCGTTGCAAATTCTTATCATAGATACTGATATATGCGTTGCAATATCTTCCGTTGTGCATATGCAGAATGCAGCGAAAAGGACCATTACGAGCCCAGCCCACTGTATTACTTTACATATAACCCTGCCTTTAACCCCACCACCCCATGCGATGTGGCCACTAACCTAGGAAGGAACGCACGCACGCAACCGCAGCCCCGCCCGCTCCCTGCCTCCCCTAAAACCTAGCCGCTCTCTTTCCTGGTGGCGCCGCCCGCTGTTCCCTCGCAGGTGATGCGGCTATATCTCACACACCTCTCATTGTATTGCTAGGATGAGGAGCGAGGACGTATCAGATGGCTGATTCGACCATGGTCCCTGTCAGATTCGCTCCCAGCGCAGCCAAGATGCATTTGCGCTACTCCATGACGCGGAGTGCTCTGAACAGCATCGGCGGCAAGTTGGAGCACGGGGGGCTCGTATAGCAGATAGGGAACGGCATAATTTCAAGTTCCAGGTAATTTCTCCTTTTTCCCCTTTCTAATCTATGACTCGTGCTCTTTCTTCCGCACATCCATTGATTCTTTTTTGCCTGGATGATGCACAAGATGGCCTAGGTGATGCTTGGAGGACGATCTGGCGCTTACATCTGGTGAGCACTTTCTCTGCTATCTTTTTCTTTTCACAAAATTTCGTTCGTTATTTTATTTGGTCAGTCGGTACTAACCCCTGGAAGATGTGCAATTATCATGTGGTTTACCTGCAGGTGGCTGATGTCAACAAGTACCTGGACATATCGCTCACCCCCATGAAAGGGGAATGGAGACAGGGATCCGACTAAGCTGAAAGTACTTACTCGTTTCAGTAGGCCAACTTAATCTTCATCCATCTTTATTCAGTTTCTATTGCTTCATATTAACTATATACTACGGAGTACTATTTATGAGGAGTAAATTATTGATGTATAACATCAGCTTAATTATCCTCACACTCGTTCTATGTAACTGATCAAGATCACCTGGGACATTGTGCATCATCGAGGCAAAAAAGAATCAATGGAGACAGGGATCGAAGTAAGCTGAAAGTACATACTCGTTTCAGTAGGCCACCTCCATCTTCATCCATCTTTATTCAGTTTCACTATTGTTTCATATTGACTATACATTTATGAGAAGTAAATTATTGATGTATAACATGAACTTATATATCCTCACACTCGTTCTATTTAACTGATCATATACTAGCTGAATAATAAACATGTTAGTTGCGCTTATAATGTTTATCAAGGAATACATGTTTGCTGTGGTAACTGTTCCTAGGTATGTAGATATTTTTTGCCTTGATATTTTTCAACGCATAATATGGTTATTTGACATTTGGAGCAGTCAATGCAAGGGTGCAGTTACAACTTTGTCATGGATCGTCTATCTGAATTGACATATATCGATGGACTTTAATTTCTGGTACTTATATTTATAGTTCTACATTTTCTGGGCTGCTCTGTATTTATTCTATATCTTCAAGACGTTATATGATTGCAAAGGAGAAATGGATGCCTAGAACAAGCAGTCTTGCATATCTGATTAAAAACTCATTCCTGAAGTTGATGCCATTCGACTAGAGTATTGATCATTTCGTCTCCATAACCTCATTCTGTGTTAATTGGATTGACTATACCCTATCGGCTTTTGTAATTTGGTACTAAAATAGAATTTTTGTTTATTGCAGGACTAACAGATCGACCAACAACAGATCAGCAAGGCCTTACTATATTCACATATAACTCTGAAGATATTGAAAAGGCAGAGCATTAGGAATATATATGACTAGTTAGATTGTAATACTTTTTAATCAAGATTGCAATATGTGTAATCTTCTGATAATTTTCATGTATTCTGATAGTGACTAAAATATAATACATATACATTTAAATGTTTCTTGACGTGATGCACTTCTACTCTGTGATTTTTGTGAGTTGTGCTACGTCTTTTCTAAATGTATTTTGTCGCTGATAATAAAAGATGAGCGCTCAAAACATGCAGCCCATAAAATATATTGAAACAAAAGGCACCTTTTCCATCCAAATGTTCAATCCTTTTACATTGTCTACCAACGCATACAATCGCTGCATTAATTCCGTTGTAATTTTGCAACGCTTTATCCATTGCTTACCAACGGGTCTATATGCGTTGCATTATGCCTTTGCAACACCCAAAAATGCAACGCATTTTTATCCGTTGGTACATGCGTTAGCAACGCCTATATTGACATTTAGATACAGATAATTGCGTTGTTGTAGGAGGGGTTTTCTTGTAGTGTTGCTACCAACTAGCATGGGGTTTAGTTATGTAGCACCTGCAATATGCTTGAAAAAAATGCCTGTATAACCGGAAGCGTGACCATAGAGTGATAAAAAATGTAGGATATAACAAAAAAAATGGCCAGACCTCATTAGAGTGATAAAAGAGCCATAGAGATAGTGGCTTACATGCTAATCAATGAATAATTACGTAAGTATGTTTGGTGACTTCGTGATTCCTTCGTGTAGTAAACTGTAGTACTGTAGTAGACACTTTTCATGAATGGCTCCAGATTTTTTGAAGTTATTTCTTAAGGTACATTCCTTTTTAGCGAGATGAGTAATTTCTGATTCTATGCAGCAGTTCTTAAAAAAATAACCTGCGTGGTCAAGAGATAACACTTCCCATATGCTCTGTTTCCTTTCCTTCCATCAACAATCTCATTGTATGATTGTAAAGCAATCTTCTTTTTGTTGATGTTATTCTACTGTTTCGTCATCCAAACAGATAGAGGGAAGTTCTTGCTGGTTGCTCAAAGATTCAGACATGGGGCACATAGATAATATTTCCTATTTCTTAGGAGAGTTACTTATAATTATAATTGTTTAGAGAAGGATCAATGATTATAGAAGGATATAGTATATGTTTCCCGATGGATCGTGCTTTCTATTATTTGTTAAAGTGAGGTATTAATGTTGGTGGAAGATTCAATGCTCATATGAATAGCTATCCTAGGTTTGTCTTTCTCCCCCGCCCTCTTAGCCACATTGACGAGTTTTGTTTGTTTTCTCTTTTTCCCGCCAAGCTTGGAACACCTCTATGTCCTGGTCATGTGAATAGCTATCCTAACTAGTGCACTACTGAATTATTGTTGGTTTTGTTGTAAACTTCCAATGCTTTTTTTGATCTCATACAATCTGATGGAAGATTGAGTTTTTCTACTTTCAATTATGTAGAATATGCTCTTGAATTTTTTTTGGACCTAAAACTATTATTTGGACCTGTAGAATATACAAACTACTTCCAAGGCTTTTCCCCTTATTTAGGTCCCAAAATGTTCGCAAGGCTTCTTGTTGTTCGTCTATGCCATGGAAAAATCATCGCTGCTCAATAGGTGAATAACCGAGTTTGTCCTTCTCGTCCATCTTCATGTTTTCTATGTCGTTGTTGTTTGTATGTATGTGCCTAACGATGGCAGTGTCTTCTGCCAGGAAAGAGACTGGGATGATTCTCTATATTTTGGCTGCTGGCTATTCTTACTTGGCTCCGTATTGTCAGGTAGATATCTTCTTTTTGTACTATCAATCCCTTAATTTTTATATACATGATATGAAATTCTTGCGCTTGCCATTGGTCGAGTGCATGGCGCTCCTGATACTTTCTCCACCTTTACGTGTAACCTGAAGTGGGCTGAGATTACCGAGCCATTGATGCTTGAGCCTGGCCAAACCCCCGTATGATAGAGCTGATATCATTGTTAGGGTGTATGACATCAAGCTTGCCGAATACATAGCTGATATTAGAGCTGGTAGTGTCTTCGGATCTGTAATGGATGGTACTATTTTTTTCTTTGTATTGCGTTCCAGCATAGAGATATGTTGTTATCGTCTGCTTATTTAGTATTTACATGTTTTGTTTTGTTTGGTGCAGTGTTGTATATTGTTGATTTTCATAAGAGAGGGCATGCACATATCTTTATTTGGCATGACCTAGACAAGGATCATCAGGTTAGTGCAGTGCTGATTGATTCTTTTGTTTCTACTACAATTCCATACCTTATTGAAGATCATTTAGGCTACTGTTTGGTCTCTGAATTTACAATGCATGGGCCATGTGGTGAATTAAATGATACGTGTGTTTGCATGAAGAATGATGAGTGTTGAAAACAGTTTCCAAAACTGTTTCAGCCTGAAACAATTATTGATGAGAATGGCTTTGCCCTCTATAGACGACGTAATAATGGTTGCTTTATTTATAAAATGGGAAAAACATGACAATAGATGGGTTTGTCCCCTATAACATGTACCTACTCAAGAAATATCAGGCTCACATTAATGTTGAATGCTGCAATAACACAGATGTCATTAAGTATCTTTTAAATACGTCTTGGAGATACCTTGTGGCTGGCACCTCACCCTCAAATCGTTTGGCCGATTCTCAGCAGAACTTGGTGCTCAGGGTTCCTACCATGACCGACAACAAAGTGAAGCAGAAGGCCATTGAAGCTGTCGCCGACATCTATGTAACGCTTTGAGCCTCCTAGCTCTGTTGCTTGGGTAGCTCTCAGGACTTCAAAATTATGATTTGCTTATTTGATCGAACATCATAATTTATATGATTGTTAGCATGAAACTGGCTTAGCAATCCTTGCATCATTTGCTTACCCTTCAATCTCCAGTTCATGTATCTGAATGCATTGGCACATGTTTTAGGTGGAAGCTTAAGAGGAGAAATCTGTTAAATGAAATTATTTCGTCACATGTGTTAGCATGAACAAATGGGTGTGATGGGCAGAACACCAGCTCTGGTTGTGGTGAGCGTCTAATAAATTCAGTTTATCAGTTACCCAAGCAATGGACATCTGTAACTAATAATCTGAATTGAAGATAAACCCATTCATTCCTTAGAAAAATTGTTGTCCTGAAATGGTCATACTCCTTTATTGCATAATATCATATTCCTATAGATTCACAAGCTATATTTATGTTATTTTAAAACTTGTGTGTGCAATCTCATTATATAGATTAGAGCTTTCATGTTCACGTGTGATGCATTTATCTTGCAAGCATCAACCGTTTCGCGGAATGAATCAGTATATACTATGTTTGCCCTGTGGTGTCAAGTGTTGTCACTGAATTTTTTTGTCTCGCTGCCGTCTAGATTCGTCTTTCAAAAAAAATTTATAATGGATTTTGTACATATTTCACTGCAAACTCATGCAAGTTCTTTTTTCATTGAAATAACTCAAAACCTCAGAATATTTTTATCTCGCTGCGAATAGTGATTCTCAAATTTAATAAGCACTTTTATTCAGTCAATTTGTGTAGATTTAGCCTTTGAATACAAATATCTCAGGTTGCGACTACAGTGTTGCTCAAATAGTTTTTAGAATTTCTTATCAGTGTTGTGAATTTTGTATAGGTTTTTCAGAGAAAATGGACAAGGTCAGACTAATCGGACGCTTGCTGCTAGGGAAGGCAAGACATGGTGCAGGAAGCGTTTGGTGTTGCAGCCATGGGTATTGTGTTGATCGATGTCAAGGCATCATCACATCCAGATAACTACCTTGAGCCACAGTAAGCTCATTCCATTTGGCTCCAATCTGTGTACTTGGTTTCTTCTACTACTAGCATGATATCTACCATCTTATTGCTATGAAATCAAGTTATTCATGTAATTGTTTCCATGTATCTTGGAATAATTATAATTGAAGAAATGATCTTATTCAGCATGACCATTCAGAACTTATTGAAAATTGTGTGCTTCCCTAAAACGTTTAGGCGGCCCAGTTGACGCAAATCGACGATCCGAAGCAATTTCAGCGTCCTTTGGCGAGATGAGAAAATCAGGACCGTCGAACTACACAATCAGACGGTGGAGAGCTCATAATCGCCGTGGAGGGCTGTGGGTGGTTGAGTTATACTATTAACTAATGATACAAGGTTCATGGTATTAATTATAACTGAAGAATGGGCTTATTCAATGTGAACATAAATGGATGGGAAGGTGTTAGAACTGCATATATATGTTGTTCCTATTTCCTATGGCTCTTCTCATGTAAGCAGTGCTTTACACCCCAAAAAAAGAAACATATTTAGTATTTGAATTTGAATTGACTGCAACCCCTTTGCTCTAGGTTTGCAGTGCATATGTAATGTGCAGTTCTTATGGTTATAACTAGCTTTATTAGCCAAAAAAGGAGAATTGTCTATACTTCTGATTAACCGTCCTTATTTTGCTGGTTCTAGGCCATATTGCTACAATCTGTTCCATCTATGTTAGCTCTGGTTTGGTAGCATAATTGACATTCACTGTTTCATGGTACATGAGAAATATTGTTGCGATAATGGTTTTCATTTTCCCGGTGTGTAGTCTGTAGTGGTTCACAGCAGTACACTGACTTTAAGATTTGTTATTATATTTATTTAGGAAGGAATAATTAACTCCTTTCTAGGCCCCTTTATACATAACATGAAAATATGTATGGGCATGCGTATGTGTTGTCGAATGAGTGTCAAATTCTAGCATCATAGTTTCATTGACCTGCCATAAAACTATTTCTTAGAAAATGTGTTCATAATTGTCAAGTAGCAAGGTCTGTATCTCGGTTTGTATCTCGAGTATGCATTAAAGCATGGCCCCGTACCTTTGTTTGTGAGATTTTGTTTGTAGCCAAGTGGTTTATTTAGAAATATATATAGTGGGCTTTGTAGTTTCCATATTACAATCTAATAATTATGTGAAGATTTTACATTAACACAGTTTGTATCATTGTTCTTTGTGATATGTAGTGACATGGTCTCCGGTTTAGATGATAAGAGCATGGATTGAATGACTGGCATCCTTCATCAATATGTGCAGCAAGATGATAAATACTCAGTTATATTTTGGGTTGCCTCCTTCATCTGTTACGTAGATTAGTTGGTTTGAGTCTATTCTTCTTACATTTGTTTTTTGCAAACTGCCTAAGGTTTTAGTTGTTGTAACTAAAAGGGAGTTGATAGTTGTGTTTGATGTTTTCTTCGGATTATAATTAAGTGCATAGCTTATGATGGAATGTTGCCTACCTTTCATTCAGTTGCTTTATAAGGTGTTTCAGTCTTTTGTTCTAAATAGTATATGGCTGGTAAACTGTTCATGTGCAAAAAGGGTTTTCTAAGCTAAGCTTATTGATTAATTTCTGACTGTTTTTTCATAATTGCTACATTTTTTGGAAAGTTTAATTTCATGGTTAATATTTTGACCTACCAATGATCTGTGTCAGCAGCCAATAACCTAGGAAGTAGAAAGTAGGAACTCATATGCCCTCCATCAAACATATTCTCACGATTGTGTTAGATGACCTAATTTCAGAATGTTGTTACATGTACAATTACATCCTCATTAACATTCAGGACATTGTCACTAATCTTAATCATATATAATGGATTTTATCATCTTTGCACAAAATTTCCAGTAACACGAGTACCACGGGGTCGTGCGCCAAGGCGCACATCTAAATCTAGTTTGCTTTGGAGCATCTCCAAGAGCGTGTCCCAACCACCGGTGCCTCCAATAGCAACTAAAACAACCTCAAATTAAAAAATCAATTTAAAATTTAAAGTTTAGCGGATTTCATTAAAATTTGCACAAAGTTTGATAAATTTAAACTAAAAAGGTAAAACCTAATCTAATGATGGCGGTCGAACGCGCTGAAGTCCAAGATGTCGGTGTCGTCACCGTTCTCGCCTTCGGAGGATGAACCGAAGTTGAAGTTGCTGCTGTCGTCACCGTCCTCCGTTTTTACCGTCGGTGCCGGTGCCGGAGCAGGGGCATCGAGGTCGACGATGTTGTTGTTGTCGATCTCCGACCACCATGTTGCCTGCCGTTCGGTTGCCGCTGGCACGTCCTCGTTGATCGACTAGTGCAACAACAAATGCTTCCCCGGCGCGTCCTCTAGATCGTCGTCGCCGCGGTTCGCCGCCAGCATCTCTAGCTCCACCTCCCACAACTACTTCTCCGACTGCAGCGGTGGTGGCGGAAGAACGACGGGAGGAGAGGCACCTTACGGCGCCCGAGATGCAGGCGCCTGCTGAAAGAACATTTCCCGCCCTTTTGGGTTTTGTGTGTTTGACGTCAACACTATGTATATTTTTATGTGTGTTGATGTAGATAGGTACAAGCTATCAAAAATTATGTTGGATCGGTGAATTGGTATAGCTGTTCTGAAGTTCTGCAGGTATTCTATGTCTGGCGGAAGTTCCGGCCCTATCTGGCGGAAGTTCCGCCCTGGCTTGTTCAGCAGAAGCTCCTCAGCGCAGTTCTGGCTCAGCTCCTTTCTTCCTGACCAGAAGTTCCGGTGAAGTTGGCCGGAAGTTCCGCCCAGCGGAACTTCCGCCCAACTTCCGGACAAGTTCCGGAATTCCGAGTTTGTGGCTCAGTATAGTCCAGTAAGGTTTTCGCAAGTTTCCGGAACTTGGCCGGAACTTCCGGTCACCGGAAGTTCCGCCCCTTCTTTTGTTTTGCAGGAATCTTATCGAAGGCGGAAGTTCCGGCCCGAATGGCTGGTACTTCCGGTGGAAGCCGGAACTTCCGGCCATCCTGGCCGGAACTTCCGGTGTAAGTGAAATTCGTCCCCAACGGTCAGATCTGAAAGCTCCACCCATATAAATAGCTTTCTTCTCCAAAGGGACAAGTTGCTCAATCATTGCAAGAAAAATCTGCCAAGCTTCACCACCATTAGAGCCACCTCAAGAACACAAGATTTGCAAGACCTCCTTCCTCCCCCAACCAAAGCCCTTGATCTTTGGAGATTCGAAGGAGAAGACACCGATCTACATCCTCACCGAAGCGATTCTCATTTCCCCCTCTCTTGTTTGAGGGATCTCATGCTAGTGTTCCTATTTGGTTCCCTAGTTGATTTGTGTTGATATATTGTTGTTGATTGTTGTGTTGTAATAGATTTGGGAGCCTCCAATTCGGTTGTGGATGTGTGCCCCAAGAACCTTGTAAAGGCCCGGTTTCCGCCTCGAGGAAATCCCTTAGTGGAAGTGGGCTAGGCCTTTGTGGCGTTGCTCACCGGAGATTTGAGTGAAGCCTTCGTGGCTGTTGGTTTGGCTTTCGTAGCAACCACACTCCTCCAAACGTAGACGTACCTTCTTGCAAAGGAAGGGAACTACGGGAATCATCTCCGTGTCATCGCGTGCTCCACTCTCGGTTACCTCTATCCTACTCTATCTCTTATATTGCCTAGCTATATCTTGCTTAGTTGTTAGCCTTGTCATATAGGTAAATTCACTTAGTTGCATATCTAGAGAATTTGCCTTTTGTGTCAAGCCTAAATTGAAAAAGAACTAAAAATTGGTTAGCACCTATTCACCCCCCCCCCTCTAGGTGCGGCATACGATCCTTTCAATTGGTATCAGAGCCTCGGCTCTTATTTCGGGCTTAACCGCCTAAGAGTATGCCGGACGATGGACCATCGGAAGGGGAGACTAGGCCGGTCACCATGGAGGATATCAACTCGTTGAAATCATCCATGGATGCTCAAATGGAAAGCATGAGAAAAATGATTTCCGAGCTTTTGGCCCCTCCCCGTCCCGTGGCTCCCACCATAGAGGTTAATATCACGGATGCGGTTGTAGAGGGTGATACTTCGGTATTACCCTCCGCTACCGCACCCATGAATGGTGATAACTTAAACACTATCAAACCCCCCATTGCATCTCCCAAGGGAACTAGTGGAAGTGAGAGCTACAATCGAGTAGCTCCACCTTTCCAATCACCCGATATACCGGTTCTCCATCCACATATAAACATCCGGGGCGACCCACCTAAGTTTTCCGTTAATGATTACGATACTTGGCAATTTGAGTTTAGCTCTCATGTTCGCAGTGCCTCCAATGAACTTTGGAGAATCATCGAGGAAGGCTTCAATCCTTACAACCCCAAGAAGTTGACTAGAAGAGAAGCGGTAGATAGTCAACTCAACAACACCACCTTGCACATGATTCAAACCACCGTGGGGACAAAGGAGTTGACTCGTGTTCGGCATTTCACCACCGCCAAGGATGCGTGGGATGCTTTGGCCGCGGGTTGCATTGGAAGTGAGAGCACAAGAAGGAACAAGTATAATGCTCTTCGGAATAAAGCCGAAGGATTCATGAGGCTTCCGGATGAAGATCATGAAGACATGTATGGAAGACTTCTCACCGTTGCCGACGCCTTCCGGATTGTTGGTGCCTCTCACATTAATGACTCTTGGATCAAGGAGAAGTACATTGAGTGCATGATGCCGTTCGAGCCTATTGATGTCAAGACTCTTGTCGGAAGAGAATGATATGCCTCTCTCACCTCTCAACAAGCCATGCACGAGATGCAAGCTCTCAAGGTGCTTGAGCAAAACTCTCATGATTCCCGCAATCGTGCCATTGGGATGACAAAAGGGTCCAACCTTGCCTTGGTGGTCAACCCCGTGCAAGAAGTGATTCCTCAAGAATCTTATAGGGCATCTTGGAGCATGACCTACCCGGAAGACTTGGAACACCACTACCATGACCACATGGCATTCCATGCAAACACCTTTTGGATTGATCCGTCCAAGGCCAAGGAGGACAACATCAAGAGAAACAACTCAAGGGGTCCCTCAAGTTCGGGCCCAAGAACAAGATCTTGCTACAATTGCAATGACAAGCGCCATTTCATTGCCGAATGTCCCTATGAGAATAGGGAGACTAATGGTGGAAGGCTCATCCCCAAGGACAAGAGCAAAGACTCAAAGGGCAAATATTCAAAGCCCCCCAACAAGAAATTCTATAACAAGAACAAGAAGGGCAAGAGGCCCTCAAGGATTGTGCTAGTGGCTAATGAAGAATACTCTTCCGATGAGATTGCAAGTGCTAGTGATGATGAAGAGGAAAGCTCAAGAGAAGTGGCCGCCATTGTCACCACCAACATTCCCTCTTCATCTCTCTTTGATTCACCCAATGAGAACCCTCAACGCAAGAATGCACATTGCTTCATGGCAAGGTCCACCTTGGACACATCTATTGTGCTATCAACTCAAGAAGAGTATACCTCCGGAGATGAAGATGTTGATGAAGAAGAAGATGCAACCTCAAATGGATTGGTTGCCCTTGCCTCCCTCGCTACTAACTCTTCATCAACAAGTGAATCTCCCAATGAGGTCATTCATGTGGAGGAAGAAAGTTGCCTCATGGCTAAATCTTCCGAGGTATCATCTCCTAACCCCTCTATGCCTAACATTGCTAATGATCTAGGGGTTGATCCCGCTAGTCTAAAAGTGAAACAAGAAATGCTAGAGTTTGATGATTTCATTAGTAACCTACAAGGTAACACTAAGAAGCATGTTTCAAGTCTCATGGTTCGTATGGCTCAACTAAATGATACTCTTGAGAAAAAGTGCCAAATAGAGAGAGAAGACTCTCTAGAAATACATGCTCTTAAAAATGCTCTTGAGAAATGTCAAGAAACTATAGCATCTCTTGAAGAGAAGCTAGAAAGTCTTGAAGAACCTCAAGATAAACTTAACAAGCTCACTAAAGCTAGAGATCTTGCTAGAGCTAAGACTAAAGTGCTTATAAAGGAAAATGCCAAATTTGGTGTTGATCATGAGAAACTTGTGAAGGATCTAGATGAACTAGACAAGGCTCACAAAGCCTTGAAGAGTGAATACTCTCTCCTCTCCGAGTCTTATGAGCAACTTCAAATTAGGCTAGCTTCATATGACATACCTAGTACCTCTACTCCTTCATGTGATCATGCAAATATTATTGAGGAAAATGCTAGGTTGAAGGATGAACTTGCTAAGGCCTCCTCTCCCCAAAGTAAACTTTCCTTGGATGATCTTTTGAGTAAGCAAATGTCAAACAATGGGAAGGAGGGACTTGGTTATAATACCAAGGCTAAAAAGGCAAACAAGAAAAAGACCAAGCCCGCACATGAGAAAGCTAATGGTGAAACCCGAAAGGGCAACACCATTAATGATGATGGTGCGGGAATAGATAACCCTCACTATGTTCTCTTTAAAGATTATTATGGTGATGTTTATGCTAAATATGTTGGCCCATATGATGGTTATGTTGCTTGGTCTATTTGGGTTCCAAAGACCCTTGTTGCTAACAAAAGAGGACCCATTGAAAAATGGGTACCTAAATCCAAGAATTGATCTCATGTAGGACTATGCCGCCGGAGGTTCAAAATGGGTACTTGATAGTGGATGTACAAGTCATATGACCGGCGGCAAGAACCTCGTCAAGGAGTCTAGACCCAACATAAATCATATCACCGTCTCCTTTGGCGATAATTCTACATCCGAGGTATTGGGTTTTGGCAAGGTTGTGGTTGCACACAACATTACTCTTGTGGATGTCATGCTTGTCAAAACCCTTGGTTACAATTTGCTTTCCGTTTCCGCCCTTGGCAAGATGGGTTTCGCCGTCTTTATTGATAAAGATATTGTGGTCCTCTTGTGGAGCAAGACTCTAAAAGTCGCATTCGTTGGGTATCGCGAACACAACTTGTATGTGGTGGACTTTTCGGGGACCACCACGACAAGTGCGATGTGACTCAGAAAGGCGGACGTGGGTTGGTTGTGGCATCGCCGCCTAGCCCATGTCAACATGAGAACTTTGCAAAGTCTTCACAAGGGGAACCATATTGTGGGACTAATGGAAAATGTGTCTTTTGCCAAAGATCGTGTTTGTAGGGCTTGTGTTGAAGGCAAAATGCATGACTCTCCGCATCCAAGCAAGACCATCATCTCTTCCAAGAGGATCTTGGAGCTCCTTCATGTGGATCTCTTTGGTCCCGTTACTCATGCAAGTCTTGGTGCAAAGAAACATTGCTTGGTGATTGTCGATGAATACTCAAGATACACTTGGGTCTACTTTCTCAAGACGAAAGATGAGACTCAAAAAATATTCATTGACTTTGCTACCGAGGTGCAACGCCAACACAACCTCCTCATTATGGCAATAAGAAGTGACAACGGCTCCGAGTTCAAGAACTACACACTCAATGATTTTCTTAGTGATGAGGGGATTCGTCATCAATATTCCGCTGCTTACACCCCTCAACAAAATGGTGTTGCAGAGAGGAAGAACCGGACTCTTATGGATATGGCAAGGTCTATGATGGCGGAGTATAAATCCCGCTATAACTTTTGGGCCGAAGCCATCTCCACCGCTTGTCACTCCTCCAACCGGCTCTATCTCTGCAAGGGCTTGAACAAGACTCCATATGAAATACTCACCGGGAACAAGCCTAATATCTCATACTTCAAGGTGTTCGGGTGTAAGTGTTTCTACAAAATCAAAGGGGTTCGTTTATCTAAATTCGCTCCTAAAGCTTTGGAGGGTATATTTGTTGGTTACGGTGCCGAGTCTCACACTTATAGAATCTTTGATATAGCCTCCGGGATTATCATTGAATCTTGTAGTGTGAGGTTCGAAGAAAATGATGGCTCCCAAGTGGGGCAAGTTGATGTATGTGTAGGTGATGAAATACCTCAAGATGCCATAGTAAGAATGGGTGTGGGATTTTTCCGCCCCGTTGAGGGACACGGTGTGGCATCTCGGGAAGGACTATGCTCTACCACGGTGGAGCCCTCATCTTCTCAACATCAACAAACCCCATCAAGTGAAGCAAATGATGCACCAACCCAAGAACAAGAACAAAACCCTCCCTCTAGTGTGCAAGATCAAGGACAAGATCAAGGGCAAGATCAAGGACAAGATCAAGGACAAGATCAAGGTCAAGATCAACCAAGAATTCATGATGGTTCCGACGAGTATCCATTTGATATTTGCTCTGCACCAAATGATGTCCAAGATCAAGCACATGATGTTGAGCACTCACAAGAAATTGTAGTTGCTCAAGTTGAATGTCAAGACGGGGACCCAAAAGATCAAGTTGATCAAGTGATACCTCCAAGGCCAAGAAGAACCAAGGAGGAGATCGAGGCCCGTCGTCTAGCAAGAAGAGAAAGGAACCTTGAGCTTCGTGATCACACTCATGATAAGGTTCTTGGTGATATAAGGGCAAAGGTTTCCACAAGAAGGCAATTGGCTAATTTTAGCAACCATCATGCTTATATCTCCTTAGTGGAACCCAAGAAAGTATTTGAAGCCCTTGAAGATTCGGATTGGATGGAAGCTATGCACGAAGAACTCAACAACTTCAAGCGCAACAAAGTGTGGACCTTAGTAGAGAAGCCAAAGGAATGCCGCAATGTTATTGGCACTAAATGGATATTCAAGAACAAGCAAGATGAGTTTGGCAATGTTGTGAGGAACAAGGCAAGATTGGTGGCTCAAGGGTTCTCTCAAGTTGAGGGAATTGACTTTGGAGAAACCTATGCTCCCGTGGCTCGCCTTGAGTCCATCCGTATCCTTCTTGCTTATGCATCGCATCATAACTTTAAGTTACAACAAATGGATGTGAAAAGTGCATTTCTTAATGTTCCTTTGCATGAAGAGGTTTATGTTAAGCAACCCCCGGGGTTCGAGGATCTCAACTTCCCTAACCATGTCTACAAGCTCGATAAAGCTCTTTATGGTCTCAAACAAGCTCCTAGAGCTTGGTATGAGCACCTTAAAGAATTATTGGTAGATCGTGGGTTTGATGTTGGGCTAATCGATCCCACTCTTTTTACTAAGAGGGTCAATGGGGAGCTTTTCGTTTGCCAATTATATGTTGATGATATTATCTTTGGCTCTACTAACAAAGCTTTCAATGATGAATTCTCAAAGCTTATGACCGATAGGTTTGAGATGTCTATGATGGGAGAGATGAAGTTCTTCCTTGGTTTTGAGATCAAGCAATTGAGAGGAGGAACCTTCATCAACCAAGCAAAATATCTCCAAGACATGCTCTAGAGGTTCAAGATGACCGAGATGAAAGGTGTTGCCACTCCTATGGTTACCAAATGTCATCTTGCACTTGATCCCAATGGTAAAGAGGTGGATCAAAAGGTATATCGCTCCATGATTGGATCCTTGCTTTACCTTTGTGCATCTAGACCGAACATAGTGTTGAGTGTTGGTGTGTGTGCAAGGTATCAAGCTTCTCCTAAGGAGAGCCACATGATAGCTCTCAAGAGAATCTTTCGATATTTGGTTGATACCCCAAGATATGGTATTTGGTACCCCAAAGGCTCAAGTTTTATTCTCAATGGGTACACCGATGCGGATTGGGCGGGAGACAAGGATGATAGGAAATCAACCTCCGGGGCTTGCCAATTTCTTGGTAGGTCCTTGGTGTGTTGGTCATCTAAGAAGCAAAATTGTATATCTCTCTCCACCAGCTGGGCCGAATATGTTGCCGCCGCAAGTGGATGCACTCAATTGTTATGGATGAGGCAAACTTTAAAGGAATACGGTGTCATTTGTGACAAAGTGCCTCTATTATGTGACAATGAAAGTGCTATCAAGATTGCCTATAATCCGGTGCAACATTCAAGAACGAAGCATATTGAGATCCGGAATCATTTCATTAGGGATCATGTTGCCCGTGGTGATATTGAGCTCATCTATGTTCCTACCAAAGATCAACTTGCCGATATATTCACGAAGCCTCTTGATGAAGCAAGGTTCACTTATTTGAGGAATGAGCTAAATATCATTGATTCAAGGAGTATAGCTTGACCATCTTGCAAACACACCTTCGTCTCAAAACTTTATTTGGTTTAGATGTGGGCATGGAGATAGGGGGAGTGCGGTTTAAATTATTGAGCTATCCCTCCCCCCATAATGCCAACATTAAAGATTTCATTCTCGTTATATCATATGTTGATATGTGAGCTTAAATGATGAGTATTGGTTTGGACCCAAGATATATCTTCGCGGTGCCATGTCATAACACTCATATATGGTGGCCTAGGCCACCGCACTCTTCTTCATGAAGAGTTGGAGTTGTTTGGATCTTCATTGGATTTTATTGACATCTCCTTGTTTATGGGAAATCACTCATTTTTGGCCTTCATTTGCATTATTTGCAAAAATGAGTGATCATGTACCATCTCACAGTTTGGCGTATCAGTCCTAAGCCTATCTCATCTAAGACATATCCTTCACCTTCTCCAAGTGCACCTTTGTCCTTGTCAAAATCCTGTTTTTGGCACAGTTTCTTGTTCCACCGGAAGTTCCGGTCGTTTCGACCGGTACTTCCGGCTGGTATCTTTTCCGCCAGTTCAGCCACTGTTCCAGTCAAGCTGTGTGGTTTCTGCGGGACCGGAAGTTCCGGCTCCAACGAGTGGAACTTCCGGCCTTAAGTGACCACTATATAACTGGGCCGAACGGGGGTGCAGTTCCATCCTCCTCACTTTTCCCCTTTCCAAGATCTATTTGGTGGTGCTCCTCCCCTGTGACGGCTGCTGCTCCTCCGGTCGGATCTCCCTCCTCCGGCGTTCCCCGCCGGATCGTCTCCATGGATCGGCATCCTCTCCCTCTTCTCCTCCATGGCTCCCCCCGGTTTGTGCCCTCTCCCTCTCTATGTGTGGGTAGACCTCACTAGATGAAATATAGGGCATACTCTAGGCAAAGCTATGGTAGAAATCCTCTAGATGCCTTTCCTCTACTAGATCATGCTTAGGATGTCGTGGTAATGTGGTTCACTTGGCCATTGCCTCAGATCTGGTGAGAAATTGCCGCTGTTTTCGAACAGCCGGAAGTTCCAGCCCTTCACGCCGGAACTTCCGCCCCGGGGCGGAACTTCCGCCGGTTCTCACCGGAACTTCCGGCCTGGCGATTTTTTCTGCTGTTACCCAATATCCTGTGCATGCTCTGGTTTTTGGCCTCCTTGCTTATGTGCACTCATTCATCATTCCTATCATATTGATTCCTTTACCAGGTGGTTCCAAGAAGAGAGGCAAGGATCATGTGGATGAGGTTGAGGAAGAACTTGAGCAAACCCGACCATCCAAGCTCACCGCTCGTCAGCAAGCTGCAGCTGCTCAGAGGCTCAAGTCACCCGCTGTTCGTGGGAAGAACATCCATGTATCCGTGAAGGGCTTGCAATATCTTGAGTACAAGGAGCTCCGTGACGTGAACCCTTACCTCACCCCTCGGAACAATAGGGTTGGGGATAAGCGGTTCCACAACAAGACCCAAGAGGAGATATTCTATGAGATCTACATACCATTCAAGAAGGGGGTAGCCCCTCAACATGCTATTGACACCGGGAAGATGGCCGCTAATAAGTACTTTGAAGAAGCCTATGCTATGTGTGGAGAGTTTGGGCTCTATCCCATTATGGAGCTCAACAAGGACTATGATGTTGGGTTGATTCAACAATTCTATGCCACCGTCCACTTTGAGCAAGATGAAGCAAGAACATTTCGGTGGATGACTCATGAGAGGCTCCTTGAGTCTAACTTGGCAAAGTTTGGAGCCGCCCTTGGATATCCTCGCTACCCGGGTGTTGATGCAAATGGTTGGAGGTGCCATGATAGCTCATGGGCTCAAACAAGGGAAGTCTTGGAGCACCTCTACATCCCCGGTTGGGGTGTACTGGGCAAGAGTGCGGATCTTCTCCCTACTTGGGATATTATGCTTAGAGTCTACCGGGAAACCATTGGACCAAAGGGTGGCAACCTTGATGAGCTACATCTTTATGAAGTGGATCTAATGGCAAACTCTTTTGCTAAGAAGGGCACCGGTGAGAAGCTTGATGTGATGGACTACATCTATCATGAGATGTGGTCATGTGTGATGGAGAAGAAGCTTCCCGCCTATGCTCCGTACATTATGAAGCTCATTGAGGACACTTGGGTTGATACTTGTCAGGCTAGACTCGTTCAATCCATTCCACTCACTCTCACATCCCATGAAGTGAAGTCATTGAGGGCCAAGCGCCACAACTCTCCTCTTGAAGATGTTAACCCCATGGATGAGAAGCCACCTAGCTGGGCTTCCAAGCTAGCACGCCACATGAGACAGATCTTTTGCCTCACCTCTGCAGTCAACCACCGTCAGTATCAGCAGCATGTTGAAGCCAAGAAGTCAAGGGTTCGTCAGAAGAGCATCATGAGGGCCCTTGAGGTGGAAGTGTCTCCCCCCGGATCCGAGGAGAATGTCACTCCGGAAGCTGAGTGGGTCTCCCGTTATGGTGTCTCTCTTCCTCCGGATGGCCTTGAGATCGAGTCTCCTCCTCACACTCCTCCCTACCCCGGCGCTTCATCGAACCTCCCTCCCGGCTGGGCTAACGCCGACCCCTGGGGCGCGTAGTTTCTCCTTTTCCTTTTTGGTGCTTTGGTGCCAAAGGGGGAGAGTGAGACCTTATTAGGTTGCTCTTCGGTGGGTATTTGCATGGGGGAGTCACAAGCTCGTGTTGGCTTTGGTTTTTATTGCTTGTGATTCTATTTATCTTTATGGTGTCGAACTATGTCTTAGCTATTTGGTTTGTAAACTCTATCTATGTGCTTGGAACCTTATTTGTGTATGGTAAACTCCGTATGTGAGTCTTCCTTGGTTATCTTTGTGTGCATGATCTTATTATCCATATGCTTACCACTATGTTGTATTGCTAACCCTTGGAAGACGGATGCAAGATATAGGGGGAGCTTCTTATGTACCATTGTTCATATCTAGGGGGAGCTCCTCTATATCTCTCACATTGTTGTTCACTTTATCCATTCCTTGCAAATACTTGTGTTGTCATCAAACACCAAAAAGGGGGAGATTGAAAGAACATTTCCCGCCCTTTTGGGTTTTGTGTGTTTGACGTCAACACTATGTATATTTTTATGTGTGTTGATGTAGACAGGTACAAGCTATCAAAAATTATGTTGGATCGGTGAATTGGTATAGCTGTTCTGAAGTTCTGCAGGTATTCTATGTCTGGCGGAAGTTCCGGACCTATCTGGCGGAAGTTCCGCCCTGGCTTGTTCAGCAGAAGCTCCTCAGCGCAGTTCTGGCTCAGCTCCTTTCTTCCTGACCGGAAGTTCCGGTGAAGTTGGCCGGAAGTTCCGCCCAGCGGAACTTCCGCCCAACTTCCGGACAAGTTCCGGAATTCTGAGTTTGTGGCTCAGTATAGTCCAGTAAGGTTTTCGCAAGTTTCCGGAACTTGGCCGGAACTTCCGGTCACCGGAAGTTCCGCCCAAGTTCCGCCCCTTCTTTTGTTTTGCAGGAATCTTATCGAAGGCGGAAGTTCCGGCCCGAATGGCCGGTACTTCCGGTGGAAGCCGGAACTTCCGGCCATCCTGGCCGGAACTTCCGGTGTAAGTGAAATTCGTCCCCAACGGTCAGATCTGAAAGCTCCACCCATATAAATAGCTTTCTTCTCCAAAGGGAAAAGTTGCTCAATCATTGCAAGAAAAATCTGCCAAGCTTCACCACCATTAGAGCCACCTCAAGAACACAAGATTTGCAAGTCCTCCTTCCTCCCCCAACCAAAGCCCTTGATCTTTGGAGATTCGAAGGAGAAGACACCGATCTACATCCTCACCGAAGCGATTCTCATTTCCCCCTCTCTTGTTTGAGGGATCTCATGCTAGTGTTCCTATTTGGTTCCCTAGTTGATTTGTGTTGATGTATTGTTGTTGATTGTTGTGTTGTAACAGATTTGGGAGCCTCCAATTCGGTTGTGGATGTGTGCCCCAAGAACCTTGTAAAGGCCCGGTTTCCGCCTCGAGGAAATCCCTTAGTGGAAGTGGGCTAGGCCTGACATAGGCATCCCAAATGGGCCTGCCGAAGATAGTACCCAGGGTTTACTGAAGGCCCATTACCCAAAGAATAAGAAGATTCGGGAGCCCAAGATATTATTAAGGAAGACTAGAGTTGTAATAGGAAGTGTTATTTGTAATCTTACGGGATGAGTTAGAAACCTTCCCGGACTCTGTAACTTGTACGGCACGAATCCCTCGGCTCCGCCTCCTATATAAGGGGGAGTCGAGGGACGCAGAAAGGACCGAATCATTGTTTACAAACCCTAGTTTCATAATCGTCGAGTACTTTTCGGCTGAAACCTTCGAGATCTACTTGCCCTCTACTTCCAACTAAACCCTAGTCTACAATCCGTAGGCATTGACAAGTTAGTACCTTATCAATTGGCGCCGACCGTGGGGATTAGAGGCGTCAAGGATCTGGTCTCGATGGCACGTTCAAGATCATCGACTTCATCAACCGTAAAATCATCGACTTCATCAATCGCAAGCAACGCAATGGATCGAGGTAAACAGATCGCTACTGGTCCTGTTGATTTTGTTCCTCACCCGCCCTCCTGTTTGGATGCATATGCGTATCTGGAGGAGCCTATGGAGATGACGTTCGGAAGGTTCCACTTTCGCGTCGAGAAAGAGGGATCGTATCGTGTCGAAATTCCGATTTCGTCGGGATCGTCGGCGGTCGATTCCGATTTTTCAAGCTATACATCGTCAACCGAATCAGGAGAGGAAGAAACTTCGTCGTCATGCTTCATCAGCACCAGGGCGAGAGAAAAACTCACCAAGATCTTCAGCGACATGTCGTTTGAGTCATCTGCGGACTCATATATAAGCGATGGCTCAAGCAGTGTCGACAGCTACAACTTCATCGACAAATCTACTGCAGTGGGCAAGGTCTTCGCCAATCTTAACGATGGTGTCACCAAACCCAACATAGATCTGAATACAAAGTATCATCAGATTTATGTCATCGGAGAGCCAAGCCATGACCAAGAAGAAACATCTGAGGCTTTCGACGATTTGGGAAATCCATACGTTGATCCCTCTGATTTGCGACGAGGTCTAGGCAATAAATATATCGGGCCACAGCCGCGAGACAGAGTTTGACTCCCGCAAGCAGCATGGGATAGAGCCGCGAGAGCTATGGATGGATCAGAACCAATGGCCACCACAGCCACACCAGAGGAATTACAAGCATACCAATATAGGCTCGCACGAGCTGCAAGGGAATTGGAAAAACAGACAGCTGAGTTAAACAGAAGAAAGGAGGCAGCTTCTGCATCCAGCAGGAGAAGGGCAGAGGTGAGTCGACAATCTAGAACTTCGGGTGATAGCCACAGGGAGGCTCGGAATAGAGCAAGATCGAGGTTACAACACGTACCCGAAGGAGAAAGAGAGCACTTAGTCCAAAACCTCGACATGTCTTTTATGTCGATAGACACAAGAGGAAACATCATCCCTAAGACACCAGAGGCTGGGTATATGGCGACACAAGCTTTTATCCTCGCATCTAAACCACCTCCAGGAGATCCAAGGGAAACACTGTATAACATGGCGATAGCAGGAGTTGGAGCCATGGGGACGGCGTTTGTATCAACACCTCCCGAAGGAACAGCAAGGCAAAATAGTCCACGACCTGCGGCAGCAGCAGCAGCAGCTCCTGAAGGACCAAGTGGAGCAAGGGATACGGCAGCACAAGCAAGGGTCGACAGAGCGCGACAAAGCAGGAGAGAACATCGACAGTCCCCAGAGTTAAACGATGAGGATATGTGCGGCTTGCCGTGCTTCACGAGGAGAGTGCGAAAAACTCGAGTCCCTTCGGGATTCAAGTTACCCGATAACTTCAAAAAATTCGACGGCCTTCAAGATCCAGAGGATTGGCTAGTTGATTATCTCGAGACGGTGAAGCTCACAGGAGGAACCAGAGCAACAGCTATGCAAAGCATCCAGGTGCATTTGAGTGGAGCCGCAAGGTCTTGGATAAAAAAACTTCCTCCAGGATCTATCGACAGCTGGGAAAGCTTCGAGGACGTGTTCGTCAAGAACTTCAGGTCCACGTGCAAGAAACCTGCGTCGTTAGAGGAGTTGAGAGCATGCCGACAAAAGCCAGACGAGCCAATGAGAAAATATATCCAAAGGTGGAACATCATCAAAAACTCGGCAGAAAATATATCTGACGAGAGAGCGATAGATGCGTTTGTCGCAGGAATCAGGCGTGGAGATTTTGTCGAGGACTTGGGGAGGACCAACCCAAAGACAGTATCCGCGCTAATGGAAATAGCAAACAGATGGGTAGATGGAGAAGATGCTGTTCACAACAAACAGCACAGGTCGCCAGAGGAAGACCGCGGTCGAAATTATCAGCCAAGGCGACGATTCCCTCGGCAGTACCCGAGCTATGACGCTCCAGGTCAAATCTCGGCAGGCTTCCGAGCAAACACAGGAGGAAACAACAGAGATGATTATCAGAGAAGCAATGAGCAGCGAGGCGACAATAGAGATGATTCTCGAAATAATAGGCAAAATAGTGGGCCGAGGTTCCCGAGGCCTTTCGTGTCTCCTGAAGAGATGATGAATGGGCCGTGTCAGATGCACTTTTTCCTCGACAGCAAAGGAAAAAGACAGTCCGGACATCTGCAGAAAGATTGTCGCAATTTTCAGGCAATGTTAAGGTGGGCAGAGCATGCTAATGCTCGGGCAGCACAGAGAAATCCTCGAGAACCTAGGAGTGAGATTCACTTACCACCCCCTCCCGCCATTACGGACGACAATCGACACCAGCTCAGAATAGCGGCAGCACCTCCACCACCGCCTTACGTTGATCCTAACTCTAACGGAGCGGTCTCGATGATTCAGAAGGGAAGGCCATCCAATAGGGCTCAGAAAGTAATCTCGCGACAGGTGTTCATGGCAGAAAAAATGCCTCCACCAACAGTCGAGTATCTTAATTGGTCAGGGCAAGACATCGGCTTCACCATAGCAGATCATCCGCAGCAAGTTCCTCGACCAGGGCAATCAGCACTTATTCTACCAGCAGTCATTGCGGGATTTGATGTCTCTCGAGTGTTCATAGATGGCGGCAGCAGCTTAAACCTTATGTATGCAGATACATTGAGGAAGATGAACATATCCCTAGCAAACCTAAAGCCAACAGACACGAGATTCCATGGTATCACACCGGAGAAACCAAGTTATCCGTTGGGGAAGATTAATCTCGACGTTCAGTTTGGAACCCGAGAGAATTATAGAATCGAGAAGCTGGAGTTTGAAGTTGTGGATTTTCCATCGCAGTATCACGCTCTGTTGGGACGACCAGCATATGCTAGATTTATGGCGGTACCACATTATACATACCTGTTGTGGAGGATGCCTGGACCTAAGGGACCAATCACAGTCAAAGGAAGTTTCGCCTTAGCCGATAAATGTGATAAGGATTTTCATCGAATATCAGAAACTTTCGGGATGCAAGCTGAGTATTTAGCGTCAAGGAGTATGACTGACTACGACGTGCTGCCAGACGTTGGAAGGCCAAATAAAGAATCAACTTTCAATACTGAGAAAAATTCTAAGGAGGTGCAAATTCACCCGACAGACCCGAAAAAGACGACGTCCATCGCAAACGACATGGACCTCGCATAGGAAAGCGCGCTCGTCGAGTTCCTCCGTGAGAACTGAAAAATCTTCGCATGGTGTCCAGCTGACATGCCAAGAGTACCCAGGGAACTTGCCGAGCACCACCTAAACTTGGATCCACTAGCGAGACCAATCAAACAACCTTTGCGACGTTTTTCGGAACCAAATCGCAAGGCTATGCTGTCAGAAATCGATTGACTAAGAGAAGCTGGTTTTATCAAGGAGTTGCACACAGAAGCCACATGGGTAGCAAATCCTGTGTTGGTGCCAAAGAAAAACACTAAGGTCCTTCGCATGTGCGTCGACTTTACGTGTCTCAACAAACATTGTCCAAAGGATCACTTTCCCCTCCCGAGGATCGATCAAATTATCGACTCCACGGCAGGATGTGAACGTCTTTCCTTCCTGGACGCATATTCTGGTTATAACCAGATCAGATTAAAAGAAGAAGATGAAGTAAAAACAGCATTCATCACACCTTACGGCGTGTTTTGCTATAGAACAATGCCCTTTGGTCTGAAAAACGCGGGAGCAACATATCAGAGGATGATGCAGAAGTGTTTGGCGACACAGATTGGGAAAAACGTGCAAGTATACATCGACGATGTCGTCATAACGTCAAAAAAGGGGGCGACGCTGATTGAGGATCTCAAGGAAACCTTTGACAACCTCGACAAATTCTGCCTCAAGCTGAACCCGACGAAGTGCTCCTTCGGCGTCCCAGCAGGAGAACTTCTGGGATTTCTAGTTTCAGCAAGAGGGATTGAAGCAAATCCTGATAAAATACAAGCTATCGTAACAATGAGGAAGCCAACAAAGTTGAAAGAAATACAACAACTAACTGGGCGAGTCGCAGCTTTGAGCAGATTCGTCGCCAGGCTGGGAGAAAAAGCGTTACCGTTCTACGCTTTGATAAAACAAGGGGAGAAATTCCAGTGGAACGAAGAAGCCGATAGAGCTTTTGAGGATCTGAAACGCACAATCTCGACACCACCAATCTTGGTGGCGCCGAAGGAAAAGGAACCTCTCCTGTTGTACATTGCAGCCACACCCCAAGTGGTTAGCACGGTGCTAGTTGTCGAAAGAGAAGAAGAAGGAAAACTCCATGGAGTGCAAAGGACGGTATATTTCATCAGTGAAGTTTTATCACCTTCCAAACAGCGGTACCCGCAGTACCAGAAACTAGCATATGGAGTAATTGCAACGGCAAGGAAGTTGCGCCACTATTTTTTGGCACACCCGATAATAGTAGTCAACGAAGCACCTCTTTCAAATATACTGAACAATCCAGAAGCTACAGGGCGTGTCTCCCTCTGGGGAATAGAACTTTCCCCTCGGGACATCACGTATGAAAAAAGAAAGGCAATCAAGTCGCAAGTTTTGCCAGATTTCATTGCAGAGTGGATGGAGCTGCAAAACACGGGACCCCCAGATTTGTCAAGAACTTGGACCATGAACTTTGATGGGTCCAAGAGAGTAGAAGGAGCTGGCGCAGGAGTGGTACTTATATCACCTGAAGGAGACAAGTTAAAATACGTCCTCCGGATGACGTTCCCTAACGCATCCAACAATGAAGCAGAATATGAAGCCCTCATACACGGGATGAAGATGGCGAAAGCTTGCGGTGCAACTCGATTAAAAATCTTTGGCGACTCACAATTGGTGGCTCAGCAAGTTATGAACCAATGTGACGCAGTCAATGATAGCATGATGGCATACAAGGAGGTGTACAATGAGCTCGAGAAGCTGTTTGATGGATGCGAGGTAAATCACATCAGTAGATTGAGCAATGATGAAGCCGACGTTCTCGCAAACATCGGGTCGCAGTGCCTCCCAATCCCGCCAGGAGTATTTTGGGAAGAAATAGCGGAGAGATCCACGAAGCCGAAAAAGGTGCAGAAAAAAGAAAAGGAAGAAAAAACTTCGGCGCCCCTCAAAGAAACCACGGAGGACGAAGAGGACCAAGAGCTCGTGATGATGGTAGAAGTTCCTTGGATGCAAGCATATATATCATATATCCTCAGGAAGGAAATACCCGACGATCCAGTTGAGGCAAGGCGAGTTATTCGACGATCCAAAGCTTTCACAGTGGTCAAAGGGGAGTTATACAAGCAATTGAGGATGCCAAGGAAATAGTACGAACTTGCGATGCGTGCCAAAGATTTGCCGCAAAACCTCACTCTCCGGCGGCAGAACTGACACCAATACCATTGTCATGGCCCTTTGCCCAATGGGGACTTGATATGGTGGGCAAGTTGCACAAAGCTTCGCCAGGAGGATATGAGTACCTGCTGGTCGCTGTCGACAAATTCACCAAGTGGGTAGAAGCGAAGCCAATAAATTCACCAGATGCAGCGTCGGCAATAAAGTTTGTGAAAGGCCTCGTTTTTCGGTTTGGAGTGCCTCATAGCATTGTTACAGATAACGGTTCAAACTTTACGTCCAAGGAATTCAAGGAGTACTGCGCAGAAGTAGGCATTAAATTGCACTTTGCGTCAGTTGGGCACCCGCAAACCAATGGCCAAGTCGAGAAAGCCAATGGTATCATCTGCAACGGCATCAAAAAGCGCCTGCTAGGACCACTTGAAAAAGCTCGACATACCTGGCCAGAGGAATTACCAAGTGTTTTGTGGAGCATCCGAACAACACCAAATACGGCGACACAAGAAACTCCGTTTTTTCTCGTCCAGAGAGCCGAAGCTGTATTACCAATTGAAATAGAGCATGATTCTCCAAGAGTAACAGAGTATGACGAAGAAACATCACGAAAAGCTCGGGAGGATGATATGGACGCACTCGATGAAGCTCGAGACGAAGTACTTTCACGAGTCACCAAGTACCAGCAGGACCTCAAAAACTACCACAGTCGACGGTTAAGGCCAAGATCTTTCCAGGTTGGAGATTTGGTCTTACGGTTAAATAAAAAAAGTACTGAAAAGCTCGAATCACCATGGTTGGGGCCTTACGTCGTCACAGAAGTCATCGACGGAGGAGCATACAGGATCAAGGACAAGAAGACAGGGGCTCCCCCAAACCCCTGGAACGTGTCGCAGCTCAGGCGGTTCTACGCCTAGAGTCGAAATATAGTCCTCCTCTGTAAAAATACAATGTACTGAAACGCCCGCGAGTTTCAGACGCACTCTTTTCCTTTTCGGGGCACCGAGTGGGGCTGGAAAGGTTTTTAATGAGGCGGGCTCGCGGTGCTGCAATATAATAAAGATAGTGGAGATATACTTCTTATTCTTCGATATGCTCGGGGGCTCAACGCCTTCAAGCTACAAAATACGTACAATATAGATAAACTAGTCTTACCGACATATTTCGCCTTGGTACACTAATACCTCGCCAAATATAAACATCGGAAGCTAACAATTATAAATATAGTGTACTCGTCAAAATCTCATTGCTTTGGTCTAAAAACCTCGCAACAAAAATATAGAACTTCGACACTAAGATACTCGGGGGCTTGCAACCCATCAATGGAAAAATAAAGACATCTTCTTACGACAAGAGGAAAAATCTTTGAGATAGCAAAACAGTACAAACTCTAGCCAGAGGCTCGGGGGCTCCAACAATATAGACCACTTTACAATATACAACAAATTTCTTCGGAACAAAAAAGAGATCAAAAAAGATACAGACACAATGTCTCGCAATATAGTACAGTTCAATCAAGGCCTAAAATACTATCTACGGACAAGCCTCTGGTTGTTTTGTGTTCAGCATAGGTCCCCTTGACGAAGAATTCTGAATCCATCCGAAGAAGTTCATCCATCATCGACTCGGCCACAGGAGTTACCTTCTCATTGATTGTGTCAATATCATTTTTTCGCCGCGATTTTTTGGCCAGACAATCAGCAACAATCTTCGTCAGGTCCAATTTTGGATGGCAAATATTTATCATAATCATGGCGAACCTTGCTCCAGCAGTCAATTGAGCTCGCACAAAATTATGAATGCGAGGGGCATCTCTAAATTTCTCCAGTAATCCAGGAAGAGTTTTGGGAGCCTCATCTCGAGGAAATAAAGTCTTGTAAACCAGGGTCAAGGTTCTCGTGCAAAAATTGAGAAATTCACGCACCTGGCAAGCGCGATCTTGGAACCTGACAATTTGCTGGGTCCGTTCAGGGGTGGCCCAGAACAGACAGCCATGGTTAAGGGAAAGATTGACAAGAAGATTCATTCTCTCGTTCACTCTTTGGTCTTCGGCGGCAGCATCAAGAACCGAGCCTATTAAGCGACAAGGCAAGAAATTTAAGGGGAGGCACAGTAAAACAAAGAAGAGGCAGTGTGAGGTTGAAAAAACATACCTAGCATATCTGTGCTAGCTTCAGACATCAGCTCGAGCATGCTATTTTCTCGGGTAGTGGCTTTCTCAGCTTCCAACACAGCAGCATCCTTGGCAGCCATAGCCTCTTTGGCTTGTTGGAGAGCAATTTTCTCTTTTTCAGATGCTTTTCGAGATTGTTCCATCATCGCCAGAGTTTGTTTCTTCATGGATTGAAGCTGTTGTCGAAGTTCTTGCAAATCTTGCGACAAAGGTTCACTTGAAGAATCTTCGATAAGGGTTTTCTTCGAGAACGAAGAAGCAGGCGAAGCATCGGCAGAGCAAGGATTGGTCGAGTAGTTATCAAATATTAACTGGAAAAGAAAGTCCCAGGATCAATGATAGCACCAGGAAGAATTTCATTCATCTTCAGAAAATTTACATTGATATTACAGAAGTTCTTCAAAAGGTTTACTAGGATAATTGTCGCCAAAGCTAAGGTGGCGACAAGGGCAAAAGGAACAAAGAGAGCAAAGAAAAAGAAAAAAGGAGAGGCATTCAACTAGACCTCCGGCCTCGATGAGCTAGGAGTTGCAGATGGCTTGATCCCGAGATAGGCAAGGATTTTCTTCGTGTTGGGCTTGGCTGCCTTGATCAACGACCGCCATTTTGTTTGCTCTATCTGTTCGGTGTCGCCAACCTTCATCCAGTCAACAGTTTGTTGGCTGTCAGCAACTGATGTCTACGCCCCCTCCTTTTCCTGTAGACAGTGTTGGGCCTCCAAGAGCAGAGGTTTGTAGAACAGCAGCAAGTTTCCCTTAAGTGGATCACCCAAGGTTTATCGAACTCAGGGAGGAAGAGGTCAAAGATATCCCTCTCATGCAACCCTGCAACCACAAAGCAAGAAGTCTCTTGTGTCCCCAACACACCTAATAGGTGCACTAGTTCGGCGAAGAGATAGTGAAATACAGGTGGTATGAATAAGTATGAGCAGTAGCAACGGCACCTAGAAAAGTGCTTTGCCCAGGACAGTAAACAAGCAGTAGTAACGTAGCAGTAGTAACGCAGTAGAACAGTAAACAAGCAGCGATAGCAGTATTTAGGAACAAGGCCTAGGGATCATACTTTCACTAGTGGACACTCTCAACATTGATCACATAACAGAATAGATAAATGCATACTCTACACTCTCTTGTTGGATGATGAACACCATTGCGTAGGATTACACGAACCCTCAATGCCGGAGTTAACAAGCTCCACAATTCAATGTTCATATTTAAATAACCTTAGAGTGCATGAAAGATCAACACGACTAAACCAAGTACTAACATAGCATGCACACTGTCACCTTCACACTATGTAGGAGGAATAGATCACATCAATACCATCATAGCAATAGTTAACTTCATAATCTACAAGAGATTATAATCATAGCCTACGCCAAGTACTAACACGGATGCACACACTGTCACCATTACACCGTGCAGGAGGAATAAAACTACTTTAATAACATCACTAGAGTAGCACATAGAATAGTAGTGATACAAAACTCATATGAATCTCAATCATGTAAAGCAGCTCATGAGATTATTGTATTGAGGTACATGGGAGAGAGATGAACCACATAGCTACCGGTACAGCCCCGAGCCTCGATGGAGAACTACTCCCTCCTCATGGGAGACAGCAGCGGTGATGGAGATGGCGGTGGTGTCGATGGAGGAGCCTTCCGGGGGCACTTCCCCGTCCCGGCGGCGTGCGAACAGAGACTCTGTCCCCGGATCTTGGCTTCGCGATGGCGGCGGCTCTGGAAGGTTTCTCGTACCGTGGCTTTTCCGTATCGAGGTTTTAGGTCCAGGGGCTTTATATAGGCGAAGAGGCGGCGTCAGAAGGTCGAAGGGGCGACGACACTATAGGGGGGCGCGGGCCCCCCCTTGGCCGCGCCGGCCTAGGGTTTGGTGGGCCTGTGCCCCCTCTCTGGCGGTTCTCGTGTGTTCTGGATGCTTCCGGGCAAAATAGGAACCTGGGCGTTGATTTCGTCCGATTCCGAGAATATTTCGTTACTAGGATTTCTGAAACCAAAAACAGCAGAAAACAACAACTGGCACTTCGGCATCTTGTTAATAGGTTAGTTCCAGAAAATGCACGAATATGACATAAAGTGTGCATAAAAAATGTAGATATCATCAATAATGTGGCATGGAACATAAGAAATTATTGATACGTCGGAGACGTATCAGCATCCCCAAGCTTAGTTCCTGCTCGTCCCGAGCAGGTGAACGATAAACAAAGATAATTTCTGGAGTGACATGCCATCATAATCTTGATCATACTATTTGTAAAGCATATGTAGTGAATGCAGCGATCAAAACAATGTAAATGACATGAGTAAACAAGTGAATCATATAGCAAAGACTTTTCATGAATAGTACTTCAAGACAAGCATCAATAAGTCTTGCATAAGAGTTAACTCATAAAGCAATAATTCAAAGTAGAGGTATCGAAACAACACAAAGGAAGATGAAGTTTCAGCGGTTGCTTTCAACTCATAACATGTATATCTCATGGATATTGTCAATGCAAAGTAATATAACAAGTGCAATATGCAAGTATGTAGGAATCAATGCACAGTTCACACAAGTGTTTGCTTCTTGAGGTGGAGAGAAATAGGTGAACTGACTCAACATAAAAATAAAAGAATGGTCCTTCAAAGAGGAAAGCATCGATTGCTATATTTGTGCTAGAGCTTTGGTTTTGAAAACAAGAAACAATTTTGTCAACGGTAGTAATAAAGCATATGTATCATGTAGATTATTTCTTACAAGTTGCAAGCCCCATGCATAGTATACTAATAGTGCCCGCACCTTGTCCTAATTAGCTTGGACTACCGGGATCATCGCAATGCACATGTTTTAACCAAGTGTCACAAAGGGGTACCTCTATGCCGCCTGTACAAAGGTCTAAGGAGAAAGCTCGCATCGGATTTCTCGCTATTGATTATTCTCAACTTAGACATCCATACCGGGACAACATAGACAACAGATAATGGACTCCTCTTTTATGCATAAGCATGTAACAACAATTAATTTTCTCATATGAGATTGAGGATATATGTCCAAAACTGAAACTTCCACCATGGATCATGGCTTTAGTTAGCGGCCCAATGTTCTTCTCTAACAATATGCATGCTTAACCATAAGGTGGTAGATCTCCCTTACTTCAGACAAGACGAACATGCATAGCAACTCACATGATATTCAACAAAGAATAGTTGATGGCGTCCCCAGTGAACATGGTTATCGCACAACAAGCAACTTAATAAGAGATAAAGTGCATAAGTACATATTCAATACCACAATAGTTTTTAAGCTATTTGTCCCATGAGCTATATATTGTAAAGGTAGAGGATAGAAATTTAAAGGTAGCACTCAAGCAATATACTTTGGAATGGCGTAGAAATACCATGTAGTAGGTAGGTATGGTGGACACAAATGGCATAGTGGTTGGCTCAAGTATTTTGGATGCATGAGAAGTATTCCCTCTCGATACAAGGTTTAGGCTAGCAAGGCTATTTGAAACAAACACAAGGATGAAGCGGTGCAGCAAAACTCACATAAACGACATATTGTAAACATTATAAGACTCTACACCATCTTCCTTGTTGTTCAAACTCAATACTAGAAATTATCTAGACCTTAGAGAGACCAAATATGCAAACCAAATTTTAGCATGCTCTATGTATTTCTTCATTATTGGGTGCAAAGCATATGATGCAAGAGTTTAAACATTAGCACAACAATTGCCAAGTATCACATTACCCAAGACATTATAGCAAATTACTACATGTATCATTTTCCAATTCCAACCATATAACAATTTAACGAAGAAGAAACTTCGCCATGAATACTATGAGTAGAGCCTAAGGACATACTTGTCCATATGCTACAGCGGAGCGTGTCTCTCTCCCATACAGTGAATGCTAGGATCCATTTTATTCAAACAAAACAAAAACAAAAGCACACAGACGCTCCAAGTAAAGTACATAAGATGTGATGGAATAAAAATATAGTTTCAGGGGAGGAACCTGATAATGTTGTCGATGAAGAAGGGGATGCCTTGGGGCCAAGGCATCCCCAAGCTTAGACGCTTGAGTCTTCTTGATATATGCAGGGGTGAACCACCGGGGCATCCCCAAGCTTAGAGCTTTCACTCTCCTTGATCATAGTATATCATCCTCCTCTCTTGACCCTTGAAAACTTCCTTCACACCAAACTCGAAACAAACTCATTAGAGGGTTAGTGCATAATCAAAAACTCACATGTTCAGAGGTGACACAATCATTCTTAACACTTCTGGACATTGCCCAAAGCTACTGGAAGTTAATGGAACAAAGAAATCCATCCCACATAGCAAAAGAGGCAATGCGAAATAAAAGGCACAATCTGTCAAAACAGAATAGTTCGTAAAGACGAATTTTATTGAGGCACCAGACTTGCTCAAATGAAAATGCTCAAATTTAATGAAAGTTGCGTACATATCTGAGGATCACTCACGTAAATTGGCATAATTTTCTGAGTTACCTACAGAGAATTTTTCCCAGATTCGTGACAGCAAAGAAATCTGTTTCTGCGCAGTAATCCAAATCTAGTATCAACCTTGCTATCAAAGACTTTACTTGGCACAACAAAACACAAAACTAAGATAAGCAGAGGTTGCTACAGTAGTAAACAACTTCCAAGACACAAATTTAAAACAAAGTACTGTAGCAAAATAACACATGGGTTATCTCCCAAGAAGTTCTTTCTTTTTAGCCATTAAGATGGGCTCATCAGTTTTAATGATGCACTCGCAAGAAATAGTATTTGAGACAAAAGAGAGCATCAAGAGGAAAATTCAAAACACATTTAAGTCTAACATGCTTCCTATGAAGAGTAATCTTGTAAATAAACAAGTTCAAGAAGCATAATGCAACAAGCATAGAAAGATAAAACAAGTGTAGCTTCAAAAATTTCAGCACATAGAGAGGCATTTTAGTAACATGAAAATTTCTACAACCATATTTTCCTCTCTCATAATAACTTTCAGTAGCAACATGAGCAAACTCAACAATATAACTATCACATAAAGCATTCTTATCATGAGTCTCATGCATAAAATTATTACTCTCCACATAAGCATAATAAATTTTATCAGTAATAGCGGGAGCAAATTCAACAAAGTAGCTATCATTATTATTCTCATCATCAAATATAGGAGGCATATTGTAATCATAATCAAATTCATCCTCCATAACAGGTGGCAACAAAAGGCTACTATCATTATAATCATCATAAATAGGAGGCAAAGTATCATCAAAGTAAATTTTCTCCTCAATGCTTGGGGGACTAAAAAGATCATGCTCATCAAAGCCAGCTTCCCCAAGATTAGAATTTTCCATAGCATTAGCAACAATAGTGTTCAAAGCATTCATATTAATAACATTCCCATTAGCATGCATATAAAGTTCCATGGGTTTTTTAATTCTCTCTTCAAACACATCATGTCCTAATTCAAGATAAAGTTCATAAAGCTCTCTCATAATTTTGTTGTTTTCCATTATGCCTTACTAGTGTAAACAAGAAACAAAAAGTTGCAATTGCAGGATCTAAAGGAAATAGCTTCGAGCACAAACACAATGGCGCCAGAAAAGTACTTTACCTGGAACCGAAGTATGAGTGCCTTTTACCTTTCCTCCCCGGCAACGGCGCCAGAAAATAGCTCGATGTCTACGCCCCCTCCTTTTCCTGTAGACAGTGTTGGGCCTCCAAGAGCAGAGGTTTGTAGAACAGCAGCAAGTTTCCCTTAAGTGGATCACCCAAGGTTTATCGAACTCAGGGAGGAAGAGGTCAAAGATATCCCTCTCATGCAACCCTGCAACCACAAAGCAAGAAGTCTCTTGTGTCCCCAACACACCTAATAGGTGCACTAGTTCGGCGAAGAGATAGTGAAATACAGGTGGTATGAATAAGTATGAGCAGTAGCAACGGCACCTAGAAAAGTGCTTTGCCCAGGACAGTAAACAAGCAGTAGTAACGCAGCAGTAGTAACGCAGTAGAACAGTAAACAAGCAGCGATAGCAGTATTTAGGAACAAGGCCTAGGGATCATACTTTCACTAGTGGACACTCTCAACATTGATCACATAACAGAATAGATAAATGCATACTCTACACTCTCTTGTTGGATGATGAACACCATTGCGTAGGATTACACGAACCCTCAATGCCGGAGTTAACAAGCTCCACAATTCAATGTTCATATTTAAATAACCTTAGAGTGCATGAAAGATCAACACGACTAAACCAAGTACTAACATAGCATGCACACTGTCACCTTCACACTATGTAGGAGGAATAGATCACATCAATACCATCATAGCAATAGTTAACTTCATAATCTACAAGAGATTATAATCATAGCCTACGCCAAGTACTAACACGGATGCACACACTGTCACCATTACACCGTGCAGGAGGAATAAAACTACTTTAATAACATCACTAGAGTAGCACATAGAATAGTAGTGATACAAAACTCATATGAATCTCAATCATGTAAAGCAGCTCATGAGATTATTGTATTGAGGTACATGGGAGAGAGATGAACCACATAGCTACCGGTACAGCCCCGAGCCTCGATGGAGAACTACTCCCTCCTCATGGGAGACAGCAGCGGTGATGGAGATGGCGGTGGTGTCGATGGAGGAGCCTTCCGGGGGCACTTCCCCGTCCCGGCGGCGTGCCGGAATAGAGACTCCTGTCCCCCAGATATTGGCTTCGCGATGGCGGCGGCTCTGGAAGGTTTCTCGTACCGTGGCTTTTCCGTATCGAGGTTTTAGGTCCAGGGGCTTTATATAGGCGAAGAGGCGGCGTCAGAAGGTCGAAGGGGCGACGACACTATAGGGGGGCGCGGGCCCCCCCTTGGCCGCGCCGGCCTAGGGTTTGGTGGGCCTGTGCCCCCTCTCTGGCGGTTCTCGTGTGTTCTGGATGCTTCCGGGCAAAATAGGAACCTAGGCGTTGATTTCGTCCGATTCCGAGAATATTTCGTTACTAGGATTTCTGAAACCAAAAACAGCAGAAAACAAAGCGGCACTTCGGCATCTTGTTAATAGGTTAGTTCCAGAAAATGCACGAATATGACATAAAGTGTGCATAAAACATGTAGATATCATCAATAATGTGGCATGGAACATAAGAAATTATCGATACGTCGGAGACGTATCAGCAACCAAGGCAACAGTGCTCTCGACAGCAATCTTCATGTTCTCCTGGCGCATCTTCAGTCCAAGATCCTCCGGTGGATTGAAGTCCTTGGCAAGGGCAAGGAAAGTTTTGGGCTCCTCTTTCTTCGGGAAGAAGTAGGGGAACAGCTTCGATAATCCTGCGTCAGCATTCACCACGCCTTCGCGAATTTCTTGGCCATGAAATTCCAGATAAGAGAGTGCGTCAAGGAGAGGATCATTGGTGAGATTCTCAAGATCAAACTCTTGGCTTGTTTGACCTGCCACAGAAAATATATGTTGGTCGACAGCAAGCAAAAAAAAAGTCCTAAGAAAAATAGAAGGGATCGACAAAGTTACCGAGGAAGCGCCAATTTTGCGTGTTCAAACGCTTGAGGATCCCCTTTTCACGAGTAGCCTGCGTGGCCTTGTGCTCGTTTAAAGCAGTTTCGGCATCCTCAAGTCTCTTTTGCAGATTTTCGACACCAGCAGCTTTTGCCTTGGCTTCATCAGCCTCTGCTTTGGCTTGGCTAGCGTCAAATTCAGCTTTCTTGCGAGCCGTTTCACTTTGCTCCAGTTTCTGAGCAAGAGTGTCGACAAGCTTGTTGGCCTCTGCAAGTTTCTCTGCCAAAATAGAAAAGAATCGTCAAAATTGCGACAAAAACAGGAGCAAGAAGTTATAAACAAGGGGTAGCAAAAAAAGTTACTACCTTCAGTCTTGCTAGCATACTCACGGTACCCAATGAATTGGGCTCCGATGCGAACAAGCTCTTTGATCATAGGCTGTCAAAGAAGAACAAAGAAAGAAAACATCGGTACGGGAAAATAAAAAAGCAAACAGAGGAAATATAGCTATTGGCGAGAAAATTAAAAACTTACGTCATCCAAGAGAGGATTAGAGGAGCTACCCAACTGAGGGGTAGGCTCCACGATCGTTTCCACCCTTGTCCTCTTTGGTGAAGGGACAAGAGGGCTTGAAGGAGGAGTGGTGGCGCCAACGTTTTGTTGAGGAGGCGAGGATTCTTCTCCCTCAACTGGTGTCTCTGAAACAATTACAGTATGTGACGTGCTCGTTCGAGGAGCCACGTCAAGAGTTGGTACTTCTTCCTCATCATCACTGTGATTAAAGATCGACAACATAAAAAGCAAGATAAGACAAAAATCTTCGAGTACAAAAAAAGGGGGAAATCAAAGTGACTTACGAGCTGATGAGGGATTCAAGATAGGGATCATAAGTTGCCTTCTGGCGTGAAGGATCAACTTCTTCGGCTTTGGAGGTGCCGGAATCTTCGACATCATTCCTCTTCCTTTTGTTCCTTGGAGAAACAGCAGGAGGAGGAGACAGTGCCGACGCAGTGCCTTCGGAGGCAGCATCTTTTTCAGAAGATCCCGCAGATTTTAGAGAATCCACGGGTTCATTCACAAAAGAGGGGGCCTCTTGGTTGTCATCAGTGACAACGGCCCTTTCCTCGACTTCTCCACCTTCAGGAAGAGGAGGAAGCGAGACAAGGTTTGGATGGTCCTGTACAAAACAAAAATAAAACAAGGGAAGACATCAGAAAAAGAGTTACAAAAAAGATAGCAAAGCAATAACAAAACAATCGACAAAGGTTACCTTGGGAAGTGGATTGGCGGCGCTGAATGGTTTTACACGGCAAGAAGAAGGGACAGGATCTTTTTTGCTGAGAGATGAGATTTTTCGGACAAGCTTTTCCAAGTCCTTGACCTCTAAATCCACCGACAGCCGATCTGCGTCCTTGTCGCCAGCATATTTCCAGAGAGGGTATTTGCGAGCCTGAAGTGGCTGCACTCTAGTCCTAAGAAAATATGCCGTGATTTGAATACCCGACAACTCTTTGCCGCGAGTATTTTGCAACTCATGGATGCGAGTCATCAAGGCTTCTGTCGACGTTTTCTCTTCTTCGGTAGCCTCTGCGTCCCAGGAGCGGCGGCGAAGGATTTTTTCGGCGCCATCAAAAGGAGGGATGTTGTCTTCAGCACATCCGTGGTTCTCCTCTTGAATGTACAACCACTTCTTGCACCACCCTTGAACTGAGTCAGGGAGTTTGACGTCGAAGTAGTCGACAGTGGGCCGAACAGAAATTACAACGTCGCCTATATTATAGGCGACATTGGGCGAGCCATTACGGCGGCAGAAGAAAATGCGCTTCCATAGCGCCCAGTTAGGCTGGACGCCAAGGAAGGCCTCGCAAAGGGTGATGAAAATGGAGATATGGAGGATTGAATTTGGCGTGAGGTGGTGGAGTTGCAGACCATAGATAAAGAGCAGTCCGCGGAGAAAAGGATGAATGGGGGCGGAAAGACCGCAGATGAGGTGGTCGACAAAACTTACCCGGTACCCCATTGGAGGGGTTGGGTAGCTCTCCTCACTGGGGAAGCACAGCGCTTTGGGCTTCTTGCTGATCCCCAGCTTCTTCAGCATGTTGATGTCCTGGGTGGAAATCTTCGATCTTTCCCACTCCGCCGTCCCCAGATCCACGGCGGCCATGGAGAATTCTGGCGTACTGTGCCTTGTCAACCGCCGCGGTGGCATCAACAATGGCGCAGGGTTTGCAGCTTGGAGGCGAGGAGCTTAGGAGGCTGTGGGTCGCAGGAGGAGAATTCGCAGATGAGAGCAGGAGAACGGCGCGAGCGGAAGTGCTCGAGGAGGAAGAAGGAGTGTTTATATAGAGGTGCGGTGAAGCGGCGGACCGTTGGATGAGAAAAGTGTGCGGCAGATGATAGCCACGTGGAAACAAGGGTAAAAAAGTATTTTCACATTGGAGAAGTTACGGTGTGTGCGCCAGAAAAAGCGGAGGACGTGTGTCCCCCACTCGCACGACGTGTCAAGATAGTGGATCAATTGGGCCCGCAAGGCAGCGGGAGAAGACTTCTCGCAAATTTTTGACTAGCAATCGTGGCTATCGTCAGCAATAACGTCACCTTGGCAGAAGAAAAAATTTGACTCAACAGCTTCATAAAAGGCGACATGGAAAAATAATGCTGAGCCTTTGATCAAATACAAGTTTTTGATCAAATGCTCGGGGGCTACTTTGGAAAAAAAGAAAAAGATCCAGAAAGACAAAGTAGAAATGGTGTGAGCCTATGTTCAAATACAAATATTTGCTCATAGCCTCGGGGGCTACTCCCATCGGGAGCGCTGTTCGCGCACCCGAGGAATTATAAAACTTCGGGAGATAAAAAGAAAATATAGCGGCATAAGACATGGAGCCTACAACCAAGTACGAGTCCTTGGCTGTAGCCTCGGGGGCTACTCCCATCGGGAACGCTGCTCGCGTGCCCGATGAAATCATAAAAAAAAAAAGAGAAAAGAATGAAAGAGAAAAAGAAAGATAGCAGAGCAAAAGAGTATATTTCGAGTTATAAATAACTCTGTATATACTCCCATCGGGAGATCAATATAAGTCATCTTTGACTCGATAAAATGTGCCATTCCAACAGCCGAAAAAGCACTCGACAATATATTCTCAGAACGCCAAAGTTGCGATTAATTTCTGAATGCCGCAAATTTGCGAAGGTAAGACCCCAGATCCGTTCTGTTGGGCGTGGCATCGCCGAAGACTGCGCTCTGCTACTTTTATCCGTATCAACAGATACGAAGAAAAATCCTAACGGACGCGTTAGGTACCCGATAAATTTTACTGGGACTCGACAGAATGGTAAGACCTTAAGCGGCACCTGTCGAAGTTTGCACCAGTATCCCGAGATCATGTCCAGGGACGTGATCTTGAAGTAGGTTTTTGCGGATTGCCACTAGAGCAGTTAACTAGTACCTGATCCGTCAGATGAACTAGCCCCAACTACCATTATCCCTGTACAATATAGAAGTTTATGAGAAGAAATATAGAAAAGTTGAAGTTGTCAAATAAAAATAAACAGTGGAGATTTTCCTTAACTCTGCGATTCAAGCAAAATCTCGGGGGCTACTGACATAGGCATCCCAAATGGGCCTGCCGAAGATAGTACCCGGGGTTTACTGAAGGTCCATTACCCGAAGAATAAGAAGATTCGGGAGCCCAAGATATTATTAAGGAAGACTAGAGTTGTAATAGGAAGTGTTATTTGTAATCTTACGGGATGAGTTAGAAACCTTCCCGGACTCTGTAACTTGTACGGCACGAATCCCTCGGCTCCGCCTCCTATATAAGGGGGAGTCGAGGGACGCAGAAAGGACTGAATCATTGTTTACAAACCCTAGTTTCATAATCGTCGAGTACTTTTCGGCTGAAACCTTCGAGATCTACTTGCCCTCTACTTCCAACTAAACCCTAGTCTACAATCCGTAGGCATTGACAAGTTAGTACCTTGTCAAGGCCTTCGTGGCGTTGCTCACCGGAGATTTGAGTGAAGCCTTCGTGGCTGTTGGTTTGGCTTTCGTAGCAACCACACTCCTCCAAACGTAGACGTACCTTCTTGCAAAGGAAGGGAACTACGGGAATCATCTCCGTGTCATCACGTGCTCCACTCTCGGTTACCTCTATCCTACTCTATCTCTTATATTGCCTAGCTATATCTTGCTTAGTTGTTAGCCTTGTCATATAGGTAAATTCACTTAGTTGCATATCTAGAGAATTTACCTTTTGTGTCAAGCCTAAATTGAAAAAGAACTAAAAATTGGTTAGCACCTATTCACCCCCCCCCTCTAGGTGCGGCATACGATCCTTTCACCTGCGTGGCGGTGAATGGACCTCCTCCTTCGCCACCGCCTCCCTCTTTACTCGCGCCGAGGAAGAACCGCTGATGACGACACAGCCGCCGCGTTCCGGCGGCGGATAGAGCGCTAAGTGTTGCCACCTTGCGGATCCCGACGAGACGGGGCGTGGCGGAGCTAGATACGCTCACGTCGCGATGGAGTGCGCCGCCGGGAAGCAGACAACTTGTCGTTGAAGGTCGTTGGTGTGCCGCGGGAAAGCTCCATACGCCGCGAGCATGGCGTTGACACCTCATCCATACCACCAAGAGAACCGACCTCAACTAAGTGCACCAACAACAAGTTAAGCTAGGCAAGACGCACAAGATATATACACCACAAGTGAAAAGCAAGATTTAGTACTTCAAGCACAATGGCTATCACAAGGAAAGTAAACTCGAGTATAGGCATAACTGAGGCACGCAGAGATGAATATATATTTCCGTATTGCCTCACATGAAGTGAGGTACGTTGCTTTGGAGAGATGTGGGATATAACAAAGGTCTCTCGAATTCCATGAAGGCTCACCTTCTCCAAGCCAATTCCACGAAGGAAAAAGGCATTTCCCTATGGCTAACTTTTCCTCCACTCCAGAAATGACAAGCTCCACAACCACTCCACAATCTATCACAAAGAGATCATCGGTGCACCAAACGCCAAACCAACTAGCAGGTCACCCTCCAAGAGTAACAAGCTCACGGTCCCCCGCTGAAAAAAATCGTAATAGAGAGCTCAACACTTATGCAAGGATGCAAAAGCAAGAACACCAAAGGTTCATAGCATTTTTTCTACCGTACCATCGTTTGGAGCACCGCCATAGACGAAGCACTGTCGGTAGCATCGCCCCTCTGTACTAGTAGCACCACCTCCCTTGTTGGTAGCATCGGTGACGACCTCTAGTGTCATCACTGCAGCTGGTAGCATCCCCAATTTGATGGGGCAGCACCGTCGTAGACGACCAGTAGCATCACGGTTGTCGACGGTCGGTAGCATCACCACCTCATTTTGCAGCACCACCACACAACTTATACAACTCCACCGATGGTAGATATAGTGCTGGTTGTTTGTACCTTTGGCGAGCGACACCTGCAGCTCCACCCCTCGTCACCTTGTATGTCGGGGAAGGGGGTCAAAGGAGATTATATTGTGTACTACAAAAGCCTGAAAGACACAGTGATGGAGACAATGAAGAAAAGTTCCAAACTAAAGTCGATGATGAGGTTGAGGTGAATGACGCGGCAGCTCTCGAAGGCGGTGTGTGGTGCAGCCGCTGGAGGTAGAAGATTGTGTGCCCGCATAACCGCACTACCGCGTCGGTGTTCACCATCTTCTAGCACCCGCCAGCAGGACCATTGGGGATTTGGTGTGGGGATATCCCAATGGGGAAGAGGGAAAGGGTAGGAAATGAGAGGAAGATGACAATAGGAGGAGATAAGATGGGACCTAGGGGACACGATCGCGCATGTCGACTCGTAGGATGGCAACGCGATATCCCGAGGTATTTGATCATTTCACTTTTGGTTTCCCGTCTATGATCTTAGGGCATCTACATCGGACAAACCCATCCCGTAGAACCGACGGCACTAGCACCTAGCGCAAGTTGAGCAACCAACTAGTGGGGAGGTGGACATCGTTCCACCCTGCCGACGTCCTCGTGTGGTAGAGCAACCATGCAACATCTGTGGCGATGTACCGGCGGTTGCGCTTTGGCTTGGGCCGCGATGATCTGGCCTCATGTTCGTTCTTCGACTTCCAAAACAAACACAAACTTGCCCCTGGCCTTGTTGAGGGGTGTTGTCGGTGATATGGGAGACATGACTTGATCGTTGTGGCAATGGCGAGGGCCATTATGGACTGACGGGCGGGGCAGAGTGCCAATGCTAGAACTGGACTCCAAGCACATGTGACATTGATGGTGTGGCAGAAGGCAGAGCTACCCATTGGTGGTGGCGCAGAAAACCTGTGCGGCTCGCTGATACGTCCAATTTGCATCACTATTCTATATCATATTTTACTGTTATTGATTGATATATTTCATATTTAGAGGTGATACTTATGTCATTCCATCTATTTTTGCATTATTGATGATTATTGGAGAATTAACCATCGGAGCCAGGAATCTGCTGGAAAAAAGGATTGTCAAGGCACCATATTTCTGAAGACCAACAATTCCCAACAAAGATACAGAAAATCATATTTTTCTAGAAGACGGAGGAAGCCAGAAGGGGAGGCCGAGATGGGCCAGGGGGGCTCCAAACCAACCCTAGGCGTGGCCCCACCCCAGGCCACGCCTAGGCATGGTCTGGGCGCCCTGGACCACTTCTGATGATGCCCCCTCGCGTGTTATAACCCCTCGGGAAACCTAAGATCGGGGGTACGACGAGAGAAATATTCTGCCGCCGCTACGGGCAGGAGAACCAGAGAGAGAGAGAAAAGCTCTCCGGCAGGCTGAAATCTGCCGGGGAAATTCCTTCCCGGAGAGGGGAGATCGTCGCCATCGCCACCACCATCGAGCTGGACTTCATCGGGATCATCATCACCATCATCTCCACCACCAGTACCATCATCACCGCCGCCTCCACGCCGTCCCGCTGTAACATCTTGGGTTTGATACTTGTCTAGTTCATAGGGGAAATTTTCCCGGTGTCGATTACTCCTTGTAGTTGATGCTATTGAGTGAAACCATTGAATTAAGGTTTATGTCCAGATTGTTATTCATCATTATATCACCTCTGATTATGATCCATATGATGTCTTGTGAGTAGTTCGTCTAGTTCTTGAGGACATAGGAGAAGTCATGTTGTTAGTAGTGGAACTGTGTTGAGTAATATGTAATGATTTGATATTTAAGTTGTGTTGCTATTCTTCTAGTGGTGTCATGTGAACGTCGACGACATGATACTTCACCTTTATGGGCCTAGGGGAATTTATTGTGTATTTGGCTACTAATTGTGGGGTTGCGGGAGCGACAGAAACTCAAACCCCCGTTAGGAAACCGAAGCATAAGGGAGTGTAGGATCTCAAAGTTTAAGGATGTGGTTAGATTTATCTTAATTACTTTCTTGTAGTTGCGGTTGTTTGCAAGAGGTATAATCATAAGTATGTATTAGTCCAAGTATGGGGTAGTGTATTAGCATAGGTTCATCCACACAATACTTACCAAACCATTGAAGATTATTCAGCTATGTGAAGCGAAAGCACTTGACGTAATTCCCGTGTGTCCTCAGGAACGTTTATTCATCATAAGTAAAACAACCGGCTTGTCCTTTGCTCTAAAAAGGATTGGGCCACTCGCTGCAATTATTATTACTGCATTTTATTTACTCATACTTTATTCATGTGCAATACCAAATACCCCTGCAAACCTGTTTGCTTGTGTTTAAGTGAATCCTCGATCAAAACTGCTTGTCAACACCTTTTTCTCCTCGTTGGATTTGACACTCTTATTTATTGAAAGTACTATGATACACCCCCTATACTTATGGGTCATCACTCGATGTTACCGAAGCGCGCGCAGAAGACTAAGCGGCCATGGAGACACTGCCAGACAGGCCCTTGGAGGAGGCGGGAAGACTCGCGAGCGGTCAACGGCGCGTCGGCGCAATTTGGGTTCGGAATGGACCGGTCCGCATGCGTTGGTCTGTTTGCATTGGACCGCTAGGTCGGGTTTTTGGTGTCTTCTTGTCTACGCAGACTAAAACGGATCGCCTCGGTCGATGTTTGTCAAGTCGCAAAGATGCCCTTAGAAACCTGACCGATCCATCATGAGATTTTGAAATCCTTATGTCTAGATGCCTTAAATAGGAGAAATGGTATGTAGAGAACATCACTTATTTAGAAATCCATGGTAAAAGTAGTTAATAAAAGGCGATGTGCATTGATTGATATTAATGGTGGAGTCTTAGTCCCCTTTTGAAGAGAATCAACCTGAGGTTTGGTAGTGCACCTAAGCGGAGTTCAAATTCCGAAGTTGACATCTGTGTGTCTCATAAAAACGGAATATTCTTTCAGTAGGAGGTGACGTTCTCATCGACAACGAGGCGCCTGCGGTGAATTCGCCAATTTTAAGATCCGATCCGCCAACTCGGTCTTGGAAGGTGCTCATAGGGGTAGGGTGTGCGTGTGTGCGTTTATAGGGGTGAGTGTATGCGCGTGTATGTGAGCGTCTGCGTTTGTACTATGTTTCTAAAAAAAGTTCCCTTTTCAGAAAATATAGTAATACTACTGAAATAAAGAAAAAAATATTATTTTTGGATCAAACCTCCTAGATCATGTAAAGAAAACAATGAAAAAAAGAGCCTCTTTTATTGGGACATGGAGGATAACCGACCCCATACATCATTTTTTATTATTTTTAGTGTTCTGTGTACTGTTGTTGATAATGATTAATATATCGGTGGTCCTTTTCAGAAAAAAAAAACTGGCCATGGAGGATAACATAGGAAAAAATGAAACAATTTATATTTATATTTTGAAGTAGATGGCAGGAAATCAGTCTACTACAACAGAAACATGTTGTTTGCACTCACAGAACTTAACTTATCTATGTGTAATCTTGTACACCATCTCAGCCGAAAGATGGCCATGATCCTTATATTTTCATTAGATAATATATGGTAATGAATGTTCATCATCATATCAAACCTCCGGGTCTAGAATGATTTGAACTCTAGTCGACATGGGAGCCGAACTCGTTATGGTTATGTCTATTGTTCTGCTTGTTTGGCCCATATATGATGATACCGCGTCTTCACCAGGACTCCCTTTACTCAGTGTGGTAGGCATCTTAGGCTCCATTGGCAAGCTCATGCTTTCAGAGTTCAGCATTGCAGCAACATCTGTCATGGTGGGCCGATCTGATGGATCTTCCTGAGTACAAAGCAGTGCCACCTGACCGCATCGCGTTATCTCAGTCATGTCATATCTGTTCCCTAACGTCCGGTCCACAAGCTCATGCAACCTTTGTTCATTCCACATATGCCATGCCTGAAATGTTTTTCAATATTTTGGCGTTAAAGAACTATAAGTAGATTGATTCATAAATACTCCGTATGGCCCAAGTACAACAGATAATGATCATGAGCATAGAAGAAATGTTGCATGTTCACTCACATCTCGTACAAGATCACCAACAGTATCCCCTCGTTTGTCGAGTATGGTATTCTTACGCCCGCTAATGATCACCAGAACCAAGACGCCGAAGCTGAACACATCTGTCTTCATTGAGTAAACTCCTCTAGATGCATACTCTGGAGCTTTGTAACCACTGAAGGGTGAAAAAAGAGAGGTCAAGGCTGTAATATTAGAACATCTTAACACAAATTACATCTATAAAGATTGATATATCAGGCAGCTCATACCAAGTGCCCACGACCCTGCTTGTATGCTCTTCTGCTGCGTATGAACTTAGTACTGCAGCTGATCCAAAATCAGTAATCTTTGGGTTCATGTTGCAATCCAAGAGGATATTATGTGGTTTCAAGTCTCTATGAACGATCCAGAACATGGAGCCTTTGTGCAGGTAAACAAGGCCCTCTGCTAACCCTGTAATTATCTTGAGTCGCTTAGACCAGTCTAGCTATGGACTTTTTGTTATATCTGCAAAATGTTCAAAGAATGATTATCCTTTAGAAATATGAACTGCAATTTCTGTTCTGCAATAAACCAAACTATAATAGGTTCAAAATCGATCATCATTCGAGCAACAAACAATCAGGTGAAGATAGAGGCCTAGAGCTTTTGTAGCCTTTCACTCTTTCCTCTCAATTGTAGACATTCTGAATTCATGTACATATTTACTACTCCCTTTACATGTCGATTTTTTTTTTACTACTCCCTTCTTTTTTATATAAGCGCCTATCTATTGTTGGACACAATAATTAAGAGTGTCGCTGAAATGTAGACTGTCCATCTCTTTTCCCACAAGATCACTATATTGCCTCTCTTTACTCTCCAAAGCAAGGCATCCAAGAGTAACAGAAGCTACTTGGAAGACAATGAAAAGGCAGTGCTGCCGGTTGCTCCAAAAAAAAACTAAAGTTGCATCAGGAGTGCTTATAAACCTTGAAAGAAATAAAGGCCTTTTATCGACAAAAAAGTTGCATCGGAAGTGAAAAAAGACCAGTAATTTGAAAAAAAAAATGGAGAGGCTTAATGGACACCTATTTTGAAAAGGAGGGAGCACGAATGAAATGAGGCACGCTTGAAAATTAACTCCTGTAAGGGAAAACGTACCAGATATGTAACGGTCCAAGGAACCATTTTGGATGAGCGTATAGACTAAAATCCTTTCTTTCCCATGAATGGACCACCCTAATAACCTAACCAGATTGGTATGCTGAAGCTTTGCAAGCTGCAATTCACTTTTGAAATCAAATATTGTTGCATGCTCATCAAGTCGTTTAATTGCAACCATAATTCCATCAGGTAACTGACCCTGCAATGGTTACTTAGGTAGTTCAGATAACAGTGTCTCAACAGAAATCAATGCTTTATTGGAATGGCAAGGAAGACAGGCATCCCTTAGTTAGTTGCTTCGTATGTTAGCTGATATTTACCTTGTAAACTGTACCAAATCCACCACACCCAATTATTGCCTTCTCTGAGAAATTATCTGTAGCATCCACGATCCGAAAGAAACTGAACTTTGAGAATCCCACGCAAGCCTCTTCTATACTAGTGCAAAGCTCCACAAGTTCTTCAATGTCAAAGACTTTCTGTTCTTGAAGGTCCGATATTCCTGAGAGTCATGATAGTGTATCATTGTCATCAATGGGATTGAAAAAGTATTGGCATGACTAAGAGAATGCAAAATTATAGAGAAAATGATCCACTATTTGTTGCACTGATCATCGACATTCCGTCATTAGGGACTTCCATGTACAAGAGCGCCATCTTACAAGAAAATGGAGATTGTGATACAAGAAGTCATGAAATGTATTGATGACATTTGTATTACTCAACTCATATTTTTCATGTGGTTACTAACTGGAGTAACTGTGTGCCGAAAAGGAACTTCTCAATATAAAATTGTATATTCAGTAATTTGAAGGTCATTGTCTGTATCCTCAAGATATGTTTATTCCCATTAGCTAGTGCTAGTTCAAAACATGTGCTTATTCTATTTCACCACAGTTGAAGTCTATGTAGTGCTGTGATGTTTACTCATGAACGTTTTGCACGAGCAAAATAAATATCAAAATCAATTAGATGGACAATTTTTATTCCCTGTGCAATATATCAAAAACATGAGCCGCTGGGTATTGCAATGTACATCGAAATGACAAACCAATTCTGAAATAACTGAAGAAAATAACTTTGACCTGAAACTTCAGTCTATTAGTTTCCATCCCTGAGTAGATGGGAAATCCATTAGAAGTAACTGCTTACCTGCAAATGGTTGATCTCCAACATTGCAAAGTTCAGTACCTCGCTGCACGCGTGCTTCAGTGAACTCCAAAGCTCTTGTTGAAAACCTAAAATAAGGTATATCTCACCATTACTATATCGATATGTCACCTACAAATGGTTTTAACAGTCCTAAAAAGTGGCAAAATTAATACACTCTAGTCTGCAAAACTGACGGATTTAGGGCACATTTAAATAACTTAAGCATCACACCAGTTCATTTTAAGAAAAAAAACATCATGCTTATCGACAAATGTACTACAAATTTGTTGAAGCATGTAGTATATATTTAGGTAAACAAACTCATATTTCAATGTTAAGCTGATTGATCTGTTGTACATCTACATTACACATGCATAATATACATATATTTTACAGGTTGTAGCACCAGCTCCAAACCAGAACAACTTCTATGATCTAGATCAAGCGGTAGTCACTAGTCAACCAAGTATGCTAATGAATCATCTAATATTCTTGTCACTGATCACTATGTCAGCATACACAGTGGTTAACGTTCCACATTGCTATTTGATCAAAATAAGCAAGTACACCTTTCGATTCAATATTGATACTCCCTGCGTCTCAAAATAACTGACTCCACCTTTTTTAGATACCGATGTATCTACACACTAAGAATGCGTCAGTTGAGTCACTTATTTTGGGATGGATGGAGTACATTTCAGTACACGAGCAATACTCACTATTTTTGCGCGAATATAGGACGAATGTTTAAAATGTAATAAACTACATAATGAAAATAATCTGACCTGACGTGACGATTTGAACTATGTGTGATTACGCCGGCCACCCTTTCATCAGTCTGATAGACAAAGATAACAAAAATGACAAATATTATTGACGTAAATCGACGAGCACAGATTATATGGTTGAGGTTAGCCTTGTTATAAAGCACGAACCACCCTATGAAATCAGAATTGGTAAATTCATGGGAGTAACAAATTTGATGTTTTTTTTTTTTGCAATTGGTCTCAAATTCAGATGCCGAATTCCCAGAATCAGTCAAACAGATCAGTTTCGTCACTCCAATCGAATTTAAATCATTTGCCCCCTCAGTCTCAGACATCGTAAGCTTCAATTCTGAACAAAACTAATGTACGAACCAAGCAGAAGCTGAAGCATGGGTACCTTGACACGGCGATTATCTGTAGAATTGTCCACAAGGGCGATGAGCGGGATAAGGCGGATGAACATGTCGATCTCGTGCTGCGCAGCGCGGAGCTCGTCGGCCATCCGCGCGCCCAGGAGCAGGCGGCGGAGGTAGCCGCAGTCCTGGCACGCGCTGACGAGCGCATAGCACCGCCGCAGCACGGCGCCGAGCTGCTCCAGGGGCCGCCTAGTGGCCTCCCGCCGCATCAGCTCTGCCATCTCCAGCTCACCGAGAAGGCCGCCGACGAGTTCCACGTGCTGCGCCAGCCGCACGCAGGCGTCCCGGTGGCGGCGCGCTGCCAGGGCGGCTTGCACCACCATGGAGACCAGCCCGAGCGCGTCCACCCCCACCAGCTGCGCCACGCTGGAGGCCTGGCTCAGAGTGCCCCAAAGGGTGCTCGAGGAGGTGTCCAATGGGGTCGCCATGGTCGCTGCTTCCTGATCCTGCGCGCTGCGGACTCTCCTGCCACAGGCACGAGGCGGGCTGGTCTCGTTGCCGGCCGGTTTGGCGCCATTGGCGGTCAAAAGCAAGACACGTATCGGTTGGTGAGCTTGCGTTTGACGGAAACTTTGACTAAGCCTGGACTTTCGTCGCGTTAGAATGCGACAGTTTTTTTTTTTTTGTTTTGCCAGAAATCAGGCCACTGATTTTTTATTAAGTCTATAAATCGATTTCTTAGCCAGTTGATTTATCTCATGATCTGTGCTGATATTGGAAGTGTAAGAGGGTTGCAACTGGTATTTCTTAGTTGCGCTTCCTGGTATTTCTTAGTTCGTGTGTAAGCGCTCCCTAAAACCGGATTGCCACTCACCTATATAGGTCGTGGAGAGGCAGGGTTCCGGATGTCTACTATCCTGTCGGTCGGTGCACGCCGAAGGACGGGATGGGGAAGATGAAGGCAATGGCACAAGGTTCTGGAAAGAGACAGTCGCATATATGTCTCGTACAAGTGGCTAGAGTTTGGGTACGGGTTTATCTAGTGCGGTTCGGAAAGGTCGTGGAGCTTAGCCCGTCCGAGTTGGCTCATCCACGATCCAAAAAATCCGGAACGAAACAACTGCATTTTCAAATTTTAATCTCATCCTCTTATAAACCACTCCACATTTCTCTCTACTATCAATGTGTTACTAAACTTTACTCTCACCCCTTGCCATACATGAATGGGCCAAGAAGAATTTTAAATTTTGTACCGGTTTCAGGTTATGAGCTAAGGCCCAAGGCTAAATTCCAACATAACCTACCCTACCCCTCAAACCAAACACAACCTTGGTTGCATGCACTCTGATTAATAAAGCTTGTGCAAGAAATATATGCATTCTGTTTTCTACCTAATTAGGGAAAATAAGTTCATGCATAGAAGCTCTTCCCTTTTGCATCACATGATTACATGGAAGCGACTTGAGACGTTGCTGAAGAAACAAGTTAGATATAACCTCACAAATTTATTTCTTTTATTTCTTTGAGATACCAGTTCGTATCATGTCTCATTTTTATCACTTGTATGTCGTATAATTTAATATTTAAATCCTTGTTTATCTTATACAGTTTTGAAATATTTGACGCTTTAGTGTCCTATAATGATGGATTTTTTCTTTTCCCCATGGTAACTTCATCAATCTTAAAACCGTGACTCAGTCACTCGGAGGTGTCTATAGTGTGCATACATGCATTTATAGAGATGAGTGTATGTATGTATTTATGATGTCTTCGTTTGCATTGTGTTTCCACAAAAAAATGCTACCAAGCAACCGTATCCGTTTCAGTTTCCATAGGACTGAACATGAACAACCTCATGTGTAATTCCTATTTCCGCATTTTACGGAGGGCTTGTATATATGCATTGTGGAATCTCACCCTTTATCTTTTTATAGAATTTCAACACACATTTTAACTATGAAAACACAGAAATCACATATATGACCCTACCAAAACTCTGTAATTATGGATTTGTTTTTCTAATTGTCTATAGTATTTTACATGTCACAGTTGAGTAACCTTCTCGTATTATGTGCAAGCGACTATTTCTGCAAATTTCTTGTGTATTTTACGATCTTATTTTTGCATTTGCATTTTGGTGATACTCTTGTGTTCTATATTGCGTTAAGTCAAACAATCTGAATTTCCTTTCTCATTCTAGTTTTATTTTCCTGTCTCATTCTACTTTTATTTTAGGAATAAAATGTTGATAACATAAAAAAAGGGCTATGCATGCAAGTCAAATGGTTTAAAACTCTTAGTCAGCCATACTAGACCCTTAAATTATTGTAACCACAAAGTCAATGTCAACATATGCTAGCTCAAGCCTAAAACTTAGCGATGTTGATATTTGCGTACAATTAGTCAATGAGCATTGAGAGTTTCTCAATGCACCATTTCACCATTTTGGAGACCATGCTGCAGTCATACCATTAATATTACTCCTACCAATCCTAGAAAACAAAAGCTGGCTCACAAATTGAGAGGAGACGTTAACATAAATTGGCACGATCTAAAATATTTCGTATAGTGGTAAGTATCATGTAGTAGTATCATGATACTACTACATGATACTACCTCTATAGTGGGTAGTATCATGAAGTAGTATCATAATCATGCTATATTTATTGTTTTTTAGAATCTCAATGCAAATTTGTGTACAAGATTTGTTTAGCATTAATTTTTCTCGTTATTAGCGCTATGATACGGTATCTACCTATGATACTCTAATCTCCTCTCTCCTCCTTAATTAGTTGCCACATCAGCATTTTTGTGGGACCAATGTGCATGATACTAGCTATGGTACTAGCACTATGGCTAGCCTAAGATGCATGCACAAATCATGAACATGGTTCCTTAATAATGCTCCCTTGAAGTAAAACTTCCATCTAAAAAGTACCGCTTCTTTACCTGAAATTAAAGGTGGAGAAGAAGGTATTATTTGTCTTCATATTGTAGACATAACATGAATTTACGGTTGTATACTATGATCATAATATGCTAGCAACTTAGTGAAAATCATATTCTAAGTTCTACAAAATTAAGAAAAATCAAACATGTAAAAGATACATAGATACATAGACATGTGAAATTGGATTGAAATATGCTAATTTCTACAAGCTCGGGAAAAACTATAAGTTATTGTATATCAGGTTATAGTAAGTTGCAGTAATGTAATATAAAAATGTTTATAAACACACTAAGTATAATCCACAAATGATCGTATTATCTTACCAAAATTCTCATGTGACGGTTCCTATATGGACTATACATGTATGCATTTCCTCATAATATTAAAAATGTTGAGATATGTTATTTTTTCTAGTTGCAAATTTCAAAATCATATCATACTAGAATCCATTTCTATATCTTGCTGATCTAGAATTCTAGACATCATGTATTTGTAACAAAAAAAAAGATAAAAAAAAGTCAACGCAGACAAGGGGTCAAGGCTGATATTCTCAAGGAGAGCAAATGAACATGTGCAGCATAAACGAGAGCCAATCATGCTCCATTAATTCAAGAACATCACAGGTGTTAGCCGACAATTGCAGTATTAGAAACTGCCTTGAGAATTCGCTTACCAAAGATCATGATCGTCTATATAAGAAATTATCGGCTAATGATAGCTAATACACATATATGTAATTGCATACTTCTACATCAGTACGTCAACTCATCAACAGCTAGCCATAGTTGGCTCATATTATATCTAAATGGAGCCTTCTTTGTCAACGAACTGACCGGATATACTGAGCATATCCGAAGTATCCGCTGCATTCCTGCACATTTATATTCTGTCATATTTCGTAGCAATTTTCTTATGAAACGCTGTCCCGGCTAAAAGAATTTAAACCTAATTTGGTTGCCACCAAATTGCAGCCGGAAGTTGATTCTCATGTTCACATCGGATATCATTTATCTACTACTCCCTTTGAACCTCAATCTAGCCGTATTAAGTTCCGTTAGGATAAGAGTTGACCAACAACATCCTTGAAAAAAAGGAGTTGACCAACTTGAAAAAAAAAGAGTTGACCAACAATTACACCATCAAATACTCCCTCTGTCCCAATTTTTGTTGCGCATAATTTTGCGTGTGTCAAATTTTGTAAGGTTTGATCATATCAAAACATACCAACTTTTATAAAAACAACACTTTTTCTATATAATCGATCAGATTTTACAAAATTTAACTTTGACAAAATTTATAAGCAGCATATTTTGGGATGGAGGAGGGAGTATACAACTTATATGACATAATCTAATGCCATTAGAGCATCTCCAGTCGCGTCCCCCAAAGCGTCCCCCAAACCGCGCCGGATTGAGCGTTTGGGGGACGTGTTTCGTTCGTGCCGCGTTTGGGGGACGTCGCTCCCCAGTCGCGTCCCCCAAACAAAATTTCGCAAATTTTAAACTTAACTAGATTCGATTAGATTCGTCCAAATTTACATAGATTCGAACGAAATTTGACTAACTTTAAAACTAAACCTAATCTAGAACCGCTTGCGGCGGCCGAAGGCGTCGTAGTACTGCTGGAAGTTGTACATCTCGTCGGTGACGACCTCCTGCTTGCCGCGCTCGTCGACGGGCTCGTCCACGGGCTCGTCCTTCACCAAGCCGCTTGGTCCTGCCTCGCCGTCGTCGGTGAGGTCCACCAGCGGCTTGCCGGAGTCGAGGATGGACATGGCGATCGCCGCGTCCAGGTCGCCCCTCCAGGCGTCCTTGTCGTCCATGGACGCCATGAACGCCGCCCGCAGCCCTGGGCAGTCCTCGGGGTCGTCGCTGCTGGCGATGAGCCGCTGCTGCCGCTCGTACTCCGCCAGCAGCGCCGCCTGCGACGCTTCCTCCGGCTCCTCCTTCACCTCCGGCTTCGAGATGAGGAGGGCGCCGCCGCGCCTCCCTTGCTGCCGCCCGCTGCCGCTACCGCCACGCCTCGTGTTGACGGGCGTCGCCGGCTCCTCCTTGACCTCCCGTTTGGGGACGGTGTAGGGCGCCGACCGGTACGACGAGGACGGCGTCGATCGCGCCGATCGCGCCGGTCCCGAGGAAGAAGAGTGCGAGGAGGACGAGTAAGTCGTCCTCCTCGGCTGCCATTGAGGAGACGGCGGCGGCGACGACGGCATCTCCAGCCGCGGAGCGCCGTTGCGGAGGCCGCGGATGACGTTCTCGAGGGTGCGCCCCGGAACGCCCCAGAACAGGGCGCGGCCGTCCTTGTTCCAGCTGTTGGGGCCGCCGACGAGCCCGTCGGTGCTGCGCATCTCGACGTCGTACTTCGCCTGGAAGTACGACGTCCACCAGGCGTCGTTGTTGTCGACCGCCCACGTCGGATCCCTCCGCTCCTGGGCGGTGAGTTGAGCCCGACGGGCCTTGACGGCGTCCCACCATTGGTCCGTGCGCGGCTTCGGCGGCGGCGGAACGCCAATGCCGTTCGCGGCCATCTTCCAGCCGCCGCTGCTTGGCAGCCGCATGTCCGGCGGGACTGGATACCGGGCGCGGTACAGCGCCCACGCCTCCGCCACGGTGAGGCTGCCGCGTCCGAAGCCGTTCGCCGCGGCGATCTTGCGGGAGGACGACATTTTTTGAGCGGCGAGGAGAGGATCTGGGAGGGGGAGGCGGCGGCGACGAGAAGGATTATGAGCGGCGCTAACTGCAGGGCGCCTTAAAACAGCGGCGGCAGCGGGTGGTTGCACGCAATAACTCCGGCGCGGACGGCCACGCGGCCATGCACGACGAGACGCGTCCCTGCGTCGCCTGGGAAAACAGGGACGCCATTAACGTCGCTTGACCAAAGGTAGGCGACGGGGTTTTAGCCTTCCGTGCCGCTGACGGGTCGGGCCCGCGTCGGTTGGCCTCGCTTTTCGTTGTGTCCGGCGTCCCCGGAGCGTCCCCTGTGGGACGGGGACGGGCTCGGGGCGCCGGACACCGTATAGGGGCGCGCCGGACAAAAAAGAGCTTTGGGGGACGCGGCTGGAACGCTTTTTTTGTCCGGCGCGCCCCAAATCCCTTTGGGGGACGGTTTGGGGGACGCGACTGGAGATGCTCTTAGATCCGCATTCAATACAACGTACCTATGGATATAATTGTGTACCGTATAAATCTTACTGTACATTGTTGGTGTACTTTGATTATAAGCCGATTGTCTTAACAAAACTTATCACCGTATAAATCTCATTTGTCAGAAACGAATAATGCCAAATAGTATGAAATTTGGTAGTAAATTATATCCACTTTAGCCTTCATAAGCTTTTCCCAATCAGAAATGGTCTACAACTAATTATCTAAACTATCTTCGATCCTTATTAACGATTATTCGTAATCAATCAATTACACATTACGCCCCCCGCGTCGCCCTCCTCTGGCGACCAGGGGGAACCCTAGCGCCGCCGCCTCTAGAACCCCACCTCCTCCCTCTCTTGCCTCGCCACCGCCGGAGGGGCCCCGGCAAAGCCGCGCGCGCCCTGAGGAAGGTGGCGGCGGGGAGCTTCTTCCCCTCCCGCATCCTCCAGCGAGAAGGAGCTCGCTCGGGCGGCGGGTGCAGTGGTGTGTTGCGGGTGCGGAGGCGTGATGCGGGCGCGTCGGCGTGCTGCGGGCGTGTCGGGGTGCGGCGGGCGCGGCGGGGTGCTGAGGGCGTGGCTGCGACTGTCGGGAGCGGCTGGGCCGGATCTGGGCCGGGCGGGCCGGCTCGGGGCGCGGGCGGTCTGGGCATCACAACGGCGCTGTGGCAGGCCAGCACGGGGCCCCTGGCCGTGGAGGTGCTGCAGGTTTGCAGCGGCTGCTGGGTGGTGGTGGTGTGCCGGGGCGGAGACCCCGGGCAGCGGCAGCTTCATGGTGGGCGAGGTGGTCGACGGTGCTGGCGCGCAAGATGGCGTGCTTTGGCTTCCCTGCCGGTGAAGGAAGACTCGGCGGGAGGGTGTGCTTGCTCCGGGTGAAAGCTCTGCCCGACTTGGTCGGTGCCGGCGATGGCGATGCCTCAGGGCGCCGTTCCCCTTCTTGGAGGCATCGTCGTGGAGCACTGCCTTTGAGGATTTGTGCCCTCCGGGTGAAAACCCAAGCTCTAGCCTCGGCCGGAGCGGGCGACGGCGGCGGTCTCGTCGCTTCCCTTCTTGGAGGCGTCGTCTTTGGAGGGCATGAGCTTCACTCGTCGAGGGCAGTGTTTGCCGGGCTGCGTTGCCTTACCGTCTACGTTGGAGGATGCCGAGGCGGCGGCCTCGCGGGTAGGTGGTTGTGAGCCAGGGCGGCAACCCTGGAAGGCGGTGCGGCAACATCTCTAGGGTGCAGGGATGCGGCTTGTCACGGCTTGGGTGGCGACCCTGCCGTGTGGGCGGTAGGGTAGTCAGCTCGGTCGGACGCGTCCTGGTGGGGACGGTCGGACGTTATGTCGGGGCGGCGGCCCCGGATGAGATGGTGTGATGCCCGTGGTCTGCGGCCTTTTGCCCTGTGCAGCTTGGGTTGCGGGTGAACGGTTCGTGCGGCGTTGCAGCTCGAGAGCGAGCGGTGGTACGTCGGGGCGGCGGCCCCGGAAGGTGGTGGTCTTAGTGGACGCGCAGGGCGTGACGGAGCAGCGGTATGTCGGAGCGGCGGCTCCGAATGTTCGTCATCTTCGAGGGTGCTTGACCTTGGGTCGCTTGGGCGATAAGGTGACTCTCGACGGTGGGCTTGGGCGGCAACGACAATGATGATGAGCATGGTTTGCTTGTTGCAAGACCGTGTTAGTCGGCTCCGTCCCGGCGTGTCCGAATGTCTTCAGGTTGGCCTCCTCTTTTTGTGAAGTCGAAGTTGCCTTTAGGTGGTGTACGATGACCTTCGAGGGCGGTCCGACGGTAAAGGTCCTTTTCAGCGCAGTTCTTGTGCATCTCCTCTCCGCGGCTCGTCGTCAGAATCGGAGCTACCGGCCTTTTCTTGGGGAGCCATCTGTTTGGCATAGGCCAACTCGAGCTTCGCGTTTGTGTAGCTTATGTGGGTAGCTAGGGTGGCTCGGTGTGCCTTTGCGGTGTCGTGTGGATGGGTGTGGGCTTTGCCCCGTCATTGTACTAGGTTTTTGTCCGATTTTGTCCTAAAAATCGGACACCTTCTGCTTAATTAATGGATGAGGCGAAGCTTTTGCCTCCGTTTAAAAAAAAAAAATTCGTAATCGAGGAACGGTACTGCGTACCGTTATGTCCTTGTCAACGATCGAGCATGAAAAATCTTCAGGATGGCTACAGCAGTTTAAATCTTCAGGGGGGTACCATTAGCTGCTGGAGCTGCGCCTGCCTATTTATACCCGCAGCTGCAGCCCCAGATAATCACACAACAAAGGCCAACTCGTCTTCTACTCTCACATCGCGGCGGCCAAACGTCCCTCGGCTGTGTGCAGCAAGCAATAATGGCGCAGTCGGAGCAGCAAGGGCTGCAGGTCTTGAGCGCGCTGGACGCGGCCAAGACGCAATGGTATCACTTCACGGCCATCGTCGTCGCCGGCATGGGCTTCTTCACCGACGCCTACGACCTCTTCTGCATCTCCCTCGTCACCAAGCTTCTCGGCCGGATATACTACACCGACCTGTCACAGCCCAACCCCGGGACCCTGCCTCCCGGCGTAGCCGCGGCCGTCAACGGCGTGGCCTTCTGTGGCACGCTCTCCGGCCAGCTCTTCTTCGGATGGCTCGGCGACAAGATGGGTCGCAAAAGCGTCTACGGGATGACGCTAATGGTCATGGTCATCTGCTCCATCGGGTCGGGCCTCTCCTTCGCGGATACCCCGACGAGCGTCATGGCCACGCTCTGCTTCTTCCGCTTCTGGCTCGGCTTCGGCATCGGCGGCGACTACCCGCTGTCGGCCACCATCATGTCCGAGTACGCCAACAAGAAGACCCGCGGCGCGTTCATCGCCGCCGTGTTCGCCATGCAGGGCTTCGGAATCCTCGCCGGCGGCATCGTGACACTCATAGTCTCCGCTGCCTTCAGGGCCGGATTCCCGAAACCAGCCTACCAGGACAACGCCGCCGGGTCCATAGGGACGGAAGCCGACTTCGTGTGGCGCATCATCCTCATGCTCGGCGCCGTGCCGGCTCTGCTCACCTACTACTGGCGTATGAAGATGCCAGAGACCGCGCGCTACACCGCCCTCGTCGCCAAGAACGCCAAGCTAGCGGCGTCCGACATGTCCAAGGTGCTGCAGGTGCAGCTCGAGGATGAGACGGAGAAGATGGAGGAGATGGTCAGCCGTGGCAGCAACGACTTCGGCCTCTTCTCCTCGCAGTTCGCGCGACGCCACGGCCTCCACCTCCTCGGCACGGCCAGCACGTGGTTCCTCCTCGACATCGCCTTCTACAGCCAGAACCTGTTCCAGAAGGACATCTTCACCGCCATCAACTGGATCCACAAGGCCCGCACCATGAGCGCCCTCGAGGAGGTGTTCCGCATCTCCCGCGCGCAGACGCTCATCGCGCTCTGCGGCACCGTGCCTGGCTACTGGTTCACCGTCTTCCTCATCGACGTCGTTGGCCGCTTCAAAATCCAGCTCATGGGGTTCTTCATGATGACCGTCTTCATGCTCGGCCTCGCCGTCCCGTACCACCACTGGACGACGCCCGGCAACCAGGTCGGCTTCGTGATCATGTACGGCTTCACCTTCTTCTTCGCCAACTTCGGGCCCAACGCCACCACATTCGTCGTGCCGGCGGAGATCTTCCCGGCGAGGCTTCGGTCGACGTGCCACGGGATATCAGCCGCTTGCGGGAAAGCCGGAGCCATGATCGGGGCCTTCGGGTTCCTCTACGCCGCGCAGGACCCGCACAAGCCGGACGCCGGGTACAAGGCCGGGATCGGCATCCGTAACTCGCTCTTCGTCCTCGCCGGTATCAACCTGCTCGGGTTCGCCTTCACATTCCTCGTGCCCGAGGCCAACGGAAAGTCGCTCGAGGAGATGTCCGGCGAGGCCCAGGACAACGAAGACGCGGCACGCGGGTCCAAAGTGCAGCCATCGATGGCGTAGACCGGCGGTACGTGAGAAGTGAGAACTGAGTGAGAAGTCAATCATTTTTGGAATTTGGACATGTTCCTTCTTTGTGCATTAAGTCAAGGTTGTGTGCTTTGTTTCGTGATACACGTACGATTTGGTATTTTTGACATTAAGTCAAGGTCTATATTTATATGTAATATGTATGCATAATGTAATACTCCCTCGGTTCCGAAAAAAAGTTTTAAGTTTTTTCTAGATACATCTATAACTAAAATATGTCTATATAGCTCCGTATCTAGATAAAGTTGAATAGCTTTTTTAGAAACGGAGGGAGTATATGTAATGTGTTGCTACATCTGATTTGCATTTTTCAAATAAAACTATAACTTTTTTTTGGAACGCAATTGTAGTTAGGGCTTACTGTGCGCTACGATTTATAGAAATGCAAGTGGATCAGAGCTAGGATACCCTTTACCTTTTTTCATAAATTAAATTAAAATGATGATGTCACAAAAAAAGTACTTGCACTTTATTGAACTAAAAAGATAGGGTAGAGCCGTAGAGGGTACATGGTGTGGGCCACTTCAATCTATAGGTGTTACGCGGAAGATTTGTTATTTAGTTATTGTGATAAGAACTGTTTTCCCGATCTTTCACGATGTACCTTGATGATCCATAGGACCGATAGATCTTGAACTCCCTTGATAGATTCAAGGATACCCAAACACACATGATTACTCTTGACAACTCAAGAACTCACACATCTTTATTGATAGATAACTAGACGAATGTTCGAGACGCCGTCATGAAGCCAACCCCGCAGGGCTGGTGTTGAGCTTCAGGATTACAAGATTTTATTCAACCAAAGCTAAGAAACCCTAATGCGCCTAGCCCCTTATATGAGGGGAGGCTGGGGCGCCACCTCTAGATAGGCGCCACCTAATGGGTCTAAGACTGGACTTGTTTGGACAGGCCCAAAACAAGTCAAAACTCATTTATTAAAATCCTAAAACTTAATTATTAAAACTCCTATTTATTACAAAATAATGGCTATGGCACGTCCTCGTGCCCGTATCATCCTCTACCTCCCTTCAAGAAGCGTTGTCCCCAACGCGTGAGGGTCGGGTTGGAAAAAGGTGATGTCAAATGAGCAATATCGCCACTTTACTTGCTAGTCTTCCATGCCTCACCTCTCTCTCGACTAGCCGTCTTCAAGTTGTGCTCGCCTGCCACTCCTCATCCTCCCTCTCGGCGTGCATAACTTGACACTGATTGAGACACAAACATGTTGAATGCCATCGAAAAAACATACCGAGTAGATTACCCGAAACTTATAGGACAAATTCCTGCATACCAAGGGTCCAAATAAACTGTGTATGTCCACATCTGGGGCGATTCTGTATCAACTGTATCTCCATTGGAAACTTTCCTTGTGAAAATTCTGGTCCGGTCAATCCGTGTAGTCCTTGATCTTCACGTAATACAGCATGTATCAATGGAAAATCCCTAGAAATCCGTGTCCACTAAAACCAGTCCGAGCTGCACCAGACTTTCCTCTTTTTCTTTTTAACACGCGCGATGGAAAACCAACGTGCATCTCCTGGACTCTTGCACGATGACACCAGCACGCGATCAACCTTGATCATATCTGGCATGCAGGAAACCGCTTGGTGCTGGCCCAACTCAGGCCCATCGGACGCTCCGGTCGATCGGCTCCGAAAATGCCGTCCTGGTTCGGACGGAACGAATTCAATCACTGCACTTCATGGTTTCCACCTGCGCCGTCAAAGAACTAATCTGGGACGATCTCCTTCTTCCTGCCTAGACGCCGCGGCTAAACAAAATCTGGCCTGCCAACCGATCTGAAGTTGCAAATCCCGCAGATGATCCTGAAACTTGACTCTGTCGCTCACTTCCTCCTCCTCGATCTTCACCAACAACATGGCGGCGACGTACCCAATGGGGGCCACGGCAACCGAGTAGAAACAACCGAGCAACAAAGCAATCTGCACCGTGATCAACCTAGCAAACTGATACCACATGATGAGAACTGTTTTCCCGATCTTTCATGATGCACCTTGATGATCCATAGGACCAATAGATCTTGAACTCCCTTGACAGATTCAAGGATACCCAAGCACACATGATTACTCTTGACAACTCAAGAACTCACACATCTTTATTGATAGATAACTAGACGAACGTCCGAGACACCGTCATGGAGCCAACCCCGAAGGGCTGGTGTTGAGCTTCAGGATTACAAGATTTAATTCAACCAAAGCTGAGAAACCCTAATGCGCCCAGCCCCTTATATGAGGGGAGGCTGGGGCGCCACCTCTAGATAGGCGCCACCTAATGGGCCTAGGACTGGACTTGTTTGGACAGACCCAAAACAAGTCAAAACTCATTTATTAAAATCCTAAAACTTAATTATTAAAACTCCTATTTATTACAAAATAATGGCTATGGAAAGTCCTCGTGCCCCGTATCATATTGGATTGGTATGATTTTGATCATTTGCTACATGGTGGGCCTCAATACATGTGGGCTTTTATAGTTTGTGCCATACTTTTTTTTATTTTCTTTTACCTTATTTTGGGAAGCGATAGGAATCTGAAGCCGACTTTTGCTTCCGCCCGACCACTATTTAGCCTATGATTAGAAGTAGTGTGGCCATCATATTTTCAACAAGGCCAACAATCCCAGTATATGTGATGTTGGTTTTCCAATTACCAAAAGGGGTGTGTGAGGGAATGATGGATGTTATCTCACAGTTCTGGTGGGGGGAGGGGGGGGGGGGGGGGACGATGAGAATACCAAGAAAATGCATTGGCTCGCATGGTGGAAGCTATGTTAACCGAAGAAAGATGGTGGTACGAGGTTTAGAGATTTCCAATCGTTCAATCTAGCAATGTTAGCTAAACAAGCATGGCGATTAATCAATGACCCCACATCTCTATGTGCTCGAGTTCTTGGCGCAAAATATTATCCTAATGGTGATATCATGACAGTTGGACCAAAGGCACGTTCTTCATTCACTTGGCAAAGTATTTTAGCTGGGTTAACTACTTTTAAACGTGAGTTTATCTGGCGGGTTGATAACGGAGAAAAAAATCAAGATTTCGGAGGACCCTTGGATCCCTGCTAGTCCCAATAGAAAGTAGTAACTCCAAGAGGAGGTGCTGTGTATACACGAGTTAATGGACTGATTAGTCCCCTATCTGGAAAGTGGGATGAAGATCTCTTGAAGGGGCTATTTGGACCTTTAGATGTGAGAAGAATTATGCAAATACCGATCAACAAATAAGGTTTCGATGATTTATAGCATGGCATTATAGTAAGCATGGGCAATATACTGTCCGTTCGGGTTATCACTTACATTGGAGCTATCAATTCGGCCCTTCAGCTGGCCAGCTTGATGTACATGGTGTATCTACTAGGAACCCTGTTTGGAAAAAATTATGGCAAATGAAAGTTCTGGAAAAAGTGAAGATTTTTGTTTGGAGTGATCTTCACAGTACTATTCCTACCAAGTGTGTGCTAGCCAATAGAGACATTGGAATCTCAGGCTCTTGTCCAATCTGTAACCAGGGTGTAGAGGATGTTTGGCATTTGTTATTTACTTGTCCTGCTGCAGTAGAAGTCTGGCAAAGTCTGGGTATTCATTATATTATCCAGGACGCCCTCTAAGTAGACGTGGCTGGATCGGCTGCGTTGAAATACCTGATGAACCGGCAAGATAATACAATGACGGGCTTCGATAATGTTGGATTAAAACAAATTATATCAGTGACAAGCTGGTATTTGTGGTGGATCGGAGACAATGAACTCACAATGAGCCTGTCCCACCTGTGAATAAATGCAAAATGTAATTTATCGCGATAACAGCAAACACGTCAAAGGTTTACGGGAAGCGTGGGAATTCTACAAGTGCAAAATGGTGCAAGCCAGAGCCACGCTAGGTAAAGTTAAATGTTGATGCTTCCTTCCATCTGGATTCTATCTCAGGAGCTACTGGTGCGGTGGTTAGGGACTTCCATGGAGCTTTTCTTGCAGCATCAACAACATATCTTCCACATGTTGCTTCTCCCATGATGGTTGAAGCTATTGCAATGTGTGAAGGACTTTCTTTGGCAAATAGAATGGGAATTTCTTATAGAATGGGCTGCAACAATGTCGTTGCAGAGTCTGACTCAACTAAAGTAATCCAAGCATGCACTGGTAAGCAATCTTGGTGGAATGAATCAGCTGCGATTTTCGCTGATTGTGTTGATTTGGCTTCAAATTTAGATACTATTAGCTTTAAACATTGCCCGAGGGAAGCAAATGAGGTTGCTCATGAGCTAGATAGATTTTGCTTTATCAATACGAGTTCTTGTACTTGGGATGGTGATCCCCCTAGGTTCCTTTTAGATAAGCTGGTAAGCGATGTAACCGAACTTTAATTTAAATCAGCAAGTTTCAGAGGCACTTTTTTCCTTGCCAGGGTACCTAAGGGGATTGAAAGATTTTTAATAAGGTGGCTTGCTAGCTTAATATATTCTATCTTTACCTCAAAAAATAGCCAGCATATTTATTTCTATGATTTAAGGACATAACTGCATGCTTCTGTTTAAACTACTTCTGTATTGCAAAAAAGTTGCTCCCGTAATTCCGATCAATTAAAAACCCTTCTATTTTAGGGTAATAATAATATGGGAAATTATTTGATCTTTCTTACAAATAATATATAGCAAATTGGTTAAGTTTTTTCTCTATTGCGGCAACATTTGTTTGTGCTAAGGAACATCTTTTTGTGCCACAGAAGCAACATTTTCAATAAATGGAAGCACATTTTTTTGAGGAAAATATCCTTGCTAATGCGATTTTTTTTTCCTACTAACAATATTTTGCTTTTGTTGTCGGCTAGATTGCATCCAAGACAATTCGAGGTGGTTACTTGCTAGTATTTTATTTTGACCATAGGAAATATGAAACAAATATTCATTGCTTCCAATAGAGAATATAATTTGCCTACAAACCAAAATAGTGTTTGCAACATTATGTTTGTATCAACATTGGTTCCATAGGAGCATATAATTTGCTTCCAAAGGAAACAGTACTTCGAATGTAACAATATGTTTTCCTATCATCATTGCTTACTCGAGGATATAATTTTCTACCAAATAGAATAGCCTTTGCTTCCACTGATATCATAATTCTCCTTTTTATACAATATAAGAATTGATCATTGTGTTCGTGTCGTCTAGCTAGCACAATCTCGCCATCCACCTATCATTGCAATGACACATTTCGTTGATGGGGAACATCATTGGCTTGTTGATGACCTGCAAACACGACTTCGTGCTACGTACCATTTGCTTCCAATGGCATGAAGAAGTCGCTCCTGCAAGCCGGAGTGCTTTAGAATATACTAGATATTGAGCAACATAATCTTGACCTCGACAAGCCATTGTCAACATCATTGTAGCCGGCCAATTGAACCCATTAGAAAAACAAGGTAATCTGGAATGTGTTGACTTGAAGCATGAGCAACATATAAATGAGGATGTAGAAAGCATGAGTGATGTTTAAAAATGCTATGGACAACTTAAATAACAACTGCACACACACAATTTATATGTTGCTCGGCAGGTTATACCTGTCAACTGCACAAACATGTCCACTTGCATCCTAAACTGGGTCCAAATCCAGGGTTATTTATAGTTTTTTTTTTGTGAACGACACTTTTGGAACCTGGGTACGCGCGCACGTATACCCTGTTTTGAAAAAGTGAAAATAATGATATTTAAAGTTTGGATATTTTTCAAATAATGCACGCAAGTATATATTATGTTCATACTTACTCGTGTAAGTTTTTACGAAAAATACGATCATATGTGACCTACACAAAAATAAGAAAATAAAATTTCTTATTTCTTTGAACAGTACAAATCAAAAAATAGTAAGTGGACCAAACCCATGACCCGACCAAAGGTACCGACTTGGTCGGCATATAAGAATCACCTTTGACGGGACTGCCATGTGTAGTGTTTACGTTATTCTATTGCTCAAGTGTGTTGCAAAAGATGGCCTAAGTGATGAAAAAAAAACGTTAAGCTTGTGGTCTCCTATGTTATGTCACTGATTTCAACTATGCCAATGATTTTGACTTTGTGTTTCATATGCACGGTATGTTATCTTAAGACATGCGGATACCTTTATCTCTTTTTTACCCATGAAATATGTCAACATCTTTAGAATGAAGTTTTTTTTAACAAAAAGTCCACCGATATATTATAATCCTCAACAGTAGTACAAGAAATTTCAAAAGTAATAAAATTATAAATAGGTCCTTAGACCACCTAGCGATAACCACGAACACTTAAACGAGCCAAAGGTGTGCAGCCGTCCTCGTCTCTCGCTCATTGAAATTAGGAAAAGCTTGTCATAGTAGAGCTTGTTATAGTAAACATGCGAAAAGTCGTTGTGTTAAGGCTCCAAGGAACCAGCCTCACTGATGAAGAGAAACGTGCGTCAAAAGGAACACCGACCAAATCGGGCGAGATCCACAAGATACAAACCTCCACATGCCCACTGTCGATGCTAGATTTACCGTGGGGGCGGAATGACCTTGTTCTATCTTCAGGAAGTCTTGGCCACCCCATCTTTCTGAATACGGCACAGACTACAGATAGATTAAGAGCATCTCCACCGGCGGCCCCCATAGCGGCTCCGATAGCGATTTGGGGGCCGGGAGCGAATATGGGCTCGCACCGGCGCGCCCCAAACAGTGCCGGCTAGTTCTCGAGCCCAATACAATCGCCGACAACCCCGTGCCGGCCCCTTCGCCAAGGGCGCAAATCGGGTGCGTCAGCGCCTCGCGAGGCGGAAAATTTTGGGCGTGGGAGCTGCCTGTCAGCCACACATCCCAAAAGTCGACGCCAGCGGGGAGTGGCGGGGCCGACAGATCAGCGGCTCATTCAATTTTAACCTAACTGTCGTCTACCTCGCGACGGGAGTTATTGGGGCACATATTTTTGGATGTTCTTCCTCGAAAGAACCAACAGGGGCACCCTCACCAGCTGGATTTTCCAGTTTGGGTGACTGGGTGTGCCCTCAAGTGTTCTTTCTTGGCAGCGAACACACGAAACCTGCGATGACCGGCCTAATTAGGTTTAGTTTTTTTTTGCAATGTTTTATATTTGTGTCAACCATGGTTCAAACTATGTATTAGTTTGTGGAAAACCATGTTCCAAACTATATCTTCGTGTAAACCACGTTCCCAATTATGTATTAGTTTGTGGAATGGAATGTTTCTTCTCTTTATTCGATTTTCTATGCTTTTATTTGTGTTCTAAATTTCAAAATCTATCGGGGCTGACGTATGGGGGTGCCGGTGTGGGAACAGCTCCCCCAAATAGAGGATGCAGTGCCGACGTCTCCCATACGAATGTGCCGGCGCCTCTGCCGATGACTATTTAGGAGACGCCGGTGGAGATGCTCTAAGGAAAACATAAAAAATCGAAACCCTTTCATCAATAAGGATCGAGATACACCGCGTCTTCATGGTTCTAAGACCACAGAAGGTGAGGCAGATCGATGGTGCCACCAACGGGAGGTAGGAAGCCCTATTCACCTAAGACCCTCTCGCACGAAGGGGAAGTTAACCAAGAAACCGTTTTAGCAAATTAGAGGTGATCGCATGAATCCGTATTAGAGAGAACTTACTCATTTTTTTTGAAGTGCATGGTATTCTAAAATTGGATATTAAAGAAAACTAATCCTGATACAGCGAGCTCTAATCGTGTGAAGGCAGCAAAGCTAGTGGTACTCCGTGTTAAATAAAGACTCGCACGTGACATGAAAATCAAAAAAGCGGGAGTCGCTGTTGCCGGACAGTCAGGAACTTGCAGTGTAGTAACCGTGGACCTCCGCGGCGACGAATCGATCGGGTTAAATCGCATTCCGTGCCGGTGAGAAGTGAGAAGGGCAGCAGGCAGGCACGAGAGATTCTCGGTAATCCCAGACCGGACCAGACTGTCATTACTACTCCGGCGTACGTACGTGGACGCTAGCACGAGCAAGGTAAAAGAAAACGAACGGCTCAGCTTTTGATGGAGGCGAGGTGACCAACGGGAAGACGCGAAAGAAAAGCTGCCGCTCGTCTCGATCGGCTCCCGCCAGGCGGAGATCCCGATCCTGATGAACCTTGGGACGTTTGAGTGGTACGGACTCAACCGACCTGATCTCCTGGGAAGTTTCACGCGCGACAAAGGATGTTTCCCCAAAGCGATCAGGTTGTGCATGATTCACAGCTGTTTCAGTTTTTCTTTTATAATGGGTTTTTATTATTTCAAATATTTAAGCATTACAATCGGTCTTTGCATAACTGAAATACACACATCCACAACAAATTTGACGAAAAAGAAAATAAACACTAATTACAAGTAGCAATCAAGAAATTCTATGTGTAGGATAATGGAGAACTAATCCGTAGATCATGTTGTCATCTAAGTATATTGGATAAAATAATTCTCGTTATGTCATTCAACTGTGTAGACACATTGTAGAACGATATTGGGGGGAAGCCTCGCACGATAAAGGCCGTGGGGTTCCTGTGTTTATATATTGGGCACTCAGGCCAATTAGGGTTTAGATACAATTACAGTTAGGTCTTAGATAGATACAATATATACAATCTAACACCCCCCCCCCCCCCCCCCCGCAGTCGCAGCGGGAGGTTCTTGGACGCAGAGACTGGACCGAAAGTCGAGGAAGAGCTGACTCGGTAGTCCCTTCGTCATGACATCAGCGAACTGTAGAGCGGAGGGAGCATGCAGGACCCGAACTTCACCAAGAGAGACACGCTCTCGGACGAAGTGGATGTCAATCTCAATGTGCTTGGTGCGACGATGTTGCACTGGATTGGATGACATGTAGATGGCGGAGACATTGTCGCAGTAGACAATCGTCGCCGTGGCGAGGGGGCGATGAAGCTCTTGTAAAAGCTGACGAAGCCAACAGCAATCAGCCACTGCATGGGCAACAGCGCGATACTCAGCTTCAGCACTGGAACGTGAGACAGTGGTCTGGCGCTTGGAGGACCAAGAAATCAGACTGTCTCCATAGTAGATGCAGTATCCAGACGTGGAGCGTTGAGAGTCTGGGCAACCAGCCCAGTCAGCGTCAGAATAAGCCGTCAGGGAGGTCGAGGACGAGGCGAGAAGATGCAGTCCGAAGTCCATAGTGCCGCGCACATACCGAAGAACACGCTTCACCAACGCCAGGTCAGACGTGCGAGGTGCATGCATGTGAAGGCATATCTGCTGAACGGCGTAGGAGATGTCCGGACGTGTGAGGGTGAGATACTGAAGTGCACCAGCCAGGCTGCGATACTCCGTACCATCTGGAAGCAGCAGGTCACCATCACTTGCGGAGAGCTTAGCTTGAGTGTCGACAGGGGTCGTGGACGGGTGACACTCAGCCATACCAGCACGCTGCAGAACATCAGTGGCGTACTGCTTCTGGGACAAGAACAGCCCAGAGGAGGAGCGCGTGACAGCAATCCCAAGAAAGTAGTGAAGGTCTCCAAGATCCGTCATAGCAAACTCACTGTGGAGCATGTCTAACAGCCGCTGAAGAAGAGCCGTGGTCGAAGCGGTGATGATGATATCATCAACGTAGAGCAGCAGGTAAGCTGTGTCATTCCCAGAACGCAGAACGAACAGGGAAGTGTCAGTGACGGAGGCGACAAAACCCATGGTGGCGATGTAAGCAGCAAACCGCTGGTACCAGGCACGGGGAGCTTGCTTCAAACCGTAGAGGGATTTGTGCAGACGACACACATGCTCAGATCTGCTGGCGTCGACGAAGCCTGGAGGCTGTTGGCAGTAGACAACTTCATCAAGGGTGCCATGGAGGAAGGCATTCTTGACATCGAGCTGTCGGATAGGCCACGAGCTGGAGACCGCGAGGTGGAGAACAAGGCGAATAGTGGTAGGCTTGACGACGGGGCTGAACGTCTCGTCGTAGTCGATGCTGGGACGCTGGGAGTAGCCACGAACAACCCAGCGCGCCTTGCGCCGAGCAAGGGAGCCGTCGGAGTGGAACTTATGCCGAAAGATCCATTTACCGGTGACGACGTTGGCTCGAGGAGGGCGGGGCACGAGAGACCAAGTGCCGTTGTCGATGAGGGCCTTGTGCTCAGTAGCCATAGCGGCACGCCAGAGAGGGTCCTGGAGAGCTTGCCGAGCCGTGGTCGGGACCTTGTCGACGGAGTCGGAGGCGCATAGGTTCAGCCGGTGACATAGGCATCCCCAATGGGCCTGCCGAAGATAGTACCCGGGGTTTACTGAAGGCCCGTGACTCGAAGAATAAGAAGAATCGGAAGCCCAAGTTGTTATTAAGGAAAGCTAGAGTTGTATTAGGAGAGGATGTTTGTAATCTTGCGGGATGAGTTAGAAACCTTCCCGGACTCTGTAACTTGTACAATACGAATCCCTCGGCTCCACCTCCTATATAAGCGGGAGTCGAGGGACAAAGAAAGCATCGAATCTACTGTCAACACAACCCTAGTTTTATATTCGTCGAGTACTTTTCGGCTGAAACCTTTGAGATCTACTTGCCCTCTACATCTAACTAAACCCTAGTCTACAATCCGTAGGCATTGACAAGTTAATACCTTGTCAATTGGCGCCGTCTGTGGGATATAGAGGCGACAAGGAGCTGATCTCGATGGCACGTTCAAGATCGTCGACTTCATCGGTGGCAAGCAACATCATGGATAGAGGTAAACAGATCGAAACTGGTCTAGTTGATTTTATACCTCACCCGCCCTCCCGTTTGGATGCATATGCGTATCTGGAGGAGCCCATGAAGATGACGTTTGGAAAGTTCCACTTCCGCGTCGAGAAAGAAGGAGCGTATCGTCTCGAAGTTCCGATCTCGTCGGGATTATCGGCGTTTGGTCCTGACTTCTCAAACTCAGTATCATCCATCGAGTCAAGCGACGAGGATATTTCGTCGCCACGTTTCATCGGCAGCAGGGCAAGCGAAAAACTCGCCAAGATCTTCAGCGACATGTCCTTCGAGTCATCTGCGGACTCCTATATAAGCGATGATTCGAGCGACACCGACAGCTTCGACTTCATCGACAAATCCATCTCTATTGGGAAGGTCTTCACCAATCTCTATGATGGTGTCACCAAACCAAGCAAAGTGAAAACTCCAAAATATCATCAAGTTTATGCCATTGGAGAAGCAAGTCGCGATCAAGAGGAAACATCGGAGGCTTTCGACGATTTGGGAAATCCCTACGTCGATCCCTCAGATCTAAGGAGAGGTTTGGACACTAAATATGTCGAGCCCACACCACGTGTCAGAGTTCAACTTCCACAAGCAGCATGGGATAGAGCTGCGAAAGCTTTGGATGGCTCTGAACCAATGGAAACAACTGCCACGGAAAAAGAACTGCAAGCATATCAATATAGGCTCGCCAGAGAAAGAAGGGAATTGGAAAAACAGACAACTGCTCTTAATAGAAGAAAGGAAGCAGCTTCCGCGTCAAGCAGGCGAAGAGCGGAGTTAAGTCGACTTGATCAGAACTTCGGGAGATAGTCACGAGAGAAGCTCGGAGGAGAGCAAGATCTCGGCTGCAAAATATACCGGGAGGCTGAAAGAGAAACTTTAATCCAAAACCTCGACATGTCCTTTATGTCAATCGACACGAGGGGGATTTTTATCCCAAAAACACCGAAGCGGTGGTACATGGCGACACAAGCTTACATCCTGGCGTCCAGACCACCTCCCGGAGATCCAAGAGAAGCGTTGTATAACATGGCCATGGCAGGATGTGGCGCCATGGGAGCAGCGTTTGCAGCTACACCTCCCGAAGGAACTGCAAGGCAAACACTACAAGAAATCTGCCATAAGTTGACGAAATAAAGGTGTCACTGAAACGTCACTAATGGCTACTTGTGACGTTATTGTGACAACTTTCAAAACGTCGAAAGCTGGGAGTCAGCAGTGAGTGCTTAAGACGTTCCACTTGAAAACGTCGTAGAGCTTTGTGACGTTTTAAAATGTCACTGACTGCATGACGTTCCCAAAACGTCATGGGCACCTGCCCCCGAGTCCAGCGTGGCAATCCGATGTGGCAAAATTGTGACGAATTAGAAACGTCGTTATTTGAATTCAGCCCGGTCCATTCAGCTCCTTATGTGGGCTGAGCCCATTAGTTCTGATTATTTTTTCGGCTTTGTTGGGCCTTGGCCGTAATCGCCAAATTACCTCGGCCTTTTTAGCTTATTTTTTTTCAACGGCCTTTTTAGCTGATGTACTTACTGGGCCTGGGCCAATTTCCATTGGGCCGTGGCCTTTTTAGGACCCATTACAGTTTTGGGCCGTGGCCTTTTTAGGACCCATTACAGTTTTGGGCCGTGGCCTTTTTAGGACCCATTACAGTTTTGGGCCTTGGCCTTTTTAGGGTCCAATATGGTTTTGGGCCTTGGCCTTTTAGGGTCCATTAAGATTTTGGGCCTAGGCCTTTATAGGGTCCACAAAGGTTTTGGGCCACAGCCTTTTTGGGGTCCATAAAGATATTGGGCCTTGGCCTTTTTGGGTCCATAAAAGTTATGGGCTTTGGCCTTTTTACGGTCCTGCAAGTTTTTTGGGCTTCGGCCTTTTTTGGCCTTTTCAACTCCCATTTTTCGAAAATGCAATTAATTATTTGTTGGGCTCTAGCCTTTTAAGAGCCCATATATTTCTAGGCTACTTTGGGCCTTGGCCTTTTAAGAGCCCACAATAGCCCAACAGTGCATATATTAAATTAGGAAATTCAACAGCAAAATATAAAAGACAACATTTCAAATCTGCAAATTTCACAGCAGAGTGACAGCAGCAAAATGACCAGGTTCACAGATTCACCAACATGTCAAGAAAGTTCACAGATTCACAGTAAGAAGTTCACAGATATGACCAAGTTATTGTCACGCTGCCAGGATATGACCAAGTTCCATGGCGGGACACAAAAAAGGGATACGACCAGCAGCAGGAGCTAATTCGCAGATGCTCCGAAGATGGACATCATGTGAGCAAGCCTCCTATCACTTTCCTCAGTCCGCTTGAGGAGCTCCATGTAGTCCTTGTCACGCTGAGCTTGTGCGGCTTCATTTGCCGCTTGCTTCTCCTTCTGCGGTGACCCAGCATACCACTGCATGTTGTAGTATACAAGTCGTTGATATGATCTTTGTGAAGGGGCTTCCTCACAATTTGCCATATCCCTCAGAGTGGTACAACAGAAACATTGCAGGTCATAACACTCCATACTTTATTACAAACATTTTCTTAACAAGTTGGTATTCTCACAGGTCCTATGAGAACACCCTAAGATACTACTAAAGTACAATTACAACTCATACTAAAGATGAAAAGAGCTCAACAACTTATTTAGGTAAGTTCTACGTTGCTCGGCTCTATGGTACTAGGGTATGTCACTACTCCTCCACCTCCGTGTCATCTGGTCCGTAGACTATCCCATAGTCTACGCCTTCCACTCCGCCGGTAAGATCAGGTTCATCGTAGACCAGCTCGTAGCTTCCTTCTGGTGCTCCATCGTTGATAGCCTCCACTTCAGGATCACAGTCTAGCAAGGGTGTCGAAAGAAAGTGAGTACAGAGGTACTCAGCAAGTTCTAAAAGAATAAAAGGTGTTTGATGCACTAGCTACGACCATTGATCAGGAAATCGCAGGTCAATGCATGTTTTGAAAACATTTCTTCAAAAGGTTGCTTTTATTATGAAAACTATGCCCGTCAGTCTTCACAGGTTGACTAGAACTTCGTGGAGTTCCTTTCTGCTGCCGCGTTCGCGATTCCCTTCCCGGAACAAGGAGTGACAGCCACAATTTGATACACTCTGCGAGAGGTGCGTTACTTTTCCCACAAGAGATCTCACCCTTTTTGCCATCCGCAGGAGACGTGCCCCCGTTCACACTTCCTTTGGTGTGAGGCCAGGTATAAAGATCCAAGCCCACACCGCCTTCTCCGCGACTGCAAACCCACCCTTTTGTCCACCCGCACACCTCCAGTAGACTTTCCCCCGATAATACGGCTTTACTCATGGTGTACTTTGGACAATCCTTCATAGATCGGAAGAGATTAACATCACCAATGGATGGGGATTTAAAAGGATTTCCCAACCTATTGTGGCGGTGCCTCCGGCACCCCACCGTCTCTCCGATCCGTTGGTGTGCAGAAGGGAAAAGATACAGCTGGCTTTTCCAGAGCCATTATAGATCTCATGGTCAACGCGGTTTGTACGGCGCTAGAATCACTGGACGGCATTGGTAATTAATCCTAGGGTGATATAACCCATTGCAATGGAACCTCCACCATATCAACACACACCATGGTTCCATTGCCAGCCACATAGTCATATTCATAGTTGGAAAATAACATTTCATTTGCGATGCAGGAATGATAAGTATATAGTTTTGCATTAAAGTAATAGAAAATAATCAAGTTGACATGAGCAAGGGTGAACTTGCACGTGGACTGCGAGATAGTGCGGTTCAATGCGGTTGATGGAACCTTGGACCTCGGGTTACGTAAGAAGCATCATTGTCCGGTAAGGACAATGTTATAAAACTCCAAATAATGCAATCATGGATGTATTATTTTATGTTGAATCCCTTTACCCCATTGAGTTATTACAAGTTAGGGTTGTATTTAAGATTTATGTCTTTGACGGTAATTTACAATTGATTTAAAAGTGTTAATCATGGTAATTCACACAAAGTACAACAATTTTCAAAGTAAAATGATTTTACTTGATAATTACCTTAGTCATTCCAAAATAATTTGAAATTATAGAGTTACCTCTATAGTTTTTGGAATAAAAAGAAATATAGTAGTTTTCTGGGAAAAATTCCCTTGTTCAAATGAAATGACTTGGAATAATAGAATCTCATTTTGAAATGTTGGAAAATAAGTATTTGAACTTATTTGAGATTTTTCCTTGAATTTTAAATACAAGGAAATAATAATTTAAAATTCCAAGTTATTATTTAAATTCTAAAAATTCATAATTTTGAATTTGTTCCATAATTTCATTTCATATTTTATTCTGGTTAAGATTTATTTTTCATTTATAAATCCAATTTTTATTGGATTTTTAGAGTTGTTTATGTTTTATAAAAATTTGGTAAAGTTTTGGTCTTTTATTAGTTGTAAAATGACCAAAATACCCCCTGGACCCTTATTGGGCCCAGCCCAATTAAACTAACCCAGGGACGGCCCAAATAGGCTGGCCCCCTTTTGGGTTCGGTGGCGCCGAAGCGGCCCACCTCACTCACTTTCACTCGGCCCTCTCCTCACTCGTCTAACCCTAGCCTCTGGCGATCCCGTGGCGATGGCGTCGCCGCCATGGCCGCCGCTCTGCTCCGGCCATCACCGGCCTCCTCCGCCGTAGCCACCTACCGATCTAGAACCGCCTCGAGCAGATCTATCGATCTGTCCGAGCAGTTTTCCTCTCTTCGTCTTCTCTGGCGGATCGCCTCGATCTGGATCCACCGGAGAATCGCCTCGGGCGATTGTGAAGCTCCGACGAGCTCTCGCCCTCGCCATCGACGTGAGCGCCTCCGAGACCGACTGGCGCGGGTCTTTGCTCGCGGCGCTGTGCCGTCGTCTCCGTCTTTGTCTTCTTTGTGGTGGTGTTCGTCGGCGTAACGCCGGTGACTACCCTGGCTTTGCAGCTGCTATGGCCGCGCGGGCACTGCCTTGCCATGCCATAGCTTCTGCCTCCAGGCGCGGGTAAGGTTCTCTGTTCCTCCTCCTACTCCTCTGTGCGCCTCCCCTTGTTACTGTGCTTCTTCCTCCTCATGCTATGTCACTCTCTGGTGATCTTGTGATCATCTAGAGTCATGCTACTGCTGCGCAATCTTCTTTGTGCTTCGGTTTACTGCAAGCTTATGGTCAGATTACCAGTTATTGGTACTGGCACATGTCGATTTGTTTGCTGTTCATGTTATGCTTGCTTCTCTGCTACTCCTAGCTTGCTCTATACTTGCCATGCTATGCTATGCTGTGCTTGCTTATGGCTTGATATACCCTGCTGTTCATGCTTATAGGCTTGCTATGCTTACTGGTTTATTCATACTTGCTTGTCTAGGTGCACTTGTGATGCATCTGTGACACTTGTGTGTGTGCCAGAGGTGCCTGTGATATAATTCAGTACTAATTCTGCAAGCCAATGATCCATTGGATCATTTCTTGCTTGTTGGCTAATCCCTCTGTGTAGCTTGGCTTGCTATGATTGATCAATTTGATCAATAGCTTGTCAGTGATTGCTTACTGGCTAATTCTGTGGCTATATGAATCAATTATCTAGTGATGCTGATGCTCAAGCATCACTTTGTGTGGTTGCTTACTTGTCTTGTTGCTTATCTCTAGCTATCTAGAGTTGCTCTAGTGGCTATGAATTAAGTTGTCTTGCTTAACAGGTATGTTCTTGTCATGTTTAGCATGGATCTGTAATAAATTCATGCTTGGATTATTTAATTATGATGAACTGCTTATGCAGTGATGATTTAAATGTCTTGCTTGTATATGAGTTTGTTGTTCATGATTCTTTTACAAGCAGTTAAAAATCTGAATCCATTTCTGGATAGTGATGTGATCTATTTGGCTTTCTTTAATTGGTGCTAAGTGTGATGTGACCTCAGTGGCTTGCTACTGATTGGTTGCTCACATGATTGATTTGATCTTGTTGGCTACTCACTTTGCTTGCATATATGGGGATCATATTAAGTATGAATGCCAATATGCTTTTGTGAAGAAATCTAGGGTTTCGATGGTTGCTTGCTTAGGATCTTCTCGTGTAGTCTTAGCTGCTAATCTATGCTATCTCTTGGTGCTATCTGTGCATGTGATCTTGCTAGTGTGCATCTGTTCATGCTTTCTAGCCTCTGTGCACATGATACGTATCTGGATAGTGTCTTTCTTAGTAGCCTTTGGTAGCGGTAATCCATGGTGAAAACCAAGTGATGATCTACCCATATGAGCATCTGCTCATCCCATGCTTATGCATATGATGGATTAGATCCATTGGATCTCTTCCAGGAACTAGGTATACCTTGTTCCAGCTCCTAGAAAGTAATGCTTTGTTGATGCAGTCTTGTGGTTTGTGCAAAGCCCTTCACCTCCAGATCTTGGATGATCTTCTCGGGTCACCATGATTTACGATGGCTGAGGTTTTGTGTGTTTGTGCTGTTCTTAAGCAAGAACGGATGAACTATGTGTTGCTCAAACTTCACCCTTACACGGTGATTCTTATCTCGAGTCGATTGTACCTTTGGTTCTAGGGTTTGTGATCCTTTTATACCATCTCTTCTTTTACTCGACCATGACACACAAGGCCTGGTCACTTTGTGACTCATCCCTTGCATTGCCTTCTTGTTGCTGCCCATCACACTTGAGCTGTGTGCTCTCATATGCTTGAAACTTGAGCCTACCTGCATTTTGCTCAGTTTTGGTCTGCTTTGATCCTATCTTGTGCTTGTCCTTGGCTTTGGACAAGCACAAGTGTCTTGTGACTTGGTTCTGTCCAAACTGAATATTGTGTCATTTGCTAACTCTAACATTTTGGCTAGTTTGATTCTTTGTTTTGCAGGTTTATGACGTTGTACATGGCCCGAAGATATTCTCCAAGTCATATAGTCTAGGTTTTAGATTAGGAATAAACTTGTAATCTTCATTTTCATTTCTGTTTCTTATTTATCAATTTTTGTATCAAGAATATTGTAAAGACTTTGTAATCTGTGTTGTTATCAATAAAGCCCAAGTTTTTGTTTATGAGCTTTTGATTATGTGATATTTATATTCTAGAATAAATATTGTATTTGTGATTCACTTTGAAATTCAAAGTTGTTTGAATTCATAAGTTGTTTGAATTATGAATTCCATTTATATTGTTCATTGTTTATTGGTTAATGTATTGACACTTGTCAAATGAAATCAATTCCCCAAATCAAGCAAGATACAAAAGAGATCATGTCGAAATTTCCCTAACTCACATTGCCTAACCCTAAGTGCAAAATGAGAGAGAACCTCGATCCCTCTTAGGTTTAGTTGCAATAAGGCGCGAAAATTTCCCCCGTTTTGCGATGAAATGCACATCCCATTTCTAAATCTACCCTTTGTTGTTCCTATGTTCTGGGTTATTACAGCCTCTCCCCCTTAACAGAAACTTCGTCCCGAAGTTAAGATTGGTACCTGAACATCTCGTAGTAAGACTTCCTGAGTTCTTCTTCCGTCTCCCAAGTGGCTTCTCGCTCAGGGTGATGTTGCCATTGCACTTTACAATATTTGATTGCCCTGTTTCTTAACTTCTTCCATTGTACTTCTAAGATCTTCTCAGGCCTTACCACATAGGTTAGATCAGATTGCAATTCAATTTCTTCATATGTGATAGGATCATCCGGTGCCTTCAAACACTTTCTGAGTTGTGATACATGAAATACATTATGAATTTGACTTAGTTGTGCCGGTAATTCCAACTCAAAAGCTGTTCCTCGATTCTGACTGAGTATCTTAAATGGTCCGATATATCGAGGGCTTAACTTTCCTTTCACTCCGAACCTCTTAAGTCCTTTCATTGGGCTAACCTTCAGATAAACCATGTCTCCCACTTTTGGTTCCCAATCTCTTCTTTTTAAGTCGGCGTAACTCTTCTGACGACTCTGAGCTATCTTGAGTCTATCCCGGATCACCTCGATGACGTCTTGTCTCTCCTTGATGTAGTCTGGTGTAAACTCCTTGTTTTCTCCGGTTTCAAACCAACAAATTGGTGATCTACACTTCCTTCCGTACGAGTGCTTAAATGCGGTGCCATCTGAATGCTACTCTGATAACTATTGTTATATGAAAACTCTGCTAAAGGTAAATGATCTTCCCATGAGCCTCCAAAGTTCAGAGCACAAGCTCTAAGCATGTCCTCAAGTATCTGATTGGTTCTTTCGGTTTGTCCTCCGGTTTGTGGATGATATGCTGTACTGAAATCCAACTTGGATCCCAAAGATTCTTGTAGTTGTTTCCAGAATGCTGATGTGAAAATCGAACCTCTATCTGAGACTATCTTCTTTGGTACTCCATGCTTACTCACAATTTCCTTCACATATATATCCACAAAAATAACTGGTGTACCCCATGGTGACACACTTTCTTGAATAAATCCCTTCTGTTCCAGTTCATCTATCTGAGCTTTTAGTTCCACTAACTCCTTTGGCCCCATCTTATATGGTGGTTGTGCTATTGGTCTTTGTGCACGGAATTAGATCGATTGTGAATTCTATCTCTCTATCGGGTGGCATCCCCGGTAGTTCCTTAGGAAATACATCCTTAAACTCATTTACTACAGGAATATCTTCAATTCTCACTTCCTTCAGGCTGTTGAGTTCCAATCCAATCTCCAACTCACTGTACCTATCGCCTTGGAACACTATTCTACCTCCGATGGAGTTGCGAAGTGACACTGTTTTGTCTCCACAGTTAATCACCACTCCATTTTCTGTCAACCAATCCATCCCTAAGATGACTGATATGTCCTTCATGGGTATGATGAATAGGTCCGCGAAATACACACAGTCACATATGGTTAGGACTTGTGCTTCTTTCACGTGGGTTACTAAGATCGTTCCCCCCGCGGATAGGACAGTTATAGGGGTTTCTAACTTAGAACATCTAAGCCCGAATTTTTCCACAAACTCCAATGCAAGAAATGATGTGGTTGCTCCAGTATCAAATAATACTTTGCCAGGATGAGTAAGAATGCTTAGCGTACCTAAGACTGTTTGATCCGACTCTTCCGCTTGTTCCAAAGATGTGCAATTTAGCTTTCCATAAGGCTTTCCCTTCTTGTTGTTGTAGTTGTAGTTGCGGTTGTTGTTGTTGTTGTTGCGGTTGTTGTTGTTGTTGTTGTTTCCACCTCGTCCTCCAGAGCTCTGTCCGCTCCAAGATGACTTGTTCGGACACTCCGGCTTGATGTGTCCTTCCTTCCCACAACCATAGCAGATGATTACGGGTTTACGACGGTCCTTACGCAAATGCCCTCTCGAGCCACAAGCGTTGAGATGATCTGGTTAATTGGGTTCGACTACGACCTCCCCGGTTATATTGATTACCAGTAGTAGGTCGATATACGGGTTTGAAACTCCGATCAGGTATTGGTTTACTGATTGGGTACTTCCTTGGCTCTATACGAGCTCTCTTCCTCCTGTCCTCCTGGACTTGCCTGTAGTCATCCTCGAAAGTGATTGCCGAGTCAATCAGTTCCTGGAATTCGGCAGTGCGTGCCAACCTCAGTTGCATCTTCATGTATGGATTCATGCCTTTCATGAACCGCTTCTTCCGCTTCTCCTCGGTATCTACATCCTCAGGTGCATACCTGGATAACCTATTGAAATCCCGAACATCTTGCATAATTGGTGCAGATGTGCAATGTAGTTCTTCAAACTCCCTCTTCTTCAACTCCACCACGCTGTCCGGAACATGAGCATCCCGAAACTTCTTCTTGAACTCCTCCCGGGTGAATACCTTATCCAGGAGGGTGTCTTTGCTACAAGGTTCTCCCACCATGATGCTGCTGGTCCCGACAACGATACGTGGTGTATCTAATCTTCTCCTCATCGTTGCATCCAACAGTCTTCAACTTCCGTTCCGTATCCATGAGCCAATCTTCAGCGTCCATTGGTTTGGAGCTGATGTAAATGGTAATGGTCTTGCATTTTGGAAGTCCGATAGTGTTACTCCCTTGCCTTCATTACCCCTATCATTAATGACATGGGTAAAGAAATCCTGCATATTCTTGCTCGGCTTTCCTGGTAACGCCTCCTATCTTCCTCCATTGACCTCATATATTGTTGGAAGTCTGGGTGCAACATTGGGTGTGGTGGTGGTGGTGCGTTTTCTGCTCTAGCTGCTGCATCTGCTTCCTCTTTCTCTCTGGCTTCCCGCTCTCTGCGAGCCTCTTCAGTTTCTACTAACGCCATTTCCCCTAGTCCTGTAACGAGAGCGATTACTCATAATTACACCATGCAAATGCTTTCGAGCTCAACTCAATGCCCCAGAACTAGTCACACAATGAAATCAAGAAGCAAATCCAAAACAAACATTTATTATGTATATACACCGTATAATACATAACACACTCTAAACTTATATTACATGTGGTACATATAAACCACTTATTTGGCTCAAAGCCCAAGCCAACGGAAATTTAAAATACGTTCTATTACAATACCACCTAGATTACTTTATTCTTCATTGGAACTCTACTCCTCATCGTCTTCATTCGCCTCCGCGTACATCCCTGGGGTCCATCCGGTACAACGGTCTGTCCTCCGAAGACCGTCCGGAATGAAAGTTCTTCCCGTAGGTATGTAGTCTGAATCGGACGAAGTGCCGAGACAGAGATCCGTCATGCCAAAGTAACTAGATAAAGACTCGTACATATCCCCAGTGGAATACATCTCCTCTTCCCCAGTCATCCATGGAGGATTCCTATTAACTTGACCCCTCATCTTCTTCTTCTTCTTTTTCTTGGTTCCAGAACTCTCACCTACAACGTACTGGGATGTTTTGGGTAATCCCATCTCCAAATCCAAAGAAATGGAGTTGGTGTCTTTCTCTTTCTGCTCAAAGCTTTGGTTAACATTTGGGTTAACCGCATCACTCTCATCTCCGGTATCACATGGAATTGGCTCCTCCTCATCACCGAAAGGTTCCCCGAAACGCCAACCCGTCGAGTTTTCAATCGGTGACTCCGAGCAATTTATGTTCCATGAGTGGTCTTCCCCATATCCAGTATCATATGATGCTGACACGTGTGGATAGTGCGGGACAAAGTTAGGTGTAAGTGGATCTCTTGTAGGTAGATTTCTCTTGAACCACTGGTCACTCAAATCTACATCACTATCTGGGTTAAAGAAGGGTGTAGTATGTTGTGGTTGTGCCCTCAAATCACGCATCCGAGTTTGGACTTTATCAGGGTCCGTGAACTCAGCTAGCATGTGGTCAATCTCACCTCTCATCTTCATGTGTAAAAGGTACATCGTGGTCAATAAAGACTTACAACTATCCATGTCTTTGTCTTTGCAGACGGGACTTACGTGTGCTAACACCAAATGATTCAGAGTGGGATCCTCATCTTCCTCGGCATGAGGTATATGAGAAAACTACGAACATAGCAGTTCTACTGACTTGTGCTGCCTTATCTCAAGGATTGCCTTGAATAGACCCATATGGTAGGCTGTGGTGATAGTTTTTGCTTCTCCGTATGGCATTATACGACTCATCAGCAGTTTTTCCGGTAGTTGGACCGATACTCTGCACTTGGCTAGGATTTCCCCATCATAGTAAGTATACTTGATAACAGGTATCCGTGGATCGCAATGAAGTTCCTTCAGCATCCCACACAGGAGAGCTGTTATTGGTCCATCATAATCACCGAGCCAACCCTCAACTTTCCTCAAAGTCCTCTTAGGAAAAGTGTTCGCCATTATGGCTGTATACAAAAGCAGAATATTAGTGATGATAATGCATCATAATAGCTATAATAAAGAATTATCACACTAAAATATATGGTTTTGCTATTCTCAAGTGAATAATCACCATACTTCTAGAGAATCCTTTACTATTTCTACTAGACTCCTACAGGTTCCTTCCCTATACTAGGTTTTTCCAACCTAAGGTCGCAACATTTGCTCTGATACCAGCTGCGGTGACCCAGCATACCACTGCATGTTGTAGTATACAAGTCGTTGATATGATCTTTGTGAAGGGGCTTCCTCACAATTTGCCATATCCCTCAGAGTGGTACAACAGAAACATTGCAGGTCATAACACTCCATACTTTATTACAAACATTTTCTTAACAAGTTGGTATTCTCACAGGTCCTATGAGAACACCCTAAGATACTACTAAAGTACAATTACAACTCATACTAAAGATGAAAAGAGCTCAACAACTTATTTAGGTAAGTTCTACGTTGCTCGGCTCTATGGTACTAGGGTATGTCACTACTCCTCCACCTCCGTGTCATCTGGTCCGTAGACTATCCCATAGTCTACGCCTTCCACTCCGCCGGTAAGATCGGGTTCATCGTAGACCAGCTCGTAGCTTCCTTACGGTGCTCCATCGTTGATAGCCTCCACTTCGGGATCACGGTCTAGCAAGGGTGTCGAAAGTAAGTGCGTACAGAGGTACTCAGCAAGTACTAAAAGAATAAAAGGTTTTTGATTCACTAGCTACGACAATTGATCAGGAAATCGCAGGTCAATGCATGTTTTGAAAATATTTCTTCAAAAGGTTGCTTTTATTATGAAAACTATGCCGTCGGTCTTCACGGGTTGACTAGAACTTCGTGGAGTTCCTTTCTGCCGCGTTCGCAGTTCCCTTCCGGAACAAGGAGTGACGGCCACAATTTGATACACTCTGCAGAGGTGCGTTACTTTTCCCACAAGAGATCTCACCCTTTTTGCCATCTGCGAGGACTTGCCCCCGTTCACACTTCCTTTGGTGTGAGGCCAGGTATAAAGATCCAAGCCCACACCGCCTTCTCCGCGACCGCAAACCCACCCTTTTGTCCACCCGCACACCTCCGGTAGACTTTCCCCGATAATACGGCTTTACTCATGGTGTACTTTGGACAATCCTTCATAGATCGGAAGAGATTAACATCACCAATGGATGGGGATTTAAAAGGATTTCCCAACCTATTGTGGCGGTGCCTCCGGCACCCCACCGTCTCTCCGATCCGTTGGGCGTGCGAAGGGAAAAGATACGGCTGGCTTTTCAGAGCCATTATAGATCTCATGGTCAACGCGGTTTGTACGGCGCTAGAATCAACGGACGGCATTGGTAATTAATCCTAGGGTGATATAACCCATTGCAATGGAACCTCCACCATATCAACACACACCATGGTTCCATTGCCAGCCACATAGTCATATTCATAGTTGGAAAATAACATTTCATTTGCGATGCGGGAATGATAAGTATATAGTTTTGCATTAAAGTAATAGAAAATAATCAAGTTGACATGAGCAAGGGTGAACTTGCACGTGGACTGCGAGATAGATGCGGTTCAATGCAGTTGATGGAACACGGACCTCGGGTTACGTAAGAAGCATCATTGTCCGTAAGGACAATGTTATAAAACTCCAAATAATGCAATCATGGATGTATTATTTTATGTTGAATCCCTTTACCCCATTGAGTTATTACAAGTTAGGGTTGTATTTAAGATTTATGTCTTTGACGGTAATTTACAATTGATTTAAAAGTGTTAATCATGGTAATTCACACAAAGTACAACAATTTTCAAAGTAAAATGATTTTACTTGATAATTACCTTAGTCATTCCAAAATAATTTGAAATTATAGAGTTACCTCTATAGTTTTTGGAATAAAAAGAAATATAGTAGTTTTAGGAAAAATTCCCTTGTTCAAATGAAATGACTTGGAATAATAGAATCTCATTTTGAAATGTTGGAAAATAAGTATTTGAACTTATTTGAGATTTTTCCTTGAATTTTAAATACAAGGAAATAATAATTTAAAATTCCAAGTTATTATTTAAATTCTAAAAATTCATAATTTTGAATTTGTTCCATAATTTCATTTCATATTTTATTACGGTTAAGATTTATTTTTCATTTATAAATCCAATTTTTATTGGATTTTTAGAGTTGTTTATGTTTTATAAAAATTTGGTAAAGTTTTGGTCTTTTATTAGTTGTAAAATGACCAAAATACCCCCTGGACCCTTATTGGGCCCAGCCCAATTAAACTAACCCGAGGACGGCCCAAATAGGCTGGCCCCCTTTTGGGTTCGGTGGCGCCGGCGGCCCACCTCACTCACTTTCACTCGGCCCTCTCCTCACTCGTCTAACCCTAGCCTCTGGCGATCCGTGGCGATGGCGTCGCCGCCATGGCCGCCGCTCTGCTCCGGCCATCACCGGCCTCCTCCGCCGTAGCCACCTACCGATCTAGAACCGCCTCGAGCGGATCTATCGATCTGTCCGAGCGATTTCCTCTCTTCGTCTTCTCTGGCGGATCGCCTCGTCTGGATCCAGCGGAGAATCGCCTCGGGCGATTGTGAAGCTCAGACGAGCTCTCGCCCTCGCCATCGACGTGAGCGCCTCAGAGACCGACCCGGCGCGGGTCTTTGCTCGCGGCGCCTTTGCCGTCGTCTCCGTCTTTGTCTTCTTGTGGTGGTGTTCGTCGGCGTAACGCCGGCGACTTCTACTGGCTTTGCGGCTGCTATGGCCGCGCGGGCAACTGCCTTGCCATGCCATAGCTTACGCCTCCCGAGGCGCGGAGTAAGGTTCTCTGTTCCTCCTCCTACTCCTCTGTGCGCCTCCTTGTTCTTGTGCTTCTTCCTCCTCATGCTATGTCACTCTCTGGTGATCTTGTGATCATCTAGAGTCATGCTCTTTCTTTGCGCAATCTTCTTGTGCTTCGGTTTCTTTGCAAGCTTATGGTCGGATTACCGATTATTGAGTGCGGCACATGTCGATTTGTTTGCTGTTCATGTTATGCTTGCTTCTCTGCTACTCCTAGCTTGCTCTATACTTGCCATGCTATCTTTGTGCTTGCTTATGGCTTGATATACCTGCTGTTCATGCTTATAGGCTTGCTATGCTTCTTGGTTTATTCATACTTGCTTGTCTAGGTGCACTTGTGATGCATCTGTGACACTTGTGTGTGTGCGAGAGGTGCACGTGATATAATTCGATTACTAATTACGCAAGCCAATGATCCATTGGATCATTTCTTGCTTGTTGGCTAATCCCTCTGTGTAGCTTGGCTTGCTATGATTGATCAATTTGATCAATAGCTTGTCGATGATTGCTTCTTGGCTAATTACGTAGCTATATGAATCAATTATCTAGTGATCTTGATGCTCAAGCATCACTGTGTGGTTGCTTACTTGTCTTGTTGCTTATCTCTAGCTATCTAGAGTTGCTCTAGTGGCTATGAATTAAGTTGTCTTGCTTAACGGTATCTTCTTGTCATGTTTAGCATGGATACGTAATAAATTCATGCTTGGATTATTTAATTATGATGAGCGCTTATGCGGTGATGATTTAAATGTCTTGCTTGTATATGAGTTTCTTGTTCATGATTCTTTTACAAGCGATTAAAAATCTGAATCCATTTACGGATAGTGATGTGATCTATTTGGCTTTCTTTAATTGGTGCTAAGTGTGATGTGACCTCGGTGGCTTGCTGCGATTGGTTGCTCACATGATTGATTTGATCTTGTTGGCTACTCACTTTGCTTGCATATATGGGGATCATATTAAGTATGAATGCCAATATGCTTGCACAGTGAAGAAATCTAGGGTTTACGATGGTTGCTTGCTTAGGATCTTCTGTAGTCTTAGCTGCTAATCTATGCTATCTCTTGGTGCTATCTGTGCATGTGATCTTGCTAGTGTGCATCTGTTCATGCTTTCTAGCCTCTGTGCACATGATCTGTATCTGGATAGTGTCTATCTTAGTAGCCTTTGGTAGCGGTAATCCTTGGTGAAAACCAAGTGATGATCTACCCATATGAGCATCTGCTCATCCCATGCTTATGCATATGATGGATTAGATCCATTGGATCTCTTCCGGGAACTAGGTATACCTTGTTCCGGCTCCTAGAAAGTAATGCTTTGTTGATGCGGTCTTGTGGTTTGTGCAAAGCCCTTCACCTCCAGGATCTTGGATGATCTTCTCGAGTCACCATGATTTCGATGGCTGAGGTTTTGTGTGTTTGTCTTGTTCTTAAGCAAGAACGGGATGAACTATGTGTTGCTCAAACTTCACCCTTACACAGTGATTCTTATGCAGTCGATTGTGCCTTTGGTTCTAGGGTTTGTGATCCTTTTATACCATCTCTTCTTTTACTCGACCATGACACACAAGGCCTGGTCACTTTGTGACTCATCCCTTGCATTGCCTTCTTGTTGCTGCTTGACACACTTGAGCTGTGTGCTCTCATATCTTGAAACTTGAGCCTCTGCAGCTGCTCGGTTTTGGTCTTTGATCCTATCTTGTCTTGTCCTTGGCTTTGGACAAGCACAAGTGTGCTGTGACTTGGTTCTGTCCAAACTGAATATTGTGTCATTTGCTAACTCTAACATTTTGGCTAGTTTGATTCTTTGTTTTGCAGGTTTATGAAGTTGGACATGGCCAGAAGATATTCTCCAAGTCATATAGTCTAGGTTTTAGATTAGGAATAAACTTGTAATCTTCATTTTCATTTCTGTTTCTTATTTATCAATTTTTGTATCAAGAATATTGTAAAGACTTTGTAATCTGTGTTGTTATCAATAAAGCCCAAGTTTTTGTTTATGAGCTTTTGATTATGTGATATTTATATTCTAGAATAAATATTGTATTTGTGATTCACTTTGAAATTCAAAGTTGTTTGAATTCATAAGTTGTTTGAATTATGAATTCCATTTATATTGTTCATTGTTTATTGGTTAATGTATTGACACTTGTCAAATGAAATCAATTCCCCAAATCAAGCAAGATACAAAAGAGATCATGTCGAAATTTCCCTAACTCACATTGCCTAACCCTAAGTGCAAAATGAGAGAGAACCTCGATCCCTCTTAGGTTTAGTTGCAATAAGGCGCGAAAATTTCCCCCGTTTTGCGATGAAATGCACATCCCATTTCTAAATCTACCCTTTGTTGTTCCTATGTTCTGGGTTATTACACCTTCTGGGCAGCAGCTTCTTCCATGATGGCAGCAAACTGCTGCTTCATCTGTTCAGCTTCCTCCTGGGACCTCTTCAGCTGTGCTTCCAGGTCATGAACATGCGCCGATACAGCAGCTGCGGTGGGCTTGTTGAGCTTGACGGTGGGCGGGCTGAAGTCCGGCATTCTTCGGGAAAGTCTTTGTGCTTGGCTTCCTTGCTAAGAACCTTTGCAACAACGTGATCGTGAGACCTTGGCGGTGCACCTTACGGCACGGGAATAGCCATCTCAGCTTCCATATCAGCACGGAGATCCATTTCCAAAAGATTCATCAATTCGGGAAACGCAGGTCCAAGAATGGTTCACAAAGTGAAATGAACAAGTCACTTACTATTGCAGCTAGAGCTTCCTCGGAGAAACCATCCTTCTTCTTTGTGATGGGTCGCCTTAAAGATGTCGGCGCATCTAGCTCTTCACCTCTGCGCTCCTCCCTCACGGAAATGATGTTCACCAAGAATCGAACATAAGCTTGTGGAGACAAGAGTAAGATGCAAAAGGAAATGCAGCAGAGTGTTCTTACGAGTTGCATACGAGATGAGCGGCATAGCTACGAGAGCCGGTCTTTTGGCCAAATTTGACCGCGGCCTGTTGTCCTTGTTCTTGGTACATGTGTTGCGAGAAGGGCACAATCATGATATTCAGCAATGTGCACACTATAACGATGAGCATCATGTCTACCATGCAAGCACTAATGGCTGCAAGCTGAAGCAAAGAACATACCTGTGTCTTGGGGTTACCCACAGAAGCGATTAGAGCTTCCCATTCTTCATCTGAGACATCCTTAACGAGGGACTTGATGCTGACTTCATTCTTTGGTACTTTGTCGAAGTAGTCCCTTTTCGGGATGTAGCGCTGTTCTTCGACACTTTCCGCGATGCGTCATAGCAAGCCTTACGGATGTCTTCCGACTCTGTGTCCATGTTGAAATTTGCCTACAAAGCAAACAAGGGCAAGGGACGAGGTTAGTTATCATGAACTATGAACAATCAAGCAAGCACTCCTATCATCTAACAAATGAAGCTGGTGATGAAGAAGATTACCCCCATCTTTCCAACAAAGTCGGCCAACAAATTCTCATCCCTCTTGTACAACTTGAAATGCGGAAGGAGCGGCATACGGCCTCTTGCAAGCATTCCACCCTCCGATGCAAACTTGGCAGCGAGGCAAAGGCTTCTCGGGGACGTTTCAGCCACGGAGGAATCTCAATGGTAAGCTTGACTCCCATCCCCTTGCAAATCCGCTCCAGCCCGGTGCCCTTCCTTTTACGGCCACTGCAGCGGTGGTTCCACGAATAGCATACATACAAAGATCATGTCGAAAGCGGCACCCACAACCAAAAGAGTTTATAAAGATAAACAAAAAAGGCAGTAGATAGTGTGGATAGCTGTCCAACAAAAACTTGCCTTCATCATCCTCGGGATCAAGAAAACCATCAGAATCAAAGTCTTGATGGACCATGACATCAGATGCGATAGGACTGTGTCCACTGCGAACGATGCTTGCTTCATCGATCCTTTCATCAATCTGCGGTGAGCTACTGCGATTGTTGCGGGCGGAGTATCTTCATTGTTGGTTGCGGACGCTTCACTTGATGTCCTCCTGGTGACTCTTTTGGAAGGAACTTCAGCAACGGGTTCCAGATGCCTCTTTCCCCCTCCTGGAGCATCGGCAAACACTCTAACGGGAGGCATTGAACTTTGTTCCTTTTGCAACCTCTTACTCCTCCTCCACAGGCTTGTCTTTCTAACGAAGCCTTTTTCTTTCTACTCTTGGGATCCTTCAATGCCTCGCAAAAATAGCAAAACAAAATGGCATTACATCATAGGTTATAGCAAAAGCAGAAATAAGAAAACGAGATACAAATAATGCCGGCGCTCCAAAGATGATAAGCGAGAATGCACCTTCTCAATGTGTTCCCCTATACTCCCTTCAACCTCCCCATCCTCCTGGTCAACCAATTGGTCATTGCTCGGATGATAATCGAGCTCTCGCCTTGTGTTATGGCGGATGACTCATCATTTGAAAGTGTGGAACGACCTCCACCTCGACCACCATGTGACTTCCTAAAAATTGACACTACAGCGGGGATACCCCGGGGATTGTAAGACACGGTTGTTCCGCATCATTGTCCTAGCCCTGTCCTTCTCTATCTCGGTGAGGGGCGCTTCTTTACATGTATGAGAAAAATATGTAACCATTAGATTGATGGTTGAAATGCATAGAAGCAAGCCAACTCGAACAACTAAGGTAAATTGTTTAATCATAGCAATTTTCAACTTTTAGTTTCATTTAATCCTAGAGTGCAGAAATATTGACAGAGCCAAAAACCCCGGCACCCGATTAAAAGCATCAATTAGACACAATGATGTTAGGATGAAGCCGCATACCAGCCAGTTGCTTCTTCCCAGTCTTTGCCATGCACGATGTTGATGGGTTGGATATGTCTTTGGCACGAAAAGAATAACAATTAGTGACAGCAGATACAACATATGGATGCAATTAAAGAACCAAGCAACATAGGTTCATGTGGATCAACAATCACCTGGTTCACCTTGCTCCTTGAAGTAGGTCAGACCTTGATAGTATTACCTAAGAAGATAACGAGTTATAATCATTAGACATATCCCTTAATACAACAATAGACATGTACGAGAAAAAGTTTGTAGGCATGTACGGATAAACAGGGCTCCCAAACTTTGTTTGGGAGAAGTTTCATCAACACAGGATAAAAGGGCAATATAAATGTTCATCGACGAAATATAAAAGGGCATGCCTTGGTAAAGATCTGTACCAAGCAAGATCCATGACAGGTAATCATATTATGTACTAGTTGCAACAAGAAAGACCTGTAGCAGCTAATCATATATGGACTGCGATAAACTAGATGTACAATCTCTGAGCCCAAGCCAAGTAAAATCCCCAACAATCATGGACTGGTTGCAGCGAGACCCACGCGAGGCAAGATCCGCATCACTAATTGATTGGTTGGATACAGCAAGCAAGATCGGCAGCGAGGTAATCATATAGGGACTGCGATGGCCAGATCTAAATTCTACGAGCCTGAGCCAAGCAAGATCCGCAGCAATCATCGATTGGTTGCGGCAAGACACATGCCAATCAAGATCCGAAGCAAACATGGACTGCTTGTATATAGCAAGCAAGATCGGCAGCGAGGTAATCATATAGATGCTGCAGAAAACCAAATCTAAAATCTCTGAGCTTTGAGCCGAGGCAAGATCCACGACAATCATCGGCCGGTTCTTTGCAAGAACATGCCAAGCAAGATCCGAAGCAACCATGGACTGGTTGCGGCAAGAACCATGACAGGCCGAGCAACCCTAACCCTGGACAAGCCAAGGAAAGAAGCCATGCCACGAAATCCCTAACCCTAACCATGCCATGCCAAGCAAACCGTAACCCTAGCCATGGCCGACGAAACCCTAAGCGAGGCCAAGAAAAGGCCATAGAAGTGGGGGCGAGGGTCGGGTTGAGGAGGGAACTCGCTGAAGATCTTGTGGCGAGCGTCTACGCACGCGCGGCCGTCGTCGGCGGGTAGCTCTCCGCTCGTCCGCTCGTCGGAGCGCCGCTCGTCGGGGGCCGTCGGCGGGGGGGGATGAGCGGAGTGGGAGGGGAATTGGGGTTCGCTTCGCCCCGGAGTGGGAGGGGCCATGGGGAATTGAGGGAGCTCGTACGGGATTTGACTGAAATGTCCCTCCTTTCCGGCTTAGGTTAGTGGCGTTTCGGACATTTGCCCTCCTTTCCGGCTTAGGTTAGTGGCGGGCGGATTCAAAACATTTCGTTTGGAGCTGGCGGGAGAAGGCTGGGCGGGAGAGTTTTGGGGTTTTGGAGGGTTTTGGGGTTTTGGGGTTTTGGAGGGAATTTTGGGGCTTTTTTGTGCAAAACAATAATAATTAAATGCGCAATAATGCATATAATTTGGTGTAGGTTAAAATATTTTTAAAAACAGAATATCATGTAATTAAACGTGTGTCACCTTCATTCCTTTAATGATAATAATATAGGGATATATGAAACTCCTAGAATCCTTAATAATTAAATTATATAAAAAATTAGAAAATGTTTGGTTAATTAGGTCAAATAATATATGTCTCTTGCACACACTAATTATATGCTTATCATAAGGCATATGCAAGCTTTATCCCATTCTATATACATCAAGATTCGAACGTGGCGATTCGATCGTGAAGGATTCTCCTAGCTAGAATGTCGTCTCCGCTCGGTTTTTTGGCTCCGTTTAATTTGCCAAGCTAGCAAAACGGGGCCGCCGGGACATGCTTGGTATGGCCGTACCGGGCGCGCGCATGCACCCGTCCGCCAACGCGCGAAACGGAAAACATTTAGCACATAAAATGACGCGTCCTAGACCTAAAAACATGTTTCCCTCCATTTATTGAGCCAAGGAAAGTGTGGCCCAGTTCAAATCCTCCGGTCGGTTTCCGCGGATTCGGCGGGACACCGCGAAGCGGGAGGGATTCCCAGAGATGGCTACCGCGCGCATACGGCATGTGATAGGTGGTGCGTAGGAGGTAACCTACCGCTGCGCGGAGGTCTCGCGCAATACTAAAATGCGCACCATGTAGCCCCTTCACAAAAAAAGCCCTTAGGCACCCGAAAATGGAAAAACCGTCGCCGTGGTTCGGATTGGAAATCCGCGACACGGGCCTTGCTTCCCATCCTAAGGTCCACGCACGTGCCAAATATGGCCTCGTTCCGACAAACTATGTGGTGAAACGGGCCGTTTCCTACTCATTTCCCCTAAAAGCCATAGAACTACGGACGTGATAGCCCTATTCGTGAAGGGTTTTTCAAGATAATTGCCGTATCCCAATTCCGTCTTTTGAAGTGGTTACCAGGACACATAAAATGACGCCACGCGACTCCGCTCGATTTTTGGCTCCGTTTAATTTGCCAAGCGCAAAACGGGGCCGTCGGGACATGCGGTATGGCCGTACTGGGAGCGCGCGTGCACCCGTCCGCCATAGCGCGAAACGGAAAACATTTAGCACATAAAATGACGCGTCCTAGACCTAAAAACATTTTTCCCTCCATTTATTGAGAAAAGGAAAGTGTGGCCCCAGTTCAGATCCGGTCAGTTTCCAGCGGATTCGGCGGGACACCGCAGGAAGCGGGAGGGATTCCCAGATGGCTACCGCGCGCATACGGCATGTGATAGGTGGTGCGTAGGAGGTATCCTACCGCTGCGGAGGTCTCGCGCAATACTAAAATGCGCACCATGTAGCCCCTTCACAAAAAAGCCCTTAGGCACCCGAAAATGGAAAAACCGTCGCCGTGGTTCGGATTGGAAATCCGCGACACGGGCCTTGCTTCCCATCCTAAGGTCCACGCACGTGCCAAATATGGCCTCGTTCGACAAACTATGTGGTGAAACGGGCCGTTTCCTACTCATTTCCCCTAAAAGCCATAGAACTTCGGACGTGATAGCCCTATTCGTGAAGGGTTTTTCAAGATAATTGCCGTATCCCAATTCCGTCTTTTGAAGTGGTTACCAAGACACATAAAATGACGCCACGCGGCTCCGCTCGATTTTTTGGCTCCGTTTAATTTGCCAACTGCGCAAAACGGGGCCGTCGGGACATGTTGGTATGGCCGTACCGGAGCGCGCGTGCACCCGTCCGCCAACGCGCGAAACGGAAAACATTTAGGACATAAAATGACGCGTCCTAGACCTAAAAACATTTTTCCCTCCATTTATTGAGCAAAGGAAAGTGTGGCCCCGATTCGAATCCGGTCGGTTTCCGGCGGATTCGGCGGGACACCGCGAGGAAGCGGGAGGGATTCCCGGATGGCTACCGCGCGCATACGGCATGTGATAGGTGGTGCGTAGGAGGTATCCTACCGCTGCGCGGAGGTCTCGCGCAATACTAAAATGCGCACCATGTAGCCCCTTCACAAAAAAAGCCCTTAGGCACCCGAAAATGGAAAAACCGTCGCCCGTGGTTCGGATTGGAAATCCGCGACATGGGCCTTGCTTCCCATCCTAAGGTCCACGCACGTGCCAAATATGGCCTCGTTCCGACAAACTATGTGGTGAAACGGGCCGTTTCCTACTCATTTCCCCTAAAAGCCATAGAACTCCGGACGTGATAGCCCTATTCGTGAAGGGTTTTTCAAGATAATTGCCGTATCCCAATTCCGTCTTTTGAAGTGGTTACCATGACACATAAAATGACGCCACGCGGCTCCGCCCGATTTTTGGCTCCGTTTAATTTGCCAGCTGCGCAAAAAACGGGGCCGTCGGGACATGCGGTATGGCCGTGCGGGAGCGCGCGATGCACCCGTCCGCCAACGCAGCGAAACGGAAAACATTTAGCACATAAAATGACGCGTCCTAGACCTAAAAACATTTTTCCCTCCATTTATTGAGCAAAGGAAAGTGTGGCCCCGGTTCAGATCCGGTCGGTTTCCGAGCGGATTCGGCGGGACACCGCGAAGCGGGAGGGATTCCCGAGATGGCTACCGCTCGCATACGGCATGTGATAGGTGGTGCGTAGGAGGTATCCTACCGCTGCGCGGAGGTCTCGCGCAATACTAAAATGCGCACCATGTAGCCCCTTCACAAAAAAAGCCCTTCGGCACCCCGAAAATGGAAAAACCGTCGCCGTGGTTCGGATTGGAAATCCGCGACAAGGGCCTTGCTTCCCATCCTAAGGTCCACGCTCGTGCCAAATATGGCCTCGTTCCGACAAACTCTGTGGTGAAACGGGCCGTTTCCTACTCATTTCCCCGAAAAGCCATAGAACTCCGGACGTGATAGCCCTATTCGTGAAGGGTTTTTCAAGATAATTGCCGTATCCCAATTCCGTCTTTTGAAGTGGTTACCAGGACACATAAAATGATGCCACGCGGCTCCGCTCGATTTTTTGGCTCCGTTTTATTTGCCAGCTACGCAAAACGGGGCCGTCGGGACATGCGGTATGGCCGTACCGGAGCGCGCGTGCACCCGTCCGCCAACGCGAAACGGAAAACATTTAGCACATAAAATGACACGTCCTAGACCTAAAAACATTTTCCCTCCATTTATTGAGCAAAGGAAAGTGTGGCCCCGGTTCAGATCCGGTCGGTTTCAGCGGATTCGGCGGGACACCGCAGGAAGCGGGAGGGATTCCCAGAGATGGCTACCGCGCGCATACGGCATGTTATAGGTGGTGCGTAGGAGGTATCCTACCGCTGCGCGGAGGTCTCGCGCAATACTAAAATGCGCACCATGTAGCCCCTTCACAAAAAACCCTTCGGCACCCGAAAATGGAAAAACCGTCGCCGTGGTTCGGATTGGAAATCCGCGACACGGGCCTTGCTTCCCATCCTAAGGTCCACGCACGTGCCAAATATGGCCTCGTTCGACAAACTATGTGGTGAAACGGGCCGTTTCCTACTCATTTCCCCTAAAAGCCATAGAACTCACGGACGTGATAGCCCTATTCGTGAAGGGTTTTTCAAGATAATTGCCGTATCCCAATTCCGTCTTTTGAAGTGGTTACCAGGACACATAAAATGACGCCACGCGGCTCCGCTCGATTTTTTGGCTCCGTTTAATTTGCCAAGCTTTGCGCAAAAAGCGGGGCCGTCGGGACATGCGGTATGGTCGTACCGGAGCGCGCGTGCACCCGTCCGCCAACGCGCGAAACGGAAAACATTTAGAACATAAAATGACACGTCCTAGACCTAAAAACATTTTCCCTCCATTTATTGAGCAAAGGAAAGTGTGGCCCCGATTCAGATCCGGTCGGTTTCCGAGCGGATTCGGCGGGACACCGCGGGAAGCGGGAGGGATTCCCCGAGATGGCTACCGCGCGCATACGGCATGTTATAGGTGGTGCGTAGGAGGTATCCTACCGCTGCGCGGAGGTCTCGCGCAATACTAAAATGCGCACCATGTAGCCCCTTCACAAAAAAAAGCCCTTAGGCACCCGAAAATGGAAAAACCGTCGCCGTGGTTCGGATTGGAAATCCGCGACACGGGCCTTGCTTCCATCCTAAGGTCCACGCACGTGCCAAATATGGCCTCGTTCTGACAAACTATGTGGTGAAACGGGCCGTTTCCTACTCATTTCCCCTAAAAGCCATAGAACTCGGACGTGATAGCCCTATTCGTGAAGGGTTTTTCAAGATAATTGCCGTATCCCAATTCCGTCTTTTGAAGTGGTTACCAGGACACATAAAATGACGCCACGCGGCTCCGCTCGATTTTTGGCTCCGTTTAATTTGCCAAGCTGCGCAAAACGGGGCCGTCGGGACATGGGGTATGGCCGTACCGGAGCGCGCGTGCACCCGTCCGCCAACGCGCGAAACGGAAAACATTTAGCACATAAAATGACGCGTCCTAGACCTAAAAACATTTTACCCTCCATTTATTGAGCAAAGGAAAGTGTGGCCCCGATTCAGATCCGGTCGGTTTCCGGATTCGGCGGGACACCGCGAGAAGCGGGAGGATTCCCGAGATGGCTACCGCGCACATACGGCATGTGATAGGTGGTGCGTAGGAGGTATCCTACCGCTGCGCGGAGGTCTCGCGCAATACTAAAATGCGCACCATGTAGCCCCTTCACAAAAAAAGCCCTTCCGGCACCCCGAAAATGGAAAAACCGTCGCCGTGGTTCGGATTGGAAATCCGCGACACGGGCCTTGCTTCCCATCCTAAGGTCCACGCACGTGCCAAATATGGCCTCGTTCGACAAACTATGTGGTGAAACGGGCCGTTTCCTACTCATTTCCCCTAAAAGCCATAGAACTCCGGCGTGATAGCCCTATTCGTGAAGGGTTTTTCAAGATAATTGCCGTATCCCAATTCCGTCTTTTGAAGTGGTTACCAGGACACATAAAATGACACCACGCGGCTCCGCTCGATTTTTTGGCTCCGTTTAATTTGCCAAGCTGCAAAGCAGGGCCGTCGGGACATGCGGTATGGCCGTCTGGGAGCGCGCGTGCACCCGTCCGCCAACGCGCGAAACGGAAAACATTTAGCACATAAAATGACGCGTCCTAGACCTAAAAACATTTTTCCCTCCATTTATTGAGCAAAGGAAAGTGTGGCCCGATTCAGATCCGGTCGGTTTCCGGCGGATTCGGCGGGACACCGCGAGAAGCGGGAGGATTCCCAGATGGCTAGCGCGCATACGGCATGTGATAGGTGGTGCGTAGGAGGTATCCTACCGCTGCGCGGAGGTCTCGCGCAATACTAAAATGCGCACAATGTAGCCCCTTCACAAAAAAAGCCCTTCGGCACCCGAAAATGGAAAAACCGTCGCCGTGGTTCGGATTGGAAATCCGCGACACGGGCCTTGCTTCCCATCCTAAGGTCCACGCACGTGCCAAATATGGCCTCGTTCCGACAAACTATGTGGTGAAACGGGCCGTTTCCTACTCATTTCCCCTAAAAGCCATAGAACTCGGACGTGATAGCCCTATTCGTGAAGGGTTTTTCAAGATAATTGCCGTATCCCAATTCCGTCTTTTGAAGTGGTTACCAGGACACATAAAATGACGCCACGCAGCTCCGCTCGATTTTTGGCTCCGTTTAATTTGCCAAGCTAGCAAAAACGGGGCCGTCGGGACATGCGGTATGGTCGTACCGGAGCGCGCGTGCACCCGTCCGCCAACGCGCGAAACGGAAAACATTTAGCACATAAAATGACGCGTCCTAGACCTAAAAACATTTTTCCCTCCATTTATTGAGCAAAGGAAAGTGTGGCCCCGGTTCAGATCCGGTCGGTTTCCGGCGGATTCGGCGGGACACCGCGAGAAGCGGGAGGGATTCCCGAGATGGCTACGCGCGCATACGGCATGTGATAGGTGGTGCGTAGGAGGTATCCTACCGCTGCGCGGAGGTCTCGCGCAATACTAAAATGCGCACCATGTAGCCCCTTCACAAAAAAAGCCCTTAGGCACCCCGAAAATGGAAAAACCATCGCCCGTGGTTGGATTGGAAATCCGCGACACGGGCCTTGCTTCCATCCTAAGGTCCACGCACGTGCCAAATATGGCCTCGTTCCGACAAACTATGTGGTGAAACGGGCCGTTTCATACTCATTTCCCGTATGAGGGAGTGTACTTCGGACGTGTTATCCCAATTTGTGAAGGGTTTTTCAAGATAATTGCCGTATCCCAATTCCGTCTTTTGAAGTGGTTACCAGGACACATAAAATGACGCCACGCGGCTCCGCTCGATTTTTGGCTCCGTTTAATTTGCCAAGCTGCGCAAAACGGGGCCGTCGGGACATGCGGTATGGCCGTACCGGAGCGCGCGTGCACCCGTCCGCCAACGCAGCGAAACGGAAAACATTTAGCACATAAAATGACGTGTCCTAGACTTAAAAACATTTTTCCCTCCATTTATTGAGCAAAGGAAAGTGTGGCCCCGGTTCAGATCCGGTCGGTTTCCGGCGGATTCGGCGGGACACCGCGGGAAGCGGGAGGGATTCCCAGGATGGCTACCGCGCGCATACGGCATGTGATAGGTGGTGCGTAGGAGGTATCCTACCGCTGCGCGGAGGTCTCGCGCAATACTAAAATGCACACCATGTAGCCCCTTCACAAAAAAGCCCTTCCGGCACCCGAAAATGGAAAAACCGTCGCCGTGGTTCGGATTGGAAATCGCGACACGGGCCTTGCTTCCCATCCTAAGGTCCACGCACGTGCCAAATATGGCCTCGTTTCGACAAACTATGTGGTGAAACGGGCCGTTTCTACTCATTTCCCCTAAAAGCCATAGAACTCGGGCGTGATAGCCCTATTCGTGAAGGGTTTTTCAAGATAATTGCCGTATCCCAATTCCGTCTTTTGAAGTGGTTACTAGGACACATAAAATGACGCCACGCGGCTCCGCTCGATTTTTTGGCTCCGTTTAATTTGCCAACTGCGCAAAACGGGGCCGTCGGGACATGCGGTATGGCCGTACCGGGAGCGCGCGTGCACCCGTCCGCCAACGCGCGAAACAGAAAACATTTAGCACATAAAATGACGCGTCCTAGACCTAAAAACATTTTTCCCTCCATTTATTGAGCAAAGGAAAGTGTGGCCCCGATTCAGATCCGGTCGGTTTCCGGCGGATTCGGCGGGACACCGCGAAGCGGGAGGGATTCCCGGATGGCTACCGCGCGCATACGGCATGTGATAGGTGGTGCGTAGGAGGTATCCTACCGCTGCGCGGAGGTCTCGCGCAATACTAAAATGCACACCATGTAGCCCCTTCACAAAAAAAGCCCTTCGGCACCCAGAAAATGGAAAAACCGTCGCCCGTGGTTGGATTGGAAATCCGTGACACGGGCCTTGCTTCCATCCTAAGGTCCACACACGTGCCAAATATGGCCTCGTTAGACAAACTATGTGGTGAAACGGGCCGTTTCCTACTCCTTCCCCCAAAACGGCGGAACGTGTGCCCCGTGGTCTGCCCCCTAGATTTCTCCGCGCGAGGTGCACCAATGTAACTTTTCATTCTTTTAGGTTTGTTTAGGACATATACACATGGAGAACCAAGATTGGGACCCTTTGGCACATATACCCATGACTAGAGCCATTATCACACGATCGAGGGTGTGCACGATCTCTTGGTTAGGGTTTGGTGTAGGGTTAGGGCTAGGGTTTAGGGGGTAGGGCTAGGGTTTAGGTTAAAGGTAAGTATTTATGGTTAGGTATATGTTTAGGGTATAGGGTTAGGGTTAGGGTTTATGATGCATGGTTCTGCAGCTCCGGTGTCGTGGTTTAGGGTTTTAGAGGGGTTTTAGTGCTCGAAGCCTCCCAGGTTTAGAGTTTAGGGTTTAGGGGAGCTACTTTTGCACCATTAGACCTTGCACCACACTTTAACACATATCATAGGTCCACATGCAAGATTTGGTGGGGTTAGGTGCTCCGGCGGTCGTTCTCCCCCTCCTTCCCCAAAAGCAGTGAACGTGTGCCCCGGCGGGTCTACCCCCCTAGATTTCTCGTGAAACTTGAGGCATACACATATATTATGGAGATGTACATGTAACTTCAAATTCAAATTCGACATACACTTAGAGAAACAAAAAAGAGATATAAATCTGGGTGTGAATATTCAACCAGATCGACGGTACTATTCACATCGGGAAAAGTATGATTTCTACGATAATCTGAGACGATAGAAGCAAAGTTTCTTGACAAGCAAATACAAATAATTAACTAGGCATGGATCTTGGAGAAGTCGTCATTAATTGCACAGCTTCATCCGCCACGGATTATCACTCTTCGGGCTCTGCTGATCACTCATCTCCGTCGTCCACGGATCATCACTCTTACGATCAGCACCGGTCCACGGATTCATCTTCGTCCGTTTGCCATGAGGGGGACTTGTCTGCTGGGTGTTGTCGCTGCGGGAAGCTGGTGCCTTCAAGATTGCTAGTTCAGCCGGCGCGCTTGCAAGTTCAGCATTTAACCTTGCTATTTCAGCTGCAGCATTTCTCTGTGCATGTTCAGCTTCGATCTCTGCTGCCTTGCATTTGTGACACAGACGTCCCCTCAGCTCGTCTTCCTTCTTGCAACCGGGGCAAAACACAAGGTAACGCAGGAAGAACCATATCTTAACGTAGAGCTGGTAGCTCACGTAAGCATCTTTAACTGCATACTCCAGGTTTAAATCAGACAACGGCTGCTCTTCCCGATAATTGTGCCTCTACGGAGGGAATTTGCTCTTCATCCTGGTACATGCGACTCGTCGATGATGCTAGTTGCAAGACTAGCCATTCCATCCCTCATTAATTTTCCTCTCTCGTTGAGACCTTTGACGTTGACAATTTCCTGGATATCGATCCGGTTCTCCCTAGGAATTATAATCTTCTCGTAATATAACTTTATAAAATCTGCTTTGTCTTGTCAACGCTGCAGAACACAATTCCTTGATCTTGAAGGAATGAGCGCAGCGCCGGACATTCCGTTGGTCTGAAAGCAAAAATTTAGTACTTGAGATCAACACTTGAATAAAATTTGGGACTACGAAGCTAGTCTATATGCAATCTCATAGCTTGAATATAAAATTTGAAACTACATAAGTTTAGTAAGTTCATGATCAACGAGTCTGAAAATTATCTAGTCATAATTCATTTGGTACTAATAGAATGCATGAACAACACTTTTATGAAATGTGTAAGTGCAATTGTTTAGTCATTGAAATTTCATTTTGCATCATATAATTTTGAAACTAACAAAATTCTATTAAATGCAAGATCAAGACTCCGGAAATTTGCTTGTCATAATTAATTTGGTATAATGAAATCCAGTACATGCTAGATGAGCATATGGATAGATTCAATTTGATGCAAAAATTTAGTACTTGCGAGATCAACACTTGAATAAAATTTGGGAATACGAATGTTTAGTCTATGCAATCTCATAACTTGAATAAAATTGACATAAGTTTAGTAAGTGCATGATCAAGAGTCTGAAAATTATCTAGTCATAATCCATTTGGTACTAAAAGAATGCATGACCAACACTTTTATGAAATGTGCAAGTGCAAATTTTTTAGTCATTGAAATATCATTTTGCATCATATAATTTTGAAACTAACAAAAGTCTATTAAATGCAAGATCAGGACTCAGGAAATTTGCTTTGTGATAATTAATTTGGTATAATGAAATCCAGTACATGCTAGATGAGCATATGGATAGATTCAATCTGCAAGATCAGGACACCATGCTTTGTGGCTTTTGTTACACAAAACACGAAACAAAACTAGTTTTGCGACTAGCACGGTTTGTAGTTTAATTTGTTGCACTCGAGATTAACTAAAACAGATCAAGATTAACTAAAGCGAGCACTCGAGGGTGACTTGGTTCATCATGCACTAGCGATTAACTAAAATCTGAGCAAGATTAACAAAATCAGAGCAAGATTAAGTAAATCGAGCAAGATTAAGGTCTACAAACCAGGAAAAGTGGCGAGACGAGGACGTGGTTCCTCATGCACGGTTGAGCGACGGCGAGGTAGTTGTCTTCTTCGTGGTTGGGGTCCTCCGAGTGTACTCGAGATCCAATCCTACAAACTTGTTCTCTTCTTCTTCCGCATACCACTGCGCGTACATCTTCGAGTACTTGCTCATCGTCTCCTCCTCGTTTGTGTAGACAACATCGATCTCCTTGCCGCCATGGACGGTGAAGGTCTGATACGAGTAATGGCCTGCATTGCGACGGCGGAGGAGGCGAAGCGGTTGCGGAACAGAGGAAGAGGAAGAAGAAGCAGCGTCCATGGCGCGGAGGAGGCGGCGGCGGAGGAGGAAGCGGAGCGGAGGAGGCGAAGCGGCGAGGCGAAGCGTCTTGGCGCGGAGGAGGGTTTTCCGTCTAGTGGGAGTGGAACCGGCAAGAAGCGGAGTGGAACCGTCAAGAAGCGGAGAGGCGGAGGAGGGAATTTCTGATTTATTATAATTAGTAAAAACGAGAGAATGAGGGTTCCATTTTACTGCTGGCCCTAATCCACATAAAATTACCGGAAATGGCCCAACCCGGTGGTATCTCTGCTAGATGGCCCCACACGTCGGTGGGTGCCATTTGCCCCACCCACCCCAAAATGTCCTATACCAAAAGCAACTTTCTCCCTGTCTCACTCTCTCTCACCCAGCCGCCACTTGCCGCCTCTTCCTCTCCCAACTCCGTCGGCCGAAGCTCAGTCAAGCGGCTCTGTCCAAGCTCAGTCGGCCGAAGCTCCTTGCCTCCGTCGGCCGAAGCTCGGGTTAATTTGGGGGATGAGCGGGGGATTTTCTAGGGTTTGCCGTACTTAATCTCGGGGGATTTTAATTGGGGTTTTTTGTCCAGAGCGGCGATTTTCCTAGGGTTTGATCGATTCAAAGTAGATTCTAGTGCTAGAGTAGATTTTCCTGGTTTAGATTGATTCAAAACATGTGCTAGTGCTGCTAGTGCGAATGTCAATCTGAACCTAAACATCCCAACTTAGTTTTAATTAATGTGTAATTAATAGTTTCATAGTTCTCAAATTGTTCACTTGCTTGTTATTAGGTCGACACCATGGACCCCTATGACTATGAAGTTGCCATTTTGGTCCCATCCAAGAAGGCCGTTGAGACCATCGACATCAGCTCATCCTCCGAAGGTGAGGATGGTGCTCTAGATAGGGTTCACGTCAAGCAAGAGAAAGGCTGATGATCTTTGCGGCAATGGATTGTGCGGTGAGCATGAGGAAGTTGCTCCTCCTCCTCCTGCGATGTCCATCGACTCGTCGAGGTAAAATATATATATAGTAGTTATAGATGCAGGATATAGGTCAAATGCTTAATTAGTCTCGGTTTGGCATAATAGCTAGTCAATTTGTAGCATTCAAGGAATACTTCGGTTTCTATAAATCTTGTTGGTTTGATATACTTCAGTTTTAGGAAAACTTTAAACTAGGCCTTATTCCCTGGTTTCCTTATATATATGTAGGTCCCGGGATAGAGGCGGTGAGGAATGGGATGACTTTTGCATGTATCCCAATCTAGTGGAAATGAATCCTACACAAGTTGATACCCTGAGATATCTTGTTGACCAAAAGCGCCCGCAATTCCTTTTTATGTGTGCACTATAAAGAGTGCAAGTACCGTGGAAGGCTGTTCCGAGAATGGTAAATATAATTACTCCATCTCGATCAAGGATGTTTTTGCATCTTTATATGTTGACAATTACTTCATACGAACGAAGTTTTGCATCTTATAATCTGCGGTACTTCAATAGGAAGTTTACCAAGAAGTACATCTCGACGAATATGCAGCTTCCAGGATAATGACTTTCTTGTCTCTTACGGTGAGAGACATGGTGTGAAAGTGAGGATTTTCCGGGGCAAAGGGAAGTTTGACGGTGCGGTGATCACAACAAAGCTGAGTCTTTGTGGTGCGGAAGAGCAAGATGAAGGCAAATGATATCTTTGTGTTTTGGTTCCGCATTCGCGCCCGGGGCGGTCTCAAGTTGTATGTCGGGAAGCTCGAGAAATGAGCTAGCGAGCTGAACCTCTCTAATTAAGCTAGTAGTACTATATATATGTGTGTATGAGCTCAACTAATATGAGCGTTGAACCTCTTATCGATCGATCTGGTACTATCTAATGGCTGTTGGTCTATGTAATGTGCTCAAGTAAATGAGCGTTGAACCTCCTCGGTAGTATCTATAATTAACGTGTCCTTTTGGTACTATGTTATTGAGCTCAAGGCTGGCACTATATATGTGTAATATAATGTGCTTTTGGTGGTCTATATATGCTGGAGTATATATAGATATATATAGTTTGCTAGCCGTAATTAATTATTAGTCATATATTAACTTTGTTGCTTAGCTAATGCTCTTGTACAAATTAACCGTTGTCCTAAATCAGTATCCTACGATAGATTATGTAACAAGATCATATCCATAACTATAAAAAAAAAGTTGCCTTAGTTCCACTATGTAAAGGATAAAGGATGGTAAAGTGACAAGATCTCTCCAATAGCTCCTTTCGGTTAAGCGGCACGTTGACACATCTAGAGTCTTTGGGTTCGAGTCCCAGCCCTCACTCTTTTGATTTTTTTTTGGCGCCCGGGGAGAAGCCCAAATATCCCTTCCGAATCCAACTCCCTCCGATAACCTAGCAGAAATTCGAATCTCCGACGACGAGCGGCGGCGGCGGCGGCGGTGGCGGCGGTGGCGGCCCCGTCCCTCTCCGACGGCGAGCCCCGTCCCTCTCAGACGACGAGCCGGCCCTCTCCGACGACGAGCCCCTCCGCATCTCCCGGTCTGCACCCCTCTCACCTCTCCCCTCTCGATCTGTTCTTCTTCGTCGAGTTCACAATATCGAATCTCTGTGATCCAATATGTGCTGTTACTAGGACTAAAGTACCGAGTCCGAGGTGACGGCGGTGGTGGTTGTGCCGGCGCTGCGTCCGAGCAAGGGATCTGCTGTCCCATACGCCTCGCCGACGACGAGCCCCTCGCCCTCTCCGGGGCGAGCCCTCGCCCTCTCCGGGGCCAGGCCCCTCCGCATCTCCCGGTCTGCACCCCTCTCATCTCTCCCCTCTCGATCTGTTCTTCTTCATCGATTCACAAAATCGAATTGAGCTGCGTGCATTGCTTGAAATTGGGCTAGCTGTGCGATTAGGTGTGTGCTAATTGCATCATTTTGTTCTTCCGCAGATGGACAGATTTGGATTACAACAAGAATTAGAAGGCTTTCCCAGAGACACACAAAGGGAGTGGCGAGTTTATACGGTTTGTTCGCTTGAATGCTGCCAATGTTGATCGAGTCTTTGTGCCCATGTCGTAGCTGTCTCAACCGGTGCACAAAACCTCTAGATGTAGTAGAGTCTCATTTGCTTCTTTTTGGGATGGCAAGCACTTATGACCGATGGGTCTTCCATGGAGAACCATTACATCCTGTACTGAAGCTGGACATGGAGGACAAGGAGGTGCACTGAAGCGGACATGGACATGGAGGTGAACACGAGGCTGGACATGGAGGTGAACTTTGAGGCTGGACATGGAGGTGATGCGGGGGCACACCATGTTGGTGGAGGTGATGCGAGAGGCACACTATTATGGTTTGCAAGAGGAAGATGGTTACGAAGATGATAGAATTCTGATCTGCTTGCTGATTTGTACAACTCAGAACCGCAAGGTCTTTGGAAAGGACACTATATTTGCTGAGTTGATAGAGGAAGCCAAGCGCGCAGCCAGCGATGGGGGTACAATGTCAAGGTTTTCACTCACGATCAAGTTACTTCAGGCCAAGTCGTACTACCGGATTAGCAACGTTGCATTCAACGCGATACTCCTGATTTTGGCCTTGCAATACCTAATAGCTCAATACCAAAGTCATACGAGGAGGCACTTAGCATAGTCGGCAGGTTGGGACTTGGTTATGAGAGTATCCATGTGTGCCCGAATAAGCGTGTATTGTTAGGAAGGATTATGCCAAGGAGAATAATTGCCCCAAGTGCAAAGCCTCCAGATGGAAAGATCTTGATGGTAGGAGAAAGATCCCGAGAGAAGGTGCTAAGGCACTTCCCATTGATTCCAAGGCTGCAAAGAATGTTTCTTTCAAAGGAGCAATCAAAGGAAGTACGGTGGCACAAACTGAAAGCGGCAAGACGTGGAGAATGATCTCGGTCATCCGGCGAGACGGGGATGCATGGAAGGATTTTGACAATATTCATAAAGACTTTGCCGCTGATGCCGGGAACATAAGGCTTGGACTTGCCACGGATGGTTTTAATCCCTACGGGAATATGAGCAACTCCTACGACATGTGGCTTTGTATTCGTGGTGCCATACAACCTTCCGCCGTGGGCATGTATGGATCAGTCCAACTTCATGCTTGCATTGCTAATCCCTGGTCCATCCTCTCAGGAAAAGATTTTGATGTCTTCATGGAGCCTTTGATGGAAGAGCTGCAGGGAGCTGCGGAAAGGTGTAAAATCGTATGATGCCAATAGTCCGGACAAGTTTGATCTCCGTGCTGCAATCTTATGGTGTATTCATGATTATCCGGCCTTGCACACATTGTCGGGGAGGGCCACGGTGGTTACCAGGCATGTGTGCGTTGTGACAAAGAGAATTGCTCCAAGAAATTAAGGAACAAAATCTGCTTTATTGGGCACGCCGTTGGCTACCTCGGCACCATCCTTGGAGAAATAGCAAAGAATTCGATGGTGCTTCGAAAGCCGTGAGAAGCCGAGTGAATTCACTCGGAAGAGCTGAAGCAACAGCTTGATAGGGTTAGAGATGTGATACCAGGCAAGCTTGAAGAAAAGGAAACGTGAGGACGGTCGGTGTTGGAGCCGTAGATCATGTTTGTGGGACTTGCCATCTTGGGAAGATCTAAAGCTGAGGCATAATCTCGATGTAATGCACATCGAGAAAAACATCTGTGACAATTTGCTTGGTACTTTCATGAACATACAAGGCAAGACCAAAGACAACTGTGAATTCAAGGCTTGATTTGGAAGACATGGGCATAAGAGGTGACTTGCATTTGCAGCCTGTTTCAGTGACTCTTTTGAGATGCCACGGGCGTGGTATACAATGAGTAAACAAGAAAAAATTGCTTTTTGTGAATTCATAAAAGCTGTGAGGTTTCCGGATGGGTACGCGTCTAACATATCCAAGTGTGTTGCTGCTGATAAGTGCAAGCTTCAAGGGCTGAAGACCCATATTTGTCATATATTGCTTCAAAGGATCTTACGGCTGGCCTTCGAGGAACAATCCATGAAGACATATATGAAGCGGTTCTTGAACTTGGAAATTTCTTGAGAGAAGGCTGTCTTTGCAAAACAACGAAGAGAGACGTTAGACGGACTTGAAAAGGAAATCGTAGTTATTCTTTGCAAACTTGAGAAGATCTTCCCCATCTTTCTTCGACGTGATGGTGCATTTGGCCATCCATTTACCAAAAGAGGCAAGGCTTAGAGGCCAGGTGCATTACGGTTGGATGTACCAGTCGAAAGAAGGTTGCTAACATTGAAGCGTTATGTCAGGAACAATGCCGAGGCCGGAGGGATCGATTGCTGAAGCATATATTGTTGATGAGTGCGACATTTTGCTCGAGATACTTCGACGATGTTGAAACAAGATTCAACCGTCCAAGCAGAAATCCGGAGCGGGATGATTCACATATTGGTGATGTGTCTGTTTTCAAACACGGTGTGAAATTTATTGGAGCCTCTCAATATGTGTTTGCTGGTGAGGACTATGACAACATGGTGTGGTATGTGCTCCGAAGTTGCCACGAGGTTGATCCATACATCGAGTACGTTTCTCTTCATCCCCTTATATAGATAGGTTATTGCAGCCTCTCCAAATAATAATTAGGATCTATTTTACATTTGCCATTCCAGCTTTGTGCAAACAAGAGTTGAACCAACAAGGTGGTCGGATCAATGTTGATAGATGGCTTGCCAAGAACTTTGCTAGATGGTTTCGGACTCATGTGAGATCTTTAGCTGGTTTATTTACGAAGATTGGAAAAGTTCATGATATAATTTTCTGTGTGTGTTACTCACCCCGGTTGATTTTTTGCGAGATTGGAAAAATGCGAAATGATGTCTGTCCTGATCTCTATGCTTTGGCGTGCAAACCAGATTTTAGAGTGAGACTATATTCGGCATGTGTTGTTGACGGTGTTCGGTACCATCTTGTTGACCGCGAGAAGAACGAGGAAGACACAAAATAGTGGAATCGTTTACGAGGAGATCATGATGGCAACGGCATTGACTTCTTTGGTCAGCTCAAATCCATCATCGGATTGCAATACAACTCCAGCGGTGGCGTCCATCGGTCAGTTGTCCTCTTCCGGTGTATTGGTTTGACCTTGGTGGTAGAAAACCGGGCTCGACGATGATGGACACTTCAAGAGTGTTAACATAGAAAAGTTTTGGTACAAGACTGATCCTTTCCTTACGACATCACAAGCAACCAAGGTCTTTTATGTGCCGACACCAAGTTGAAAGGAAAATGGCAAGTTGTGCAGAAATTTCACCATAGACATCTATGGAGTGTAAAAGAAAATGAGCAGGGGACCGGTGTTCTTTGTACTATCATATCAAGATGAAGATTCCAGTCAAGTTCTGTGCAAGAAAAAGAAGGCCTTGCACGGAGTAGGACGAGAAGTGACCAGGTACGTGTGCTACTTGAAAAAGTCATTTAGGACAAACAGAAGAAACATAGCAAAGAGGTTGTGCGAAGAAATCGAGGAGGTTGATCAGACAATGTACCAATATTGCAGCGATGAGGATGATGATGATGATGATGGAGGAAATAGGACTAGGAAGCGTCAAGTTTTCGAAGAAGATGAGTAGCAGTTTGTGTTGAATATGTCAGCTATTTGTTCCCAGAATTTGTCGACTATTTGTTCCCGAGAATTTGTGTTGAATATGTCAGCTATTTGTTCCCAGAATTTATGTTGAATATGTCAGCTATTTGTTCCCGAGAATATGTCAGCTATTTGTTCCCAGAATTTGTGCCCAATTTTTATGTTCAATATTCCCAGAATTTATGTTGAATATGTCAGCTATTTGTTCCCGAATTTGTGCCCAATTTTTTGGGGACTCCATGCCCAATTTTTAGGGGAATCCATGCCCAATTTTTCAATACATGGCTGGCGCTTGGCGACCATATATGGGCGGCGCCGCCGTGCATGGCTGACACGGCGACCATATATGGGCGGCGCCGCCGTGCAAAAAGTAGCTGCTACACATTTTCAACGAACTCATTTTCAACGAACACATTTTCAAGCTGAGAATTGCACACATACATAGACATGGTTCAAATTCAGGAACTAAACATTGTGGCACGAGCAGACAAATGGTTGGAATTACAACACAATAACTCTAGCATATACTCTAGCTTCTTCTCCTCACGACCAACAGATCACTGAATTCACCCTAATTTCGGTTCCTACACATCACCCGGGTACAACAGATGACAAAAGCTACGAGATAGCACCCAAACCATGAAGCCTCCCATTTTCTTTGGTTCGGGTTGCTCTGTTTCCTTGCGACAAGCGAAACTTTTCTTCTGGAGCCTCTCAATTTCTACGGAGCCTCTCAATTTCTTCATCTCGATCCCAAACGACATCACACGAGATCACGAACTAACTCTTTGTGACGTGCATCCAGCAGATCATCAATCCACTTAAACACTTTACACCCTATTCCACCAGCAATCGACGGATGAAGAACAAAAGAGCATAAGTAAGCCAAAGAAGAAAAGAAACTTCAGAAGACGGCGGGCGAAATTCAGAATGGGGGCGGGCGTGCTCGAAGACTAGCAGAAGCGAATTTTGCGGTTCCGGTATCTTCTCCCGGATTCGGATCACTCCAAGAAATCCATTGCGGCATCTTCTCGCCACGGTCACATACGTCGGCGGGCTCATAATCGAATGGCGGCTGCCGATACGGGATGGCGTGCCCGGCCGCCGGCGGCGACGCGACGACGCTCCCGACCTAGAAGAACTGCCCGAGCAGTGGGAGCTAACGCCGCCATGCAACGGATGCACCTGGTCGGAGGGATTTTGGTCGGAGGAGGAACCCTAGCTAGATGCACCTGGTCGGAGGGATTTTGGTCGAGGTGGAGGGATTTTTAAGACAACTGATTAGTCTATCATGTCTATATACATGGACAACCATACTTGTGTCAACAACACTATTGTAGCAAAGCGGTAGGGAGTGGTAGTGCGGCAGCGCCAGGTCGAGGGTTCGAGTCCCCGCAAGCGCAATTTTTGCCAGTTATTTCCATCGGGAGCCACTCCAACCCCGGATGGGCCGTCGGGCCAGCAATTCAACCCCCGGATGGGCCGTCGGGCCAGCAATTCAACCCCCGGATGGGCCGCCGTGGGGTAGGCCAGCAGCCAGCAGCCTAGTAGAGGACAGCCCAAAAGAGGAGGATATCACCAGCAGCCCATTAAAATGGTGGACGGCACAGAGAAAAAAAATAACAAGACGCCTTTGTCCCACAAGTATCAGTTGGTCCTACATGTCGATTAGTTCAAGCCAGTTGCTTCCAGTGACACGTGTGAGGCGCGCGGGACCCGAAAAGGGACGCATAGGCAAAATGGATGACATGGCAGCCAAACACATACCATTGTATTGAGCCAAATGCCAATGACGCTATTGATTTGTCGCAATCGGCATTGGAAAAACGTCGTAGGCCACTTAATTTTGCTAATGACGTTTTGACCTAAATTGCCAATGACGTTTTTGCCCAATAACGTCACGATTTTCTAGGGTTTTGCCCCCCCGGAGTGGCCAAGGACGGTCAAAGCTAGGAACGTCATAAAGCTATGACATTTTGATTTCCAGTCATAAAAAAAATGTCATATTATGGCACATTTCTTGTAGTGAAAATAGTCCGAGACCTACCGCAGCAGTACAAGATCCACCAAGAGCAAGTGGAACCAGAGATACAACGACTCAGGCCAGAGTGGATAGAGCACGACAAGAAAGAAGGGAACGTCGGAATTCACCAGAACTTGCTGAAGAAGATATGTGTGGACTCCCGTGTTTCACACGACGGGTCCGAAAAACTAGAGTTCCATTAGGATTCAAGCTACCCGATAGTTTCAAGAAATTTGATGGCCTGCAAGATCCCGAGGATTGGCTAGTTGATTACCTTGAGACAGTGAAATTGATAGGCGGAACAAGAGCAACAGCCATGCAGAGCATTCAAATACATCTGAGCGGAGCCGCCAGATCGTGGATAAAAAAGCTTCCCCCAGGCTCCATCGACAGCTGGGAAAGTTTTGAGGATGTGTTAATCAAGAATTTCCGGTCAACCTGCAAGAAACCTGCGACACTAGAGGAGCTGAGGTCATGTCGACAAAAGCATGATGAATCAATGAGAAAATACATCCAAAGGTGGAACATCATCAAAAACTCGGCAGAAAATATATCCGACGAGAGAGCGATAGATGCGTTTGTAGCAGGAGTTCGACGAGGAGATTTCGTGGAGGACTTGGGAAGGACAAACCCAAGGACAGTATCAGCATTAATGGAAATAGCAAACAGATGGGCAGATGGTGAAGATGCAGTACATAACAAACGACATAGGTCCCCAGAGGAGGACCGCAGTCGAAATTTTCAAAATAGACGCCGATTTCCTCGACAATTCTCAAGTTACGACGCTCCCGGCCAAATATCGGCTGGTTTTCGAGGAAACAATGGAGGAAACAATAGAGATGATTACCAAAGAAGTAATGCTCAGCAAGGCGACAATAGAGATAACAGGCAAAATAGCGGATCAAGGTTCCAGAGATCTTTCGTAACTCCCGAAGATATGATGAACGGGCCATGCCAGATGCATTTTTATCTCGACAGCAATGGGAAAAGACAATCAGGACATCTGCAGAAAGACTGCCGCAATTTCCAAGCAATGCTGCGGGTCGCAGGGATGGCTAATGCTCACGCAGCAAATAGAAACCCCCAAGGGCCCAGGAGCGAGATCCACTTGCCACCCCCTCCCGCGATCACGGACGAAAATCGACATCAGCTCAGAATAGCGGCAGCACCATGATACGTCTCAAATGTATCTATAATTTCTTATGTTCTATGCTTGTTTTATGACAATACCTACATGTTTTGTGCACACTTTATATCGTTTTGATGCGTTTTCCGGAACTAACCTATTAACGAGATGCCGAAGTGCCAGTTCCTGTTTTCTGCTGTTTTTGGTTTCATAAATCCTAGTAAGGAAATATTTTCGGAAACGGACGAAATCAATGCCCAGCACCTTATTTTTCCCGGAAGGTTCCTGAGCATCGAAGAAGTACCGGAGAGGAGCCAGGGGGGCCCCACACGCCAGGGCGGCGTGGCCAAGGGGTGGGGCGCGCCCCCCTAGTGTGTGGGCCCACCAGGCCCCCTCCGAGGCTGCCCTTCCACCTACTTAAGGTCTCCATCGCGAAAACCCTACACAGATGGACGAAACCAGAGAAAACCTTCCAGAGCCACCGCCATCGCGAAACTCCAATTCGGGGGACAGAAGTCTCTGTTCCGGCACCCTGCCGGGACGGGGAATTGCCCCCGGTGTCATCTCCACCGCCGTCTCCACCGCCATCTTCACCGCCATCGCTGTCTCCATGATGAGGAGGGAGTAATTCACCCCCGGGGCTGAGGGCTCCGCTGTAGCTATGTGGTTCATCTCTCTCTTTATGTGATCTAGTTGAATATCATCCATGTGCTACTCTAGTGATGTTATTAAAGTACTCTATTCCTCCTCCACTGTGTAATGGTGACAGTGTGTGCATCGTGTAGTACTTGGCGTAGGCTATGATTGTAATCTCTTGTAGATTATGAAGTTAACTATTGTTATGATAGTATTGATGTGATCTATTCCTCCTTCATAGTGTGATGGTGACAGTGTGCATGCTATGTTAGTACTTGGTTTAGTTGTGTTGATCTATCGTGCACTCTAAGGTTATTTAAACATGAATATCGAATATTGTGGAGCTTGTTAACTCCGGCATTGAGGGTTCGTGTAATCCTACACAATTAGTGGTGTTCATCATCCAACAAAGGAGTGTAGAGTGGCTTTATTATGTGATCAAAGTTGAGAGTGTCCACTAGTGAAAGCAGGATCCCTAGGCCTTACTTCCAAGCATCGAATCTCCGTTTGTTTACTGTTTTGTTGCATGTTTACTCGCTGCCATATTTTATTCGGATTGCTATTACCACTCATATACATCCATACTACTTGTATTTCACTATCTCTTCGCCGAACTAGTGCACCTATACATCTGACAAGTGTATTAGGTGTGTTGGGGACACAAGAGACTTCTTGCTTTGTGATTGCAGGGTTGCTTGAGAGGGATATCTTTGACCTCTTCCTCCCTGAGTTCGATAAACCTTGGGTGATCCACTTAAGGGAAACTTCTTCTTTGTTCTACAAACCTCTGCTCTTGGAGGCCCAACACTGTCTACAAGAATAGAAGCACACGTAGACATCAAGCACTTTTCTGGCGCCGTTGCCGGGGAGGAAAGGTAAAAGGCATTCATACTCCGGTCCCAGGTAACCAAGTACTTTTCTGTTGCCATTGTGTGAGTGTTCGAAGCTATTTCCTTTAGATCCTGCAATTGCATCTTTTTGTTTCTTGTTTTACACTAGTAAGGCATAATGGAAAATAACAATGAGCTTCTTAATCTTTTTCCTGAGTTAGAATTGTTTGATGCGAAAATTAAAAAACCTATGGAACCTTATTTGCATGCTAGTAGCGATGTTATTAGTATGAATGCAATTACTGCTAATGCTATGGAGAAGTCTAAGCTTGGGGAAGCTAGTTTTTGTGATCTTTTTAGCTTCCCATCTTTAGGGGAGAAAATTTGCTCTGATAATACTTTATCTCCCATATGCGATAACTCTAATGATGCTTGTGATATTTTAAATGCACCTACTGAAAGTATTCCATATAAAATCCCTATGAAAATTATTGAACGTGTTGTGGATAACCGCTATGAAGGGGATGGAACTGTCCATCCTGGAGATCATTTACTCTTTTTGCATGAATTATGCGGGTTATTCAAGTGTGCAGGTATCTCTATGGATGAAGTGAAGAAGAAATTATTCTCTATGTCGTTGTGCAGTAAAGCGGCGCATTGGTATAAGCCTGAAGGATGAGCATTCTCTTGATTGGAAGGATATTGTGCCTCTATTTTATTCTAAATTCTATCCTCCAAGTGAAATTCACAAAGACCGAAACCGAATATATAATTTCTAGCCTCATGATGGAGAGAGTATTGCCCAATCATGGGAGAGATTGAAGTCTTTAATGCTCAAATGCCCCAATCATGAGCTTCCTAGTAATATCATCATTGATAATTTCTATGCAAGACTTTCTTTTCAAGACAAGACCTTGCTGGATACTTCTTGTTCTGGATCATTCACGTGCAATAAAGAAGAGTTTAAATGGGACCTTCTTAATCGGATTCAGGAGAACGCTGAAGATTGGGAGAACGACAAAGGTAAAGAATCAGGTATAAACTATGATTATGAATGCATTGAAACTTTTATGGATACTGGTAAATTTCGAAATATGAGTGCTACCTATGGTCTTGACTCTCAAGTTGCTGCAAATCTTTATAAAGCTTTTGCCTCTCATTTTGAATTGCATAGGAAGAATTTTGATAAGTATCATGAACCTTTTAAAGAGGCTTGTATGAAGGATGAAATTGTTGTTAATGATTGCAATAGACATGCTCAAACTCCTAAGAATGCTATTTCCTATAAGCATGTTATTTTTTGTGGAATGCATAGACCTTGTGGAATTAATCAAATCGAAGATGAATATTGTATCCATCATACTAATGAAAAAACTAGAAAGTGGTCCAGGGCGCTAGATGATCTTGGTAAAAAGGTTTGTGTCCTCTACCCTTTCATTTGTGAACTTTGCCATAGAGTGGGTCACTTTAATTTTCAATGCTCCTCCAATGATAATTTGAGCCCCATGAGTGCTGCAAATTTGTATTGTGATGATGAAATTACTCCTAATCAGCATGATGAACTTACTTTATTTTTGTGGTGTGAAGAGTTATCAAGAAAAATTTCTTTGTTAGATATTAACGATCTTGATGTTGATGATGTCTTGCATGGGTGTTTTTCTTATTGCATTGATAATTGCCATACAAATACTTACATACAAAATATTTTAGAAGATGACACCTTGCCAAAATATGATAGGACCGCTGTGTGTTTCAAACTTATTAATGAAAAGGAGGAATCCTCCCAAGTTTCTTCTATTGTTTCTGGAAATAAAGCAGGTTATGTGGAGAAGCCTCTCATCAAGCCTCACCCTCCTAAAGAAAGGAACGAGGAGAATGAGAATAAGAAGAAGGGAACGAAGAAGAAGAAGAAGAAGAAGAAGAAGAAGGGGAATAAAAAGAAAGAGGTAACAACATATCCCCGCGTGTATGAGATAACGATAGGTAACCATAAGTATGTTGCTCCTGATAATTATTATGATAATGAATCTGAGTACAATGATCTTCCTATGCCCTTTACCTACATTAGTGATCATGATTTGAAAGAGCACACTACTTTTGATATTGCAAATCTCTGGGAAACTAATTCTGAAAATGATAATGTTAATAATTGCCACAGTATCAGTACTATCCATGCTTCCTCCCATAATGATATAGAAAGCTCTAAGCTTGGGGATGAGGTGTTTGAAAATCCTTTTGCTACTGATCATTATATGTTTGATACATCTCCTTCTAGTAACAATGATGGTATGGTCACAGATGAACATACTGTAAAAGATAACTATTCTATTTCTTATGATGACACTATGCCTCCAACCTTTGATGATTATTATAAAGAATGCTATGATATAGGTTATAACTATCCTTATGAAACTTGTCATAGTTATGATTGGGTTGCCAAAAACAATTCCCTTAGTAGGCAACTTGTTTACCATGTTCAAATTCTTGATAATGACCTTGCTCCAATTACTATTAATGAGAAGAACTTTTCTTATGCCAAAATTAATGATACTTTTATGCATATGAACCATGATAAGAATGTTTTAAGTGATGGTTATATTGTGGATTTCATCAATGATGCTACTGAAAGTTATTATGAGAGAGGGAAACATGGTAATATGCATCTTAATAATATTAAGTTTCCCCTCTTTATGTTGAGAATCTTGAAGTTACTCATGTTTCATCTTCCTATGCTTGTCAGTTTGTTCTTCATGAATTTATTTGTGTACAAGATTCCTTTTCATAGGAAGTGGGTTAGGCTTAAATTTGTTTCATACTTGCCTTTTGATGCTCTCTTTTGCTTCAACTACTATTTCTTGAGAGTGCATCATTGAAATTACTGAGCCCATCTTAATGGCTATAAAGAAAGCACTTCTTGGGAGATAACCCATGTCTTTGTTTTACTACAGCACTTTTGTTTTATATTTGAGTCTTGGAAGTTGTTACTACTGTAGCAACCTCTCCTTATCTTATTTTATTGCATTGTTGTGCCAAGTAAAGTCTTTGATAGCAAGGTTGATACTAGATTTGGATTACTGCGCAGAAACAGATTTCTGTCTGTCACAAATTTGGGCAGGGTTCTCTGTAGGTAACTCAGAAAAATCTGCAAATTTACGTGCGTGATCCTCAGATATGTACGCAACTTTCATTCAATTTGAGCTTTTTCATCTGACCAAGTTAAGTGCCTCTGTAAAATTCGTCTTTATGGACTGTTCTGTTTTGACAGATTCTGCCTTTTATTTCGCATTGCCGTTTTTGCTATGTTGAATGGGTTTCTTTGTTCCATTAACTTTTAGAAGTTTTGGGCAATGTCCAGAAGTGTTAAGAATGATTGTGTCACCTCTGAACATGTGAATTTTCAATTATGCACTAACCCTCTAATGAGTTTGTTTTAAGTTTGGTGTGGAGGAAGTTTTCAAGGGTCAAGAGAGGAGAATGATATACTATGATCAAGAAGAGTGAAGAGTCTAAGCTTGGGGATGCCCCCGTGGTTCATCCCTGCATACTTCAAGAAGACTCAAGCGTCTAAGCTTGGGGATGCCCAAGGCATCCCCTTCTTCATCAACAATTTATCAGGTTTCTTCTCTTGAAACTATATTTTTATTCGGTCACATCTTATGTACTTTACTTGGAGCGTCTGTTTGTTTTTGTTTTGTTTGAATAAATACATGCTTGTGTGGGAGAGAGACACGCTCCGCTGTTGCATATGAACACATGTGTTCTTAGTTCTATCTTTAGTGTTCATGGCGAAGGTTGAAACTGCTTCGTTCATTGTTATATGGTTGGAAACAGAAAATGCTACATGTGGTAATTGGTATAATGTCTTGAATAATTTGATACTTGGCAATTGTTGTGCTCATATAGATCATGTTTAAGCTCTTGCATCATGTACCTTGCACCTATTAATGAAGAACTACGTAGAGCTTGTTAAAATTTGGTTTGCATGATTGGTCTCTCTAAGTCTAGATATTTTCTGGTTGAGGTGTTTGAACAACAAGGAGACGATGTAAAGTCTTATAATGCTTACAATATGTTTATATGTGAGTCTTGCTGCACCATTTCATACTTGAGTTTGCTTCAAACAACCTTGCTAGCCTAGCCTTGTATTGAGAGGGATTCTTCTCGTGCATCCAAATCCTTGAGCCAAAAACTATGCCATTTGTGTCCACCATACCTACCTACCACATGGTATTTTTCCGCCATTCCAAAGTACATTACTTGAGTGCTACCTTTAAAACTTCCATTCTTTGCCTGTGCAATACATAGCTCATGGGACAAATAGCCTTAAAAACTATTGTGGTGAAGAATATGTACTTATGTGTCTTATTTCTTAATAAGTTGCTTGTTGAGCGGTAACCATGTTTCTGGGGACGCCATCAACTTTTACCTTTGTTGAATATCATGTGAGTTGCTATGCATGTTCGTCTTGTCTGAAGTAAGCGCGATTTTCATGATCAAATGGTTTGAGTATGCATATTGTTAGAGAAGAACATTGGGCCGCTAACTAAAGCCATGAATCATGGTGGAAGTTTCAGTTTGGACATAAAACCTCAATCTCTTATGAGAATATTAACTGTTGTTGAATGCTTAAGCATTAAAAGAGGAGTCCATTATCTGTTGTCTATGTTGTCCCGGTATGGGTGTCTAAGTTGAGAATGATCAAAAGCGAGAAATCCAATGCGAACCTTCTCCTTAGACTCTTGTACAGGCGGCATAGAGGTACCCCTTTGTGACACTTGGTTGAAACATATGTTATGCAATGATAATCCGTGTTAATCCAAGCTAATTAGGACAAGGTGCGGGCACTATTAGTATACTATGCATGAGGCTTGCAACTTATAAGATATCTTATACATAACTCATATGCTTTATTACTACCGTTGACAAAATTGTTTCTATGTTTTCAAAATAAAAAGCTCTAGCACAAATATAGCAATCAATGCTTCCCTCTGCGAAGGGCCATTCTTCTACTTTATGTTGAGTCAGTTTACCTACTTCCTTCTATCTTAGAAGCAAACACTTGTGTCAACTGTGTGCATTGATTCTTACATGTTTACCTATTGCACTTGTTATATTGCTTTATGTTGACAACTATCCATGAGATATACATGTTACAAGTTGAAAGCAATTGCTGAAACTTAATCATCCTCTGTGTTGCTTCAATGCCTTCTACTAAGAATTTATTGCTTATGAGTTAACTGTTATGCAAGTCTTATTGATGCTTGTCTTGAAAGTACTATTCATAAAAAGTCTTTGCTATATGATTCAGTTGTTTACTCATTGTCTTCATCATTGCTTTGAATCGCTGCATTCATCTCATATGCTTTACAATAATGTTGATCAAGATTATGTTGGTAGCATGTCACTTAAGAAATTATCATTGTTATCGTTTACCTACTCGAGGGCGAGTAGGAACTAAGCTTGGGGATGCTTGATACGTCTCAAACGTATCTATAATTTCTTATGTTCTATGCTTGTTTTATGACAATACCTACATGTTTTGTGCACACTTTATATCGTTTTGATGCGTTTTCCGGAACTAACTTATTAACGAGATGCCGAAGTGCCAGTTCCTGTTTTCTGCTGTTTTTGGTTTCAGAAATCCTAGTAAGGAAATATTTTCGGAATCGGACGAAATCAATGCCCAGCACCTTATTTTTCCCGGAAGGTTCCAGAGCATCGAAGAAGTACCGGAGAGGAGCCAGGGGGGGCCCACACGCCAGGGCGGCGCGGCCAAGGGGTGGGGCGCACCCCCCTAGTGTGTGGGCCCACCAGGCCCTCTCCGAGGCTGCCCTTCCACCTACTTAAGGTCTCCGTCGCGAAAACCCTACACGGATGGACGAAACCAGAGAAAACCTTCCAGAGCCGCCGCCATCGCGAAACTCCAATTCGGGGGACAGAAGTCTCTGTTCCGGCACCCTGCCGGGACGGGGAATTGCCCCCGGTGTCATCTCCACCGCCGTCTCCACCGCCATCTTCACCGCCATCGCTGTCTCCATGATGAGGAGGGAGTAATTCACCCCCGGGGCTGAGGGCTCCGCTGTAGCTATGTGGTTCATCTCTCTCTTTGTGTGATCTAGTTGAATATCATCTATGTGCTACTCTAGTGATGTTATTAAAGTACTCTATTCCTCCTCCACGGTGTAATGGTGATAGTGTGTGCATCGTGTAGTACTTGGCGTAGGCTATGATTGTAATCTCTTGTAGATTATGAAGTTAACTATTGCTATGATAGTATTGATGTGATCTATTCCTCCTTCATAGTGTGATGATGACAGTGTGCATGCTATGTTAGTACTTGGTTTAGTTGTGTTGATCTATCGTGCACTCTAAGGTTATTTAAACATGAATATCGAATATTGTGGAGCTTGTTAACTTCGGCATTGAGGGTTCGTGTAATCCTACACAATTAGTGGTGTTCATCATCCAACAAAGGAGTGTAGAGTGGCTTTATTATGTGATCAAAGTTGAGAGTGTCCACTAGTGAAAGCAGGATCCCTAGGCCTTGCTTCCAAGCATCGAATCTCCGTTTGTTTATTGTTTTGTTGCATGTTTACTCGCTGCCATATTTTATTCAGATTGCTATTACCACTCATATACATCCATACTACTTGTATTTCACTATCTCTTCGCCGAACTAGTGCACCTATACATCTGACAAGTGTATTAGGTGTGTTGGGGACACAAGAGACTTCTTGCTTTGTGATTACAGGGTTGCTTGAGAGGGATATCTTTGACCTCTTCCTCCCTGAGTTCGATAAACCTTGGGTGATCCACTTAAGGGAAACTTGTTGCTGTTCTACAAACCTCTGCTCTTGGAGGCCCAACACTGTCTACAAGAATAGAAGCACACGTAGACATCACACCACAACCACCTCCATATGTTGATCCGAACAATAATGGTGCGATGATTCAAAAAGCTAGGCCATCTAATAGGGCTCAGAAGGTAATCTCGCGGCAAGTGTTTATGGCAGAAAAGATGCCTCCACCAACGGTTGAGTACCTAAATTGGTCAGGGCAAGACATTGGCTTCACAATAGCGGATCACCCGCAGCAAGTTCCTCGACCAGGGCAATCAGCACTTATCTTACCAGCAGTAATTGCAGGATTCGACGTATCTCGAGTATTTATAGATGGAGGCAGCAGCCTAAACCTCATGTACGCAGATACGCTAAGGAAGATGAACATCTCCTTAGCAAATTTGAAACCAACCGACACACGTTTCCACGGCATCACACTAGAGAAGCCAAGTTACCCATTGGGGAGGATCAATCTCGACGTTCAGTTTGGGACCCGAGAAAATTACAGGATAGAAAGGTTGGAATTCGAAGTTGTCGATTTCCCGTCACAGTATCACGCTTTGTTGGGACGCCCAGCGTATGCCAGGTTTATGGCGGTGCCACACTACACATACCTGCTTTGGAGGTTGCCCGGGCCCAAGGGGCCAATCACAGTCAAAGGAAGCTTCGCGTTAGCCGATAAATGTGACAAGGATTTTCATCGAATATCAGAAACTTTCGGGATGCAAGCGGGGTATGCAGTGTCAAGGCTCATGACTGATTATGATGTGCTGCCAGATGTAGGGAGACCCAACAAGGAGTGAACTTTCAATACCGCAAAAGATTCTAAGGAAGTGCAGATCCACCCGACAGATCCGAAGAAAATGACGTCCATCGCAACAAACATGGACCTCGCATAGGAAAGCGCGCTCGTCGAGTTCCTCCGTGAGCACTGGAAAATCTTCACATGGTGTCCAGCTGACATGCCAGGAGTACCCAGGGAACTTGCCGAGCACCACCTAAACTTGGATCCAATAGCGCGACCAATCAAACAACCTTTGCGGTGTTTTTCGGAACCAAACCGCAAAGCCATGCTGTCAGAAATTGATCGACTCAGAGAAGTTGGTTTCATCAAAGAAATATCTACAGAGGCCACTTGGGTAGCTAACCCAGTGATGGTGCCGAAGAAAAACACGAAAGTCCTTCGCATGTGTGTCGACTTTACGTGCCTCAATAAACATTGTCCAAAGGATCACTTTCCCCTCCCAAGGATCGACCAAATCATCGACTCCACGGCAGGATGTGAACGTCTTTCCTTCTTGGACGCATATTCTGGTTACAACCAGATCAGATTAAATGAAGATGAATTAGGCAAAACATAATTCATCACACCGTATGGCGTATTTTGTTACAGAACAATGCCTTTCGGGTTGAAAAACGCGGGAGCAACATATCAACGGATGATGCAGAAGTGCTTAGCAACACAGATTGAGAAAAATGCACAAGTGTACATCGACGACGTCGTCATCACATCAAAAAAGGGGGCAACATTAATCGAGGACTTGAAGGAAACTTTCGACAACCTCGACAAATTTTGTCTCAAGTTGAATTCGACGAAATGTTCTTTCGGCGTCCCTGCAGGAGAACTTCTCGGGTTCCTAGTTTCAGCGAGAGGGATTGAAGCAAATCCCGAAAAAATCCAAGCTATCGTAACAATGAGGAAGCCAACAAAGTTGAAGGAAATACGACGATTAAGCGGGCGAGTCGCAGCTTTAAGCAGATTCGTCGCCAGGCTGGAAGAAAAGGCGCTACCGTTCTACGCCTTAATCAAACAAGGAGAGAGGTTCCAGTGGAACGAAGAGGCAGATAGGGCCTTCGAGGACCTCAAACGGAAAATTTCGACACCACCAATCTTAGTGGCGCCAAAAGAGAAGGAACCACTCCTGTTATATATTGCGGCTACACCTCAGGTGGTCAGCACGGTGCTAGTTGTCGAAAGAGAAGAAGAAGGAAAACTCCATGGAGTGCAGAGGCCAGTATATTTCATTAGTGAAGTATTATCGCCTTCAAAACAAAGGTACCCGCAGTACCAAAAGCTAGCATATGGAGTATTCACAACCGCAAGAAAATTGCGGCACTATTTCTCGGCGCATCCGATAATAGTGGTCAATGAGGCACCTTTATCCAATATACTCAACAATCCAGAAGCTACAGGTCGTGTCTCCCTTTGGGGAATAGAACTTTCTCCTCGGGACATCACGTATGAAAAAAGAAAGGCAATAAAGTCACAAATTTTACCAGACTTCATCGCAGAGTGGATGGAGTTGCAAAACACAGGACCTCCGGATTTATCGAGAACCTGGACTATGAACTTCGACGGGTCCAAAAGGTTAGAAGGAGCTGGAGCAGGGGTGATACTCATATCACCTGAAGGCGACAAATTGAAATATGTCTTGCGGATGACGTTCCCAAACGCATCTAATAATGAGGCAGAATATGAAGCCCTTATACATGGGATGAAGATGGCCGAAGCCTGCGGCGCAACTCGATTAAAAATATTTGGCGACTCACAATTGGTGGCTCAGCAAGTCATGAACCAATGCGACGCAGTCAATGATAGCATGGTGGCGTACAAAGAGATGTATAATGAGCTGGAGAAGCTGTTTGATGGATGCGAAGTAAACCACATCAGTAGGTTGAGCAATGATGAAGCCGACGTTCTTGCAAACATCGGGTCACAGTGCCTCGCAATCCCGCCAGGCGTATTCTGGGAGGAGATAACAGAGAGATCCACAAAGCCGAAGAAATCAACAAAGAAGGAGAAGAACGAGAAACCCTCGGGGGCTACGAAAGAAGCATTGGAAAAATAAGAAGAAGAGGAACAGGATCTAGTACTGATGGTGCAAATCCCATGGATGCAGGCGTACATATCATATATCCTAAGAAAAACAATACCCGACGATCCGGTTGAAGCAAGGTGAGTTATCAGACGATCCAAAGCTTTCACAGTGGTTAAAGGGGAGTTGTACAAACGAAGTATTTCGGGTGTGTTACAAAGGTGCGTCACACCCGAAGAAGGAAGGATAATCCTAAAGGATGTACACGAAGGAGTGTGTGGCCATCACGCAAGTAGTCGAGCTATCGTGGCCAAGGTTTTTCGAGCTGGATTTTACTGGTTGACAGCAATTAAAGACGCGAAGGAAATAGTGCGAACTTGCGACGCGTGCCAAAGATTTGCCGCAAAACCCCACTCTCCGGCGGCGGAATTGATGCCCATACCCTTATCTTGGCCCTTTGCTCAGTGGGGTCTCGACATGGTGGGAAAGTTACACAAAGCCTCGCTAGGAGGATACGAGTATATGCTCGTCGCGGTCGACAAATTTACCAAGTGGATAGAAGCAAAGCCGATAAATTCACCGGATGCAGCGTCAGCAATAAAATTCGTGAAGAGCATCGTTTTTCGGTTTGGAGTACCTCATAGCATCGTCACGGACAACGGCAGTAACTTCACATCCAAAGAATTCAAAGCGTACTGTGCAGAGGTAGGCATCAAATTGCACTTCGCGTCAGTTGCACATCCTCAAACCAATGGTCAAGTCGAGAAAGCCAACGGCATCATCTGCAATGGCATCAAGAAGCATTTGTTAGGGCCACTGGAAAAAGGTCGACACACTTGGCCAGAAGAGCTGCCGAGCGTGTTATGGAGCATCCGAACAACGCCAAATACAGCGACACAGGAGACTCCGTTTTTTCTGGTCCATGGGGCAGAGGCAGTGCTGCCGATAGAAATAGAGCACGACTCTCCGAGAGTCACGGAATACAATGAAGAAACTTCCAGAAGAGCATTGGAAGACGACGTTGACGCACTCGACGAAGCTCGAGACGAAGTACTATCAAGGGTCACTAAATATCAGCAAGACCTCAAAAATTACCACAGTCGACGTTTGCGACCAAGGTCCTTTCAGGTTGGAGACCTAGTTCTGCGACTCAATCAAGATCACACAGAAAAACTCGAGTCGCCATGGCTTGGCCCTTACGTCGTTACAGAAGTCATCGAGGGAGGAGCATACAGGATTAAGGACAAGAAGACAGGGACTCCCGAGAAAAACCCCTGGAACGTGGCACAGCTAAGGCGTTTTTACGCTTAGTGTCAAAATATAGTCCTCCTTGTAAAAATACAATGTACTGAAACGCCCGCGAGTTTTCAGACGCACTCTTTTCCTTTTTCGGGGCACCGAGTGGGTCGGGAAAGGTTTTTAATGAGGCGGGCTCGCGGTGCTGCAATATAATAAAGATAGTGGAGACATATATTTTTTCCCTCGACATGCTCAATGATTTACGCCTTGAAGTTACAGTATATATACAATATAGATGAGTTTAGCTGACAAAGTTATTTCGCCTTGGCACCAAATACCTCGCCAGATAAAGCAAAGATACAAAATAGCAGTCAATACAGAGCAAAATACTCGAGGTCTAGTACCCGCAAATATAGTTCGGTTGCCTTGGTTTAAAAACCTCGCATACACGATAAAAATACACCTCTGAAATACTCGGAGGCTGGATGAAGGAAAATAAATATATTCTTTGGCTTTACAATATAGAATATGTTTACAACGCACAAGATGCAATTCCTGAGAAAGTTCGACAAGTTACAAGGAAAAATAGCAATCCCTACCCAATATACTATCTATGGACAACCCTTTTTTATTTGCAGCAGTCGTCGTATGTTCGGCATAACTTCCTTTGACAAAGAATTCAGAGTCCATCCGAAGAAGCTCGTCCATCATTTCCTCGGCTACAGGAGTTACAATATCGTTGATCTTGTCAATGTTCCTCTTTCTCTTCGACTGCTTAGCCAGGCACTTGGAGACAATTGTCGTCAGGTCTAATTTTTGGTAGCAGATTTGTATCATAATCATGGCGAATCTTGCTCCAGCAGACAGTTGAGCTCGCACAAAGTTATGAATATGAGGAGCATCCCGAAATTTTTCTATGAGACCAAGAAGAGTATCGGGTGCCTCGTTCCGAGGAAACATTGTCTTGTACACCAGGGACAAGGTCCTAGTGCAGAAATCAAGGAATTCGCGAACTTGACAGGCGCGGTCCTGAAACCTAACAATCTGTCGGGTACGTTCTGGAGTGGCCCAGAAAAGAGACCCATGGTCAAGAGAAAGATTAACAAGGAGATTGGTCCTTGTGTTCACTCTCTCGTCTTCAGCAGCAGTATTAAGGAAAGAACCTATTTGGCGAAGGCATAGGAATTTCAGAGAAAAGAACAAACAAGAAGACAGAGGAATTGTTGATTTGGGAAAGCATACCTGACATATCTGTACTGGCTTCATTCATCAAATCTAGCATTAAATTTTCTCGAGCGGCTGCCTTTTCAGCCTCAAAAACGGCGGCTTCTTTAGCAGCTATGGATTCTCGAGTTTGCTGGAGTGCAAATTCCTCTTTTTCGGATGCCTTGCGAGCTTGCTCCATCATCATAAGTGTTTGCTTCTTCGCATATTGAAGTTGTCGACGAAGTTCTTCCAATTCTTGAGCTAAATTTTTACTCGAGGAATCTTCACCAAGTTCAGTATCAACACGCATTTTCTTCGAGTGAGAAGAGGCAGGGAAAACATTGGAAGGACGAGGAGTTGCAGAATAGTTGTAAAAAATCAACTGAAAATAAAGATTTTTCGACATCAATCATCCAGCAAGCATAGATTTCCATTAAATCTCAAAGTATGTACATTGCTATTACAAAAGAAAGGTCACTCTTTGGACTCTTTGAAGCAGTTGTACTTGAAACTACTAAGGCAACAGCATCAAAAGATAGAACTAAAAAACAAGAGGACATGATGGTCTACTTGACCTCCGGCTTGGATGCACTTGGAGCAGGTGTTGGTTTCACACCAAGGAAGGAAAGAATTGGTTTGGAGGGAGGCTTGGCAGCTTTAATCAGAGATTGCCACTTTTTCGTCTCCATCTCCCTTATGTCGCCAACTTTGGTCCAGTCGACGTTTTGTTGGCTATCCGCAATAAGCGCAATGGTGCCCTCAACGCCAATCTTCAGGCCCTCTTGGCGAAGTTTCAGCCCAAGATCTTCTGGCACATTGAACGACTTGGCAAGAGCGACGAAGGTATTGGGCTCCTCTTTCTTCGGAAAGAAATAGGGGAAAAGCTTCGACAGACCTGCTTCAGCGTCAGCAAGGCCTTCGCGTGCTTCATCCCCATGAATTTCAAGACGAGTCAGCGCGTCGAGCAGCTCGTCGCCTACAGGACCATCCACCTCATAGTCTTGATGAGTTCTCCCTGAAGACAAAACAAAGGATAGCTCGTAAATAAAATGCTTGGAAAATGTGAAGTAACTCGAGAGAAACAGAAGGGATCAAAATACTTACTAACAAAACGTCGACACTGCGATTCCAAGCGACTGAGGATCTCTGTCTCTCGAGCAGATTGCTCGGATATATTTTCACTCAAAGAAGTTTCCGCGTCATGAAGTCTCTTACGAAGATCTTCGACGGTGGCAGCATCTGCTTCAGCCTTTTTGCGAGCTTTTTCGCTCTGCTCTAACTTAGCAGCAAGAACGTTAGCACGCTTATTGGCTTCCGCAAGTTGTCCTGACAAAATACGCGACAATTAAATGTTATGACAAAAATAGTGGAGTGAATGCAACAAAGGAGATGGATGAAGATAGTACCTTCCAGTTTCGTGCTATGATCACGATACCCGACGAATTGGGTACCAAGACGGATAAATTCCTTCATTAAAGGCTGAAAGGAGGACCAAAAGAAAAATAAGTCAATATAGCTAGTCTGGAGTCGACAGCATATCGTAAGAAACAAAGCAGAGATAAAAACACTGAAAGGCTCGGCACGTAAAAAAAAGAGAAGATTGAAACACTTACATCATCTAATGAAGGTGTCGAAGAGTCACCAGGGAATATGCTGGTTTCCTTGGATGGCTCGACCCTTGCCCTCTTTGGCGAAGAGGCACGGGGGCTCGCAGGTGGAGTCGAATGCTCGACGTTTTGTTGAGGAGGCGAAGTTTCCTCCCCATCACACTGAGTTTTGGACACAACTAAAGTACGCGACGTACTCGTTCGAGCAGCCGCGTCAGTAGGTTGTTCCTCTTCCTCGTCATCACTACAATAAAAATGGCGGCAGTATAAGAAGCAAGATAGACAAGAAACGTCAAAACAAAAAAGTAAAGAGTAAGAAGTAACTTACGAGCTGACGAGTGCATCAGTATATGGATTGAAAGCTGCCTTCCCATCTGAAGGCTCAGTTTCTTCGGGTTTGGAGGTGTCGGAATCTTTGACTTCATCCCTTTTCCTCTTCATCCTTGGAGAAGCGTGAGGAAGAGAGTGTGTCGAGGCAGTGGCTTCTGACTCAGCGGAAGCCGCGGATTTGTGGGAACCTGCGACTTCAGTGGCAGGGCGCGAGGCGCCTTGGTTATCATCGTCGACAACGGTACGGTCCTCAACTTCTCCACCTTCAGGAAGAGGAGGAAGAGAAACAAGGACAGGGTGGTCCTGGAAAAAAAAAGAACGTCGACCAAAAGGTGTTAACAAGATAGTAGTCGACAAATAATAAACTCGAGGAGGCAATATAGCAATTAAAAGAGGGAAATTACCTCGGGAAGGGGATTGGCGCTACTATATGGCGCAATACGGCAAGAACTTGGAACTGAATCCTTCTTGTTGAGCGATGAGATTTTGCGGATAAGCTTTTCAAAATCCTTCAAAGGAAGATCTTTTGAGAGCCTATCGACATCTTTTTCACCAGCGTACTTCCAGAAGGGATTTTTGCGAGCTTGAAGAGGCTGCACCCTAGTCCTAAGGAAATAAGCGGTAATCTCAATACCCGAAAGTTCCTTGCCGCGGGTGTTTTGTAGCTCGTGGATGCGAGTCATCAACGCCTCTGTCGCCAACTTCTCAGCATCAGTAGCTTCAGCATCCCAAGAACGGCGGCGAAGGATTTTGGCTTCTCCGTCAAAAGGGGTGATGTTTTCCTCCACTGGATTAGAGCTTTCTTCATGGATGTACAGCCATTTCTTCCGCCAACCTTGGACGGAGTCAGGAAATTTGACGTCGAAATATTCGACATCAGAACGAACACAGATAACAACGCCGCCAATGTTATAGGCGACGTTGTGAGAGCTATTACGGCGGATGCAGAAGATGCGCTTCCACAGAGCCCAATTGGGTTGGACCCCGAGGAAGCACTCACATAGTGTGATAAAAATCGAGATTTGGAGGATGGAATTGGGCGTCAGATGATGTAACTGAAGCCCATAGACAAAAAAGGGACCACGGAGAAACTCGTGGATTGGAGGAGAAAGACCTCGGATGAGGTGGTCAACGAAACTAACCCGATAGTCGATTGGAGGTTTCGGGTAGCTCTCCTTCTTGGGGAATTGGAGCGAGTCCTCTTTCTTGTTGAATCCCATCTTCCTCAGCAAGTTGATGTCTTGGGTAGAAATCTTGGATCTCTCCCACTCGGCGCTTCCCAGATCTGTTGTCGTCATCTTCGACTCCGGCGTGCTATGCCTAGTCAAACGAATGCGTGGCGGCATCAATGGACTTGGCGGCGAAGGGTGTGAGAGTGGTTGAGCGCTTGAAGCAAGGGAAGCAATGGAGGATTTGCAGAGGAGGAGTAGAGATGCGGCGCGAGCGAAAGTGCTGAAGGAGGAAGACGATGGCTTTATGTAGTGGTGCGGCGAGTCGACGCAACCGTTGGATGGAAAAATTATGATGCAGATGGCAAACACGTGGACAAGGGGTAAAAATGGATTTTTACTGAGAAGTGAACGGACAGGCGATACAGTATGAGTTCCAGAAAAAGCAGAGGACGTGTGTCCCCCACTTGCACGACGTGTCAATTGGATAGGAAAATTGGACCCACAAGACAGAGAGAGAAGCGGTTCTCGCATATTCACGATACAGTAATCGTGGCTATCGTAAGCAATGATGTCACCTTGATAAGAGAAATTTTCGACAAAGATGCATGACAAAAAAATTCGACAGCAAAAGATTATTGATTATTTCGGGAGCCTTTGATCAAATACAAGTTTTTGCCCAAATGCTCGGGGGCTACTTTGAAACAAATGAAAAGTTTGAGAAAGACAAAATAGATATGGTGTGAGCCTATGATCAAATACAAATTATTTGCTCATAGCCTCGGGGGCTACTCCCATCGGGAGCGCTGTTCGCGCACCCGAGAGATTTGAAAATTTCGGAAGAGAAAGAAAATATAGCGGCATAAAGTGTGGAGCCTACATCCAAGCACAAGTCCTTGGCTGTAGCCTCGGCGGCTACTCCCATCGGGAACGCTGTTCGCGTGCCCGATGAAATTATAAAAAAAAAAGAAGAAAGATAGAAGAACAAGAGAGTATATTTCGAGTTAAAGTAACTCTACATATACTCCCATCGGGAATGTAATATAAGTCATCAGTTGACTCAATAAAATGTGCCATTCCAACAGCCGAATAAGCACTCGACAATATATTCTCAGAACGCCAAAGTTGCGAACAATTTTTGAATGCCGCAAAACTTTGCGAAGGTAAGACCCCAGATCCGTTCTGAGTGGCGTAGCGCCGTCTCTGACGTCGGTTTGCTACTTCTATCCGTATCAACAGATACGAAGAAAAATCCTAACGGACGCGTTAGGTACCCAATAAAATATGACTGGGACTCGACAGAATGGTAAGACCTTAAGCGGCACCTTTCGAAGTTTACACCAGTATCCCGAGATCATGTCCGGGGACGTGATCTTGAAGTAGGTTTTTGCGGATTGCCACTAGAGCAGTTAACTAGTACCTGATTCGTCAGATGAACTAGCCCCAATCACCATTATCCCTGTACAATATAGAAATTCGCATGAAGAAATATAGAGAAGTTTAAAGTTATAGAGTAAATCTAAACAGTGGAGATTTTCCCTGATTCTGCGATTCAAGCAAAATCTCGGGGGCTACTGACATAGGCATCCCCAATGGGCCTGCCGAAGATAGTACCCGGGGTTTACTGAAGGCCCGTGACTCGAAGAATAAGAAGAATCGGAAGCCCAAGTTGTTATTAAGGAAAGCTAGAGTTGTATTAGGAGAGGATGTTTGTAATCTTGCGGGATGAGTTAGAAACCTTCCCGGACTCTGTAACTTGTACAATACGAATCCCTCGGCTCCACCTCCTATATAAGGGGGAGTCGAGGGACAAAGAAAGCATCGAATCTACTGTCAACACAACCCTAGTTTTATATTCGTCGAGTACTTTTCGGCTGAAACCTTCGAGATCTACTTGCCCTCTACATCTAACTAAACCCTAGTCTACAATCCGTAGGCATTGACAAGTTAATACCTTGTCAGCCGGTCCCTAGGACGAACACGCCGACCGGAACGGGTGGTGACGACGGCGGGCGGCGTAGACGGCACACGTGGTGTGCGTGCACCACGGGCGGGAGCGCGGCTGCGCAGCTCCTCGGGAACCACATCCGGAGTGGTGGCGGCGGAGCCAGAGGCCGGAGCAGCAGCCCGCGTGGAGGAGGCCGCGACGTGGGACGACACGGGCGAGGCCGCGGGCGCCTGCCGCGGGACAGCCAACGTCGACGGGGCCTGAAGGTCGGCGAAGAGGAAGTCCAGGCGTCGGTGGTATGACGGCGATGTCGTGGTCCGTGTCGGAGTATGCTGAAACAGAAAAACACCTTCATCGAAAACAACATGGCAGGAGATGATTATTTTCCCGGAGGCGATGTCATAGCAGCGATATCCACGATGTTGGGACGGATAGCCGAGGAACACACAAGGCGTGGAGCGAGGCCGAAGCTTGTGAAGGGCCGTGGAGGCGACATTGGGATAACAGAGGCAACCAAGGACCCGGAGAGTGTGGTATGGAGGAGGACGACCATGGAGACGCGTGAACGGAATAGATGAACCGATTGCCTTGCATGGTCGGCGATTGAGAAGAAACGTGGCCGTGGCCAAAGCTTCAGCCCAAAACGACTCGGGAAAACTAGCATGAAACATAAGCGTGCGCATCGTGTCATTGATGGTGCGAATCGCGCGCTCAGCCTTGCCGTTCTGTTGAGAGGTATATGGACACGATAGACGGAGTGTCGTACCGTGTGTGGAGAGAAGAGTATCAACGCGTTTGCTGAGGAACTCGGTACCGTTGTCCGTTTGTAGGGAGCGTATGGGGGGTGCCAAATTGAGTGCGAGCATATGCGAAAAAAGTTTCCAAGGTGCGAGTAGCACAAGATTTTTGACGCAGCGGAAAAGCCCAATAAAAATGAGAGTAATCATCGACAATGACAAGATAATAGCGAAAACCAGAATTGCTTATAATTGGCGATGTCCACAAATCACAATGTATTAAATCAAACTTGGCACTAGACACTGTAGTTGACGAACTAAACGGTAAACGCACGTGTTTGCCAAGTTGACATGCGTGGCAAACAGACGTGGATCTAGCTTTATTACACTTGATTAAAGATAATTTCTGCAGGGCCGACATAGCATTATGACCAGGGTGTCCTAGTCGTTGGTGCCAGAGGTCAGCGGAGGCGGAGGCGAGCATGGCGATGGCGGTGGGTGGAGCACGACGCGGACTGCCAGGAAACGTGTAGAGATCCCCCTCACTATTGCAGCGAAGGATCACGCGACGAGTCTTCAGGTCCTTCACAGAAAAACCAAGAGCGTCAAACTCAACAGAACAAGAATTGTCGCGAGTAAATTTGCGAATAGACAAAAGATTGCGAATCAAGTGAGGAACAAGAAGCACATGATTGAGTTTGAAGATTTGTCCTGAAGGAGACCTAAAAGAGGTGTACCCTGACGAGGATATCGGGACGGACGAGCCGTTGCCGACGGTAACAAAATGTGGAGTGGAGAGTGGTGCGGAAAAAAGTATGTTACCCTCGTCATTGGTCATGTGGGAGGTGGCGCCGGAGTCCATGACCCAGCCACCCTGCTCGTAGAGGCTGTTGAGGGCGGCGATCAGCCCCGCGTTGTCCCAAGTTGGCGAGGAAGAGGACGCGGGCGCGGACTGGTAGACGGGCGCGGCCGTGGGCGCCGAGGTGAAGTGCGCCTGGGGGCGAGCGCCGAGGATGCCAGGGCCGGAGGGTGCACGCCAGGGCATGGCCCCTGGTGAGAAGCACACCCACGGTCCAGTGGGAGCGGGCGTCGCTGCCCGTGGAGCGCCTCCTGGCTTGCCGTCGGGCTTGCCCTTGGTCTTGGTGGCGGGCTTGGGCTTGGTGGTGTTGGAGTCGCCGCGGCAGCCGGGGCCGGTGCACGCCACCTGCTGGGGGCGGGCCTGGGCGACGAGGGCGGTGGAGGCGGCAGTGGTGGCGGCGTTTGCCTGCTGCATCTCCTCCATGAGGAGCATGCTCCGAACGGGAGGAAGGTGGGCAGCGGGTCCGTCATGGAGATGACCGTTGCCGCGGAAGAGAAGCGGGGCGCGAGACCATGCAGGGTGTTGAGGACGAGCGTGCGATCCGACACGGGCGAGTCGTTCTCGGAGAGAGCGTCGGCGATCTTCTTCTGGCTCCGGCAGTACTCGGTGATGGAGGAGGCACCCTGGACCAGCTGACGGAAGTCAAAGTCGAGGTAGATGGCTTTGCTGGCCTTGTTGGCGGAGAAGAGCTCGAGGACGGCGAGCCACAGCTGGCGCGCGGTCTGATCGCGGGAGAGGACCATGTCGGCGACGTCCTCGTCGATGGCGGCGTGCAGCACGTTGAGAACGGTGTAATCCGCGGAGGCCCATGCAGCGTCAGTGGGGGCGGCCGCGGTGGTACCGTCGACGTGTAGATCGCCCACTTGGTGTAGTTCCCGGCGTCGAAGGAGAGGACGACGGGGCCGACTTGGCGCGGGGCGCTGCCGGAGGGCAGGGCGCCGGGGGCGCTATTGTTGGCGGGGACGATGGCGCTGGAGTGGTTGGCCATCGGTGGCAGCGGAAGAGAGAGAGATGGCAGCGGCTAGGGTTAGACCTGGCGGCGGCGGCTCGGTGGAGAGGATCGGATGGTGTAGGGTTTTGGTTAGGCTGATACCATGTAGAACGATATTGGAGGGAAGCCTCGCACGGTAAAGGCCGTGGGGTTCCTGTGTTTATATATTGGGCACTCAGGCCAATTAGGGTTTAGATACAATTACAGTTAGGTCCTAGATAGATACAATATATACAATCTAACACACATTTCGTAGATAGGTTTTGATTCTTCATTCGTTGTGCCTCATGGAGCCAGCAACGGTGATTGGCGTTTTGTGCAGGCGCACAACCACGACGCCCTCTCCTGGATGGCTCGAGATGGATGTGTTCGACGATGAGTTTGTCTCGTTATTCAAATGCAAACGTGAGGCGGATTAACTCCTCCAATACGAACGCAAGATGGAGGAAAACCCTACTGGCGAGTCCGCGCAACCGTTTCCTCGAGGCCCCCGAGGAGCTGGCTAGGATGTGCTCCTCCACCGAATTTTTCCACATCGGCTACAACATAGTGACTAGATATATCCAAATTTAGACAATGTTAAAACATGTTTCATGGGACGGAAGGAAGAGAGTATGAAGTATGTATATATGAACTAGCTCAACTTTGATGAACTATGATTATCAACTTCTCTCGTGATTTCTAAAAATAATCTAGGGCGTGAGTTACCTAACTGTTCTTGGCAACTACATTTCGAACAAAAAACGCAGAACGGGAAACCTCAAACGACGTTTTACAGTTTCAATTTTTTTTTTTTTGGATTAGCTATAGATGTTTTTTCAGAGAGGTAGATTTTTTTCTGCAAAATACAGTATAGACGCAGACACTCACAAATATGCACGTACGCTCATCTCTATAAACGCATGCACGTACACCCTACTTCTATAAGCACCTTTGAGAGACTCAGTCCAAGAAATTTGATCTTGCGGGTATTGGGATTGACGAGGTCGCCATAGTTGTCTTGCTATCGACGGGAATATATATCGCCTTCCACCGAAAAATATTCTGCCTTTATCAGACACCAAAGAATCAAATCTGGGTTTGAACGTTGGTGGGTTAGGGGTGCCACAGTCTTCCTAACCACTCAGACATGAAGGATCCGCCTTATTAGATTTGTTTTTCTATTATTTTTCCATGTAGAATTAGAACTATATACTTGGCAATAATATAAATGGCACATTATGGCAAAAAAAAGTTTGATTGAGATGCTCTTGGTGCTCCTGCTGTACAACAGATCCGGCAACCTCCTCATTGAACACTGATAATTCTGCATTGCTGGTTCATGAGGCCTATCAACAACATTCATGGTCACGGCATAATCACGCACCTACCCCTACAGCCCTGCTACTGGTACCAACAACACAACACCGCCGGTACGATTTGCCAAAAAGAAAATACTCCACCGTCGGCACTCGACACGGCAGTACGCACCACGGCACGTACTGCTGCGTTTCCTTTCCCAGAACTGCCGAAGCGCAAGCAGCCAAGGACTCGATCCGCACCGGCCGTGTCCCGTCGCACACTCATCAACTCCACCAAACCATCTCTGTAGTCTGTACAGCAGCCGCCGAGCCCACCACCGGTCCAGCCAAAGCCGACTACCCTGACCTGATGATCGAGCACCTGCCTCGGCTACACAATTATTGCGGCGCGGCCGGCCGGCGACAGGTGTGCCGCGCGAGTGCGTCATGGAGCCACTCACTGGTGTCACACACAGCGTGGGAGTGAGCTTAAGCTAGCTAAGCTAGTCGTCACGGCATGGCAGCCATGGTCGCCTCACTCATGCAGATAGATCATACTAGATCATAGATGCTCAATCTGATCAGTACCGGTTAGCGATAGAGTGCTGGATGTGCTGCCATCGTTGTCGTTTGCCCCGTTCCCTTCCCGGTGTCTCCGCCCTCGGCCGCGCTTACTTTACTGCTGCCAGGGAGCTGCGAGAGTGTGGTGGAGGTGGATGCTGTGCGTCCGCGCGGAGGACGCGCTGGCCGCCGCTGCCGCCGTGGCCGCGGCGTCCGACAAGATGCGCGCCTCCTCCGTGACCATGTCAGTCCCCGCCCTCCCCTCTCTCCTCTTTGACTCCTGTCAGTTTTGGGCGTTTTGCTCATCAAAGCTAGCTGCTTGTTCCTTCCTCTGTCCCGCGCGCGCAGGGGCGGCTCGATCCACAGGGCGATGCAGCGGATGGGCGGCGGCGGCGGCGGCCGGAAACTGGGCGGCGACGCGTGCCCGCCGTCACAGCGCCAGGCGCGTCTGACGGCGGGGAGCGGTGAAGCGTCGGCGTCAGTGTCGGCGAGCTGCTCCGCGGTTGGTTCTCGTCCTTTCTCCCCCTATCAAAGCACGCTCCTTTGTCCTTTCTCTGTTCCCTGATGAATGTGTCGCGTCCGTACCATTGCCGTGCAAATTTTGCTTCCCCTGCACTGGAATTTCCGCGCCGGGAAATTCACCAAATGCGGCGTCTTGCATTGCATTCCGCATTGCGCATTGGGCAGCGCAGATCATCGGCTTGAGACGAGCTGTCTGCTTGCATGCGCAATTTCGAGGGGCCCAGACCAGACGAGATGTCACTTTCCCCTCGCTAGCCTGTTCTTCGCCTGCCTCCCTGTGGAATTCTAGTGTTCTTACTGTGTTTGCTGCTGTGTCGTCAACTATAATCTTGTTCCCTTCTTGGCTCTAGGGCTGTATTCTCAGGTGATCTGTGAACCTGATTGCTGCCGTGTTTCCTTTGCAGGATGGTAGCAGCAATGGTGGTGGCATGAGGGAAGTTCTCAGAAGGGGCGGCATGCGGCGGTACAGATCGCAGCTCGAGCAGGAAGTGAGTGCCAATATCCATGTTTCTAGTCTGATGCTGTTTACAGTTTGACAGAATTCTGCTTCGTTTTGGGCTGTGAGCTGTGCCAACTTGTTATGTGCTCCCGGCCGTGTTTGACTGAAAAGAATTTACACATGATGCCGAACTTAGTTCTTGGTGGCATATATTTGAATTGTTCAAAAGAATAAGCTCAATTACTATTCTGAGATGTGATTACCTACTGCAGGTTAGGAATTTGCAGAGGCAACTCCAAGAAGAGATCGACATGCATCTGGCGTTGACAGATGCCTTTGCGCATAATGCCGAACTGATACTTAAGTCTTCCACAAAGCTACCAAACAAGGTGCACACATCACATGCATTTTTGGCCACGAATACGCAGTACATGTATTTCTAATTTGTTTCTTGGGTTTGTTGATACACACCCTCTAATACTGATTGCAACAATTCATTTCTAGGCCCAGGAGCTCATAATTAGTATATCATGTTTGGAGATTACTATCTCAAAGCTTGAGAAGGATCTAGATGACCTACGCTACCAGTTGTGTCATGTAAGGAACGAAAGGCTACTTGTAGAAAATAGTCCAGAATGCGTACTACCTACATCATCAACTAGTAAATGTACACAGGATGAAGTAAGTTTTCTTTGTAGTAATAATCTCATTTAGAAGTTTTTATTTCGGTTGGAGTGGCTGATGGTTTCTTTTTTAAACTTCTAAGCATGTATCAACATTAAGGGATGGTAAGTTGGGAGAGTACGAATCAATTCAGTCAGTGGAAGAATATTTGTTCCCCGAACTTCAAGAACAACAGGATGTTGAAAAAGAGAGGGAAAACTGGGAGATGGTGTCTCCAAGTGGGCAGCTACAAGAGCACCAAGTTGCCCATTTAAATACATTGTTGGAAGAACACCAAGATGAAGAGGTCCTGTTTCAGGCGTACTTGAGTTTATGTTCTATGCAAAATATTTGAAGTTGTAAGTAACGTGATTTTATCTTGTTCCTGCAGATGCAAGAACCAGGCTCTTTAAAGAAGGATGTCAAAGAATATCAAGGAATAGACGTGTTGTCATTTAGCCAATCTGATCCAAAGAAAGGCAGGATGAATGGAAATATGTGGAAGAATCCAAATCAGCTCTCTGGAGAGATGGTGCGCTGCATGAGAGATATCTTCCTACATTTATCACGATCATCCAAGATATCACCAAAAATGTCTTCTGATAATTCATCTTCATCAGCGGGATGTCTATCTGGCTCTACATTTACTTCCGTGTCAGATTCATCTTTAATGGCCTCAGTGCTGCAAAGCCCTTCAGTTGATTCAGATCGCTATGATGATATTATTCATGAAGTGGGAAACTTTGATCCATACAATGTTAATGGGAAGGAAGCCCAAAGAGACATAGGGAAGTATTGTTCAGTAGCTGAAGTATCTTGGATGAATATTTGCAAGGAACAACTTGAATATGCGTCTGATGCTCTCCAGAAGTTCAGGTTTCCTGTTGAACCATTGTCTAAACCTATTAATACTAGCGAACAAATTGCATGTTTACATGAATTTAGCTTAACTGTAGTGATAATTGTCTGAAGCTATTAATACTAGCGAACAAATTGCATTTTTACATGAATTTAGCTTAACTGTAGAGATAATTGTCTGAGACAAACTGGGGCAGTAATTGGAGCACTGACATCATAGGGTATTACTTACTGAGAAAAAAATGTAACCACAAGAGTTACTTTTGTAATTGAAGGTCCCACAAGTGTTCATTCTATCTTATAGTCCAATAAAGCACTAGAAAATGTTGTTTATATGAATAAAGGATGTTCTTAATGTTATGGTATGACTTTAACTGTTTTACGTAATCTTTGTCTTCAGGTCCCTTGTGGAGCAACTGTCAAATGTTGATCCTACTCTAATGAACTGCGACGAGCGGTTAGCGTTTTGGATTAACCTGTACAATGCCTTAATAATGCATGTGAGTACCATCCGTTGCTTAGTGATTTGCTTAGAGTACACGGAAAGATGAAACGTATCTCTTCTTCCCTTACAAAATAATTTTCTATTTTTGCAAATAATAATTTGGGGCCAATATTTTAGTTTGATGACACCAGAGTTCTTATGGTAATTTTAATTTCTTAGTAGTTCTATTGAATGGTGTGTTGAAAAATCAGTTGCTGCTTTATGTTCCGCTGTCAATTATCATGGGCCATCTGGTTGTGTTACTTTTTATCGCTTATGCATCAAATTCTGTACATATATTCTTGCAGGCATTTTTAGCATATGGAGTCCCTGGGAATGACATTAAGCTTTTTTCGCTAATGCAAAAGGTTTATTTAACGGATCTCTTATTTGGTTATAGCCACTTTTCCTTGACAACATATTAACCAACTTAAGCTAATGTTGCAGGCATGTTACATGGTTGGTGGACAGTCTTTCAGTGCAGCTGAAATAGAGTTTGTGATTCTAAAGATGAAGAACCCAGCACACCGGCCACAAATTGTATTATCTGTTCCTCATTTGTCAATTTCATTTATTTGGTATGCAAGTCGTCATTCTTCTCACGGTTCCTTCTTTTCAGTCTTTGATGTTAGCCCTTCACAAGTTCAGAGTTACCGAGGAGCACAAGAAATATGCAGTTGATGACACAGAGCCCATGGTGTTGTTTGCACTTAGCAGTGGAATGTTCTCGTCACCTGCTGTAAGTGGATGAGCTTCTCTTGTCAACATGTACACACTGGCAGCGTGTTAAGTAAACCAAAGCATTAGTTCATATGATTTATTTTTAGTTTTTGAGCGTTAAAACTTTCACCGCCTTTTTGTATCACATACTTCAGTACATCTGAGCATTTGTGTTAAGTATTTTAAACATGACAACTTGCTATTGAACAGGTCAGAATTTTCTCTGCCAAAAATGTTCGAGAGGAGCTACAAGAATCGATGAGAGACTACATACGAGCATCAGTTGGTATCAATGACAAAGGGAAGCTCACAGTCCCAGCGTTACTGCAGAGCTACGCCAAGGGCACCGTGGAGGACTCTCTGCTCGCCGACTGGATCTGCCGCCAACTGACTCCGGCCCAAGTCTCAGCAATCCAAGACACCACGTCATCGCGCAAGCAACGGCTCCTTGGCTTTCGCAGCTTCACCGCTACCCCGTTCGACTCGAAGTTCCGGTACCTCTTCTTGCCTGACAGGACAGAAACTAGGTAGATTCCCAGCACTGAGGACAAACCAGGAGTGGGCATTTTGACACAAATGGAAGATTAGTTGTACATTGTTTTTTGTAGATTCTGGGGTGACTGGTTCTTTTTTTTTTCCCTCTGTAAAGGCCATTTGTTTATTTGTTTCTATCTTGTGTACTAATAAAGGGGGGTTTGGTGGGATACTTGACCACCTTTTAGCAGAACTTGTAACATCACGATGATGTAGTCGCAAAACAGTTTTGTTTCTGGCTGTCTGGCTTGTAGCAGCTCAGGACTTGGGGGTTAATGTAGTAGCAACTTTGTTGTTTCCTTGAAATACTGTTATCATGGCTGGTCGAACCGTTGTTTGCTACTACATCCGTTCCGAAATATAAGCCTTATTTTGAAAGTTAAACACAGTTTTGTAAAAAAGATTATATTTTAGAATGGGGGTAGTAATACATAGAAGCAATATGTGATTTATTTTGAGGGAATAGCTCAAACTTTTTACTCCGACTGAAATGTTTATTTTTCATGGTAGCATTTGCAGGATGGCTTTTGCATCGGTGTCTCTCCCTTTTTAAACTTTGGCATCCTGAGAATATTTAGGATCTCCAGATACCCTTTCATGTGCTATTATCCTTTCAACTTTAATGGTTGAGATAGGAGAGGGTGAACACCAAAGCACACCTCGCGCTTCTCATAAATAAAGGCAGGTGTGAGACTCTCTGGAAGTGATGCAATCCAATTTTCACCTAAACTGAATAAGCTGCTTCTCTAATCAACTGGTAAGACGGCAGTTGTTCAGCTAGCGCCAGTCATTGACTCAAGGAGAATAGAAAACAAGGACAGGTATGAGGATTGAGGACTAGTCGCCGTACCCTGCCGTCCGTGGACGGCATACCATCCAAACGACTTGACGACTCCAGGTTTGCCGCCATATAAATATCGCATGCGCGAGTGTGGTTTTTTCTAGTACTCAGCCATCTCTCTCAGAGACATGACCACCAGACCAGCCCGCGCGCACCTCACCGCGCTCTTCCTGCTGGTGGCCACCGTCCCGGCGACGGCAATCGGCCCAGGGTGGTTCTCAGAGGCCGATGCCCTACTAGCATGGAAGGCCAGCCTCGCCAACACAAGCGCGTTGTCCAGCTGGACCCGGGACGCGCCGGTCTGCAACTGGACCGGCGTGATGTGCGGCCACCGCAACCATGTCCGCTGGGTAAGGATCGAAGGATGCGGTCTCTCCGGCGGGCTCGGCACGCTTGACACTGCGGCACTAACGGGGCTCGCCGTGCTGAACCTTAAGGGGAATAACCTCGGAGGCGCCATCCCAGCCAACATCTCGCAGCTACGCTCCCTCAAGCTTCTCGACCTCAGCAACAACAGGTTCGACGGCTCCATCCCGTCGCAGCTCAGTGACATGCACAGCCTGGTCAGCCTCCGGCTCCGCAGCAACAACCTCCTCGGCGACATCCCGCGCCTGCTCTGCAGCCTTCTCTCCGTCCAGGTACTTGACTTGTCAGACAACCGGTTCACGGGTGAGCTCCCGGACTGCTGGTGCAACCTCCAGAATTTGCGGTTCATTGACTTGTCCAGAAACCGGCTCACCGGAGAGCTCCCAGGCTGCTGGTGGAACCTGCAAGAACTTGGGTTCATGGACCTGTCCAACAACTCCTTCTCGGGAGAAATTCCAGCAGCTCAGGCAGGCCAGACCTGCTCTCTCTGGTCGCTTTATCTCGCTGGAAATAACTTCATTGGTGCCTTTCCGCCAGTACTAAACAGATGTAACTTGCTGGCCACCCTAGACATCGGGAACAACATGTTCTTTGGTGGTATCCCACCGTGGATCGGGAGTCAGGTCCCATCTTTGAGAATACTTAGCCTCAGATCAAACAACTTCACTGGAAACATTCCCCCTGAACTATCACAGCTCTCGCAACTTCAGCTCCTCGACATGGCAAATAATAGCCTGGCAGGATCAATTCCCGTAGCCTTTGGTAACTTGACCTCCATGAAAAATCCACAAGGTCTTTCAACTCTGGTCGTGCAGGAAGGTGAGCCGACATACAACGATAGAATCAACGTAATGTGGAAGGGCCAGAAGCTGATTTTTGAGAGAACGCTCTGGTTATTAACCGGCGTCGATTTGTCTGGGAATTTTCTCTCCGGATGCATCCCAGAAGAGTTAACCAACCTTCAGGGCCTCCAGTTTCTCAACTTGTCAAGAAATCATCTTTCATGCGGCATTCCTCAAGGCATTGGTAGTTTGAATTCTCTCGAGTCCCTCGATCTATCATCTAATGATCTTTGGGGAGAAATTCCTCCGAGCATCTCCATCTTATCAGGGCTCAGTATCTTTAATGTCTCGCACAACCATTTGTCGGGCAAAATACCTGCCGGGAGTCAGATTCAAACCCTAACTGACCCATCGATCTACTCTGACAATTCTGGGCTATGTGGATTTCCTCTCGTCATTCTGTGTGCAGATACTTCGCTTCCACCAGATGGCATAAACGGCGAAGGGGAGGACCAGTGGTTATACTACTGTGTGATTGCTGGAATTATTATGGGTTTCTGGCTATGGTTTGCGATGCTCTTTACAGTTCAGACATGGAGATGCGGTTTTTACTTCTTTGTTGATGATGTGCAATGTAAGTTTATGCAGAAAATGTCACATTAGTTGTGTTCTATGAATGTTTATACCAACAGAGGAATCTATGTACAAGAAGTAATTTACGCGTGTACAACAGAAAAAAAATCCACGCCATTTCTCATGTGGGGTGGAAAAATACCATATATATTTTGGTTAAACAGAAATAACCAACATAATCTGCCTCGGGGCTCAGACCGCTGAGAATTCTTCTATGAAGAATGTTGGCATTGTTTATGTTGAGTATAGCTTAGTCACTAAACAAGAACTATATAAAGGCATGGCTTCAATATACAAGATCAATTGGCCATGGCAGACAAGAAAACTTGAGGAATGAACAAATTTTGTTACTTATTCTTCCCATATCAAAGTTGAGGAAGTCGCAAGATATACTTGTTTTGGACCGCCAAAGGAAGGTTTAACAATGATGGTTTTGGGAGGAGATGCAGATTATTATGTACATGAAGTTTGGGTGCAGTTGAAAGCCTTGGATCCTTTGTGGTGTAAGTGGTCTGTTCTACTGCAATTTGTAACTTCTTTTGGTATCATGCCAGATGCTGTCTGGATAGAATGTTCAGGAGTTTCTACGAAGTGATGAGGGTAAAGATTAAATGTATAGAACATATCGAGATACCTTTTGCCGGACTATTTGAGCTCTAACGCAAGTTGTGGAAGATAAGGTTTTGTTGTGGAGGGGCATGCTAGTGTGGTATTATTTGACGAAGAACAAGAAGATGCATCAAAGTAACCAATAAAATCATGATCACAAGCAGGTGATAACCCCTAAGTGCAAGGCGTAATTGTAGCATAATTCAATGTGAAAGTAAAAAACATTGAATTGTACGATCAAAAAAGGTAAACTAGATATGCTCTCTAAAGTTATATATGCCACTTATGTAACAGTCTATGGACTTAAATATGATGTAAGATAATAAAGATACTTCTTTAAATTGCAATAATAAGAAAGGCAATATGGAGTCCCGAGAATGACATTAAGCTTTTCTCACTAACGCAGAAGGTTTATCTAATGGACAGTCCTTCAGTGCAGCTGAAATAGAATTTGTGATTCTAAAGATGAAAAACCGAGCACACCGGCCACAAATTGTATTATCCGCTCCTCATTTTTTTAGTTACATTTGTTGTGTATGCAAGTCGTTATTCATCTTACGGTTCCTTCTATTCAGTCTTTGATGTTAGCCCTTCACAAGTTCAGAGTCATAGAGGAGCACAAGAAATATTCAGTTGATGACACCGAGTCCATGGTGTTGTTTGCACTTAGCAGTGGCATGTTCTCTTCACCTGCAGTAAGTGGATGAGTTTATCTTGTTAACGTGTACACACTTGTGCAAGTACTTCAAACATGATATGGCAACTTGCTATGGAACAGGTCAGGATTTTCTCTGCCAAAAATGTTCGACGGGAGCTACAAGAATCGATGAGACCATTCAAAAAAACAAGAATCGATGAGGGACTACATCCGAGCATCAGTTGGTAACAATGACAAAGGAAAGCTCACAGTCCCAGCATTACTGCAAAGCCACGCCAAAGGCGCCGTGGAGGACTCCACGCTCGCTGACTGGATCTGCCACCACCTGACTCCAGGCCAAGTCGCAGCGATCCAAGACATCACGTTGTCGTGCAAGCAGCGGCTCCTTGGCTTTCACAGGTTCAGCGTCATCCCGTTCGACTCAAAGTTCCGGTACCTGTTCTTGCCTGACAGGACAGACACTAGGTAGATCGATCCCAGCACTGAAATTTCGGATAAGGTGGGCCGCGCCACGCGCCCGCTGCTTCTTGGGGGCGATTTCAACCTCATCCGCTCAGCGGAGGATAAAAACAACGACAATCTCAACTGGCCCCTTATCGATCTCTTCAATGAGCACGTGGCATCTTGGGCCCTCCGTGAAATTCCTCGCACTGGGGCGAGGTATACCTGGACGAATCGACAGCTTAACCCGGTCCGCTCGGTGTTGGACAGGGTGTTCATATCCCCTGAGCTCGAGGCGCTCTTCCCTCTGTGCTCCCTTGTGGCTGAAACTAATCTGGGGTCCGATCATACCCCCTTGGTGTTTGACTCCGGAGACGGGCTCCCGCCTCGCACCAATAGGTTCTTCTTCGAATCTGGGTGGTTTGAGAGACCTGATTTCCGACCTATGCTTTCTCAACGTTGGATTGATCTGGCCTCTCGAGCAAGGGGCAGAGACATTGTTGACTGGTGGAACTTCATGAGTTCGGGGCTCAGACAGTTCCTCCGCGGTTGGCGCCGTAACCAGGGAGCGGCCACGAAAAGAGAAAAAGCGGCGCTCCTAGCTCAGATCGAACAGCTTGATGCTAGAGCAGACTCTCTGGGTCTTGAAGAAGAGGAATGGGCTGAACGCTATGCGCTCGAAGACCAGCTCCTTCACATTGTCCGCGAGGAAGAGGACTACTGGCAACAAAGGGGCAGGACTAAGTGGGCGCTCCAGGGGGACGCCAACACAGCCTATTTTCACGCCGTTGCCAATGGTAGGAGACGCAAGTGCACTATCTCCTCCATTGTCACTCCTACGGGCCCCACCTCGGATCCCACTATCATCCAACAGGTGATTTATGACTTCTACCGCGACCTTTTGGGTTCCTCGTCTGAGAGGGTGTGCTCCGTGGCCCCGAACCTCTGGGGAGAGGCAGCGAAAGTGTCGGACTCTGATAATGAGCACCTCATGTTAACCTTTTCGGAGAAGGAACTTGAGGCTATCGTCGCTGATATGAAATCCAACACGGCCCCGGGCCCAGACGGCTTCCCTCCTATCTTCTTCAAGCGCATGTGGCCTTGGCTAAAACTTGGAATCCTCCACATCCTTAACGATTTTGTCTTTGGGGCGCATTGACATCTCAAGACTCAACTTCGGGATCCTAGCGCTCATCCCCAAAGTTCCCGGTGCTGACTTGGTGTCCCAGTTCCGCCCAATTGCTCTCATCAACGTGGTGTTCAAGATTATCTCCAAAGCGTACGCGTCCAGGCTTGATCCTGTCGCCAATAAAATTATAAGCCCCTTCCAGACGGCGTTCATCCGGGGAAGGAACATTCTGGAAGGGCCTCTCGCCTTGATTGAGATTGTTCACGAGCTGCGGGTCAAGAAGTTAGGAGGGATCCTGCTTAAACTCGACTTCGAGAAAGCTTACGACAGGGTCAACTGGGGCTTCCTAGAGGAAGTGCTCCGCGCCAAAGGCTTTGACCAGGGCTACATTCACAGAATCCTGCAGCTGGTGTCGGGTGGCCAGACTGCGATCTCCATCAATGGTGTCATCGGCCCGTACTTCAGAAACAAGCGGGGAGTGCGCCAAGGGGACCCTCTCTCACCGCTGCTGTTCAACCTCATAGGGGAGGCGCTGTCTGGCATCCTCACAGCTGCTGGCTCAGCGGGTCACATCCACGGAGTAGTCCCTCACCTCCTTCCCGGAGGCATTTCCCACCTTCAGTACGCGGACGACACCCTCATCTTGATACAAAACACGGAAGAAGATATTGCCAACCTCAAGTTCCTTCTCATGTGCTTCGAGGACATGTCCGGCCTAAAGATTAACTACCACAAGAGCGAAGTCATTGTCATGGGCCAACCTAGAGACGAACAGATCAGGATCGCCAACAAGCTGAATTGCAAACTGGGGTCCTTCCCTTTCCTCTACCTTGGCTTGCCCATCTCTGACCGTAAACTGCGCCTCGAACAATGGTTGTTCCTTGTCGTAGGCTGGCTGACCGCATCGAGCCCTGGATGAGTAGGTTGCTCACTTCGGGTGGGAGACTTATCCTCTCCAATGCCTGCCTTGACAACACGCCCATCTACGCGATGGGCCTGTTCCTTCTGCATGAGGGGATTCATGCCCGTTTCGACTCTCATCGTTCTAAGTTCTTTTGGGAAGGAACTGGGGCAAATCGCAAGTACCACTTGGTTAACTGGCCTACTGTCTGTCGTCCCAAGGCCATGGGGGGCCTGGGCCTGCTCAGTACAAGGAAGATGAACATCGCGTTGCTCCTTAAATGGGTGTGGAAACTCTACAATGAGGATGACACCATCTGGTCCAAAATAATCAAAGCCAAGTATCCGGATGCGAGCGATCTCTTTTCAGGCTCGGGCAAAGGTGGCTCCCAGTTCTGGAAGAGTATCCACAAGGTTAAGCACTTCTTCAAGCTTGGGGCCAAGCATGTGGTCGGCGACGGGCGCCGCACTCGCTTCTGGTCGGATTGGTGGTTAGGGCACGAACCGCTGAAAGACTCGTTCCCGTATCTGTTCGCTGTTTGCGAGGACACAAACCAATTAGTAGCCTCTGCGTGCGCTCCGGGGGGCCCGCACATCAGGTTCCGTCGCTCCTTGGACTCAGAGGGTGTGAATCAATGGAATCGCCTCATCTCCCAACTACAGCCTTTCTTGCTCTCAGACGCTCTCGATAGGGTGACTTGGCACCTCTCCCCTTCTGGTCTCTACTCCGTTCAGTCCATGTACTATAAGCTGTCGCAAGGGGCGTCGGTTGCTTTCCATAAGGACGTTTGGGAAGCCAGGGTCCCGCTTAAGATCAAGATCTTTGCCTGGCTGCTCATCCTTGACAGGCTCCCCTCCAGCCTTTTGGTTGCCGGCAGAAATGGACCGGCGTCCGGGGCGTGCGCTCTTTGCGGCGCACCGGAGGACTCCTCCCACATCCTCTTCTCCTGCTCAATGGCAAGATTTGCTTGGAGCGCGCTGCGCAGCATTCTGGGTTGCAACTGGTGCCCAGCCAATTTCTCACAGTTTCACGCCATCCTAGCCGGTTTCTCTGGGAGGGCCAGGAGACTCCTATGGACCCTCTTCCTCGCACAATCTTGGGCCCTTTGGACTGTGCGGAATAAGCTTACTATGGAAAAGAAAATCTTAAATGACCCCGCTAACCTGATTTTTAAAATGTGTATCTTCCTACAGCTCTGGAGCGTCAAGGCAAAACCAGGAGATCGGGAGGATCTCAGACGGTTGACAAGCGAACTGAGGGAGCTGTACGCCTCCGTGAGAACAAGAAGCCAAAGCTGAAGCCTGCGGCGTAATCTGGCTAGTTCTTCTTAGTGCGGTTGCTGTGGGGTGCCGCCCCCGTTGTGTTTGCGTTTGACGTGTGCTTTACTTGGCTAAGCTGTATGCCGCAGCAGTTTGTATGAATCTAAACCTTGCTGGCTTTATTAATTTAAAGTCGGGCCCGCTATGGCCTTTTATCTAAAAAAAAAAAGAGAAAACCAAGAGTGGGCACTTTGACATACACGACTGGGAAACTGAATGATTAGTTGTACATTCTTTTTGTAGATTCTGGGGTGACCGATTCTTTTTTCCTCTGTAAAGGCCATTATTTCGTTTGTATCTTGTGTATTTCTGGCTTAATGCAGTTACTCATATTGTAGTTTACTTCCCAAGATTACAATATAGTATGATCAGTTCAATTGTCAAAACGTGGCCAGTCACACCATATTTGCCTCCATTTGGCCACCACTAGTCACCGGCCTGTATTTCTGAAGCAATACTTCCAGTAGGACATTCAGAATATTACAGCCACGTCCGTTGTTCTGACACCAGTGACAATTGTTTCGTACTGACGGCCTGCACACTGCACGTCAAACTGGCCTGCAGTTCGTTCACTAGAAGACTGCCGGTGGAGCTGATGTTCCCAGTGAGCATCGTCGTCGTCGATGTTATCAACTTTGCCAATTTCACTAGAGTTCTACCCTCTGCAGATATTAACATCTCATGGGCCTTCTTTAGAGGCTATACCTTCCACGCACAACGTGGGAGGTGATGAACAATCCCGTGGATTTAGCCTGGCGCAACACCTTTACAATTTACAGGACGCTCAGCTTTTGGCAAGATTGCGGATTTTGTAGGTCAGCTCAGGAGACTGGACAAACTCCACTTGGAGTCCTGGACCATAACAGCATGTCTCCATGCTTAAGAAGTCAAGAGACTGCAGGTATTCAGCAAGGGCAAGGATGACTAGTCCTACTTTTTGGTAGCCCAAACTCTGGTCAGTAGTACGCTAGCAAGGGTTTGACTGACAAGATTTCCAAATACATACGAGTATCTCCCTCCACATGCAGTTCCTATGCTTAAGAAGTCAAGAGACTGCTGGTATTCAATAAGGGCAAGGCTGGTTAGTCCTCCTTTTTGGTAACTCAAACTCTGGTCAGTAGTACACTAGCAAGGGTTTGACTGACAAGGCTGAAGGAGCAATAAGTTTCATACAATACAAGTACAATTAATCCAAATACATGCGAGTATCTCCTTATAATTTATACTTTTTACACCATCTGTATGGTGAATTGTTGACTGGTATTACTTCCCTCACATGTAGTTCCTATCAAAATGCTTGTTTATTTCCCAACAATGACTATTATAACAACTGAGGCTTGTACCTGAAATCCTGAATACATTTTTCGATAAAGGGAACTTTATTACTTAAAAGGTTTAAGCATTACACCCGGCCTCTGCATAGCTAGGATGCACACAACCATCCAAGGCAAAAACAAACACAAAAGTTGGTACAATCCTGAATACATATGTGTAATAGGATACAATTTTCTAAGTACCACGTGTTCGTCAATCCTAGCAGTACTTGACCAGGAACCCGCGTATTCCTGTAGGTATCCTCCTCTTAAGAGTTGACTCCCATCATTTTATCATTTGGGTACACATCCAGTTTCAGCTACTTCAGAAATTACAAATTTGCTGATTGTGTCCATTTGCACATGTTCTGGACTAGGTCAGTATAACTGCTCCTCTGCACTCTTCATCTTCAAACGATATAGCTTTCCTCGAAAGTAAGAGGAAATTGTAGCTACCTGCTTGCACATGTTCTTCTGTTGCTGTACATAAGCATGGTACGACCATCGATTTCCCCATATAGCTCATGGCTTCAGTACGGAAATACGCAGGTGGCTTTCAGTAGCGTAATACAATTCAGCCATATAGGAAAGGTTCATGAGAACACCATGCAAGAGCTCCATTTTCCACCCAGAATCAGCAACAGATTATCCATGCCTTTCTTTGGCCTTGCTGTTGCCGTTCTGCTCTTCTTCAGCTCTCCAACCAGCTCTTGTACAGAACAAGAGAGGAGCTCCCTCATCAACTTCATAGATGGGCTCGTGCCAGGCGGCAACGGTGGTCTCAACGTCTCATGGGTGAACGGCACAGACTGCTGCAAATGGGAAGGGATCGTCTGCAGCACTGATGAAGTTGTCACATATGTCTTGCTGGCTTCCAAAGGTCTCAAAGGGGTCATTTCGCCATCCCTCGGCAATCTTGCTGGACTGTTGCACCTCAACCTGTCCCATAATTCACTCGGAGGCAGTCTACCAACAGAATTGTTGTTCTCCAGAAGCATTGTTGTCCTCGACGTCAGCTTCAACCGCCTCACTGGTCATCTGCAGGAGCTGCAATCCGCAAATCCTGGCCTTCCTCTCCAGGTGCTGAATGTCTCAAGCAACTTGTTTACAGAAAAGTTTCCATCCACAGCATGGGAAGCGATGAAGAACCTGGTTGCTCTTAATGCAAGCAACAACAGTTTTACAGGACAAATACCATCTTATATCTGCATCAATGCACCATCATTTGCCATGCTTGACCTCGGTTACAACCAATTCAGAGGCAATATTCCCCCTGGACTCGGCAGTTGTTCCACGCTGAAAGTGCTCAAGGCTGGCCACAACGACCTTAGTGGAGCTCTCCCTGACAAACTCTTTAATGCTACTTCATTGGAGGAACTCTCTCTACCCAACAATGCATTGCAAGGAGCTCTTGATGGTTCCCTCCTAGTCAAGTTAAGCAGTCTGGCTGTCCTTAATCTTGGATCAACTGGTCTCAGTGGCAAGATTCCAGATTCTATAGGACAGTTACGAAAACTGGAGGAACTCCACTTGGACAACAACAATATGTCTGGTGAGCTGCCATCAGCACTAGATAACTGCACAAATCTTACATACATTACCCTCAGAAACAACAGTTTCACCGGGGATCTTAGCAAAATCAACTTCACCGTGTTGGATCTGAGGATAGCTGATTTTTCAATGAACCTCTTCAATGGTACAATTCCTGAAAGCATCTACTCATGCAGCAACCTCATGGCGTTGCGGCTGGCTTACAACAGTTTCCATGGCCAGTTCTCGCCAAGCATTGGCAATCTAAGGTCCCTCACCTTCCTGTCACTAACAAATAACTCCTTTACAAATCTAACAAACACACTTCAGATGCTCAAGGGGTGCAAGAACCTCACCACCCTGCTTATAGGAACAAACTTCAAGGATGAAACCATACCACAGGATGAAACAATCAATGGTTTTGAGAATCTTCAGGTACTTACCATAGATGCTTGCCCATTGGTTGGGGAAATCCCTTTTTGGATATCAAAGCTCAGAAAATTGATGATGATAGATTTATCGTGCAACCAACTCACAGGACCAGTACCATCTTGGATTAGTGGACTGCACTTCCTATTCTTTCTAGATATATCAAGAAACAGACTTACAGGGAGTATCCCAACTGCACTAATGAAGATGCCGATGCTACTATCAGAGAATAATGCTGCCAAGTTGGATACGAGATTCCTTGAGTTGCCTGTATTTTGGACGCCATCACGTCAATACAGAAGTATTATTGCTTTCCCAAAAGTATTGAATCTTGGCAACAATAACTTTACCGGTGCAATCTCCCCTGAAATTGGTCAGTTGAAAATGCTCGATTACCTCAATTTAAGCTCCAACGGCTTAACTGGTGAAATACCACAGCAGATCTGCAACCTCACAAACCTGCAGATGCTTGATCTGTCGGACAACCAGCTCACAGGTGCAATACCATCTGCATTGAGTGATCTGCACTTTCTTTCTGGATTTGATGTTTCTAACAATCAACTAGAAGGACCAGTTCCATCTGGAGGACAGTTTCATACATTCTCAAATTCCAGCTACAGTGGGAATCCAAAGCTATGTGGACCTATCCTCAGCCTCAACTGCACCTCCACCGCAACAGATCAAACTTCTACCTCACGGTGGCGCAACAAGCGTTTTGGACTAGTCATTGGGATCATCTCAGGAGGACTCACCGCACTTGGATTACTTGCATGCTTCCTGATTGCGAAATTGGTGTATGATGATCACACTGAAAGCCTAGTTCTTCTTCAGAGACGGTACTGATAAGTGATAACTGAATAGCTGACGCTTCAGATGTTGTGCTCATTTTCTCTGTTGTACTTCCATTAATGTGAACCCTATGCGCGTTTCTTCTCTCTTTGGCTTTTGATCATGTGAACCTAGCCTCCGGGGGTATGACTTCTTCAATTATTGTGAACAATTTTACGCGCATCAATCACCATTCCTGATACCATTCCTGGATCTAACTCTATGTATAAAGGTGCGAAGTCAACCTCTGAAACTCCCCCAAAACAATCCGGGAAACAGTCGGATGTAGTACCATCATGGGCTTAGAACTACCAGATTACATATCATATTCATCACCGTTATCTAGAAAAAAAAGCGAGACCTAATTGTAAATACCCTAAGCCCTTAAAACTGGGCACCTGTTCATAGAGCCTTCTAGATGCAAAGGCGGCGCACCTTTTTTTTTTTTTGCGAATAAAAGGCAGAGCACCTACCATGTACTTCCAAACATATTTGAACATGATAGGTGACTGGAGGATACTGCAGTGAAGCTTACTCTAGGCATCTGATCATTCCAAAGCAGCTAAATATGCTAGCGATTCGGCACTTAGAGCTTCCCCACCCCAAGAGATCCATCGATAATCGCTAGTAATTGGGAAAGAAATTTGGGGCAACGGGTGCACACCAAGATTCTTCTACAGCAGACGAGGATTGATTGCACTGTAGGAATTAGAAGCTTAAACTCTAAGGCTTACCATTCAATTAAGGATCGTTCGGCATTGCCACCACGGAGCCTCATGTACTCGTCGGCCGCCGGAGCCCGAGAACGCCCGCATTCGCGCCTCCTTTAATCCGCTCCGCAGGGTAGCGAGGCGGTGCCTACTGGCTCAACCGCCCGGCGAGCTCTCGACGGGTAGATGGAGCAGTAAGCCGTCAAGCCGGCAGCGCGTCTCCGTCAAGCGCGGCGGCCGGCGCGAATGTGCGGCGGCGACAAGGAACGGGCTTATGGGTGGCGTCCCTGGGCTGGCCCAGGTAACGCTTCCTCTTCTCTTTTTCTCTTTTTTGATTTTTAATTTTAAAAACTTCAGGATTTTAAGAAAAAAAGGTTGTTCAGATCGAAAAACGTTCATATTTGGAAAATGTTCAAAATTTAAATTTTCAATCAAAAAATTTCGTTTAAAAAATATTCAGCAAAAAAATATGTTCAACACTAAAAAAATCAAAATTGAAAATGTTAAAATTTTAAAAATGTTCAAATTCAGAAATATTCATAATTAAAAATGTTCGTATTTTAGAAATACTCAAATTTTTAAAAAATGTTTGTATTTTTCAACCAAAAAGAAGAAACATAATGGAAAAGAAAGAAAAAAAAACTAAAAATGAAAAACCAGAAAAAAATGGAAAGAAACCGACATAACCAGAGAACTACAAAAAACAAAGAAAACCCGAATACAACCATATAGAAAGTTCTCAAAAACAACAAAAAAAATCACCACGTTAGCGGGCGGGGCGCATACCCTCCCGCTAGTGAGCGATAAATAAAGTTTGTCCTTATGGGTCTTGCCCAAATGTGGGAGAAGTTTGTACCTGAGTGCAGTGAATCGGGCATGTTACAAATCTAGACATGTTCAATGCCCAGCGGGTCAGATTTCACGATCCTAGAATTATTCATGAGCTTGACGGTGCGATGAGGTTAACATGGAGTTGCTTATTTGCATGGCGGCTTTGAATCCCATGAATTGATATGCTTCTTATGATGCACCAAAGGTAATGAATATGGCGGGTTTTTGAACTATTTATATTGCAATCGTGCATATTTGATATATGTATTGAACTTCAATGTTGACAATCGATTTGTCTTATACATTATACATTTCCAAACATTTTTCACAATTGGGGGGGGGGGGGGGGGGGTGCCCCCCACCACAATTTATGCTGCATATTATGTTTGGTCAAGGTCAAACTTTATAAAATTGGTCCAACTATATATGAAAACAGAAATGCTTGACTTACAGACAAAGTGCTACGGAAGGGCCGTTACGGACAGACGTGGAACCATGGCTTTGGATGAAACATGCAGGGTGGTTGCTAAAAAATAAAAGGCACCACTTATGCACCGACACATCAGTCCGTAAGAAAATTTCCGTAGGAGTATGTCCTCAGGTGTACCATTACTGATATGAAAATATGATAACTTTTATTATACCAATTGCATATGATATTTAATCAAAATTATAGATATTTCTAATAACATTGAGATAATGTTGTAGATGTTGCTACAATTTTTTATATATTTAATCAAAATTTAAAAAGTTTGACTTTAATCAAAATTAATATGCATCCAAATTTGGGAGAGAGGGAGTGGATACGGTTAAGATTGAAGAACATTTCCAATTTTGATAGTCACAAACTTAGGGTTACCTGCAACCAATCAAGATTGAAAACATATTCCCAATGCGGGCAACTCAATCTCAACTAGGCCAAGTGCACAAGAAGCTGGCTTCATCACCGTACTGTTGTGCTCGGCTGTTATCGCCATTACCTGTAGAAGGCGAAACCGCCGACTTGTTTTAGTTCCTTGTGCTGCTGTGTTAGAGCTCAGATGTTGTGGCATAGCCTTTACCTGTAGTCGGCGAAGCCGCCATCTCGAGCTGACTGTTTGTATGTGGAGCCAAACCTTCCGTTCAGGTGTTGGTATCCAGCGGGTGCCTAGTTGCTGTCGTGTTTGTTTTAATGTTATCACAACTTAAAATGTTAAACTGGAACGTCAGAGGGCTGAACGATCGAGCCCGGCGTTACGTCGTGCGTGACCTGGCTGTGAGCTCCGGCTGCTCCATTCTTTGCATACAAGAATCGAAACTAACCATGATTGATGATTCTGAGAAGGCCGATATTGCTGGGCAAGCGCTTGTCGGTTGTGCACAGTTGCCTGCTGATGGCACTCGTGGCGGGGTTTTGTTGTTCTGGAACGAGGACCTCTTCCATGTAACAAACGTTAGCATTGCCAGATTCTCCATCACGGCGAAGTTCACTGACCGTTTTTCTAATGCCTCTTGGTATCTGACTACGGTATACGGGCCGGCTGACGATGAACGGAAGATGGCCTTCCCAAACGAGCTGGTGCACATCCATAGCCGTGTAACTGGGGCATGGCTGGTCATCGGGGATTTCAACCTGATCTTACACGACCAAGACAAAAACAAGAGGCGAGTCAACAGAACTTGGATGCGGCGTTTCAAAAACGCTCTTGACTCCAGCTTTTGAAAGAAATCAAGCTCATAGGAAGACGCTATACTTGGAGCAATGAACAAGTGGTTCCAACCTTGGTGCGTCTGGATCGGGCTTTCTGCAATGAAGAATGGGACGACCACTTTCATGCTGCAAAACTTCTGCCGCAGGCATCGTCCATGTCTGATCACTGCCCCCTACTGCTGGTCCAAGACGTCATGACCAAAACACCGCCTAGATTCCGATTCGAGAATTTCTGGCCGTTGTTACAAGGGTACAACACGGTCGTCCAACAATCTTGGAACTCCCCATGCAAGCTAACTAACCAGTTTGCGATTCTCGACTACAAACTTAAGAGGCTGGCCAAGGACCTCAGAACTTGGGCAAAGAACTATGTGGGTGATATCAGGAAGCAAATGGTCATAGGCTAGGAAATAAGAATGGATGCCGCCCAGGAGATAAGAGTGCTTTCGGAAGAAGAACACCTCCTAAGATCAGCGCTTAAATCAAGGGCGGTGGGGCTGGCAGTCATAAATAGGGTCAAGGCCAAACAGAGGGCCAGAATCAAATGGCTGCAATTGGGTGATGCCAACACCAAATTTTTTCATTCACGCGCTACACATAGGCGTGCAAAGAATCGAATCCAATCCTTGCAGTCCAAAGCCGGAATCGCCACGACGCCTAGCGAGCTGGAGGAAACAATCTTCCACCATCTCCATGCCATTTTGGGGGCTTCGGTGCCATGCACAGAACGGTTTGATTGGACACAACTTAACCTGCCAAAGCCCGACTTATCTGACCTTGACAGACCCTTCACCTTGGAGGAATTGAAACGGGCAGTCCTTGAGTCACCTGCAGACAAAGCACCTGGGCCTGATGGATTCTCAGGAAGTTTTTTTCGCGCTTCTTGGGACACAATAAAAAACGACCTCCTGAGCGCGGTTAACAAATTTTACGACCTTAATGACCCATCCTTTTTTTTTTTTGAGATGACTTAATGACCCATCCTTTGACTGTCTAAATACGGCCTTCTTCATCCTGCTCCCAAAGAAAGACCAACCCTCCCAGATGAGTCACTACAGGCCAATCAGTCTAATCCATGCGTTTGGCAAGCTAGTCTCCAAGATTCTGGCATTGCGGTTGCAACCACACATTGACGAGCTAATTTCGCCTTGCCAAAGCGCTTTCATCAGTGGGAGGAATATTCAGGATAACTTCCTCTATGTGCAGAACGTGGCAAAACAATACCACAAATCCAAAACCCCAACGCTACTGCTAAAACTGGATATCGCTAAGGCTTTCGACACCGTCTCTTGGACATACATCATTGATATGCTCGAGGCTAGAGGGTTCCCGCTGAGATGGAGGGACTGGATCTCACTCCTATTCCGCTCTGCCTCTTCAAGAGCCCTTGTTAATGGGGTGCCAGGCAGGGAGATTCATCACCAACGCGGTTTGCGTCAAGGGGATTCTCTATCTCCCTTCCTCTTCGACCTTGCCTTAGAGCCATTGCACCGCCTACTCGAGATCGCCACAAACACGGGGATCATCTCAAAACTTAAAGGCAAACATTGCACTCTCCGGGCCTCATTCTACGCTGATGATGTGGCGCTTTTTATCAACCCAACCCAACATGACATCTCGGGCTAGGGGAGGTTCTGTCAACCTTTGGACGGGCCACCGGGCTCATCACAAACTTCGCAAAAAGCTCAATCTCCCCGATCAGCTGCCAACACATCAACATACAAGACCTAGCCACGAGCGCAGGGATTGACATTGCACCCTTCCCTTGTATGTACTTAGGCATGCCTCTATCCATTAAGAAGCTCACCAAAGCAGCTTGGCAACCCTCCTTGACAAGATGGACCGACACTTGGCAACATGGAAAGCTAGACTAATGAGCAAAGCAGGTAGATTGGAGATGCTCAACTCTGTTCTAACTTCACTGGCAGTATACATGATGACTATTAATGAGATGCCAGCATGGGTTAAGAAGGAGTTTGACAAGCGCCGCAGAGCTTGGCTTTGGGCAGGGGAAGCAAATTGTGCCGGAGGGAAATGCAGAGTCAGCTGGAAAATGGTTTGCCGGCCAAAACAACTTGGCGGGTTGGGGGTCCATTGCATCGACTCTTTTGGTACGGCACTTCGCCTAAGATGGATGTGGCAGAAATGGAAATGCCCGAATAAACCATGGACGCATCTGAACATCCCTTCCACATCTAAAGACCGGGCTTTGTTCGCAGCCGCGACAAAAATAACTGTTGGTAATGGCCAAACAGCGAGATTCTGGACAGATAGCTGGCTAAATGGCATGACGCCGAAAGAAATCGCTCCGGAACTATTCAAGATCTCGGTTAGAAAGAACAGATCAGTTAAAGATGCACTTGCAAATGGAAAATGGCTGCAGGATCTTCGCTTCTATCTTGATGACTGTCACTCCAGTGAACTTCAGTGTCTAGAAGAACTCATCAACGAAGTACAGCTCACCGATGCCACGGACGAAATAATATGGACCTTCGGCAATAAAAACTACTATACCACGAGATCAGCCTATCAGCTACAGTTCATCGGCGCAGTGAATACTGATTTCAAAAGGATTGTTTGGAACGGTTGGGCGCCGGCTAGATGTAAATTCTTCATTTGGACTCTAATGCTAGATCGCATTCTGACAGCTGACAAGCTACTGTTGCGACATTGGGAAAATGAATATTTTTGCCCACTCTGCCGCCGAAGTCTCGAAACATCTAACCACCTCTTCACTGAATGCCCGTATAGCTTGATGGTTTGGTCATCCTTTTCGGCCACTTTTAGCCAAGACGCACTCAACCCGGAGAATTGGCCACAGAACCAGCACAATGTCCAATCCTGGTTCAGAAATATGGTGGGAGATAAGTCGAAAGCTAAAAGGAAAATCATTTTCCCCTTGGCCAACCTTATCTGCTAGGAAATCTGGAAGGAGCGAAATCGCCGTATTTTCGAGAAACAAATCCGGCCAGTACATGTGATGATAACCAAGACAATGGAGGAATTTGATATATGGAGACTTGCAGGAGCACCCATTCCTCTAGTTGTTCAGTCTGGAGGGGCACCCTTCGACCCAGGCTGATTTTCTTGTTTCCTCCTTTTACAGAAGCGCCATCTTAGGCCTTCTAACTTTGTAAAACAACCCCTTCTAATGAAATAAACACAGCAGCTCTCCTGCTGTTATTCAAAAAAAAAAAGTGCACAAGAAGCCAGAAAGAGTATAGCCAAATACGCCCTAGCTCATTTAGCATGGGCATCTTTGCATCCTGCCGTTTGGCGTTCCGCGGCGCCGTCCTAGGGTCTGTTCGGTTCTGGGATAGACTGGAATGGAATGGAACCGTTCCATTCCTAGAACCCATTCTTGCGTTCGGTTTGAGGATGGAATGGAATGGAACGGTTCCTCGGAATGGCATATTCCCTCCAGATGCGGAACCAACCCGTCCGGCCGATTCGGTCGGATCAAGTGGAACGAGTGACTGTCACACGCTGATTAATTAAGTTTAGCGATAATTAACCAAGTTTAGCAATAATTAACCAAGTTTACCACTACTTAATCAAGTTTACCAAATAATTAATCGAGTTTAGAATAATTAATCGGGTGACTATCTCACTCATTCCATTCCATTCTCATCCCATTCCAAAACCGAACACATGGATGGATCGCTCCGTGACATTTTTTTGTCCAAACCGAACAGAGTGATAGAACGGTTCCGTGACAGTGGAATGGAATGGTTCCATTCTATTCCACTCCATCCAAAAAACGAACACACCCCTAGAGCTCCTTTCAAGTGTCTCTTCCATGCTTTAGCATGCGTTATGCGTACAACGAACTTAGTTCACCCAGTGAGTACGTACAAGCTCCATTTCCGAATTCAGATAGGCGTGTTTGTTAGCTTGCAGAGGTCTTTTTTTTGCATGGGCTGAGAAGTGAAACGGGTCGTTTGTTTGCCTGCATTCCACCGCGTTGTTGCACGAACCGGATTTTAAAGCTCCCACGGGATCAGGTCCTGGAGGAACGCCCGGAATGACAGTTTCTGTGAATCTAGACCCGTTGTCGTGAGAAGGTTACACGCGTGGGAAAGAGAGACGGAAACGCCACGGCCCTTCGGGAACTCGCGTTCGGACGGTGACGGAAACACCCACACTCATTCGTGGGTACACAAAAGTATTTCTGATAAATTATTGCATACTATTTACTATCAAGTAGTGTTCATACATAGTAACTGTAGATATGCATGAATAGTAACTCAATCGTTTTGGTGCCTCCATTTGGTTCAGCTTAATGTATGGTAGTATCGTTGAAAAAATATGCAGCACCAAAGAATTACAGTTGGGTAATTATCATCGAGAAATTACTGCTGCTGATAATTTATACCGAAAACTACTGTAAAAAATTATTAAATTTTTTTATTGCTCACTACTTACGCTGGAAAAGTATGCACCGCCAAAGAATTACGATTGGGTAATTACCGTCGAGAAATTATCACTGAAGTAGTAGATGTGTAAATATATTACTGTAAAAATCAATGAAATAAATTACTGCATACTATTCATTGTCAAGTATTATTCATACGTAGTCACTGTAGATGTGCATGAATAGTAACTCAATCGCTGTGGTGCCTCCATTTGGTTCACCTTTAATATACAGTAATATAAAGCCACCAATGACTAGAGTTACAAGATGCTGAGGAAAACATCAATAAAAACCAGAAACATTACATGGCAAACAAGATGTAACAAGACAAACAACCTGCAAACGTCTAGGTCTTCCGACGTCGAAATATTCGCTAATCAAGGTAGAGGAAGCAAAGCGGAGGAGGAGGGCGCCACACCATCAAAAGAGAATGTCTTCATCTGCTTCAAACACGGATGAATTGCATCACAGTGTAACCTCTCCATCGCCGAAGAGGACCCCTGCCCTCTCCCCCAGGTTTGAGGGCACCGTACTGTCAGACGATGGAACACTCGCCCTAGAGCTCGAATTGAAGCCGCAAGCCGAACCACCATGGAAGAAGACATTATGAGCTCGCCCCCAATGGGGAAGACCACCATTCCTAAAGCCGCAAGTGGCAACCCAAGAACCACACCGCAACCACCAGTTGACATGAACAAAAGGCTTCAACGGTAGTGCCTTCAAGAAGGAAGTGGCACCAAGGCGGCGTCACCGCCTTGTCCCGCTAACCAGACCAAAGATTTTCAACCGGAGCCAATGGTGGAGGAGCACTATCCTTGAGAGCATCGACGTCACCGGTACTAACAATGTCGGGCAAGGCTTTCGCCCAAATAGCAACCACCGTTCAAGGAAGTATGCCAATATCCGGGAAGGGGCTCGAGGAATCCTGCACCACGAGTGCCTCCCACGTAGGCCATCTCGCTCCCCGCACAACCGAGACAACCGATTAGCACCGCACGATGGCACCCTCCTCCGGACACTGCCGTGTCCACCACCCGAAGTTGCCGCTTCGAAAACCGAGGAGCCAACCAAACCTGTCTCCCGCGGATAACCACTGATTTTATCTTTATCTAAAATTTAAATATATCTAGTTACCATTTTAGATATCTAGTTATCTAAAATTAAGACATGTTTTATGGGATGGAGGGATCAAAGGAAACACGTCCGTACAGCGAAGAACGGCGAGCTTGCCATCTCGATCGAGAACGTAAGCGTGTGACAAGGACCAAGCGTTTTTATCGTACCATAAACAGTCACATCATCGGAGCAACCATAATAGCTGGCGACCTCGCCTAAACAAATCGCAACTTGGGTTAGTGTCGATAGAGCTAACGGGAGAGAAGAGTCACACTATCTTGCTAATAAACGCCCTCTGGACGCCCAATCGGCCGGAGATCGCAAAAGTCAGACCTTTCCCAACATGACTCGCAAAGCACTACGGCCCGTCCCCAACCTCGATCGGCATCGCCGTTGACCTGCGCACCAGATAACCTATACAACGACGACTAATTAAACTCAACTCGCTCCCGCTCCATGTCGCCTGCGCCAATGGCAAGCCTCTCCCGCCACCCGACCTGACAAAAAAATTCGCCCGGCGCCGAACCCGGCCACGATTATTCGCCATGTTGGTTGCGGCGGCTGCCGAGCTCTCCCTATGATGCGGCGGCAGGTCGTCATTTCGGTTGCGTCGTTCCTGCTGCTGGTCAGCTCCCTCGCCGGCGCGTGCGTGGACGGGGAGAGGGCGGCGCTGCTCTCCTTCCTCGATGGCCTCTCGCCGCGGCCAGGCGACGGCATCGCCGCCTCGTGGCGAGGGTTGCTGGATTGCTGTGCGTGGGAGGGAGTTGGCTGCGACGGCGGCGCGGTCACGCGGGTGTCGCTCCCCGGCCGCGGCCTCGGCGGGACGATCTCGCCGTCGGTCGCCAACCTGACCGCGCTCGCGCACCTCAACCTCTCCGGCAACAGCCTCGCCGGCGCCTTCCCCGCGGAGCTGCTCTCCCTGCCCAATGCCGCCGTCCTCGACGTCAGCTATAACCGCCTCACCGGCGCGCTCCCCGACCTGCCGGCCGCTGCCGGACGCGCACCCCTCCCGCTGCAGGTGCTGGACGTTTCCAGCAACTACCTGTCCGGGCAGTTCCCGTCCATGCTCTGGAACCTCACGCCGGGCCTCGTGTCGCTCAATGCCAGCAACAACAGCTTTCTTGGCGCGATCCCGTCCTCCCTCTGCGCGATCTGCCCGGCGCTCGCCGTGCTCGACGTCTCCGTGAACGCCTTGTCCGGCACCGTCTCCCCCGGGTTCGGCGCCTGCTCAAAGCTGCTGGTGCTCAGCGCCGGCCGCAACAACCTCACGGGCGAGCTCCCCGACGACCTCTTCGACGTCACCACGCTGCAGCAGCTGCTGCTCCCGTCCAACCGGATCCAGGGGAGGCTCGACCGCCTCAACATCGCCAACCTGACCAACCTCGTCAAGCTCGACCTCACCTACAATGCGCTCACGGGCGAGCTCCCGGCGTCCATCGGCGCGCTCACGGTGCTGGAGGAGCTGCGGCTCGGGAAGAACAACCTCACCGGCACCATCCCGCCCGCGCTCAGCAACTGGACCAGCCTCACGTACCTGGACCTCCGCTCCAACAGCTTCGTCGGGGACCTCGGCGCCTACGACTTCTCCGGCCTCGTCAACCTCACCGTCTTCGACGTCGCCGCCAACAACTTCTCCGGCACCATGCCGCGCACCATCTACTCCTGCACCTCCATGACGGCGCTGCGCGTCGCCAACAACGAGATCACGGGCCAGGTCGCGCCGGAGATCGGCAACATGGTTAAACTGCAGTTCGTCTCGTTGACCATCAACTCCTTCACCAACATCAGCGGCATGTTCTGGAACCTCCGGGGCTGCACGGACCTCACCGCGCTGCTCGTGTCCTACAACTTCTACGGCGAGGCCCTGCCGGACGCCGGCTGGGTCGGCGACCACGTTAGCGGCGTCCGGCTGATCGTCATGGAGAAGTGCGATCTCACGGGGCAGATACCCTCGTGGATATCCAAGCTGCAGAGCCTCAACGTCCTCAACCTCGCCGGGAACCGCCTCACCGGCCCCATCCCGACCTGGCTCGGCGGCATGAAGAAGCTCTACTACGTGGACCTGTCGGACAACCACTTCGCGGGCGCGATACCGCCTTCGCTGACGGAACTGCTGCTGCTCACGTCGGAGAAGGCCAGGGCGGAGTTCAATCCGGGCCATATGCCGGTCGTGTTCACCTTGACGCCCAACAACGGGGCGGCGATCAGGCAGGGCCGCGCGTACTACCAGATGAACGGCGTCGCCGCCACGCTCAACCTCAGCGACAACGACCTCTCCGGCGAGATCCCGGAGGAGGTCGGGCTGATGAAGACGCTCCAAGTGCTCGACCTCAGCCACAACAACCTCTCCGGCGGCATCACGCCCAAGTTCAGCGGCCTCGTCAAGCTGCAGATTCTTGATCTGCAGTGGAACCATCTGACGGGCTCGATCCCACAGGCGCTCAGCAAGCTCCACTTCCTGGCCAGCTTCAATGTCTCGCACAACGATCTCGAGGGCCCGATCCCGACAGGTGGACAGTTCAACTCGTTCCCGCCGTCGAGCTTCGCGGCGAACCCGAAGCTGTGCGGCAAGGAAATCTCAGTCCCATGCGTCCGAAATTCCTCGACGACGTCGACAGGCTCGTCCAAGACCGTCAGCAAGAGGGTGCTCCTGGCCATCGTTCTTGGAGTTTGCTTAGGCCTGGTTGCCGTCGTCATCGTGCTTGGCCTCGCCGTGATCGCCATCAGAAGGATCATGTCGAACGGATCCGTCAGCGACGGCGAGAAGTTCGCGGAGGCGTCTCTGTTCGACTTCTCCATGTCGGAGCTGAACGGGGACGAATCCAAGGACACGATCCTGTTCGTGTCGGAGGAGATGGCGAGCGACTGCGCGGCCAGGAAGAGCATCACGTTCTTGGACATCCTGAAGGCGACCAACAACTTCAGCCCGGCTCGGATCATCGGGTCGGGGGGCTACGGCCTGGTGTTCCTGGCGGAGCTGGAGGGCGGCGCGCGGCTGGCCGTGAAGAAGCTGAACGGCGACATGTGCGTGGTGGAGCGGGAGTTCCGGGCGGAGGTGGAGGCGCTGTCGGCGACGCGGCACGAGAACCTGGTGCCGCTCCAGGGCTTCTGCATTCGCGGCCGGCTCCGGTTACTGCTGTACCCGTACATGGCCAACGGCAGCCTCCACGACTGGCTGCACGAGCGGCCGCCGGACGCGGCGGGACGGCGGCCGGAGCTGGACTGGAGCGGGAGGCTGAGGATCGCACGGGGCGCCAGCCGCGGGGTGCAGCACATCCACGAGCGGTGCACGCCGCAGATCGTGCACCGGGACATCAAGTCGAGCAACATCCTGCTGGACGAGTCCGGGGAGGCGCGCGTGGCGGACTTCGGGCTGGCGAGGCTGCTCCTGCCGGACCGGACGCACGTGACGACGGAGGTGGTGGGCACGCTGGGGTACATCCCGCCGGAGTACGGGCAGGGGTGGGTGGCGACGCTGCGCGGCGACGTGTACAGTTTCGGCGTGGTGCTGCTGGAGCTGCTCACCGGGAGGCGGCCCGTGGAGCTTGTGGCGGCGGCGCACGGGCAGCGGAGGGACCTGGTCGGGTGGGTGATGCAGATGCGATCGGCCGGGAAGAACGCCGAGACGCTGGACCCGCGGCTGAGGAGGGGCAAGGGCGAGGAGGCGCAAATGCTGTACGTGCTGGACCTCGCATGTCTCTGCGTCGACGGCATCCCGCTCAGCCGGCCGGCGATACAGGAGGTGGTCAGCTGGCTCGACAACGTCGACACCATTGGCACGTCCTGATGGCTGATGTGTTCTGTACAAAAGAAGATGGAGCTCTTTCCGGCATGCGATCCTGAGAGTTTTGGGACGACGATCAGTAGAGGCGATCGATGTGATAGGATATCAGAAATTCCAATCAGAAATGGCGACGTTCTTCTGGTAAACGAGGCACACCTGATGTATAGTCGCATTGACTAAAAGATGGTGCGGATGGGAGAACTCTTTGTTCCCCATTGGGTGTTCGGATGGGATTGCTTTGTAAATTTCATAGATTTTAGGTCAAATAAAGCAAATCCACCGGGAAAAAATTCAAGGATTTGGATCCACAACCTTGTTCAAAAGAATGTACCCAGCATTCCCTGGACGAGGGGTATCTGCATCCCCAAGCATATGCCCTCGGTTTTTGAAATAACGTTTAAAGTCAGTTTAATTTTAAAAAAAATTCAAAAAAAAAAAATTACCGTGTGTGTCTCAACATATTATGTGCTCATAAAGTCATTTTCACGGATAACCGACATTTTGTAAACCGTGTATAACAAACACTAATTTTGGAGCTTAAAAAAGCTCTCAAGTTCAAATGTTGATTTCCAGTATTCCCATCCATTATGTACTTTTTAAATGGAAGATTCAAAATAAGCCGGGCTTTGAATTAACAAAGTTGTAACCACAAAACCTTGGAACAAACTGAAAATAAATTAGGGGACCAGCTAGAGATACAAGAACACATGTGAAAAGCTAAAGACAAAGATGAGAAAGAGAGCAAGCCGAGCAGGGGCTAAGCTCCCATCTACTAGATCTCTATAAAGGGCTTGAGTCTTCAAGTAAATATTGGCGGCTCGACTTGAATCTTCAAGCACCAAAACGCTACATCAAGGGACTGCACCAAATCATGCTAGCACCTCCCAATATCTTGGCATGCAAAGGACCACGAACACCCCAGCTAACTGCACCCGTGAGACGATGACACTCCAGGTACAAATAGGGGAACTTCATGATAACGCTTCCAGGAATGGAAACGACGCACGTGGGCGTCGTCGTTACCGGCACAAGACAAAGCCGTGCATACCATTCGTGGAAGCTTTGACACCCACTCCAATAAACACCTATGTATTTTATCTAGCCACCAAGTTGTCAATCGGTCGGTGAAAACAGCGGCAGCCCCCCTGGCATGGCACCAACCCCAACTACCCCACCCGCTCCCTCCCTAGAATCATGAGTGGCCGCGCAAACCGGAAAGCAAACATTTTAGAAGAAGTCAAACCAACTTGCAGCAAGGAATCAATTAATAGGGAGTTCAAAGAGGAACTTGAAGATGACAGAAGTCATAAGGGCATCAGAACTGACAAGGAGAAGGGAATCAGTAACCAAAAGGGCATGATGACCACACATCCAAGGAGGTGAACAACATCCGTGAACGTCGTCGTTGCCAGCAATGGCCGAAGCCTTGTGGTGGTTTCACAAACACACCATCTAACTCACCGACATCCTAGCTTGCCGAGACCTAAAGAGGAAGCCAATCCAATCGTTCCTCGAACGCCCCGCAGTGCGCTGATAGCTAGCCGTCCTCGACGGAAGCGGGATCGATACGGACTGCCCCAACAACCAACCAATCTGGCTAGAGGGAACCCAAGGACACATGTGGTGCAGGACCATGTCCTCCTTAGTGCTAGTTTATCTTCAACCATTGCATACTCCCTGCACGACCTTTTTTATTTATTTTGGCCTATATTGAAGTTGTTAAGAATTGCGAACTAAATTCACAACATTAATATGGCGTGTATCTATCATGACACATTTTTAGTGCTTAAATTAATACCCCCTTTGCTCTGAAAAAATTATCACAAGTTTGTCTAAATTTTGATGTATCTATATACCAAACCGTCTCTAGATAAATCCAAATTTAAATAAATCTACAACATTATTTTTGGAACCAAATGATTATATAGTTTGAGAAATAAAAAGGCAATTCAGAGTTAATAGCGCTGGTGGTGTGAATTCATGGCCCAATTACTATTCGTTGGAATATTTGTCTTATCGTTTCAAGAGCTGTGTTTGGAATGTAGATTCAAACATTTGTGACGAGATTGACACGTATGCGTAATTTTAATTTTGGTTTCTTATCGGCGACATCTATGATGTTGTTTCTGAATGTTTGAGTACCTGGAGTACATGAGACTTTAAAGTACACATAATTTGTTCTTTGTTGCTCAAGTGAATTTAGAGCATCTCCAACAAGAGCCCTACTAGCCGACGGGCAAAACTCAAGGTCCAACAAAACCTCTACTCCTATCATAGAAGAACCATAAATTTACCTCCATGCTTGAGGTTTTTGCCCCCTCCCCTCCTCCGTTTGCTCGGTCCCTATCGTTTCTTGGAGGAGGTGGGGAGGAAATTTCCTTTAGAGTCCCCTCCACATGAGCGCCTAACATCGTCCTTATTCACCACCACTGTACGTCAGAAACTGCTTGTCACAATGTGCAATGCCGAACCGCTACTCCACCACCCTGGCACTATCACCTGCCTCACCTCCCCCTCTATGGCGGTGATGGCGCCTACACGTGTGATCCCGTTTTACCAGAGGAGTTTCTAGCGGTACATTGACAAACTGAAGATAGGAAGGCACATGAGCAACTAAGAGAAGATCTAGCAAAGCATTTGTGGGTGATTTTATTTCTTAGTTGAGCAAGAAATATCATTTTTTTGGACAAGCAACCCAATATTCCGGTGAAGATGATGAAACAATGAAACATCTGTTTTCTCCAAATACCTTGTTTTGCAAGGCAAGTCACACAAGTTGTGCACACATTTACCAGTTTTTTTTTACAATCTAGTTGTACATAGAAAGGTTACTTTAGCCACACTGTGACTTATTGATTTATTCTATAATCTACATAATATCGAGCAAAGTGAAACAAAAAAAAAACTAAAAAGATTTGTTAAAAACTAAAATTAGTGTGCTTCTCTGAGGTCGTCATCTCTATTTTTACCTTTTGCATTCAATGTTTCATTCTGACTCTGGCTAATTTATAAAAAAATCTAGGATATTAATCCATGCTTCCTAGTTTCGTCCTTAGTATTGTTGGGTTATATGGGCTGCAGCTCAGGTAGGTAGCCCGTGTAGCCTACAAATATTGAAACCTCAAGGCTCATCTACAATGGAAACTTAGGAGTTATGGAAGATAGAGTTTAGTTCCACATTGCTAACTACAAGAGAGTTGGAGCAGCTTATAAGGGAAGTTGTCCCAACTCCATTAAGTGAGTGAGAAGATAAGAATTTTATGTGCAATCCTCCTCTCTCCACCACCTGTCTTGCCTCTCCACATCCATCACACGCGGGTTGTGTTAATCGAGTTTGAGTTAGAAACCCTTTTCGTGGAAGACAATGTTTTTGCTTGGTGCACCAACTGATTTAGATACTTGTCGGCGTGAGTGTGCATGCTCACAGTGTGTCCGTGTCTTCCAACGCGTGGTGGTTTCGGTCAGCGGTTCCTCACTAGGATATTCTAGCAACGAATGGGCACGGCGGCACGCCGCGCCAACTGTGTAATATGATAGCTATAATATTTTTAAAAACATATTTTGAATTGATGTACATAAATTTTTATGTTTAAGTTTTAAGATGGTTGGCAATGGAGATGGATACTGCATACATTGAAATTAGTTGTATAAAATTTAATCTTAAAGATCAAGTAAATATAGGCATTAGAGAGACACAGAAATATAGTCCGGTAATAATACGAAGGCTGCATTTTAGTCTGTGATAGGTTTCTATGCTAATCGTGTCCTTCTATTTATACCGGCTGGACGCATGCTCTTGTGTTGAGATTGAACGGCATATAGCTTTACCCACAGTAAGGCACAAAAATAATTGGTAATTAACTTGGACACAAGATAACTGATTGCAGAAGGGCATACAGAAAGAAGGTGAACACACATTACAACAGCAGTGATGTGAACACACATTTATGCTACCTTGGTGGGACCTGGACATTATCAAATATCGAAAACTGCAAATGGGTAGTGTGCATCCCCTATCGCCCTGATCGAGATGAAGTGTAGGTTCATTGTTCTTAAAGAGTTAGGAAAAATCCAATGAGTATACTGCAATACTGAGAGATACTCTGATATGACATCCATATGCAGGAACGAACGAAAAGTTATCCAAGAAACACCTACATGTAACAGTACAAATAAACATGGATGCCAAATAAAAAACAAAGGCCCATAGAAAACCACCTCCATTTAAAGGAATTGCAGTAGGCCGAATCCATAAAATACATTTGCAGCCACACAAATCTCTGATTCCACGTTTGGGAAACTCCTTTTCTGCAACAAATCAAAACAGTTAAGCGAGTACTTGTGATAGCTCCTATCAAATTAGCAATGTTGTACTAAAGCCACTAATAACTAAGGTTCTATTTGGTAGCTTAGTTTTTTTTAATTATTTTGGAAATACCATGGTTGTTAAAAATACTACCGTTTCAAATACTTTGAGGTGTTTGGTACCATTGAGTACTACAGCTTCATAAACTATGGCATCTCTATAACCATGAATATTTTGGAGTATCCAAGAAAGAGGTCAAACCCTCTTTTTTGTAGACTGAGAGATGAAAGTGCGTGTTTTACTAAGTATGTATTTAGTGCCCAGGCATAAGAATAATGTATTGTTGCAGAAATGTAGTCTTTGTGTAAAAATATCTACCCAACAGAGTCTAAGCAGTTCAAATCACTTCCAATTTGAAACATAACCATGAAAGCATATTTAGGGCATGATCTTAATCCCATCACCTGCTAGTAATATAATGTGCTGCGGAAATATGGGATTGGCTACACATAAACTGTATTTGGGCATTCTTCCATTTTCTCGATTTCAGATGTAAACATTACAATCAATGAATGGAAAATAAAATAATATTTGAGTAAATCTTGTTGTAGGTTGGGGTAAGACAAACAAATACGCCTAACTGGAAAATACAAAATGCTTCAGAGTGTGCCTTCTGTTAAGGAATCCACAACCCATAGCTATGCTTACGTAGGATGAATGCAAAAAAATGTATTTTGCTTTCTCTTTTGGCTCTATCTAATATAAACACAAACACAAGAGGAACCCAATAATGATACGAATTCTCGGTGCTCCTAGTAGGACATGTAAAGAAAGAAAATAGTAATCAAACAATGAGACACACGAACCTGTGATGTTATTTGTTAAAAGGTAGAGGGCACTTCCCCGTGATGTTATTTGCTTAAATAAAACTATAAGAAAAAATAGTAATAAGCGAACAAACTTCAGATTATCCATTTCTTTCATGAACTAAGAAACTACATCAATATTTTAGGGGAATGGAAAATAAAACAGGACTTCCTCAAAAGGTGATACATAATATGACACATTAGTTATGTCGACGACTATAGTATTATGAGAACAGTAACACATTAATGGTGCAAGAAAAATGTTAGACCTTTCACAGCAAGTTGATGATATATCTATGGGCCAACTCCTTTGTTTACATATATGACTAAATAATGCAAGCCTTGCCTTCAAAACAAAACTTTTAGCGTCCATGATTAGTGCGTCAATCATACTAAATAACAATAGGGACACCACTTTATTTGCAAGGATTTATACTTGAAAAAGGATGACAGACCCTAGAGGGAGTGAGTAATATGAAGAAATTCATGTGGGCGGGGTCCAAGGAGATTCTGATGGGATAAATACTATCAGCTTTAAGTAAAATAGCAACAGAAATAGGTAGCAGAAAGTTCCAAGTGCCTAACACGAAATAGATAGAGGTGATAAAATGGAACTATGATTCATACTCACCATTATGACTTTGTAACCAGACTGAAAAATTCAAGTAGTTTGGTGACAACCCAATTAATACATTGATTTGAACCTATTGCTTTCAAACATACCTACTTTAACAGTTCAGTGGCATTGGCAGATTGTTTATCCAGGTCTTGTCACGTCGTACTATATTCTATTAAGGCTCTTATGAAGGAAGAAAAAACAGAGATACATAATTAGGGGACGAATGGGTCCTATCGGCAGTGTAGATATATACAATATTTTTCCTGCTAGCTCCGTATGGTCTCTTTTTCTTTTATTTTTTTATTAAAAATAACATTTTATATTCTATTAAGGCTCTTACCAAGGAACAAAAAACAGAGATACATAATTAGGGGACGAATGGATACTATCTGCAATGTAGATATTACCAATATTTTGCCTGCTAGCTCCATTTGGTCTCGTTTTCTTTTATTTTTATTAAACTAACATTTTTTTATTCTAGTGTATGAATGAAAGAATGCCCGCCGGTCCTTCAAAATGATTTGACAACATTACTCTTACGTTTACCTAGTCCATTTGGTTTTTGATAAATTGGCATAATATGGTGGGTAGAACGGAGATGAGAAGAAAATTAAAGGAAAATCTTAAAACTACACAACAATGGACAAACTATAATAATATCGCGACAATGCTTCATTACCAGTTTGTCCTACCATGATAATGTGCAAAAAAATTAACATACTTCCCTAAGGAAAACTCATTAGACTACTCGGTGGTTTTACAATATAACTATGTAAATATTGCTAATTAATCGCACGAACATGTAGCATGAACTGAAGACCAAGGAATAGCAAAGATGGGCTGAAACAATACGACTGAAAATTTTGTGCCTGCGAACACATATTATTTAGCATATCGAATATCCATATAAGTATAACTGGAACCTATAGCATAAACATTGATTAGTAAAATTGTGGAATTTTTCTGGGTTATGGTTTAAGCTTTTGCTTGAACACACAGTCCACAATGGCATTTACTTTTTTCAAGTTCTGGTGAACTTCAAGCTAAGAAATATGCCTCATTGTGATATTACATCCATGAAACGCCGTATGATTAATTTTCCCTTAGGTAGATAGAGGTAATACTTTTGTTCTTGTTTATTTAAGCGTTGGAATAAAACTACAGTCATTTTCTTGGTCTCTGGATGAATTATTCCTCACGCAAAACAATAATTGAGGGTCGTACCAATATCTAAATTAATAGAGAACCCGTAAAGTAAAACTGAGTACTAAAGAATTATAAATTTAATTATTGGTTTAAACCTTGCTTTTCAGTTTCCACCCATGCCCGAAAACTTTCCATTGACACTGAAAACCTTGGACTGAACATGTACTATTTAGCAGAGCAAATATTCAGAGCAGTGAAGTGGAACTGGTATAAATGTACTTTAAGAAAAACATTATGGTTTACATACTTCTATTTAAATAGAGCTAGCTCTTGTGTTCAGGGTTATTTGGCATCATATGGAAACAAAACTAAAAGGACCGGAGTTATTCAAGGACGAAAGAATAGACGGATTTGAACTTGCTAACTCACATTACACAGCCCTGCGATATCCTCTTTGTTTAATGATTCTGTAAATGTTGAGTTCCTCCTCTCTTCTACTTGATTGTGTGACCCATAAGACACGTACACTGATACACGTTGCCATAATCAGCTGAGGCAAGTCTTCCTTGAGACTGAAACAGCCATAATAATTTGGATTCTGCAAGCGCAAATTGACATCAAGAGAAATTAGATGCTGCAAATACAGTAGCACAAATAATATTTTATTTGATACAAACTGTTATACATTATATGTTTGACATGTGTGCAAAATAATATTAATTGAGATGCATACAAGTCTACCAAATAAATTATGTTAGTCTTAATGAGAATAGTAATGTCTATGTGCCGCGCTTGCTTTTCTAAAGACTATATGGTTTAGCAAATGCATCACACAAGTTAATTAAATCATAGATGTAACCATGGATGCTTAAGGTTACATAGAATAGTAATAGATAAGGCTGAATACAGAACATAAGCCAAGGATAAAACCAATCTTGGCCATGCAGACATCCATCCATATGAAAACTAATCTAGGCTCTTAGCACAGATGCCATTGAACAGCGGAAGGTTACACAACCGGTAGAGGCATGTGGTGACGTAAGACAACAGCATATTGAGCAGCTTATGGATCTGATTAAATAATAGAGAACTTATTACATACATGAGATGAACTGGACTACTGGCAGCAGGTTGATCAGGCAATTCTAACGGCCACACGAAGACGGATGCAGCTTCTCCCTGGGCATCTTGCGCCGGTGTTACACTATGAATCAATTGTAGGCTTCTTAGCATGTAGCTTTGCTTCCGGATTACTTTGCCTCTGCGAGATCACCACATTTGTCCTGTCGAGATCGTGAAGAACAGAAAAATAGAGTCATGCCCACGGACGTTAGCTCATCGTGCAGGAAGAAGTAGTATCAGATTTCATTCAACGTCTCTAGATGGAAGCAAATCATGCAGTGCCAAAAATAGGGAATCTAGATTAAGAGAAACCTGAGTTTTGTCTGATCGGTCTAAATCAAAGAAACCGTCCGACTTGAACATCAGCCACCTCCATCACCCCCATGTTCCTCGACCTAAAAATTGGCCTCCGGCTGCCAGGCGCTGCTGCTCTTCCCTTCGCCGACCGGCACACCAACCAACCGCCACAACCACGACAACCAGCCCTTCCGATCTGCCAATGCTCTTAGGTGTATTGCCCCTTCGATGCTGCTCCACGATGTTGGCATCTCCAAGACTCCAAAAGGCAACAACACAAAGCCAATGTAGCGACAGAGGAGGCGAGGCAGATGGACATGATGCGCACCGATTCGGCATCCCCTCGTAGGAACGGAAGAGAAACTCGTTTATCTGCACCAAAAATAAGAATCAGAAACAGGAAGAGGAAAGGTCAACAAAAGAAGAGCAAATCAAACACGAAGAGAAACGGATTGAGCAATCCGAAGAGGAATCTGCAGAACGTAACAACAAATCAATAGATGGAGGCTGAGGCTACTCGCGCTGCCACTCCCAAGCCCCCTTCCCATGCGCTTCCGCCCCCGTCGTCGGCGGCGGTCTCCGGCCAGCCAACGGCGGCGGCAAGGCACCCTCCCGCCTCCTCTCCCCTGTTTTCTCTCGCTCTCTCTCTCTCCTATGAGCCTCTCCGCTGGGGTAGCAGACCTGCTTGATTCTGGTGAGGCCTAAGGAGGTTATACTGTGAGGGGTGGATGCTCACCTTGGTCCTTCGAGCGTAGGTGCCAGCCTCTGGTGACATTCCGCGGTGGCCCGGCCTAGCAGTTCTTCTCCACGCCACCAACCGCCTTCGAAGGGATAGGAGAGGGCCAAGCTGCTCCACCGCAGCCAGCGGCCGATGAATGGGAGTAGGGCGCCGAGCTCCTACTCTGCGCCACCAGCCAGGGCGAGCCGCGTCAAAATTGGCTTCGTAGATGTGGGCGGCAGGCGGACGACACCGAAAAGGCGGAGAAGGAAAAGAGAAAATGAGATGTGGAGATAAAAAAAAAGGATCGCTCAAATCGTTCCGTAGTGATTCTGTGCACCTATGCACCGCTTTGACCAGCCGCTTAAAGAAAAGAGGAAACAACCATGTCCACCCAGGTTTTAAATACAGAACAGAAGAAATGCAGCACGAAAATTCCAAGGTAGCACCAAAACTGTACACAGTAAAACCACTGGGGTAATGAACCATAATTTGGCATACGTGTCAGCTTGCCATTAATCCCAAGAAAAAATCAAAATTCTGTAATAAAAGATGTTTGTTCCCAAATAGTATAGTAGTTATGAGGAGACGAGATACATAACATGCCTAGAGTTCTCTACTACCCTTTGTCTCTCTCTCTCTCACGGCTAGTTTCTTTTGCTACACTGCTCTCTAATCTTCCCCATCTAGGCTACTATATGTGCACGGACGTTCAGAAGAGCAGGCCTCCGAAACACCGTCTAACGAGATCCTGCATCGGGAGACAGTGATAAGGCTTTCAGGGAGCGTCTCAGCGCGAATTCCCGCCGTTGTTCATTTTCTTTCTCACTGGTTCGTCTACTTTCTCGATAGATCTAGCAGCTTAGACGATACTATGGGTGACATAAAAAATAACCATGATGATATTACTGCTGGAGTGACCTCTCCGGTCGTGATATATGTGCTTCTCATCTCGTATCTTGCACTACTATTTATTCCATATTAGTTGAGGTTAGTCTGATGTGTATAGTTAACTTTGCCAGTGCATATATAATATTATTTTTGGCAATTAAACCCACTAAAAAATCCCTAATTATCTAACAAATATTATGCACAATCAGACAACGGTGTGGTGTCTATGAAATTAAGCGGATCAAAGAAACAATTTCTTTTTTGAATAATCCCAAAGTAAGAAATCAGTTTTTAGGGGAGATTGGAAACCAGTTAGGTGCAGGTTAGTAAAGGTGTTCAGCTTAGGCATTTGGTTTATTGGGCCCGATGTGCTAAACAAGCTAGTGTTGATAGAAAGAGGTGTCTGCGGATAAATTACAACTCAGCTTTTCTCGCTAATACTCTCTAGAGTGATTGCAATCCTGTCGAGTATAATCAATAAAGCTCTTAAATTCGGAAAAAAAGAAGAACCATGTAGGATAGTGGGCTTGGCCCGTCAAACACATGAACAGGTGGTCCTTATATACATGGGCTGGGCTAGGTCTTCTTTGAAGTTTGAACACATTTTCTATGTCCTGTATTTGGGCCTGACATGCATGTACTGGTAGTTTGGTAGCCACGGCCCACATGTCCAGGGCTGCGTATTTTTACCAGAAACCTTTTTTTCTTACTTGCAGTTTTCTTTTGAAAATTATAGTCTTTGCATCGGATTTTATTCTTGTACATAAGAGAAAGTACACGTAATGAAAATGGTATTTGGCTCCCGAGCTCTGGTGATCATTCTAATATAAAAGATAAAATATCATATTGATAAGCTTTAAAAAATTCTGAAAAATATCTAGGCATAGTCAATGATGTAACCTACAAGCATGGGAAATCGCAATGTGAAATTATTTGTATTGTTGGCTACAAAAAATGATAAAATCTGATAAATTTGGAGATTCGAAAAAATGCATAATGAGATCTACATTTGTTTTTCATTTTTGTGTACCTTAGAATACAATGAATTTGAAATTGATATTTTGCACATTTTTAGGATACATCATTATCTATACCCATATTATTTTCAACTTTTCTAAGACTCGTAATTGTGATCCTTGGATTTTGTAAACAAAAGGGATCACTTGGGAAAAAAATTCTATGGGGCTCGGCCGCAGGGTTCCCTTCATGAGGCCCCTCCTTAGATTTTGCCACGTCACTCCTAATACACATCTTAAAGCTGATCCTTAATCCCACCTAATCAGTATACTGCTGTAGCCGTACCTGTTACGTAGAGTATCATACTGGAAAAGCACAGCGCACCGGATTTACAAGCAACGAGGTCGTCTCTTTCGATCTCTGCCCGGCCGACCACCGTAGCATCCTCACCGACTTCTGGTGATCTGGTTCTTTGTCGTCGAGGGAAAATACAGAGCTCGTCATCTCTCTGTAGCGTTTCTCCACAGCTTCGAATCCTTCGCAGCTCCGCCGATCCTCGCGGAAGCGGCGGCGAAGGCCACGTCGCCTGGTTCCGGCAGCCGCGCGCCATCGCCAATCTTGGTACTGTCTTTGAAGTCTGTGAGAAGCGCCGCAAGAAAAGGTAAACGTGTGCGCCCGCTCACCCGCGGAGGTCGGTACCGGCACCGTGATCACACGAGGATGTGTGAAGGTCGCTGATAATTTCGCTGCCCCATCATCCTCTTCGTCGCCAACAGGAGGAGAGTTTAGCAGGCTGTAGCGGAGACTAGCTAAAAGCGCCGGCGAGGTCGTGCCCACGATGTTTTTATCGCTAATTACAGTACCAACCATGTCCATCATTGAATTGATCTGTTGCAAAAGCATGCCGAGGAATAAGATCGGCTACGGTGGTATCATTATCAGATACAGCAGTGTACGTATTAAGTGGTTATAGGGGATTAAGGGGCAGCTTTAAGATGCATGTTTGGAGGGACGTGGCAAAATCTGAGGAGGGGCCTCATGAAGGGAACCATGCGGCCCAGTCCCATAGAAATTTTTTCCGATCACTTGAGCCCGAGAGCCAATAAAAATCTCCACTATACACATACTTCCTATACTAGTACTGTATAGGATTTCATTTCGGATGGTAAGATTCAGAATTAACCGGAAGGGGGCCAAAAAGGTCTAATATTAGTTTCTTCCATGTACCACCAACTTATGTTACAACAGCCACTAAACCCAACAAAGAACAACTGTGGAACACAAGTAACAACATGAAGGCAAAAGAGCTGTTACCTTTACTCCCATCCGACTAGCTATATGTAGCTAACTCAAAATTTACACCAAAAAGAATCTATAAACTGAAAGAAAAACCTAGCACTACAAAATTGGAAAAAGGTTTACACACAGATGCGAGGACGATCCTAAGCTGGATCCTCCATGTACGTGTCTATCTCCCTTCTGATCCTGGTTCCTGATTCCTGTGTGGCTGTGTACCCTCGTTTGAGCAGGCTCCGTGACATCGAGTCCGTACATTGCTGAATTAACCAAGAAGAAAAATTACTTTAGCTTCAGAGTACACAGTGAGACGAGATGAACGAACAAAAAAAAGTAGTCACTCAAGCTTCAGAGTACGCAGGCACGTACGTACCTATTTTTCTTATCAGTTGTGGATGGGATTCCAAGTTCGAGCTGGTATCTTCCGGCGGCCCAGGCTCGCGCCAGCGTCGTTCTTGAAGGGCCTCCTCTCGCCGCCGACCCACATCCGCTGCTCGGCCTTGTGCGTCGACGGCCGCGACACGAGCAGCCGCCTGGCCGTCCGGTGCTGCCCACCACTGGCGTCGCCCGCCGCCGCACAGGCTGCCACCGCTGACGACGAGGTGCTCAAGAACAGAAGCAGCAGTAGAAGTGCAGGCAAAGCCACCGGACGGCAAGCCCTGGATTTAGAAGGACTCATCTCGGGTGCCGGGCCGTCTGGCAAACTCTGGTGTGGTCGGAGTGGTATGTTCTTCTGGGGCAGTGTGCAGACGAGGAAGGAGAAGGTGGGTGAGGCGTGGTGTGGATCGGAGAAGAGCAAGGATCGACGAAAGGCGAGGTGGTGGAGCTAACGTGGGTTTGCGGAGGGTTTTATTCCCAGTAGCACTGCGACAGACACTACTATAATCGCCCTGGTCAGTAGCATACTAGTAGTAGCTTGCAGCGACTAGCAAGCGGCGCGATCCCAACAAGGATCGGATCGAACCCGGTAACTAACCAAGATACTAATCAGCGAAGTGGGAATTCATGTGCCAATCAATTATCTAATCCGCTGCGCACAAGGTGAGGTCAGGGCCTCCTGAGTATCATGTGCTGCATCTTTGACCGTACTGAAGATAAGCACTTTTGGCCCCCGGACCAAGAGTGACTAAGCCAGTGCGTGCTTGTGACTAATTTTCTGAGCTTCACACCTGTGTTAGTTAGTTCCAAGGGCTAACCTGCCCAGTTCTTTAGCTTTTAATCATGTGGCTTTAGCCGGGATCACGTGACAGGGACACGTGACGCGTGGAAGACATGGCTGGCCGTGGCAGGTGCTGCCGTTTACCTTTTACCGGCCGGTCGATCGAAGTTTCTTCTTCGCCACAGACCACAGTAGGAACATGCACTGTGATATTCTCCTGGGTAAGAGGTAGCTAATCGGCCATGATATTTGACTGTAGGTAAGACCAGTTTTCAATTAGATAATTTGGTACCATATTTTGATATATTATGGGAGGCACGTGAATTGGGATACAGTTTGCCGCCCAAAAAAGTTTGGTCACCTTGAGGTGCTTCATATGAGCAAGTTTGCCATGGCCCTTCGTCTTAGATGGCTTTGGTTAGAGTGGAAGGACCCAAGCAACATTTCGCTGGGTTCTAGAAATCCATGCAAGGCTGACGATATGGAAATCTTCTATCCCGCAACCACCATCACGGTTGGTACTGGCAAGAAGATACCTTTTTGGCATGCTCTATGGCTTGGGGGCTAAAAACCAATTGATATTGCGCCGCTAATTTTCGCCTCCTCCAAGCGCAAGAATTGTAAAGTGGCTCAAGCTTTGCATGGCAATGCATGATAGATAAAGTTGATTTGGAGCAAGATTTCATTTTGGAGCACTTATCCCAATTTGTGGAGCTTCAGAGGCTCATCGACAATTTCCATCTTAATGTGAACATGGAGGATGACATTACTTGGAGGCTCACTTCAAATAGCCAATAAGCAACCAAGTTCGTCTACGAGGTGCACTTTTTGGGCTCCACTCTCTCAAGCTTAAACAAGTCGGTTGGAAGGCTTGCGCACCGTCCAAGGTGAAATTTTTCGCTTGGCTCGCAAACCAAAATAGGATTTGGACCGCCGACCGCTTGGTGAAGCGAGGGTGGCTCAATTGCGGCTAATGTTCGTTGTGCAAGGAATGCATGGAGTCCGTTGACCACCTCTTCGTCATTTTCGCTTCACCTTACGCCTTAGGGAGAAGGCTAAAGATTGTTTGGGCATCCACGGGCTTCACACGAACCTTTGGGCGGACCACTCGTTCCTGGAGTGGTGGAACATGATGTCCACGAGGCAAAACCGAAAAGGAATGGCCTCCTTCACCATGCTCATCACTTTAAAATTTTGGAATGAACGGAATGATAGGATGTTCAACAACAAGCACACACCCTCCCAAGTCATCTTCGACAAGATTACAAAGCAAGCTATGTTATGGGTGTTAGCTGGTGCTAAGAGTTTGGGTCATTTGATGCCGGGAGAGTGATGGCGCGTGAAGCACACATCCGTTGGGAACCCCAAGAGGAAGGTATGATGCGTACAGCAGCAAGTTTTCCCTCAGTAAGAAACCAAGGTTATCGAACCAGTAGGAGATGAAGGCCACGTGAAGGTTGTTGGTGAAGAAGAGTAGTGCGGCGCAACAACAGGGATTACGGCGCCAACGTGGAACCTGCACAACACAATCACAATACTTTGCCCCAACTTAACAGTGAGGTTGTCAATCTCACCGTCTTGCTGAAAACAAAGGATTAAACGTATGGTGTGGAGAATGATGTTTGTTTGCGATGAACAACAGAGAACAGAGATTGCAGTAGATTGTATTTCAGATGTAAAAGAATGGACCGGGGTCCACAGTTCACTAGTGGTGTCTCTCCAATAAGATAAATAGCATGTTGGATGAACAAATTACAGTTGGGCAATTGACAAATAGAGATGCACATACATATATCATGATGAGTACTATGAGATTTAATTAGGGCATTACGACAAATAACATAGACCGCTATCCAGCATGCATCTATGCCTAAAAAGTCCACCTTCGGGTTAGCATCCGCACCCCTTCCAGTATTAAGTTGCAAACAACAGACAATTGCATTAAGTACTGCGCGTAATGTAATCAACACAAATATTCTTAGACAAAGCATCGATGTTTTATCCCTAGTGGCAACAACACATCCACAACCTTAGAACTTTCTGTCACTGTCCCAGATTCAATGGAGGCATGAACCCACTATCGAGCATAAATACTCCCTCTTGGAGTCACAAGTATCAACTTGGCCAGAGCCTCTACTAGCAACGGAGAGCATGCAAGAACATAAACAACACATATATGATAGATTGATAATCAACTTGACATAGTATTCAATATTCATCGGATCTCAACAAACACAACATGTAGCATTACAAATAGATGATCTTGATCATCATAGGCAGCTCACAAGATCTAAACATGATAGCACAAGAGGAGAAGACAACCATCTAGCTACTGCTATGGACCCATAGTCCAAGGATGAACTACTCACGCATCAGTCCGGAGGCGGGCATGGTGATGTAGAGCCCTCCGGTGATGATTCCCCTCTCCGGCAGGGTGCCGGAGGCGATCTCCTGAATCCCCCGAGATGGGATTGGCGGCGGCGGCGTCACAGTAACTTTTCTCGTATCGTGGCTCTCGGTGATAGGGTTTTCACGATGGAGAGATTATATAGGCGAAGGGGCAGAGTCGGGAGGCGCCCAAGGGGCCCACCCCATAGGGCGGCGCGCCCAAGGGTGGGGCCGCGCCTCCCTAGGGTGTGGCCGCCTCGTCGCCCCTCTTCGTCTCCTCTTCGGACTTCTGGAAGGCTCCGTGCAAAATAAGACCGTGGGCTTTTGTTTCGTCTAATTCCGAGAATATTTCCTGTGTAGGATTTCTGAAACCAAAAACAGCAGAAAACAGGAACTGGCGCTTCGGCATCTTGTTAATAGGTTAGTGCCAGAAAATGCATAAAAATGATGTAAAGTGTATATAAAACATGTGAGTATTGTCATATAACTAGCATGGAACATAAGAAATTATAGATACGTTTGAGACGTATCAAGCATCCCCAAGCTTAGTTCCTACTCGCCCTCGAGTAGGTAAACGATAACAAGGATAATTTCTGAAGTGACATGCTACTATCATAATCTTGATCAATACTATTGTAAAGCATATGAAGTGAATGAAGTGATTCGAAGCAATAGTAAAGATAATGACTAAACAACTGAATCATATAGCAAAGACTTTTCATGAATAGTACTTTCAAGACAAGTATCAATAAGTCTTGCATAAGAGTTAACTCATCAAGCAATAGATTCTTAATAGAAGGTTTTGAAGAAACACAAAGGATGATTAAGTTTCAACAATTGCTTTCAACTTGTAACATGTATATCTCATGGATAGTTGTCAATATAAAACAATATAACAAGTGCAATAAGTAAACATGTAAGAATCAATGCACATAGTTGACACAAGTGTTTGCTTCTAAAATAGAAAGAAGTAGGTAAACTGACTCAACATAAAGTAAAAGAAAGGCCCTTCGCAGAGGGAAGCATGGATTACTCATGTGCTAGAGCTTTTTATTTTGAAAACATGGAAACAATTTTGTCAACGGTAGTAATAATTCATATGTGTTATACATAAAACCTCTTATAAGTTGCAAGCCTCATGCATCGAATACCAATAGTGCTCGCACCTTGTCCTAATTAGCTCGGATTTCCATGGATTATCATTGCATTACATATGTTTCAACCGAGTGTCACAAAGGGGTACCTCTATGCCGCCTGTACAAAGGTCCAAGGAGATAGATCGCATTTGATTTCTCAGTTTTGATAGATCTCAACTTCAGGACATCCATACCGGGACAACATAGAAAACAGATAATGGACTCCTCTTTAATGCTTAAGCATTCAACAACACATAATATTCTCATAAGAGATTGAGGATTAATGTCCAACTGAAACTTCCACCAAGATACATGGCTTTGGTTGGCGGCCCAATGTTCTTCTCTAACAATATGCATACTCAAACCATTTAATCATGATAAATCACGCTTACTTCAGACAAGACGAACATGCATAACAACTCACATGATATTCAACAAAGGTGTAAAAAGTTTATGGCGTCCCCAGAAACATGGTTACCGCTCAACAAGCAACTTATAAGAAATAAGATACATCAGCGACATATTCAATACCACAATAGTTTTTAAGCTATTTTCCCATGAGCTATGTATTGCAAAGACAAGGAATGAAATTTTAAAGGTAGCACGCAAGAAATTTACTTCGGAATGGCAGAGAAATACCACATAGTAGGTAGTTATGGTGGACACAAATGGCATGAGTTTTGGCTCAAGGTTTTTGGATGCACGAGAAGCATTTCCTCTCAGTACAAGGCTTTGGCTAGCAAGGTTGTTTGAAGCAAACACAAGTATGAACCGGTACAGCAAAACTTACATAAGAACATATTGCCAGCATTATAAGACTCTACATTGTCTCCTTGTTGCTCAAACACTTTTACCAGAAAATATCTAGACCTTAGAGAGATCAATCATGCAATCCAAATTTCAACAAGCTCTACAGTAGTTCTCCACTAATAGGTTTAAACTACATGATGCAAGAGATTAAACATGATCTATAAGAGCTCAAAACAATTGCCAAGTATCAAATTATTCAAGACATATATCATTTACCACATGAAGCATTTTCTGTTTCCAACCGAATAGCAATCAACGAAGCGGTTTTCAACTCCGCCATGAACATTAAAAGTAAAGCTAAGAACACCAGTGTTCATATGAAAAGCGGAGCGTGTCTTTCTCCAATACAAGGAATGCTAGGATCCGATTTTATTCAAACAAAAACAAAAACAAAAACAAACAGACGCTCCAAGTAAAGCACATAAGATGTCACGGAATAAAAATATAGTTTCACTAGAGGTGACCTGATAAGTTGTCGATGAAGAAGGGGATGCCTTGGGCATCCCCAAGCTTAGATGCTTGAGTCTTCTTGAAATATGCAGGGATGAACCACGGGGGCATCCCCAAGCTTAGACTTTTCACTCTTCTTGATCATAGTATATCATCCTCCTCTCTTGACCCTTGAAAACTTCCTCCACACCAAACTCAAAGCAAACTCATTAGAGGGTTAGTGCATAATAAAAAATTCACATGTTCAGAGGGGACACAATCATTCTTAACACTTCTGGACATTACCCAAAGCTACTGAAAGTTAATGGAACAAAGAAATCCACTCAACACAGTAAAAGAGGCAATGCGAAATAAAAGGCAGAATCTGTCAAAACAGAAAAGTCCGTAAAGACAAATTTTTTAGAGGCACTTAACAGGCTCAGATGAAAAAGCTCAAAACTAATGAAAGTTGCGTACATATCTGAGGATCACGCATGAATTTTCGCAGATTTTTTTGATTCTTCTACAGAGAGATCTACTCAAATTCGTGACAGGTAAAAATCTGTTTCTGTGCAGAAATCCAAATCTAGTATCAACTTTACTATCAGAGACTTTACTTGGCACAACAATATGATAAGGAGAGGTTGCTACGGTAGTAACAACTTCCAAGACACAACAAAACAGTAATAAAAACATACATGGGTTATCTCCCAAGAAGTGCTTTTCTTTAACGCCTTTCAGCTAGGCGCAAAAAGTGCAAATCAAGTATTATCAAAAGAAGAAGCATCAACAGAGGAGTTTGGAGTTTTCTCAACTATGCATTGTATCTTATCTATGTAAGAAACTCCTTTTTCATTACCTTTAAGCTTACTATCCTCCTCAAATAAATTTTCAGGAACAATCCAATCAAAACTCTTTTCTAATGCCTCATGCATTCCTATGAGTTTATTAGGAATTGGTATTTTAATCTCCCCCTCATAATTGGTTTTATTAGTATATTTTAGCCTATCCTTTTCCATATTTTCAAGGGTGTTTGCAAAATTGGTAAAACACCCAAGCATTTTATGTTTAATAAAGACTTTCCTAGCTTCTCTAGCTACATCTTCAAATTCTCTAAGAAGGGTTTCTAAAACAAAATCTTTCTTTTCTCCTTCTTCCATATCACAGAGTGTAAGAAACATATGTTGCATTATAGGATTAAGATTAACAAATCTAGCTTCCAACATGTGCACTAAAGAGGCAGTAGCACTTTCATAATTAGGAACAACTTCCACCAAGGATCTATCTTCAAAATCTTTAACCGTGCTAACATGAGTGAAAAATTCTTCTATATTATCTCTTCCAATGATGGACCCATGCCCTACCGATATATCTTTCAAAGTAAACTTAGGGTAAAGCATGATGAAATAAAGAAAGATAAACTAATAAAGTAAATGCAAGTAACTATTTTTTTTGTGTTTTTGATATAAAGAAAGCCAACAAGATAGAAAATAAAATAAAGTAAAGCAAGTAACTATTTTTTTGTGTTTTTAATATAAAGAAAGCAAACAAAACAGAAAATAAAATAAAGTAAAGCAAGACAATAAACAAAGTAAAGAGATTGGATGTGAGAGACTCCCCTTGCAGCGTGTCTTGATCTCTGATACGTCTCCAACGTATCGATAATTTCTTATGTTCCATGCCACATTATTGATGTTATCTACATGTTTTATGCACACTTTATGTCATATTCGTGCATTTTCTGGAACTAACCTATTAACAAGATGCCGAAGTGCCGATTCTTGTTTTTCTGCTGTTTTTGGTTTCAGAAATCCTAGTAACGAAATATTCTCGGAATTGGACGAAATCAACGTCCAGGGTCCTATTTTGCCACGAAGCTTCCAGAAGACCGAAGAGGAGACGAAGTGGGGCCACGAGGTGGCGACACCATAGGGCGGCGCGGCCCAAGCCCTGGCCGCGCCGACCTAGGGTGTGGGCCCCTCGTGCCGCCTCCTGACCTGCCCTTCCGCCTACTTAAAGCCTCCGTCGCGAAACCCCCAGTACCGAGAGCCACGATACGGAAAACCTTACTGAGACGCCGCCGCCGCCAATCCCATCTCGGGGGATTCAGGAGATCGCCTCCAGCACCCTACCGGAGAGGGGAATCATCTCCCGGAGGACTCTACGCCGCCATGGTCGCCTCCGGAGTGATGAGTGAGTAGTCTACCCCTGGACTATGGGTCCATAGCAGTAGCTAGATGGTTGTCTTCTCCCCATTGTGCTTCATTGTCGGATCTTGTGAGCTGCATAACATGATCAAGATCATCTATCTGTAATTCTATATGTTGCGTTTGTCGGGATCCGATGAATAGAGAATACTTGTTATGTTGATTATCAAAGTTATGTCTATGTGTTGTTTATGATCTTGCATGCTCTCCGTTACTAGTAGATGCTCTGGCCAAGTAGATGCTTGTAACTCCAAGAGGGAGTATTTATGCTCGATAGTGGGTTCATGTCTCCGTGAATGCAGAAGTGACAATCTCTAAGATTATGGATGTCTGTTGCCACTAGGGATAAAACATTAGTGCTATGTTCGAGGACGTAGTTACCGATTACATTACGTGCAATACTTAATGCAATTGTCTGTTGTTAGCAACTTAATACCTGGAGGGGGTTCGGATGATAACTTTGAAGGTGGACTTTTTAGGCATAGATGCATGCTGGATAGCGGTCTATGTACTTTGTCGTAATGCCCAATTAAATCTCACAATACTCATCATAATATGTATGTGCATGGTCATGCCCTCTCTATTTGTCAATTGCCCAACTGTAATTTGTTCACCCAACATGCTGTTTATCTTATGGGAGAGACACCTCTAGTGAACTGTGGACCCCGGTCCAATTCTCTATACTGAAATACAATCTACTGCAATACTGTTCTACTGTTTTCTGCAAACAATCATCATCCACACTATACATCTAATCCTTTGTTACAGCAAGCCGGTGAGATTGACAACCTCACTGTTTCATTGGGGCAAAGTACTTTGGTTGTGTTGTGCAGGTTCCACGTTGGCGCCGGAATCTCTGGTGTTGCGCCGCACTACATCCCGCCGCCATCAACCTTCAACGTGCTTCTTGGCTCCTACTGGTTCGATAAACCTTGGTTTCATACTGAGGGAAAACTTGCCGCTGTACGCATCACACCTTCCTCTTGGGGTTCCCAACGGACGCGTGCTGTACGCGTATCGAGCTCTTTTTCTGGCGCCGTTGCCGGGGAGATCAAGACACGCTGCAAGGGGAGTCTCCACTTCCCAATCTCATTTACTTTGTTTTTGTCTTGCTTAGTTCTATTTACTACTTTGTTTGCTGCACTAAATCAAAATACAAAAAAATTAGTTGCTAGTTTTACTTTATTTACTGTCTTGCACTCTATATCAAAAACACAAAAAAATTAGTTACTCGCATTTACTTTATCTAGTTTGCTTTATTTACTACTGCTAAAATGGCCACTCCTGAAAATACTAAGTTGTGTGACTTCACAACCACAAATAATAATGATTTCTTATGCACACCTATTGCTCCACCTGCTACTACAGCAGAATTCTTTGAAATTAAACCTGCTTTACTGAATCTTGTTATGCGAGAGCAATTTTCTGGTGTTAATTCTGATGATGCTGCTGCCCATCTTAATAATTTTGTTGAACTATGTGAAATGCAAAAATATAAAGATGTAGATGGTGATATTATTAAATTGAAATTGTTTCCTTTCTCATTAAGAGGAAGAGCTAAAGATTGGTTGCTATCTCTGCCTAGGAATAGTATTGATTCATGGACTAAATGCAAGGATGCTTTTATTGGTAGATATTATCCCCCTGCTAAAATTATATCTTTGAGGAGTAGAATAATGAATTTTAAACAATTAGATACTGAACATGTTGCACAAGCATGGGAAAGAATGAAATCTTTGGTTAAAAATTGCCCAACCCATGGACTGACTACTTGGATGATCATCCAAACCTTCTATGCAGGACTAAATTTTTCTTCGCGGAATTTATTGGATTCAGCTGCTGGAGGTACCTTTATGTCCATCACTTTGGGGGCGGCTACAAAGCTTCTTGATAATATGATGATCAACTACTCTGAATGGCACACGGAAAGAGCTCCACAAGGTAAGAAGGTAAATTCTGTCGAAGAAACCTCTTCCTTGAGTGATAAGATTGATGCTATTATGTCTATGCTTGTGAATGATAGGACTAATATTGATCCTAATAATGTTCCATTAGCTTCATTGGTTGCACAAGAAGAACATGTTGATGTAAACTTCATTAAAAATAATAATTTCAACAACAATGCTTATCGGAACAATTCTAGTAATAACTATAGGCCATATCCTTATAATAATGGTAACGGTTATGCTAATTCTTATGGGAATTCTTACAACAATAATAGGAATTCACCCCCTGGACTTGAAGCCATGCTTAAAGAACTTATTAGTACACAAACTGCTTTTAACAAATCTGTTGAAGAAAAGCTTGGGAAAATTGATATACTTGCTTCTAAAGTCGATAGTCTTGCTGCTGATGTTGATCTTTTGAAATCGAAAGTTATGCCTAATGAGAATCATCATAATAAAATTGTTACTACAGCAAATGCCATCCAAGTTAGAATTAATGAGAATATAAGATTAATGCCTGAACTGCGTGCTAGGTGGGATAGAGAAGAAAATGAAAAACTAGCTAAAGAGAAGAATGTAGCTAAAGTTTGGACTATTACCACCACTAGTAATGCTAATGCTACACAAGTTTCTGCACCTCCTACTATTAATAATAAAAGAATTGGTGTTAGCAATGTTTCCACTTCTAATGCAAAGCGCGAGAAACTGCCTGAAATTGCTAAAACTGCTGAAACTGCCTGTGATAAAACTGCTGAAATTTTTTCCAACATTGGGGATGATGATCCCATTGCTTTAGATTATAATGGTTTAAATTTTGATGATTGCAACATCTCTGAAGTTATAAAGTTCTTGCAAAAACTTGCTAAAAGTCCTAATGCTAGTGCTATAAATTTGGCTTTCACGCAACATATTACAAATGCTCTCATAAAAGCTAGAGAAGAGAAACTAGAGCGCGAAGCCTCTATTCCTAGAAAGCTAGAGGATGGTTGGGAGCCCATCATTAAGATGAAGGTTAAAGATTTTGATTGTAATGCCTTATGTGATCTTGGTGCAAGTATTTCCGTTATGCCTAAGAAAATTTATAATATGCTTGACTTGCCACCGCTGAAAAATTGTTATTTGGATGTTAATCTTGCTGATCATTCTACAAAGAAACCTTTGGGGAAAGTTGATAATGTTCGCATTACCGTTAACAATAACCTTGTCCCCGTTGATTTTGTTGTCTTGGATATTGAATGCAATGCATCTTGTCCCATTATATTGGGAAGACCTTTTCTTATTTGTTGGTGCTACTATTGATATGAAGGAAGGTAATATTAAATATCAATTTCCTCTCAAGAAAGGTATGGAACACTTCCCTAGAAAGAGAATGAAGTTACCTTTTGATTCTATTATTAGAACAAATTATGATGTTGACACTTCGTCTCTCGATAATACTTGATATACACTTTCTGCGCCTAGCTGAAAGGCGTTAAAGAAAAGCGTTTATGGGAGACAACCCATGGTTTTTACTACAGTACTTTGTTTTTATTTTGTGTCTTGGAAGTTGTTTACTACTGTAGCAACCTCTCCTTATCTTAGTTTAGTGTTTTATTGTGCCAAGTAAAGTCGTTGATAGTAAAGTTCATACTAGATTTGGATTACTGCACAGTTTCAGATTTCTTTGCTGTCACGAATCTGGGCTAAATTATCTGTAGGTAACTCATAAAATTATGCCAATTTACATGAGTGATCCTCAGATATGTACGCAACTTTCATTTAATTTGAGCATTTTCATTTGAGCAAGTATGGTGCCATTTTAAAATTCATCAATATGAACTGTTCTGTTTTGACAGATTCTGCCTTTTATTTCGCATTGCCTCTTTTGCTATGTTGGATGAATTTCTTTGATCCATTAATGTCCAGTAGCTTTATGCAATGTCCAGAAGTGTTAAGAATGATTATGTCACCTCTGAACATGTTAATTTTTATTGTGCACTAACCCTCTAATGAGTTGTTCTAAGTTTGGTGTGGAGGAAGTTTTCAAGGATCAAGAGAGGAGTATGATGCAACATGATCAAGGAGAGTGAAAGCTCTAAGCTTGCGGATGCCCCGGTGGTTCACCCCTGCATATTCTAAGAAGACTCAAGCGTCTAAGCTTGGGGATGCCCAAGGCATCCCCTTCTTCATCGACAACATTATCAGGTTCCTCCCCTGAAACTATATTTTTATTCCATCACATCTTATGTGCTTCGCTTGGAGCGTCGGTTTGTTTTTGTTTTTTTTGTTTTGTTTGAATAAGATGGATCCTAGCATTCACTTTATGGGAGAGAGACACGCTCCGCTGTAGCATATGGACAAGTATGTCCTTAGTTTCTACTCATAGTATTCATGGCGAAGTTTCTTCTTCGTTAAATTGTTATATGGTTGGAATTGGAAAATGATACATGTAGTAATTGCTATAAATGTCTTGGGTAATGTGATACTTGTCAATTGTTGTGCTCATGTTTAAGCTCTTGCATCATATACTTTGCACCCATTAATGAAGAAATATATAGAGCATGCTAAAATTTGGTTTGCATATTTGGTCTCTCTAAGGTCTAGATAATTTCTAGTATTGAGTTTGAACAACAAGGAAGACGGTGTAGATTCTTATAATGTTTACAATATGTCTTTTATGTGAGTTTTGCTGCGCCGTTCATCCTTGTGTTTGTTTCAAATAAACCTTGCTAGCCTAAACCTTGTATCGAGAGGGAATACTTCTCATGCATCCAAAATACTTGAGCCAACCACTATGCCATTTGTGTCCACCATACCTACCTACTACATGGTATTTCTCCGCCATTCCAAAGTAAATTGCTTGAGTGCTACCTTTAAAATTCCATCATTCGCCTTTGCAATATATAGCTCATGGGACAAATAGCTTAAAAACTATTGTGGTATTGAATATGTACTTATGCACTTTATCTCTTATTAAGTTGCTTGTTGTGCGATAACCATGTTTCTGGGGACGCCATCAACTATTCTTTGTTGAATATCATGTGAGTTGCTATGCATGTTCGTCTTGTCTGAAGTAAGAGAGATCTACCACCTTATGGTTAAGCATGCATATTGTTAGAGAAGAACATTGGGCCGCTAACTAAAGCCATGATCCATGGTGGAAGTTTCAGTTTTGGACAATATCCTCAATCTCATATAAGAAAATTATTAATTGTTGTTACATGCTTATGCATAAAAGAGGAGTCCATTATCTGTTGTCTATGTTGTCCCGGCATGGATGTCTAAGTTGAGAATAATAAATAGCGAGAAATCCAATGCGAGCTTTCTCCTTAGACCTTTGTACAGGCGGCATAGAGGTACCCCTTTGTGACACTTGGTTAAAACATGTGCATTGCGATGATCCGGTAGTCCAAGCTAATTAGGACAAGGTGCGGGCACTATTAGTATACTATGCATGAGGCTTGCAACTTGTAAGATATAATTTACATGATACATATGCTTTATTACTACCGTTGACAAAATTGTTTCATGTTTTCAAAATCAAAGCTCTAGCACAAATATAGCAATCGATGCTTTTCCTCTATGGAGGACCATTCTTTTACTTTCATTGTTGAGTCAGTTCACCTATTTCTCTCCACCTCAAGAAGCAAACACTTGTGTGAACTGTGCATTGATTCCTACATACTTGCATATTGCACTTATTATATTACTCTATGTTGACAATATCCATGAGATATACATGTTACAAGTTGAAAGCAACCGCTGAAACTTAATCTTCCTTTATGTTGCTTCAATGCTTTTACTTTGAATTATTGCTTTATGAGTTAACTCTTATGCAAGACTTATTGATGCTTGTCTTGAAGTACTATTCATGAAAAGTCTTTGCTATATGATTCACTTGTTTACTCATGTCATATACATTGTTTTGATCGCTGCATTCGCTACATATGCTTTACAAATAGTATGATCAAGGTTATGATGGCATGTCACTCCAGAAATTATCTTTGTTATCGTTTTACCTGCTCGGGACGAGTAGAACTAAGCTTGGGGATGCTGATACGTCTCCAACGTATCGATAATTTCTTATGTTCCATGCCACATTATTGATGTTATCTACATGTTTTATGCACACTTTATGTCATATTCGTGCATTTTCTGGAACTAACCTATTAACAAGATGCCGAAGTGCCGATTCTTTGTTTTCTACTGTTTTTGGTTTCAGAAATCCTAGTAACGAAATATTCTCGGAATTGGACGAAATCAACGCCCAGGGTCCTATTTTGCCACGAAGCTTCCAGAAGACCGAAGAGGAGACGAAGTGGGGCCACGAGGTGGCGACACCATAGGGCGGCGCGGCCCAAGCCCTGGCCGCGCCGACCTAGGGTGTGGGCCCCTCGTGCCGCCTCCTGACCTGCCCTTCCGCCTACTTAAAGCCTCCGTCGCGAAACCCCCAGTACCGAGAGCCACGATACGGAAAACCTTACTGAGACGCCGCCGCCGCCAATCCCATCTCGGGGGATTCAGGAGATCGCCTCCGGCACCCTGCCAGAGAGGGGAATCATCTCCCGGAGGACTCTACGCCGCCATGGTCGCCTCCGGAGTGATGAGTGAGTAGTCTACCCCTGGACTATGGGTCCATAGCAGTAGCTAGATGGTTGTCTTCTCCCCATTGTGCTTCATTGTCGGATCTTGTGAGCTGCATAACATGATCAAGATCATCTATCTGTAATTCTATATGTTGCGTTTGTCGGGATCCGATGAATAGAGAATACTTGTTATGTTGATTATCAAAGTTATGTCTATGTGTTGTTTATGATCTTGCATGCTCTCCGTTACTAGTAGATGCTCTGGCCAAGTAGATGCTTGTAACTCCAAGAGGGAGTATTTATGCTCGATAGTGGGTTCATGTCTCCGTGAATGCAGGGAAGTGACAAAAATCTCTAAGATTATGGATGTCTTTGTGCCACTAGGGATAAAACATTAGTGCTATGTTCGAGGACGTAGTTACTGATTACATTACGCGCAATACTTAATGCAATTGTCTGTTGTTAGCAACTTAATGCGGAGGGTTCGGATGATAACCTGAAGGTGGACTTTTAGGCATAGATGCATGCTGGATAGCGGTCTATGTACTTTGTCGTAATGCCCAATTAAATCTCACAATACTCATCATAATATGTATGTGCATGGTCATGCCCTCTCTATTTGTCAATTGCCCAACTGTAATTTGTTCACCCAACATGCTGTTTATCTTATGGGAGAGACACCTCTAGTGAACTGTGGACCCCGGTCCAATTCTCTATCTTGAAATACAATCTACCGCAATCTTGTTCTCTTGTTTTCTGCAAACAATCATCATCCACACTATACATCTAATCCTTTGTTACAGCAAGCCGGTGAGATTGACAACCTCACTGTTTCGTTGGGGCAAAGTACTTTGGTTGTGTTGTGCAGGTTTCACGTTGGCGCCGGAATCTCTGGTGTTGCGCCGCACTACATCCCGCCGCCATCAACCTTCAACGTGCTTCTTGGCTCCTACTGGTTCGATAAACCTTGGTTTCATACTGAGGGAAAACTTGCCGCTGTACGCATCACACCTTCCTCTTGGGGTTCCCAACGGACGCGTGCTGTACGCGTTTCAATCTCCCCGGCAACGGCGCCAGAAAAATTGCTTGATGGCGCGTGAAGCACACGTCCGTTGGGAACCCCAAGAGGAAGGTATGATGCGTACAGCAGCAAGTTTTCCCTCAGTAAGAAACCGAGGTTATCGAACCAGTAGGAGATGAAGGCCACGTGAAGGTTGTTGGTGAAGGAGTGTAGTGCGACGCAACACCAGGGATTCCGGCGCCAACGTGGAACCTGCACAACACAATCACAATACTTTGCCCCAACTTAACAGTGAGGTTGTCAATCTCACCGGCTTGCTGAAAATAAAGGATTAAACGTATGGTGTGGAGAATGATGTTTGTTTGCGATGAACAACAGAGAACATAGATTGCAGTAGATTGTATTTCAGATGTAAAAGAATGGACCGGGTTCCACAGTTCACTAGTGGTGTCTCTCCAATAAGATAAATAGCATGTTGGGTGAAGAAATTACAGTTGGGCAATTGAAAAATAGAGATGCACATACATATATCATGATGACTACTATGAGATTTAATTAGGGCATTACGACAAATAACATAGACCGCTATCCAGCATGCATCTATGCCTAAAAAGTCCACCTTCGGGTTAGCATCTGCACCCCTTCCAGTATTAAGTTGCAAACAACATACAATTGCATTAAGTATTGCGCGTAATGTAATCAACACAAATATCCTTAGACAAAGCATCGATGTTTTATCCCTAGTGGCAACAACACATCCACAACCTTAGAACTTTATGTCACTGTCCCAGATTCAATGGAGGCATGAACCCACTATCGAGCATAAATACTCCCTCTTGGAGTCACAAGTATCAACTTGGCCAGAGCCTCTACTAGCAACGGAGAACATGCAAGAACATAAACAACACATATATGATAGATTGATAATCAACTTGACATAGTATTCAATATTCATCGGATCCCAACAAACACAACATGTAGCATTACAAATAGACGATCTTGATCATGATAGGCAGCTCACAAGATCTAAACATGATAGCACAAGAGGAGAAGACAACCATCTAGCTAATGCTATGGACCCATAGTCCAAGGATGAACTACTCACGCATCAGTCCGGAGGCGGGCATGGTGATGTAGAGCCCTCCGCTGATGATTCCCCTCTCCGGCAGGGTGCCAGAGGCGATCTCCTGAATCCCCCGAGATGGGATTGGCGGCGGCGGCGTCACAGTAACTTTTCTCGTATCGTGGATCTCGGTGATAGGGTTTTCGCGACGGAGAGATTATATAGGCGAAGGGTCAGAGTCGGGAGGCGCCCGAGGGGCCCACCCCATAGGGCGGCGCGCCCAAGGGTGGGGCCGCGCCCCCCTAGGGTGTGTCCGCCTCGTCGCCCCTCTTCGTCTCCTCTTCGGACTTCTGGAAGGCTCCGTGCAAAATAAGACCGTGGGCTTTTGTTTCATCCAATTCTGAGAATATTTCCTGTGTAGGATTTCTGAAACCAAAAACAGCAGAAAACAGGAATTGGTGCTTCGGCATCTTGTTAATAGGTTAGTGCCGGAAAATGCATAAAAATGATGTAAAGTGTATATCAAACATGTGAGTATTGTCATATAACTAGCATGGAACATAAGAAATTATAGATACGTTTGAGACGTATCAGAGGGCAGTCTTGTAATAAGTCATGAACTCTTACTTTCTTGTAAAACTCCTTCTTAATCAATAGAATGGGCAAAGATTTTGCCCACATTTCAAAAAAAAAAAGGTTATGGGAGACTTACAAATGTTGAATGGGAAACTTAATGATTAAGAGTACGACTAAGATTAAGTAGTTGAAAAGGTAAAATTTTATCTTTTGGGGGAGATTGATTCTCACTAACTTAGTACTAAGTAACATGGTATTGTATATGATATACTTCTTCGGATCAAGATTTTCTTTGGCAAGGTGCATGTGAAAAAAGAAAAATCGACTGGCTAAGTAGAGTGTGGTTTGCCACCCCAAATACCAAGGTGGACTGCGTATTCATGATCATGAGATCAGAGATACACCCCTCCTTGGTAAATGGCTTTTCAATTTACTTTATGAGGATGGGATCTCAAAAACACTCCTTAAACGAAGATAAGTTGGCTCAAATGTACTATCCCATGTATATTTGAAACCTGGTGACTCATAATTCTAGACTGGTCTGATGGCTATGAAGAAACATTTTTTCTGCTTTGGATCGTTTTCAATTAAGAATGGATTAGAAATTGTGGGGGGATAAGTGGCTAGGCAACACTACACTCCGTGAATAATATCTCATTTTGTATGATATTGTTCGTCATAAAGGTGATAAAATCACCATGGTTATGAAGTCTTATCCTCTGAATGTGATGTTCACAAGAGGTTTACTTGGGCCTAGGTTTGCTTCTTGGAATGCCATGCTTCAGCACTTGGCTTCAGTCCATTTATTGCCTGGGACTAATGAATTCTGTTGGAATCTACACGGAAGTGGAAAATTCTTGGTTGACTCTATGTACAACACACTTGTCCAGCCAAACTTACCGGTCGATAACAATAGGAAAATCTAGAAGATGAACATACCATATTAACGATTAAGATATTTCCTGGTATCTTTGTCGTGGAGTTATCTTTATGAAAATCAGCATTGCCATGCGGAGTTGGCAAGGGATCACAAAATACTCCTTTTTTCATCAAGAAGAAACATTAATTTGTTCTTCCAATGCATTTTTACTCGTTCTATATGGTCAGACATCTAGGTAGCTTCAAACTTGTTTCCACCTCGTAGCGTGACCAATATTTTTTGGGAATTGACTACATGGTATAGACAAGTAAGGGATTCTACTTAGTGTTGCAGCAATTGACATTATTTTAGTTGCTATGGCTATGTAGAAAATATAAAGTATTTAACAATAAAAATTACTGGTGTACCAATATACTCCATTTATGGTCATCTCTATATTCTATGGAGTTTCACGACCTATTTATGAAAGTGTCTACACAAGTGGAGGACACGACGAAGAGACTTTTTAACCCAACATGAGTGGCATGATGGTCTTCGGATCGGTCCTCCACCACCTTAGGCTTTTTGCTATGACTATTGGACTTCTCTCGTCTACCTGCATTGTAGTTAATGTATTGCTTAAAATTTATTTAAGTAATAATAATAAAATGCCCTTTGGTCAAAACAATCGGCCATGTTAAGGTGGCCAAGGATCGTTTGTTCGATCGTCGGCTGCAACTGCAAGTTGCAGATATAGGCAGATAAGATACATTAAAAAAATCAGCCTAACTATGTGAGTTTTCGGAACACTGACGACAGCTAAAGATACTCTAAACATCGATGAAGCAGCAAAGAGTGCTTCTGGTGCTGCAGGATCAGAGTGAACAATTTTGTGGATTCTCATTGGGGAAAGCGAGGTGCATGCATGGCGATCTCGATGCATCTGCAAAGAAAGATCCACAGTTGTCAGCGTGCCTGGAAGGCGCCCGTGTACGCCCTCCGGCGCCGACTGGTGTACGCCGCGTGCCCCTCGCTTTTGCCCACGGGAATGTACGGGGCAAGGTGGATTGATGGTAATTCGATGCGTTGGTGCAGTTGATTTTGTTGTTGTTGTTATTATAAGAGAGAGAGGGCTTGTGGACTGTCAACTGTGCACATGAACCGACCATTCAGATCCATGCATGCGTGGTTTCAGAAAGGAGATGTTCTTTACCTGCAAAGAGGATAGAGAGGGAGGGACTGATGCAGTCAACAATATCTCCGTTTGGCATAATTGAGTTTTCTAATTGTTTTTATGCAGTGGAGTACCTGCGCGCACATGTCCCTATGCAGTGGAGGGTGTGAGGGGTGGACATGAACTTGGCTGAGAAGCTAGGGCGCGTTTGGTAGGATGAGCCGGATTTCTGTACCACTTGCGCAGTGAGATGGGAGTCCCTATGCAGCGTGAACGGGCCACGGGCCAGATTCACCACAGTGCTTGGTCTTCTGTGTTGCATCGGCCTGAACAGAAGTGCAGATTGTTTGGATGACTCGATAAAGTGTTCCATCTCTGTTCAGCCACAACACATGTGTTTGGTTGCCATTTTGGGCACCCAGGCTGTGATTCTCCTCACCACTTTCAAATATGGTGAGCTTACCATCACATATAGGACACACAAGAGCTCAAACACGATCGTAATCACAACACACAGTTATAGACAGAGTACTTAGTACCTAATCCTAACGTCAGAGTGGTAAGACGCCTACTTGAACCTGGGGGCATACTACCCAGGTCCAAAAGCAATGTTCAACAGCCTTTAGATGCCAACATTACAATCACATATGCACAAAAGCAAGTGTTTAACAACCTCCTGGAGGACAACAACTAACGGCGAGGATCAGACAGCACCAGAGACAGGGATCAAGCACATAACCTTAACGGCGAGGATCAACATAAGGGCCCTTGCAATGCTTCCTGCAACTAAAGATGCTGGAGCACGAAGTATCCTTCCTAAAGACGTTGACCTTGAAGCCGTCCTCCTTAGGGGTGAAGACGATCGTGTCGTCGACGCGGACGTTAAGCCCGGCGGCGAACTTGCTCCATGACTTGATGAAGCCGACGCGCTCAGCCCTCCACTGGAGTGGCACCTTCCACTCGCAGTGCTCACCCATGTACAAGCACACCTTCACCGGCGGGCCATTGTTCTTCAACTTGTACTTACTGATCAGTTGCTGCTCCATGTAGGGCGACACGACGAGGGCAAGGAGGTCCGGGCTCTCCAGCTGCACGAAGAATGCCGACACCTGCTGCCTGGGACCGTGCTCGAGGTCAGCATGACGTCCGGCGTGAACCCTTGACGTCGGTGGGCTTCCATGAACCCTTCATTGGGGTCACGAAGCTGCACCCAGACGGCTATGTCCCTTGCGTCCAGTATGGGCCCGTCCGGGAAGGTTTCCAGGAAGGGTCAGTTCTGCAGATGCAATGAGAATGCAAAAAGTTGGCGATACTTGCATTGGTGAGCTCCAATAGCAATGACAATATCAAGTCCATGATAGCCATGACAATCACAAGATCATCATGGCAATGCCAATGTCAAGCTCCATCATGGCCATGAAGTTGTGAAGTCCATCATGGAGCATGCCAATGTCAAGCTCGTCCATCATGGACTTGACATTGTCAAGTGACTCATGGAGCATGCCAATGTCAAGCTCCATCATGGACTTGACATTGTCATGGCCATGACAATCTAAAGCTCCATCATGGAGTTGTGTCGTCGTGGTGAACAGACAGATGCCATAGGATGGCTTAAGTTGGGGCCGAATGGGCGCTAGAGGATTCGGGGGAGGGTTTTTTGATTAGATTGGATGAACTTCTGGGTGCTTTCCTCAAGAACTTGGCCTAGGCCAGAGGTAGGAGAAGAGAGACACAAGGAAGAACTCTGCTCTAGATCTCTCTATTCATTGATAGAACAAGGTTACAGGTTTCTGGACACAAGGTTCGTACATATGGCTCGTACCCGCGATGGGGTGTGCCCCCTCTCCTTATATAGGGGAGAGGGTGGCTTACAGGGGAAGAAACCCTAATGGCATCTTTGAACAGACAAACTACTTTACAAAGTTACTTTAATCATAGGTGACGCCGGTATCTTCTTTAATCAGGGAGGCTAACGCCCTCCGGTTGCTTTTGGCGTCACCTTCCTCTTTGGCGTCAGGGCTTCGTTTAAAGCTACTTTGCTTAGGTCATCCTTGTCCTCTAGCTCTTTGAGAGAATCTTTGACCAGTCCTGCCGACGTGCTACAGTGCACTTCTTATCGGCAATCTGGTGTCTTCTTAGCTCATACCGGTATACCTCTCTTTGGGATACCGGTAAGATTTACTTAGCCCAAAAGCTTATCCGGAATGAACTTCAAACCGGTATCTTGATGGCTCAAACCATCCGGTTTGGCATGCCTTTGGCATACCGGGGGTCATCCCCCCAACATTAGTCCCCGAAGCTGGTATAGTCCGATGGATCTCATCCGACGGGCCATAGCAGGTTCCCATCTTACAAGGTACCGGTTAAGTCATTCTGGCACCTTGCTCAGCCCTTCCGGCATCTTTGCCTTAGTTCCTTTCTATTACCTTCCGGATTCTTCCGGTACCTATGACATTAAACTCCTCCTCGGCGAAGTCGAGAATTTCTCGGGTACAGTGCCTGTCAGAGACATGCGCACTGTATCTGACGCGCCAGTGCCAGGGGTCACTTCCCTTCGGCTTCTGCGCCAGCATTTATGGCGCCGCACCGGATCCCCGCTGCCGTTCCAGATCCGTGCGGCCTCCCTGTGGCATTTTGTTTTCCGCGCGTGTATTTTCGCGCCACGTGGCGGCCCACGAACTGAACCGCCGTGGCCCAGCGGTTGCCAGCCCACTACTTTGTCTTCCTATTTGAGGGGGTTGCGGTTCCACTTCATCTTCTTCTCCGCATTCACGACTCCCTCGTGCACTCAGAGCTCTTAGCCCTCTTGCGCCTTTGCTGCCGCCGTTCGTTGCCAGAGCTTCGCCGCCCGGTGAACCTCCGCTCCGACTCCGCCAAGCTTCTCCGAGCCTCGCAGCGCAGCGATTCACCACTGCACGTCTGCTGCCGCCGCACTGTACGTTCTCCGGCGACTTCTTCTCTTCTTCTTCGCTGGACCTCGTCGGCGACTGCAGGTTCGCTGCTTCTCCGGCGACCATCTTCAGCGTTTCGCGGCGCCCCAGGTTAGCCTCAATGCTTCTTTGCCCCCTCTTTCTCGTCTTCCAGATCTTGGGCCGGTAGAGTATTTACTCTTTCTTTTCTTTTGCTTTTTCTCTTACTCGTAGATCTTTGCGCAAGGGTAGATCTTGGGAAATCAGTTTTTTGGGTAGAATCCGGCGTCTCTCAGATTCGTATGTCTAGCGAGGATCATCTTTCCGAATCCTCCTCCAGTAGCCACCAAAGTGAAGCTTCCGACGGACTCTCAGCTGAGCTTGCCCGGATGGAAACCGATACCGGAAAAGGTCAAGAGGCCGGCAGCTCTAGCCAAGCTTCCGGAGTAGATCTATCCGGTGTCACCCGTGGGGCCTGGAAGGGCTCTGACGTGACACAGCACGAAATCGACTGGCTGTACCGGTCTAGAAGGATACCGGAAGGAGTATCCTGCCGGCTTCCGCGCGACGAGATCAAACCGGTACTTGAACCCGGTGAGTTCATCGTTTTCCTTGCTCACTTCGAGCGCGGCTTCGGCCTTCCTGCTTCTGATTTCTTTCGCCGTTTTCTGGATTTTTACCAAATCCAGCCTCACCACCTTCCTGGCAATGCCATCTTCTATCTCTCTTGTTATATTTCTTTCATGGAGGGCTACATCGGCCTCCGTCCCACTCGCGAGACTTTCGCTCGCTTCTTTTCTCTTCGGATCAATTCCGTCCAGGGCAAGGACATACCTAAGCCCAAACCCCCCGTTCAATGCGGGTCTTGTATCATCGGCTCCCGTCAAGGGAGTCCCTTTTTTAAATTCTCCGGTCTCGAGTCATGCCGGGCATGGCAACATACGTTTTTCTACGTGAAGAACACCGGCGCCCCAGATCTCATCAATCTACCGGCTTTGAATCCGGGAGTGCCTACGAAGGTCAATTGGGGCTATAATCCTGGGACCAATCATATAGAGACGAACCGGATTATACGCTTGATACATCTCCGACGTATCGATTATTTCTTATGTTCCATGCCACATTATTGATGTTATCAACATGTTTTATGCACACTTTATGTCATATTCGTGCATTTTCTGGAACTAACCTATTAACAAGATGCCGAAGTGCCAGTTCCTGTTTTCTGCTGTTTTTGGTTTCAGAAATCCTAGTAACGAAATATTCTCGGAATCGGACGAAATCAACGCCCAGGTTCCTATTTTGCCCGGAAGCATCCAGAACACACGAGAGCCGCCAGAGAGGGGAGACAGGGCCACCAGACCCTAGGCCGGCGTGGCCAAGGGGGGGCCGCGCCCCCCTATAGTGTGGGCCCCCCAGAAGTCCACCGACCTTGCCCTTCCGCCTATTTAAAGCCTCCGTCGCGAAAACCCTGATACGTTCGACGAAAACCACAGAAACCTTCCAGAGCTGCCGCCATCGCGAAGCCAAGATCTGGGGGACAGGAGTCTCTGTTCCGGCACGCCGCCGGAACGGGGAAGTGCCCCCGGAAGGCTTCTCCATCGACACCGCTGCCATCTCCACCGCCATCTTCATCACCGCTGCTGCTCCCATGAGGAGGGAGTAGTTCTCCATCGAGGCTCGGGGCTGTACCGGTAGCTATGTGGTTCATCTCTCTCCTATGTACTTCAATACAATAATCTCATGAGCTGCCTTACATGATTGAGATTCATATGATGATGCTTGTAATCTAGATGTCGTTATGCTAGTCAAGTGAATTTTACTTATGTGATCTCCGGAGACTCCTTGTCCCACGTGTGTAAAGGTGACAGTGTGTGCACCGTGTGGGTCTCTTAGGCTATATTTCACAGAATACTTATTCACTGTTATGAATGGCATAGTGAAGTGCTTATTTATATCTCTTTATGATTGCAATGTATTTTGTATCACAATTTATCTATGTGCTACTCTAGTGATGTTATTAAAGTAGTTTTATTCCTCCTACACGATGTAATGGTGACAGTGTGTGCATCCGTGTTAGTACTTGGTTTATGCTATGATTATGATCTCTTGTAGATTATGAAGTTAACTATTGCTATGATAGTATTGATGTGTATTATTCCTCCTACATAGCATGAAGGTGACAGTGTGCATGCTATGCTAGTACTTGGTTTAGTCGAATTGATCTTTCATGCACTCTAAGGTTATTTAAATATGAACATTGAATTGTGGAGCTTGTTAACTCCGGCATTGAGGGTTCGTGTAATCCTACGCAATGTGTTCATCATCCAACAAGAGTGTAGAGTATGCATTTATCTATTCTGTTATGTGATCAATGTTGAGAGTGTCCACTAGTGAAAGTGTAATCCCTAGGCCGTGTTCCTAAATACTGCTATCGCTGCTTGTTTCTTGTTTCTTTGCGTTACTACTGCTGCAATACTACCACCATCAACTACACGCCAGCAAGCTATTTTCTGGCACCGTTGCTACTGCTCATATATATTCATACCACCTGTATTTCACTATCTCTTCGCCGAACTAGTGCACCTATTTGGTGTGTTGGGGACACAAGCGACTTCTTGCTTTGTGGTTGCAGGGTTGCATGAGAGGGATATCTTTGACCTCTTCCTCCCTGAGTTCGATAAACCTTGGGTGATCCACTTAAGGGAAAACTTGCTGCTGTTCTACAAACCTCTGCTCTTGGAGGCCCAACACTGTCTACAGGAATAGAAGCTCCCGTAGACATCAAGCTATTTTCTGGCGCCGTTGCCGGGGAGGAAAGGTAAAATGTACTCACACTCCGGATCTCGGCTACCAAGCTATTTTCGCCGTTGTAAGTACTCGAAGCTATTTCCTTTAGATCCTGCAATTGCATCTTTTTGTTTCTTGTTTACACTAGTTTGGCATAATGGACAAGAATGAGCTTCTTATGCTATTTCCTGATTTAAAACATGGATTGTTTGATGCGAAAATTAAAAAACCTATGGAATCTTATTTGCATGCTGGTAGTAATATTAGTATGAACGCTTTGAACACCATTGTTGATAATGATATAGAAAGTTCTAAGCTTGGGGAAGCTGGTTTTCATGATCTTTTTAGTCCCCCAAGAATTGAGGAGAAAATTTTCTTTGATGATACTTTGCCTCCAATTTATGATGATTATAATGATAGTAGTCTTTTGTTACCGCCTGTTATGGAGGATAAATTTGATTATGATTACAATATGCCTCCTATATTTGATGATGAGAATAATAATGATAGCTACTTTGTTGAATTTGCTCCCGCTATTACTAATAAAATTAACTATGCTTATGTTGGGAGTAGTAATAATTTTATGCATGAGACTCGTGATGCTTTATGTGATAGTTATATTGTTGAGTTTGCTCATGATGCTACTGAAAGTTATTATGAGAGAGGAAAATATGGTTATAGAAATTTTCATGTTACTAATTAAAACACCTCTCTATGTGCTGAAATTTTTCAAGCTACACTTGTTTTATCTTCCTATGCTTGTTACTTTGCTCTTCATGAACTTGTTTATTTACAAGATTCCTATGCATAGGAAGCATGTTAGACTTAAATGTGTTTTGAATTTGCTTCTTGATGCTCTCTTTTGCTTCAAATACTATTTCTTGCGAGTGCATCATTAAAACTGCTGAGCCCATCTTAATGGCTATAAAGAAAAGAACTTCTTGGGAGATAACCCATGTGTTATTTTGCTACAGTACTTTGTTTTATATTTGTGTCTTGGAAGTTATTTACTACTGTAGCAACCTCTCCTTATCTTAGTTTTGTGTTTTGTTGTGCCAAGTGAAGCCTCTAATCGAAGGTTGATACTAGATTTGGATTTCTGCGCAGAAACAGATTTCTATCTGTCACGAATCTGGGCTGTTTTCTCTGTAGAAAAATCAGAAAAAATATGCCAATTTACGTGCGTGTTCCACAGATATGTACGCAACTTTCATTAGTTTTGAGTTTTCTGATCTGAGCAACGGAAGTATTTATTAAAAATTTGTCTTTACGGACTGTTCTGTTTTGACAGATTCTGCCTTTTATTTCGCATTGCTTCTTTCGCTGTGTTGGGTGGATTTCTTTGTTCCATTACCTTCCAGTAGCTTTGAGCAATATCCAGAAGTGTTAAGAATGATTGTGTCACCTCTGAACATGTGAGTTTTTGATTATGTACTAACCCCTCTAATGAAGTTTATGAGAAGTTTAGTGTGAAGTAAGTTTTCAAGGGTCAAGAGAGGAGGATGATATACTATGATCAAGAAGAGTGAAAGCTCTAAGCTTGGGGATGCCCCGGTGGTTCACCCCTGCATATATCAAGAAGACTCAAGCGTCTAAGCTTGGGGATGCCCAAGGCATCCCCTTCTTCATCGACAAATTATCAGGTTCCTTCTCTTGAAACTATATTTTTATTCGGTCACATCTTATGTGCTTTACTTGGAGCGTCTGTATGCTTTTATTTTTGTTTTGTTTGAATAAAATGGATCCTAGCATTCACTTTGTGGGAGAGAGACACGCTCCGCTGTAGCATTTGGACAAGTATGTCCTTAGTTTCTACTCATAGTATTCATGGCGAAGTTCTTCTTCGTTAAATTGTTATATGGTTGGAATTGGAAAATGATACATGTAGTAATTGCTATAAATGTCTTGGGTAATGTGATACTTGGCAATTGTTGTGCTCATGTTTAAGCTCTTGCATCATATACTTTGCACCTATTAATGAAGAAATACATAGAGCATGCTAAAATTTGGTTTGCATATTTGGTCTCTCTAAGGTCTAGATAATTTCTAGTAAAGAGTTTGAACAACAAGGAAGACGGTGTAGAGTCTTATAATGTTTTCAATATGTCTTTTATGTGAGTTTTGCTGCACCGGTTCATCCTTGTGTTTGTTTCAAATAAGCCTTGCTAGCCTAAACCTTGTATCGAGAGGGAATACTTCTCATGCATCCAAATCCTTGAGCCAACCACTATGCCATTTGTGTCCACCATACCTACCTACTACATGGTATTTTCCGCCATTCCAAAGTAAATTGCTTGAGTGCTACCTTTAAAATTCCATCATTCACCTTTGCAATATATAGCTCATGGGACAAATAGCTTAAAAACTATTGTGGTATTGAATATGTACTTATGCACTTTATCTCTTATTAAGTTGCTTGTTGTGCGATAACCATGTTCACTGGGGACGCCATCAACTACTCTTTGTTGAATTTCATGTGAGTTGCTATGCATGTTCGTCTTGTCTGAAGTAAGAGAGATCTACCACCTTATGGTTAAGCATGCATATTGTTAGAGAAGAACATTGGGCCGCTAACTAAAGCCATGATCCATGGTGGAAGTTTCAGTTTTGGACAATATCCTCAATCTCATATGAGAAAATTATTAATTGTTGTTACATGCTTATGCATAAAAGAGGAGTCCATTATCTGTTGTCTATGTTGTCCCGGTATGGATGTCTAAGTTGAGAATAATCAATAGCGAGAAATCCAATGCGAGCTTTCTCCTTAGACCTTTGTACAGGCGGCATAGAGGTACCCCTTTGTGACACTTGGTTAAAACATGTGCATTGTGATGATACGGTAGTCCAAGCTAATTAGGACAAGGTGCGGGCACTATTAGTATACTATGCATGAGGCTTGCAACTTGTAAGATATAATTTACATGATACATATACTTTATTACTACCGTTGACAAAATTGTTTCATGTTTTCAAAATCAAAGCTCTAGCACAAATATAGCAATCGATGCTTTTCCTCTATGGAGGACCATTCTTTTACTTTTATGTTGAGTCAGTTCACTTATTTCTCTCCATCCCAAGAAGCAAACACTTGTGTGAACTGTGCATTGATTCCTACATACTTGCATATTGCACTTGTTATATTACTCTATGTTGACAATATCCATGAGATATACATGTTATAAGTTGAAAGCAACCGCTGAAATTTCATCTTCCTTTATGTTGCTTCAATACCTCTACTTTGAATTATTGCTTTATGAGTTAACTCTTATGCAAGACTTATTGATGCTTGTCTTGAAGTACTATTCATGAAAAGTCTTTGCTTTATGATTCAGTTGTTTACTCATGTCATATACATTGTTTTGATCGCTGCATTCACTACATATGCTTTACAAATAGTATGATCAAAGTTATGATGGCATGTCACTCCAGAAATTATCTTTGTTATCGTTTTACCTGCTCGGGACGAGCAGAACTAAGCTTGGGGATGCTGATACGTCTCCGACGTATCGATAATTTCTTATGTTCCATGCCACATTATTGATGTTATCTACATGTTTTATGCACACTTTATGTCATATTCGTGCATTTTCTGGAACTAACCTATTAACAAGATGCCGAAGTGCCAGTTCCAGTTTTCTGCTGTTTTTGGTTTCAGAAATCCTAGTAACGAAATATTCTCGGAATCGGACGAAATCAACGCCCAGGTTCCTATTTTGCCCGGAAGCATCCAGAACACACGAGAGCCGCCAGAGAGGGGGGACAGGGCCACCAGACCCTAGGCCGGCGCGGCCAAGGGGGGGGCCGCGCCCCCCTATAGTGTGGGCCCCCTGATACGTCTCCGACGTATCGATAATTTCTTGTGTTCCATGCCACATTATTGATGTTATCTACATGTTTTATGCACACTTTATGTCATATTCGTGCATTTTCTGGAACTAACCTATTAACAAGATGCCGAAGTGCCAGTTCCTGTTTTCTGCTGTTTTTGGTTTCAGAAATCCTAGTAACGAAATATTCTCGGAATCGGACGAAATCAACGCCTGAGTTCCTATTTTTCCCGGAACCATCGAGAACACCCGAGAGTCGCCAGAGGGAAGCCCTGGGGGCCCCACACCACACCCCGGCGCGGCCAAGGGGGGGGCGCGCCCCCTATAGTGTGGGCCCCCCAGAAGCCCTCCTGCGCCGCCTCTTCGCCTATATAATGCCCCTGGATCGAAAACCCTGAGACGTTCGACGAAAACCACAGAAACCTTCCAGAGCCGCCGCCATCGCGAGGCCAAGATCTTGGGGACAGGAGTCTCTGTTCCGGCACGCCGCCGGAACGGGGAAGTGCCCCCGGAAGGCTTCTCCATCGACACCGCTGCCATCTCCACCGCCATCTTCATCACCGCTGCTGCTCCCATGAGGAGGGAGTAGTTCTCCACCGAGGCTCGGGGCTGTACCGGTAGCTATGTGGTTCATCTCTCTCCTATGTACTTCAATACAATAATCTCATGAGCTGCCTTACATGATTGAGATTCATATGATGATGCTTGTAATCTAGATGTCATTATGCTAGTCAAGTGAGTTTTACTTATGTGATCTCCGGAGACTCCTTGTCCCACGTGTGTAAAGGTGACAGTGTGTGCACCGTGTGGGTCTCTTAGGCTATATTTCACAGAATACTTATTCACTGTTGAATGGCATAGTGAGGTGCTTATTTATATCTCTTTATGATTGCAGTGTATTTGTATCACAATTTATCTATGTGCTACTCTAGCAATATTATTAAAGTAGTTCTATTCCTCCTGCACGATGTAATGGTGACAGTGTGTGCATCCATGTTAGTACTTGGTTTATGCTATGATCATGATCTCTTGTAGATTATGAAGTTAATTATTGCTATGATAGTATTGATGTGATCTATTCCTCCTACATATGCATGAAGGTGACAGTGTGCATGCTATGTTAGCACTTGGTTTAGTCTTTTGATCTATCTTACACTATAAGGTTACTAAAATATGAACATTAATTGTGGAGCTTGTTAACTCCGGCATTGAGAGTTCGTGTAATCCTACGCAATGTGTTCATCATCCAACAAGAGTGTAGAGTATGCATTTATCTATTCTGTTATGTGATCAATGTTGAGAGTGTCCACTAGTGAAAGTCTAATCCCTAGGCCTTGTTCCTAAATACTGCTGCTTTACTACTGCTTGTTTACTGTTTCACTGTGTTACTACTGCTGCAATACTACCACCATCAACTACACGCCAGCAAGCTATTTTTTGGCACCGTTGCTACTGCTCATATATATTCATACCACCTGTATTTCACTATCTCTTCGCCGAACTAGTGCACCTATTAGGTGTGTTGGGGACACAAGAGACTTCTTGCTTTGTGGTTGCAGGGTTGCATGAGAGGGATATCTTTGACCTCTTCCTCCCTGAGTTCGATAAACCTTGGGTGATCCACTTAAGGGAAAACTTGCTGCTGTTCTACAAACCTCTGCTCTTGGAGGCCCAACACTGTCTACAGGAAAAGGAGGGGGAAGTAGACATCAAGCTTTTTTCTGGCGCCATTGTAAGTACTCGAAGCTATTTCCTTTAGATCCTGCAATTGCAACTTTTTGTTTCTTGTTTACACTAGTTAGGCATAATGGAAAACAACAAAAAAATTGGTGAGCTTTTTAGTCTTTTTCCTGATTTAGAATTGTTTGATGCAAAAATTTAAAAACCTATGGAACCTTATTTGCATGCTAGTAGTGATGTTATTAGTATGAATGCAATTACTGCTAATACTATGGATAAGTCTAAGCTTGGGGAAGCTAGTTTATATAAAAATAATCTTTTTTGCTCCTCAGCTTTGGAAGAAATATTTTGCTCTGATAATGCTTTATCTCCCATATGCGATAACTCTAATGATGCTTCTGATATTTTAAATCCACCTGCCGAAAGTATTCCGTATAAAATACCTATGCAAATTATTGAACGCGTTATGGATAACCGTTATACAGGGGATGGAACTGTCCACCCTGGAGATTATTTATTGTTCTTGCATGAATTATGCGGTTTATTCAAGTGTGCAGGTATTGCTATGGATGAAGTGAGGAAGAAACTATTCTCTATATCGCTGTCTGGTAAAGCGGCGCATTGGTATAAATTACTGGATAATGGGGATTCTCTTGAATGGAATGATATTGTGCCCCGGTTTTATTCTAAATTTTATCCTCCTCATGAAGTGCATATTGATAGGAATTATATTTATAACTTTTATCCTCGTGATGGAGAGAGTATTCCTCAAGCGTGGGGGAGACTAAAGTCACTAATGCTCAAATGTCCCATTCATGAGCTCCCCTGTAATGTTATTGTTAACAATTTTTATGCGAGACTTTCAGGACAACACAAGGACTATCTGGATGCCTGTTCGGAGGGATCTTTCACAAGCAAGGAGGTTGAAGCTAGGTGGGATCTTCTTGATCGGATTGAGGAGAATGCTGAAGGATGGGAGAACGACAAAGGTAAAGAGTCAGGTATAAATTATGATTATGAATGCATTGAAGCTTTTATGGATACCGATAAATTTCGAAATATGAGTGCTACTTATGGTCTTGACTCTCAAGTTGCTGCAACTCTTTATAAAGCCTTTGCTTCTCATTTTGAATTGCCTAAAAAGAATTTTGATAAGTATCATGAACCTTTTAAAGAGGCTTGCATGAAGAATCAAATTGTTGTTAATTATTGCAATAAGCATGCTCAAACTCCTAAGAATGCTATTTCTTATAAGCATGTTAATTTTTGTGGAATGCATAGACCTTGTGGAATTAATCAAGTCAAAGATGAATATTGCATCCATCATATTAATGAAAAAACTAGAAAGTGGTTTAGGGCTCTAGATGATCTTGGTAAAAAAGTTTGTGCCCTCTATCCTTTTATTTGTGAAGTTTGCCATGAAGTGGGTCATTTTAATTTTCAATGCTCCTCCAATGATAATTTGAACCCAATGAGTGCTGCAAATTTGTATTGTGATGATGAAATTACTCCTAATCAGCATGATGAACTTACTTTATTTTTGGGGTGTGAAGAACTGTCGAGAAAAATCTTTTTGTTACATATGAGTGATCTTGATATTGATGATGTCCTGCATAGGTGTTTTTCTTATTGCATTGATAATAGCCATACAAATACTTACATACAAAATATTTTAGAAGACGACACCTTGCCAAAATATGATAGGACCGCCATGTGTTTTGAACTAATTAATGAAAAGGAGGAATCCTTCCAAGTTTCTTCTATTGTTTCCGAAAGTAAATCAGGTTATGCGGACAAGCTACCCTTCAAGCCTCTTCCTCCTAAGGAAGGAAATGAGGAGAAGGAAGAGAAGAAGAAGAAGGGAACGAAGAAGAAGAAGAAGAATAAAAAGAAAGAGGTAACGGCGTATCCCCGCGTGAATGAGATAACGCTAAGTAACCGTAAGTATGTTGCTCCTAATGATTATTGTGATAATGAATCTAAATATGATGATCTTCCTATGCCCTTTACATACATTAGCGATCATGATTTGAATGAGCACACTACTTTTGATATTGCAAATCTCTGGGAAACTAATTCTGAAAATGATGATAATAATTGCCATAGTGTCAGTGCTATCCATGCTTCCTCCCATAATAATATAGAAAGCTGTAAGCTTGGGGAAGAGGTGTTTGAAAATCCTTTTGCTACTGATCATTATGTGTTTGATACATCTCCTTCTAATAACAATGATGGTATGGTCATAGATAAACCGACTGTGAAAGATAACTATTCTATTTCTTATGATGACACTGTGCCTCCGATCTTTGATGATTATTATAAAGAATGCTATGATATAGGTTATAATTATCCTTATGAAACTTGTCATAGTCATGATTGGATTACCAAAAACAATTCTTTTAATATGCAACTTGTTTACCATGTTCAAATTCTTGATAATAATCTTGCTCCAATTACTATTAATGAGAATAACTCTTCTTATGCCAAAATTAATGATACTTCTATGCATATGAACCATGATAAGAATGTTTTAAGTGATGGGTATATTGTGGATTTCATCAATGATGCTACTGAAAGTTATTATGAGAGAGGGAAATATGGTTATATGCATCTTAATAATATTAAGTTTCCCCTCTTTATGTTGAGAATCTTGAAGTTACTCGTGTTTTATCCTCTTATGCTTGTCACTTTGTTCTTCATGAATTCATTCGTGTACAAGATTCCTCTTCATAGGAAGCATGTTAGACTTAAATTTGTTTTGAATTTGCCTCTTGAAGCTCTCTTTTGCTTTGAATACTATTTCCTGCGAGTGGATCATTAAAACTGCTGAGCCCATCTTAATGGCTATAAAGAAAGAACTTCTTGGGAGATAACCCATGTGTTATTTTGCTACAGTATTTTGTTTTATATTTGTGTCTTGGAAGTTGTTTACTACTGTAGCAACCTCTCCTTATCTTAGTTTTGTGTTTTGTTGTGCCAAGTGAAGCCTCTAATCGAAGGTTGATACTAGATTTGGATTTCTGCGCAGAAACAGATTTCTATCTGTCACGAATCTGGGCTGTTTTCTCTGTAGAAAAATCATAAAAATATGCCAATTTACGTGCGTGTTACTCAGATATGTACGCAACTTTCATTAGTTTTGAGTTTTCTGATCTGAGCAACGGAAGTATTTATTAAAAATTCGTCTTTACGGACTGTTCTGTTTTGACAGATTCTGCCTTTTATTTCGCATTGCTTCTTTCGCTGTGTTGGGTGGATTTCTTTGTTCCATTACCTTCCAGTAGCTTTGAGCAATGTCCAGAAGTGTTAAGAATGATTGTGTCACCTCTGAACATGTGAGTTTTTGATTATGTACTAACCCCTCTAATGAAGTTTATGAGAAGTTTGGTGTGAAGGAAGTTTTCAAGGGTCAAGAGAGGAGGATGATATACTATGATCAAGAAGAGTGAAAGCTCTAAGCTTGGGGATGCCCCGGTGGTTCACCCCTGCATATATCAAGAAGACTCAAGCATCTAAGCTTGGGGATGCCCAAGGCATCCCCTTCTTCATCGACAAATTATCAGGTTCCTTCTCTTGAAACTATATTTTTATTCGGTCACATCTTATGTGCTTTTCTTGGAGCATCAGTATGTTTCTTGTTTTTGTTTTTGTTGAATAAATGCTTGTGTGGGAGAGAGACACGCTCCGCTGGTTCGTATGAACACATGTGTTCTTAGCTTTTAATTTTCATGGCGAAGGTTGAAACTGCTTCGTTAATTGTTATATGGTTGGAAACGGAAAATGCTACATGTAGTAATTGGTATGATGTCTTGAATAACTTGATATTTGGCAATTGTTGTGCTCTTGTTTAAGCTCTTGCATCATATACTTTGCACCTATTAGTGAAGAAATACATAGAGATTGTTAAAATTTGGTTTGCATGAGTGGTTTCTCTAGAGTCTAGATATCTTCTAGTGAGGTGTTTGAACAACAAGGAAGATGATGTATAGTCTTATAATGCTTGTAATATGTCTTTTATGTGAGTTTTGCTCTACTAGTTCGTGCTTGTGTTTGCTTCAAACAACCTTGCTAGCCTAAACCTTGTATCAAGAGGGAATACTTCTCATGCATCCAAATCCTTGAGCCAAACAACACTATGCCATTTGTGTCCACCATACCTACCTACTACATGGTATTTCCTGCCATTCCAAAGTAAATTGCTTGAGTGCTACCTTTAAACAATTCAAAATTTATCACCTCTGATTTGTGTCAATGTTTTATAGCTCATGAGGAAATATGTGGTGTTTATCTTTCAATCTTGTTGGGCAACTTTCACCAATGGACTAGTGGCTTCATCCGCTTATCCAATAATTTTGCAAAAAGAGCTGGCAATGGGATTCCCAGTCCCAAATTAATTAACAAAAATAGACACTCCTCCATGGTATGTGATTGTTGGACGGCACCCGAAGGATTCGGTTAGCCATGGCTTGTGTAAGCAAAGGTTGGGGGGAGTGTCATCATCATAATAAAACTAAAATAAAAAGGCACTCCTTCATGGTATGAGATTGTTGGCAGGCACCCGAGGATTTGGTTAGCCATGGTTTGTGAAAGAAAGGTTGGAAGGAGTGCCATCCAAAAATAAAATAAAATGGGAGCTGCTCTTTGAAGGTTTGTCTGGCAAGGGGGTTAGAGTACCCGCTACCATTCGTTGACAACAACATACACCTCTCAAAACTTTATTTTTATGCTCTCTTTGTGTTTTCAAAATAGAAGCTCTAGCACAAATATAGCAATCGATGCTTTCCTCTTTGAAGGACCATTCTTTTACTTTCAATGTTGAGTCAGTTCACCTATTTCTCTCCACCTCAAGAAGCAAACACTTGTGTGAACTGTGCATTGATTCCTACATACTTGCATATTGCACTTGTTATATTACTCTATGTTGACAATATCCATGAGATATACATGTTATGAGTTGAAAGCAACCACTGAAACTTAATCTTCTTTTGTGTTGCTTCAATGCCTTTACTATGAATTATTGCTTTATGAGTTAACTCTTATGCAAGACTTATTGATGCTTGTCTTGAAAGTACTATTCATGAAAAGTCTTTGCTTTATGATTCAGTTGTTTACTCATGTCATTACCATTGTCTTGGATTGCTGCATTCATTACATATGCTTTACAAATAGTATGATCAAGGTTATGATGGCATGTCACTCCAGAAATTATCTGTGTTATCGTTTTACCTGCTCGGGACGAGCAGAACTAAGCTTGGGGATGCTGATATGTCTCCGACGTATCGATAATTTCTTGTGTTCCATGCCACATTATTGATGTTATCTACATGTTTTATGCACACTTTATGTCATATTCGTGCATTTTCTGGAACTAACCTATTAACAAGATGCCGAAGTGCCAGTTCCTGTTTTCTGCTGTTTTTGGTTTCAGAAATCCTAGTAACGAAATATTCTCGGAATCGGACGAAATCAACGCCCAGGTTCCTATTTTTCCCGGAACCATCCAGAACACCCGAGAGTCGCCAGAGGGAAGCCCTGGGGGCCCCACACCACACCCCGGCGCGGCCAAGGGGGGGGCGCGCCCCCTATAGTGTGGGCCCCCCAGAAGCCCTCCTGCGCCGCCTCTTCGCCTATATAATGCCCCTGGATCGAAAACCCTGAGACGTTCGACGAAAACCACAGAAACCTTCCAGAGCCGCCGCCATCGCGAGGCCAAGATCTGGGGGACAAGAGTCTCTGTTCCGGCACGCCGCCGGAACGGGGAAGTGCCCCCGGAAGGCTTCTCCATCGACACCGCTGCCATCTCCACCGCCATCTTCATCACCGCTGCTGCTCCCATGAGGAGGGAGTAGTTCTCCACCGAGGCTCGGGGCTGTACCGGTAGCTATGTGGTTCATCTCTCTCCTATGTACTTCAATACAATAATCTCATGAGCTGCCTTACATGATTGAGATTCATATGATGATGCTTGTAATCTAGATGTCATTATGCTAGTCAAGTGAGTTTTACTTATGTGATCTCCGGAGACTCCTTGTCCCACGTGTGTAAAGGTGACAGTGTGTGCACCGTGTGGGTCTCTTAGGCTATATTTCACAGAATACTTATTCACTGTTGAATGGCATAGTGAGGTGCTTATTTATATCTCTTTATGATTGCAATGTATTTGTATCACAATTTATCTATGTGCTACTCTAGCAATATTATTAAAGTAGTTCTATTCCTCCTGCACGATGTAATGGTGACAGTGTGTGCATCCGTGTTAGTACTTGGTTTATGCTATGATCATGATCTCTTGTAGATTATGAAGTTAATTATTGCTATGATAGTATTGATGTGATCTATTCCTCCTACATATGCATGAAGGTGACAGTGTGCATGCTATGTTAGCACTTGGTTTAGTCTTTTGATCTATCTTACACTATAAGGTTACTAAAATATGAACATTAATTGTGGAGCTTGTTAACTCCGGCATTGAGGGTTCGTGTAATCCTACGCAATGTGTTCATCATCCAACAAGAGTGTAGAGTATGCATTTATCTATTCTGTTATGTGATCAATGTTGAGAGTGTCCACTAGTGAAAGTCTAATCCCTAGGCCTTGTTCCTAAATACTGCTGCGTTACTACTGCTTGTTTACTGTTTCACTGTGTTACTACTGCTGCAATACTACCACCATCAACTACACGCCAGCAAGCTATTTTCTGGCACCGTTGCTACTTCTCATATATATTCATACCACCTGTATTTCACTATCTCTTCGCCGAACTAGTGCACCTATTAGGTGTGTTGGGGACACAAGAGACTTCTTGCTTTGTGGTTGCAGGGTTGCATGAGAGGGATATCTTTGACCTCTTCCTCCCTGAGTTCGATAAACCTTGGGTGATCCACTTAAGGGAAAACTTGCTGCTGTTCTACAAACCTCTGCTCTTGGAGGCCCAACACTGTCTACAGGAAAAGGAGAGGGAAGTAGACATCACCCCCCAGAAGTCCACCGACCTTGCCCTTCCGCCTATTTAAAGCCTCCGTCGCGAAAATCCTGATAAGTTCGACGAAAACCACAGAAACCTTCCAGAGCCGCCGCCATCGCGAAGCCAAGATCTGGGGGACAGGAGTCTCTGTTCCGGCACGCCGCCGGAACAGGGAAGTGCCCTCGAAAGGCTTCTCCATCGACACCGCTGCCATCTCCACCGCCATCTTCATCACCGCTGCTGCTCCCATGAGGAGGGAGTAGTTCTCCATCGAGGCTCGGGGCTGTACCGGTAGCTATGTGGTTCATCTCTCTCCTATGTACTTCAATACAATAATCTCATGAGCTGCCTTACATGATTGAGATTCATATGATGATGCTTGTAATCTAGATGTCGTTATGCTAGTCAAGTGAATTTTACTTATGTGATCTCCGGAGACTCCTTGTCCCACGTGTGTAAAGGTGACAGTGTGTGCACCGTGTGGGTCTCTTAGGCTATATTTCACAGAATACTTATTCACTGTTATGAATGGCATAGTGAAGTGCTTATTTATATCTCTTTATGATTGCAATGTATTTTGTATCACAATTTATCTATGTGCTACTCTAGTGATGTTATTAAAGTAGTTTTATTCCTCCTACACGATGTAATGGTGACAGTGTGTGCATCCGTGTTAGTACTTGGTTTATGCTATGATTATGATCTCTTGTAGATTATGAAGTTAACTATTGCTATGATAGTATTGATGTGTATTATTCCTCCTACATAGCATGAAGGTGACAGTGTGCATGCTATGCTAGTACTTGGTTTAGTCGAATTGATCTTTCATGCACTCTAAGGTTATTTAAATATGAACATTGAATTGTGGAGCTTGTTAACTCCGGCATTGAGGGTTCGTGTAATCCTACGCAATGTGTTCATCATCCAACAAGAGTGTAGAGTATGCATTTATCTATTCTGTTATGTGATCAATGTTGAGAGTGTCCACTAGTGAAAGTGTAATCCCTAGGCCTTGTTCCTAAATACTGCTATCGCTGCTTGTTTACTGTTTTACTGCGTTACTACTGCTGCAATACTACCACCATCAACTACACGCCAGCAACCAAATTTACTGCACAGTTGCTACTGCTCATATATATTCATACCACCTGTATTTCACTATCTCTTCGCCGAACTAGTGCACCTATTTGGTGTGTTGGGGACACAAGAGACTTCTTGCTTTGTGGTTGCAGGGTTGCATGAGAGGGATATCTTTGACCTCTTCCTCCCTGAGTTCGATAAACCTTGGGTGATCCACTTAAGGGAAAACTTGCTGCTGTTCTACAAACCTCTGCTCTTGGAGGCCCAACACTGTCTACAGGAATAGAAGCTCCCATAGACATCAACGCTTCATGGAGCAGCTGATGAGGGAGACAGACATCTGCTCTGACGACATCATCCGCACCTTCATCTCACGCCGGGTGCTTCCCCTCAAGCGTCGGGCCCATAAAATAAGCGAAATGTACGGCCCTGGCGATCCTACCAAGATCACCGGCCTCCCTCTAAGCAAAGAGGATGTAGTCCTTAAGGCTAGGCAGATCTGCCAAACTGCCATGCCGATGGACTGGGAGTGGGGCTTCCTGCCTCTTAGCTCCACCAACCCTCCAACTGAAGAAGTAAGAGATTATGCAATCCGGGTTGTTTTCCGGTAGCTTTTCGATGTATGACTAACTGTCTTTCTATCCCTTTCTAGGCAAAGCATCGCTTCCCTCGCATCGCAGCGGAGCAGCGAGGCCCTTGTCGGAAGCGACCTCTGGACACTGTGGACCCTGATCCTATATCCATTGGACCGACCTCAAGATGGGCCGCACCCACACCCCACGCCCCGGTAACTTCTCATCCGAAGCTTCCGGTTCCGGCGATGATGTTACTATTCTTGAGGTATCTCATTGTTTCACCTCCTCATATGTTTCCTTGTTGCAGATGCTCCCTCAGCCAGCGCCGACCCACAGGTTGTGGAGCGCGCTGTGCCGATTCAGGCCGAGGTTGGCGATGAGTTCCTGGAGAGACTCACCTCCCAGGGCAAGAAGAAGAAGGCGCCGGCATCTGAAGCCAGCCCCAGCGAGGCTCCTCCCGCCAAGCGCCCCCGGCAAGAAGTTGTCGGCGGGAAGACGGTCTCCACGAAGCGGTACAAGAAGCGGCAGATGCCGGTCGCTTCCGGGTAAGTTTTTGTTTCTCTATTTGCTTTGTTTTGCAAAGTTTTTCCTTCCGGTTGCTTTTCCTGACCCTTTCTTCTTTTTCTCGTTCAGTCATGCGCTTAAGCTCTCCAAGAGCGCCACCGGCATGTGGCCGGTGAGCTCCGAGGGAACCGCAAGGACCTCACCTCCTCCTCATTCAAGCCCGATACCTTCTGGTACCGGCAACTCTTCTGCCTCCCCTCTGGGAGGCACTACAAGTGCGGGGCGCGCGGCCCCTACATCTCCAGATCACCGCGCGGAGGAGGACCACGTCTCCCCTCCAGAGATACAAGACCGCGGCGCCAGCGACATCGGCGCCAACACCGAAGATGCCGGGGGAATGGAGCCTTTGGCTCCTACCACCCCGAAGAAAAAGAAGAAGAAGAACACTAGCTCCCCTCCCTCCAAGTCTGCGCCGGACTCCTCCGTGCCGGCAGGCTCAGCTCCGGGCCAGGATGCACCCGACGCGCCCTCGCCGCCCGAGACTACGCCCGTGCCTCCTCCAGAAGCTCCCACCGTCGAGCCAGCTGGGGCCAACCCAACGCCGCCGCCAAGCAAAGGACCCAGTGCGGCTGAGCTCATGCCGCCTCCACGCCAAGGACCCACTGCTGCCAAGCCTACGGCTTCGGGGGGCATCAAGTTCTCCAAACCTCAAGCTGCCGCGGTGACCTCCGCGACCAGCTCCGGCTCGCAGTCCCTGTTGCTGCACGCCGGCCGCGCCGCTGTCGTGGCCGGAGAAGCGGCTTCCGGTCAGCTGGGCCAGATCACGGAGCTGACACGCGGAGGCAATGAGCTGGGGCATCTGCTCGACTACGCTGAGAAGTGGAATCGAGCGGATGTGTCCGCGGCCACGCGCGGCCTGGGGAAGGACCGGCTTCCGGCGATTGACCCCGCTGACCCCCGGTGTACCGAGCAGCACTTCATGCGGCTACGGCGCGCGGTCAAGGAGCTTGACAACGCGTGGCACGATGCCACCAACAACGTGGTGGTAAGTTAAACCAAACTCTTTGCAATTTTTCATCTCATGCCGGTTTCATTCTTTCCAGATTATGCATATCTTCCCAGTCCCCGAGTTTCGGGTTGAGAGCGTAGCTCTGAGCGCGAAACTTCCTTAAAAATTTCCAAAACCGGCATCTTCTTATAGTCATTTTCCTTTGAACAGAGCACTGCGGACGCCCGAAAGCGCCTCTTTGAGGAGCTACTGTGGGAGCATCGAGATCTTTCTGAAGCGCACAGCAAGTGCCACGGTGAGTTTCCGTGCTCCCGGCATCTTCTTACCGGAAGCTTTTCTCTTTTAGTACTTATAAACTTTTTGCGTACCAGCTATCCCGGAAGCTTCCATCGAAGCCCTCAAGACTCAGCTCGCTGCACTCCAAGGTACTTTTCTTTTCCGGTTAACTTGCTTTTCTGCATCCTACCGGTTATTTTTTGTTAACATGTCTTTTATCCGGACTTCAGCTGAAAAGGAGCAGCTCGTCACCGCGCATCGCGAAGTGAAAGAGCAGGCCATGCAAGCTGGGCTCCGGCACGCGCGCGAGCTCAAGGATGCCCAGGCAGCGGCTGAAGCCAAGCTTGCTGAGTCGCTGGAGGAGTACACCAACAACACCGTGGTGCTGCGGGCAGAGCTGGAGGAGGAGAGCAAGGCGCGGAAGGCGGCGGAGCACCGGATTGAGCTTATGACCACTGATCATAGGGAATATGATTGGCTAGTCATGCAGATCGACGCGCTGGCTCTCAGTAAGTCTTTGTCTTGTCCCTTTTTTCGCTTACAAGCTTTTTCATTCCGGTAGCATGTCTGTGTCCTTTTTTCTTCTGGTAGATTATCTTTTCCGGTATCTTAACCTTATCTCTTTTCTTTCCTTCTGTAGAGCTCTTCCCGGACTCCTAGACACACGCACTGAAGAAGGTGAAGGATGACAGGGTGGCGCGACAATTCCCCAACCTGGACGCGCCTTGGGACGGGTACGACTACCTGGTCGCACTCTCCGCCCGAGTCCAGCACATGCGTTCATGGACCGGCACCTTGCCGATCTTCCGGACGTCGCCATCCAAATCTTCAAGGTGATGTGGCCTGGAGAGGCAGTGCCAGCCAACATCACGCTCACCGCCAACCGGCTGAAGGAGGCAGGGTGCCGGATTCGCGAATGGTAGTGCTCAGCAGCTCGTGCCGGAGCAGATGCGGCGCTACGCATCGCCTGCTCCTGGTATGAGGACTTGGACTTGGACGCCCTCCACAGCTTGCGCGAAGATGCTCCCACCGACAAGGATCCGGTCCTCACCGCGAAGCGGAAGGATCGTGCCTAACGGATTGCAGAGTACGCCCCGGTCCACACCTTCGTCCCCCACCTCCTGACGTCCAGAACTTCCTTAGCGACGAAGAAGAAGGAGAGGACGAGGAAGATGAGGATGCCGGAGAGGGCGATGCTCTCCCGGAAGCTGGTGATGCGCCTCCGGAAGCTCCAGAGGCCGGTGCTGCTCCTCCTGAAGCTCCTGCTGCTTGAATGGTTTTATCCTGTCTTTGCTGTATCTGATGCTCGAGAAAACAATGTTCGTTAAATTCTGCCCCGGTATGCCGGGGTCTATGATGTAAGATATAACTTAGCCGTTCTTTTGGCTATGCTACCATATTATCTGCCGGTATGTTATACCGGTAGCTTATTAATTTATGTTTGTCTGTTGACTTAGCATTTTGCTCATTGTTTGCTTTGATCTTGTACCGCAAAGATTCTGGAATTGTTTCCGCATCCAATTCGATGCACACTTGGCTCTTTTGCTTTGGCTCTGCCTACCTCTTTTGGGTGTTTTGGCGTATGAGGCACAAAACTCTTTTGCCAAGCAAGCACTTTCTTGAACTTAGAAAAAATTCGAAGTTTTCACAAAAAACCGGTATAACCGGGGTTAGTTAAACTTTTCCGGATTGTCCGTTCCCACTCCCTCTTTTCGCAGTTCACGTGCTTAATTCCTACCGGTTTATATTGCTTGACATGAAGCCGGGTTGCGGACAGCAGCAGAGTCGAAGACTCCGGTAGGTTTAGCACGTTACTAAACCAGAAAGAAAAAATGTTCAACAAGCAACCGGTAAACTTAAAAAATAAACATATTGCATGCAATTTCAGTAGGGGTAGTCCCCGAGATTCATTCGAGGTTCCGACATCTTTTATTCATAGCAGATAAGGTACAAACAGGAACTTCTTACACCACAACTTCATGAGTAGAAAGGACGCAACAGAGCTATGTTCCATGGACGCTTGGTCTCATCTCCGGATCTGTCCGCCTTTCCTTCTTTCCATTCCTGTGCATCGATTAGGTAATAGGCATCATTGTGGAGAGCTTTGCTCACAATGAAAGGTCCCTCCCATGGGGGTGAAAGCTTATGCCGGCCTTCAGTGCGTTGCACTAGGCGTAACACCAGATCTCCTTCCCGGAACACTCTTGGGTTAACCTTCCGGCTATGATAGCGTCTGAGGTTTTGTTGGTAAATGGCTGTTCTTGCCAACGCCAGCTCTCTTGCTTCTTCTAGCAAGTCCACATCGTTTTCTCGAGCCTCTTTTACCTCTTGTTCGATATAGAGCTGCACCCTTGGTGAGTCATGGAGAATGTCGGTTGGTATGACCGTTTCTGCTCCGTAAACCATAAAGAATGGAGTGTATCTGGTAGACCGGTTCGGAGTCGTTCTTATGCTCCACAATACTGATGGCAGTTCATCAAGCCAACAGCCCGGTGTCTTTTCCAGTGGTTCAATGAGCCTTGGTTTTATGCTGGAAAGCACCAGCGCATTTGTTCTTTCCACTTGGCCATTGCCTTGTGGGTGTGCCACTGAGCACAAATCCAACCGGATGTTGTTATCCTCACAGAATTGCTTGAACTCACCTATGCAAAGTTTGAGCCATTGTCAGTTATGATACTATGCGGGTATCCATACCGCAAGATGACATCCTTTACGAATTTCACCGCTGTGTGCCCATCACACTTTGCGATAGGTTTTACTTCCAGCCATTTGGTGAATTTATCCACCATTACCAAGATGTGGGTCATGTTTCCCCTTGCAGTTTTGAAAGGGCCAACCATGTCAAGGCACCAAACAGCAAATGGCCAAGTTAACGGTATAGTTTTCAAGCCGGATGCTGGGGTATGATTTTGCTTGGCGTACCTCTGGCAACCATTGCATTTTCTTACCAAATCCTCAGCATTTTCCAAGGCAGTGGGCCAGTAGAACCCATGCCGGAATACTTTTGCCACCAGCGCCCTCGATGAAGCGTGATGCCCACACTCTCCTTGGTGAATTTCCCTAAGCATCTCTTTTCCCTCTTCCGGTTCCACACATCTTTGAAGGACACCGGTAACACTTCTTTTGTACACCTCGCCATTGATGAAGGTGTATGCTTTGTCTCTCCGCTGGATCCTCCTTGATCCAGTTTCGTCAACCGGCAAGGTGTCGTTGATCAGGAATTCCTTAATAGGTTTAACCCAAGATGGTGCTTCTCGAACCAGAAACACCGGTACGTCTATCTCCATGCTATCCACAAGCGTTGCTTCTTCCGGTATGGGCGTCGTAGTCCCCGAGTTTACCGGAGAAGTCCCCGGGTTTGCCGGAGCACTCCCCGAGTTTCCTTCATCGATATCCATTGGCACCACATGTGATTCCGGTACAAAAATTGATTCTGATTCCGGACTTGGCTTGATCGATGGTGTTCTTAAGTGCGCCAATGCTATTCCGAGAGGAATTTCCTGCCTAGACGAGCCTAGCTTGGACAAAGCATCCGCGGCTTCATTCTCAGCCCGCGGCACATGGTGAAATTCAGACCCTTCGAAGAAGCCGGCAATATTTTTTCACATGAAACCGGTATGAGGCCATGTTGGCATCTTTTGCATCCCAATCTCCGGAACATTGTTGCACCACAAGATATGAATCGCCGTAGCTAATGATCCGGTGCACACCGATTTCTTTTGCGACCTTAAGCCCATGGATCAAAGCCTCATATTCAGCGACATTGTTTGATGCCCTGAAATGCACTAGCAAAACATACCGAAGATGATCTCCCTTTAGTGAGGTGAGTACCACACCGGCACCTAGACCCTCTTTGAGCTTGGATCCGTCAAAGTGCATCTTCCAGTATTCTATTTTCTGTTCCGGCGGCTTGTATTGCATTTCCGCCCAATCGACTAGGAAATCAGCCAAAGCCTGTGATTTTATGGCGTCTCTTCTTTCGTATACCGGCACGTATGGTGACAATTGAATTGCCCATTTTGCAATCCTGCCGCTGGCATCTTTGTTGCCTATGATATCTGAAATGGGTGCTTCACTCACCACTTTCATTGGGTGCTCCTCAAAATGGTGCTTGAGCTTGGTGGCGGCCATGAACACGCCATAGGTCATCTTCTGGAAGTGAGGGTAGTTTTGTTTTGAGAGGGAGAGCACCTCGCTCAAGTAGTATACCGGCCTCTGCACGATTTTTTCTTCTTCCTCTCTTTCTACCACAACCACAACACTCACCACCCGGTTGGTTGCTGCTATGTACAACAACATGGGCTCCCTTTCCAAAGGCGAGGCCAATACCGGTGCGGTGGCCAGCATTGTTTTCAGTTCTTTGAACGCTGCGTCTGCCTGTGGGGTCCAAACAAAGGTATCGGATTTTTTCATTAATGCATAGAGGGGTAGAGCCTTTTCGCCCAACCTGCTTATGAACCGGCTTAGCGATGCCAAGCTTCCGGTAAACTTTTGCACATCTTTTAGTTCTCACGGGATAGTCATTCTTTCTATTGCCCGGATTTTTACCGGATTCACTTCAATGCCCCGGCTTGATACAAGAAAGCCAAGCAGCTTACCGGCAGGGACACCGAAGGTGCATTTTGCCGGATTGAGTTTCATCCGGAACCTTCTTAAGTTATCAAATGTTTGCCGAATATCGTTGATTAAGGTTTCTTTTACCTCAGTTTTTATCACGACGTCATCCACATAGACTTGCACATTCTTTCCGATTTGATCAAACAAGCATTTTTGCATACAGCGCTGGTACGTTGCACCAGCGTTGCGCAAACCAAAAGGCATAGTAACATAGCAATATGCTCCGTGCGGGGTAATGAACGGAATTTTTATTTGATCTTCCTTTTTCAGGGGAATTTGGTGGAAACTGGAATAAGCATCCAGGAAAGACAACAACTCACACCCAGCAGTAGAATCAATCACTTGATCGATCCGGGGCAGAGGGAAAGGATCTTTCGGGCAAGCTTTGTTTAGGTTGGTGTAGTCGATGCACATGCGCCACACCTTTGGAGCTTTTGCTTCCAGGTTCTCCTCTTTTTTCTTCTCGACCATCACCGGATTAGCCAGCCACTCAGTATGTGTTACTTCCACGATGAAACCGGCAACAAACAGCTTTGTTACTTCTTCTCCAATGATCTTTCTCCTATCTTCAGCGAACCGGCGTAAAGGTTGTCGCACCGGCTTAGCATCCTTCCGGACATTCAGAGAGTGCTCAGCCAGCTCCCTCGGAACACCCACCAAGTCATCAGTAGACCAGGCGAAGATATTCCGATTCTCACGGAGGAAGCTGACGAGCGCGCTTTCCTATGCCTGATTCAGGCCGGCACCGATACGAACGGTGCGCTCTGGGTAAGCCGGATCCAGCACAATGTCCTTTGTTTCATTTGTCGGCTTAAATGCCGGTGCGCCCAAGCTTCCACTCATTGCCGCTAAGCTCAACTGTGAGGAATGAGCCAGCGCAACCGCAGTTTGCATCCTTCTTTTTTCCTCTGCAATTACCAGCGATTCTGCCAGGTTGGATCCGGCGGAAGCAGTTTCCAGTGAGACCTTGTAGTTGCCCACCACAGTTAAGGGTCCACGAGGTGCCGGCATCTTCATCTTGAGGTAAGCCGTATGAGTTGAGGCCATGAAAGCTGCCAATGCTGGTCTCCCTAGCAGTGCATGGTAAGGACTGTCTAAGTCCACAGCCTCGAACATAATGTTTTCAACCCGGCAGTTGTCACGTCCTCAGAATGACACATCCACACGGACCTTTCCTACCGGTGCACAGGACAAGCCCGGAACGATCCCATGGAACGTTGTGTGAGTTGGCTGTAGCATGTTTTCTGTTATCCCCAGCATGTGCATTGTATGCTTGTACATGATATTTATGCTGCTTCCATTGTCTATCAGCACTTTGCTGAACTTGACTCGAGTCGTTGGCCCAAGCATGATTGGGTCTACCACAAGAGCATAACCACCCGGATTAGGCATTATCTTGGGGTGATCCCGGAACGACCAGGAGATTTCTTGATCTGACCACAGCATGTATTTTGGTACTGCCGGCATCACATCGTTCACTTCCATGGAACGGCGACGTAGGCTTTGCCTGTCGGTTGGCTCAGTGATGAACACAACGCAGCACATGTCCGGATCCTGGTAGATGTTCCGGCCTACAGGTGCCGGTGGAGGTGGTTGGCCATTGCCTTCTCCCACCTGATGAACTTGCTGCTGCTGCCGGTTCGGCTGAGGCTGTACCGGTAGAGCATTCGCTCCGGTAAGCGGTGGTGGTGGTGGTAATGGGTGCTGATGCAACATGTCATGCGAGGGTGGCAATATTGTGGAACATCCTTGTGCTTGCGCATCTTTCGCCGCACCTCTCAGCATCAAGTGCTTGATCCAAGAACAATCTTTTGTCAAATGGTTTGCCGGCCTCGTCGGATTCGGAGTGTGAAACCGGCATGGTTGCTCCATTGCTGCTTCCATGGTGTATCTCAAATGCTCTTGCCAATCTTTTTTCTGTCCCCATTTTTCTTTTTCAACCCATTTCTTCTTAGGACCCGCCCACGGTTGCGATCCGGTTTTTTGCCTTTGGCTCCCGCTGGGGCCGGAATTATCCTGAACCGCAGCTACTTGCTGTGGACCATACCTTCGATCCGGAAACTCTTCTCTTCTTTTGTTATGCCGGTTGTCCCGGTATTGATCTTGGCACGGTTGGCTCGTTTGCGCCGGATCAGCTTGCACTGCCGGTTGCATTGGGTCTCCCAATGCGTAGCTATCTGCTACACGTATCATTTCCGCCAGAGTTACCGGCATGTTTCGCTGCAGCTTTTGCCACAACGGCGAACCTCTGCGGCATCCATTGCAAAACCAAGCAATGGCTTGCGCCTCTATCACCCCTTCGCAGGAGTTTCTCGTGGAGTTCCACCGGGTCAGATAATCCCGGTCTGTTTCATTTGGGCGTTGCACGCACAAGGCGAGCTGCTGCGGCCTGTTGGGCCTCCGGTATGTGTTGCTGAAGTTACTCACAAAAGCTTCCTCAAAGTCCAACCAGCCATTTATGCTTCCTGCCGGCAAGTTGTTTAGCCAGATTCATGCCGGTCCTACCAGGAAAGATGGTACAATTCTCACGGCCCAACGCCGGTTTCCTCCACCAGTTACGGTTCCTCCGCCGCCAGCGACGTACACCGCGGTCACGTAATCCGCGAGCCAATCTTCCGGCTTAGTGGTGCCATCATACGTTTTTGTGTCACGGGGCAATTGGAAGTTGCGAACCGGTGGTTCCTCTTTCACGATCCTTGGACCAAAGCATTTTGGGCCCGGAGGACCTTCTGCCTCGATCATTTCAGATAAGTTCAGATGTCTTTCTCCCACGCGTTCCCCCAACGGGTTCCGGTATGCCGTGAGTCTTTTTGCTGTTAAATCAGCTTCATCGTAATGTTCCGGTACCGCGGCCCTTGCCTGCCGGTACCTTGGGTGAGGCATTTCCTCCTCTTCGTAAGCTGCCCTTGCAGCTCGATAATTTTGCCCGGTTTCATATCTACCGGCGTGATTGTTTCTGGCATAGCCTCTTCTGGTGTAGCCTCGATCTGCCCCTTGGCTTTTTCTACCGGCATCGTGTTGCCCGGCTTGTTGTTTTCCGGCGAGGACCGGATCGTACACAGTCATCTGCTGCGCATTCATTTCTTTTTCTTTTCTTCTATCCGGATGGGGGGGCGACGCCTGCCCCTGGGACTTGCTTCCGGCATTCTTTGTTGAACCCACAGATTTTGATGCCGCAGCTTTGTTCGCTCTAGCAAGCTCAGCATTTTGTGCCTCTATCATATCAAGCAACTCCCTAACACGATCCTGTTGCTTAGCTAAAGCATCTCCGGTAAGCGATTCACACATCTCTACTGCAGCCCTAGCAGCTTTTATTGTTTTATCCGGGCTACTGTACTTCGGTTTCTTTACAATGCTCACAGATGCAGAGGTGCTTTTGCCGGTAAGAACTTCTTTACGCAGATCCTGATCTAGATTGCGAGCCTTAAGCCGGTTTTCCGGCACCCTAGCAGCCTGAGCACTAACTGAAGCAAAGCCATGGGCAGCGTTATACTCACGTAGGGTTAGGTTCAGCTCGCGCTGCGCTCGGATGATGTCCGCTCCTCCGGAGAGCAGCTTCTTGCGCGTTGCCTCCAGCTCCGCCTGAGCCGCTGCCGGGTCGATGTTCTGCGCGATGGGCGTCACCAGCACGTTCATCGCCGCTTGAACTGGTGTCTCCGGTGGTGCGGAAGATGTTCCCGCAGCACCTGCGTCGCGCTCCAGCGAGGCTTGGCCGGACGGGTCGATGCCGCACGCCCAGCACCTTCTTCTACAGCTTCTTTGCCAGCACCAACCGCGCCAGCCATCATGACCTCCACGCTGTCGGCGGCGCGGCCAGCACATAGCCACCTTGGCGGGTCCGGTGCCACCAGCACCGGCGAGAGGTGCTGGCGTACAGGGACGGTGCCGAAGTAGATGCGGTGGCTGCCGAACTCGATGATGCGGCCGTTCTTGGGGAAGATGCCGCCGTTGGCGAAGCAACCCGCGTTGTCGTTGATGAAGTCCATGGAGTAGATGCGCTGCACGAGCGCAGACACCGTCCGTTCGCCGGCGACGTCGAGGAGACCCGCCCGAATATGAACTCCAGCAAGCGCCGCTTCATGCCCCACGGTGGGCGCCAACTGTCGTCGTGGTGAATAGACAGATGCCATAGGATGGCTTAAGTTGGGGCCGAATGGGCGCTAGAGGATTCGGGGGAGGGTTTTTTGATTAGATTGGATGAACTTCCGGTTGCTTTCCTCAAGAACTTGGCCTAGGCCAAAGGTAGGAGAAGAGAGACACAAGGAAGAACTCTGCTCTAGATCTCTCTATTCATTGATAGAACAAGGTTACAGGTTTCTGGACACAAGGTTCGTACATATGGCTCGTACCCGCGATGGGGTGTGCCCCCTCTCCTTATATAGGGGAGAGGGTGGCTTACAGGGGAAGAAACCCTAATGGCATCTTTGAACAGACAAACTACTTTACAAAGTTACTTTAATCATAGGTGACGCCGGTATCTTCTTTAATCAGGGAGGCTGACGCCCTCCGGTTGCTTTTGGCGTCACCTTCCTCTTTGGCGTCAGGGCTTCGTTTAAAGCTACTTTGCTTAGGTCATCCTTGTCCTCTAGCTCTTTGAGAGAATCTTTGACCAGTCCTGCCGACGTGCTACAGTGCACTTCTTATCGGCAATCCGGTGTCTTCTTAGCTCATACCGGTATACCTCTCTTTGGGATACCGGTAAGATTTACTTAGCCCAAAAGCTTATCCGGAATGAACTTCAAACCGGTATCTTGATGGCTCAAACCATCTGGTTTGGCATGCCTATGGCATACTGATACGTCTCCGACGTATCGATAATTTCTTATGTTCCATGCCACATTATTGATGATATCTACATGTTTTATGCATACTTTATGTCATATTTATGCATTTTCCGGCACTAACCTATTAACGAGATGCCGAAGAGCCGATTCTTTGTTTCTGCTGTTTTTGGTTTCAGAAATCCTACAAAGGAAATATTCTCGGAATTGGACGAAATCAACGCCCAGGGTCCTATTTTTACACGAAGCTTCCAGAAGACCGGAGGGGAGACGAAGTGGGGCCACGGGGCGCCGCCACACTAGGGCGGCGCGGCCCAAGGGGGGCCCGCGCGGCCCTAGCGTGTGGGGCCCCCGTGACTCTCCCGACTCTGCCCTTCCGCCTACTTAAAGCCTCTGTCGCGAAACCCCCAGTACCGAGAGCCACGATACGGAAAACCTTACCGAGACGCCGCCGCCGCCAATCCCATCTCGGGGGATTCAGGAGATCGCCTCCGGCACCCTGCCGGAGAGGGGAATCATCTTCCGGAGGACTCTTCACCGCCATGGTCGCCTCCGGAGTGATGAGTGAGTAGTTCACCCCTGGACTATGGGTCCATAGCAGTAGCTAGATGGTCGTCTTCTCCTTATGTGCTTCATTGTTGGATCTTGTGAGCTGCCTAACATGATCAAGATCATCTATCTGTAATGCTATATGTTGTGTTTGTCGGGATCCGATGGATAGAGAATACTATGTTATGTTGATTAGCAATCTATTACCTATGTGTTGTTTATGATCTTGCATGCTCTCCGTTATTAGTAGAGGCTCTGGCCAAGTTTTTGCTCTTAACTCCAAGAGGGAGTATTTATGCTCGATAGTGGGTTCATGCCTCCATTAAATGCAGGACGGTGACGAGAAAGGTCTAAGGTTGTGGAGGTGCTGTGGCCACTAGGGATATAACATTGATGCTATGTCAGAAGAGGTATTTATTGATTACAGTACGCACCATACTGAATGCAATTGTCTGTTGTTTGCAACTTAATACTTGGAAGGGGTTCGGATGATAACTTTGAAGGTGGACTTTTTAGGCATAGATGCATGCTGGATAGCGGTCTATGTACTTTGTCGTAATGCCCAATTAAATCTCACTATACTTATCATATCATGTATGTGCATTGTCATGCCCTCTCTATTTTTCAATTGCCCGACTGTAATTTGTTCACCCAACATGCTATTTATCTTATGGGAGAGACACCTCTAGTGAACTGTGGACCCCGGTCCTATTCTTTACATCGAATACAATCTACTGCAATACTTGTTCTTTACTATTTTCTGCAAACAATCATCATCCACACTATACATCTAATCCTTTGTTACAGCAAGCCGGTGAGATTGACAACCTCACTGTTTCGTTGGGGCAAAGTACTTTGGTTGTGTTGTGCAGGTTCCACGTTGGCGCCGGAATCCCTGGTGTTGCGCCGCACTATACTTCGCCGCCATCAACCTTCAACGTGCTTCTTGGCTCCTCCTGGTTCGATAAACCTTGGTTTCTTTCTGAGGGAAAACTTGCTACTGTCTGCATCACACCTTCCTCTTGGGGTTCCCAGCGGACGTGTGTTAATTGCACGCATCAAGCACGTTTTCTGGCGCCGTTGCCGGGGAGATCAAGACACGCTGCAAGGGGAGTCTCCACAATCCAATCTCTTTACTTTGTTTTTGTCTTGCTTTACTTTATTTACTACTTTGTTTGCTGCACTTAAACAGAACACACAAAAAATTAGTTGCTAGCTTTACTTTATTTACTGTCTTGCTCTCCATATCAAAAAAAAAAAAAAAATTAGTTACTTGCATTTACTTTATCTAGTTTGCTTTATTTACCACTGCTAAAATGGGTACTCCTGAAAATACTAAGTTGTGTGACTTCACAACCACAAATAATAATGATTTCTTATGCACACCTATTGCTCCACCTGCTACTACAGCAGAATTCTTTGAAATTAAACACCTTTCTTGAATCTTGTTATGCGAGAGCAATTTTCTGGTGTTAGTTCTGATGATGCTGCTGCCCATCTTAATAATTTTGTTGAATTATGTGAAATGCAAAAGTATAAGGATGTAGATGGTGACATTATAAAATTAAAATTGTTTCCTTTCTCATTAAGAGGAAGAGCTAAAGATTGGTTGCTATCTCTGCCTAGAAATAGTATTGATTCATGGACTAAATGTAAGGATGCTTTTATTGGTAGATATTATCCTCCCGCTAAAATTATATCTTTGAGGAGTAGCATAATGAATTTTAAACAATTAGATAATGAACATGTTGCTCAAGCATGGGAGAGAATGAAATCTTTGGTAAAGAATTGCCCAACCCATGGACTGACTACTTGGATGATCATCCAAACCTTTTATGCAGGACTGAACTTTTCTTCGCGGAACCTATTGGATTCAGCTGCTGGAGGTACCTTTATGTCCATCACTCTTGGTGAAGCAACAAAGCTTCTTGATAACATGATGATTAATTACTCTGAATGGCACACGGAAAGAGCTCCACAAGGTAAGAAGGTAAACTCTGTCGAAGAAACCTCTTCCTTGAGTGATAAGATTGATGCTATTATGTCTATGCTTGTGAATGATAGGACTAATGTTGATCCTAATAATGTTCCGTTAGCTTCATTGGTTGCTCAAGAAGAACATGTTGATGTAAACTTCATTAAAACTAATAATTTCAACAACAATGCTTATCGGAACAATTCTAGTAATAACTATAGGCCATATCCTTATAATAATGGTAACGGTTATGGTAATTCTTATGGGAATTATTACAACAATAATAGGAACACACCCCCTGGACTTGAAGCTATGCTTAAAGAATTTATTAGTACACAAACTGCTTTTAACAAATCTGTTGAGGAAAAGCTCAATAAAATTGATATTCTTGCTTCTAAGGTTGATATTCTTGTCTCTGATGTTGATCTTTTGAAATTGAAAGTTATGCCTAATAAGGATATTGAAAATAAAATTGTTACTACAGCAAATGCCATCCAAGTTAGAATTAATGAGAATATAAGATTAATGGCTGAATTGCATGCTAGGTGGGAAAGAGAAGAAAATGAAAAACTTGCTAAAGAGAATAATGTAGCTAAAGTTTGGACTATTACCACCACTAGTAATGTTAATGCTCCACATGTTGCTGCACATCCTACTAATAATGGTGAAAGAATTGGTGTTGGCAATGTTTCTACTTCTAATGCAAAGCCTGCAAAACTGCCGGAAACTGCTAAAACTGTTGAAACTGCTTGTGATAAAACTGCTGAAATTTTTCCAACATTGGGGATGATGATCCCATTGCTGTAGATCATAATGGTTTAGACTTTGATGATTGCCACATCTCTGAAGTTATAAAGTTCTTACAAAAGCTTGCTAAAAGTCCCAATGCTAGTGCTATAAATTTGGCCTTTACAAAACATATTACAAATGCTCTCATAAAAGCTAGAGAAGAGAAACTAAAACTTGAAACTTCTATTCCTAGAAAGATAGAGGATGGTTGGGAGCCCATCATTAAGATGAAGGTCAATGACTTTGATTGTAATGCTTTATGTGATATTGGTGCAAGTATTTCTGTTATGCCTAAGAAAATTTATGATATGCTTGACTTGCCACCATTGAAAAACTGTTATTTGGATGTTAATCTTGTTGATAATGCTACAAAGAAACCTTTGGGGAGAGTTGATAATGTTCGCATTACCGTTAACAATAACCTTGTCCCCGTTGATTTTGTTGTCTTGGATATTGAATGCAATGCATCTTGTCCCATTATATTGGGAAGACCTTTTCTTCGAACTGTTGGAGCTATCATTGATATGAAGGAAGGTAATATTAAATATCAATTTCCTCTCAAGAAAGGTATGGAACACTTCCCTAGAAAGAGAATGAAGTTACCTTTTGATTCTATTATTAGAACAAATTATGATGTTGATGCTTCATCTCTTGATAACACTTGATTCACACTTTCTGCGCCTAGCTGAAAGGCGTTAAAGAAAAGCGCTTATGGGAGACAACCCATGTTTTTACTACAGTACTTTTATTTTATATTTGAGTCTTGGAAGTTGTTTACTACTGTAGAAACATCTCCTTATCTTAGTTTTGTGCATTGTTGTGCCAAGTAAAGTCGTTGATAGTAAGGTTCATACTAGATTTGGATTACTGCGCAGAAACAGATTTCTTTGCTGTCACGAATCTGGGCCTAATTCTCTGTAGGTAACTCATAAAATTATGCCAATTTACGTGAGTGATCCTCAGATATGTACGCAACTTTCATTCAATTTGGGCATTTTCATTTGAGCAAGTCTGTTGCCACTTTAAAATTCGTCTTTACGAACTATTCTGTTTTGACAGATTCTGCCTTTTATTTCGCATTGCCTCTTTTGCTATGTTGGATGAATTTCTTTGATCCATTAATATCCAGTAGCTTTGTGCAATGTCCATAAGTGTTAAGAATGATTATGTCACCTCTGAACATGTAAATTTTTATTGTGCACTAACCCTCTAATGAGTTGTTTTGAGTTTGGTGTGGAGGAAGTTTTCAAGGATCAAGAGAGGGAAATGATGCAATATGATCAAGGAGAGTGAAAGCTCTAAGCTTGGGGATGCCCCGGTGGTTCACCCCTGCATATTTTAAGAAGACTCAAGCGTCTAAGCTTGGGGATGCCCAAGGCATCCCCTTCTTCATCGACAACATTATCAGGTTCCTCCCCTGAAACTATATTTTTATTCCATCACATCTTATGTGCTTTGCTTGGAGCGTCGGTTTGTTTTTGTTTTTGTTTGAATAAAATGGATCCTAGCATTCATTGTGTGGGAGAGAGACACGCTCCGCTGTTTCATATGGACAAATATGTCCTTAGGCTTTACTCATAGTATTCATGGCGAAGGTTGAATCTTCTTCGTTAAATTGTTATATGGTTGGAATCGAGAAATGCTACATGTAGTAATTCTAAAATGTCTTGAATAATTTGATACTTGGCAATTGTTGTGCTCATGTTTAAGCTCTTGCATCATATACTTTGCACCCATTAATGAAGAAATACATAGAGCTTGCTAAAATTTGGTTTGCATATTTGTTCTCTCTAAAGTCTAGATAATTTCTAGTATTGAGTTTTGAACAACAAGGAAGACGGTGTAGAGTCTTATAATGTTTACAATATGTCTTTTATGTGAGTTTTGTTGCACCGGTTCATCCTTGTGTTTGTTTCAAATAACCTTGCTAGCCTAAACCTTGTATCGAGAGGGAATACTTCTCATGCATCCAAAATCCTTGAGCCAACCACTATGCCATTTGTGTCCACCATACCTACCTACTACATGGTATTTCTCCGCCATTACAAAGTAAATTGCTTGAGTGCTACCTTTAAATTTCCATCATTCGCCTTTGCAATATATAGCTCATGGGACAAAATAGCTTTAAAAACTATTGTGGTATTGAATATGTACTTATGCACTTTATCTCCTATTAAGTTGCTTGTTGTGCGATAACCATGCTCCTGGGGACGCCATCAACACTTTGTTGAATATCATGTGAGTTGCTATGCATGTTCGTCTTGTCTGAAGTAAGGGCGGTTTTCACAATCAAATGGTTTGAGTATGCATACTGTTAGAGAAGAACATTGAGCCGCTAATTAAAGCCATGAATCATGGTGGAAGTTTCAGTTTGGACATAAAACCTCAATCTCTTATGAGAATATTAACTGTTGAATGCTTAAGCATTAAAAGAGGAGTCCATTATCTGTTGTCTATGTTGTCCCGGTATGAGTGTCTAAGTTGAAGAATGATCAAAAGCGAGAAATCCAATGCGAACTTTCTCCTTAGACCCTTGTACAGGCGGCATAGAGGTACCCCTTTGTGACACTTGGTTGAAACATATGTTATGCAATGATAATCCGTGTTAATCCGAGCTAATTAGGACAAGGTGCGGGCACTAATAGTATACTATGCATGAGGCTTGCAACTTGTAAGATATAATTTACATGATACATATGTTTTATTACTACCGTTGACAAAATTGTTTCATGTTTTCAAAACCAAAGCTCTAGCACAAATATAGCAATCGATGCTTTCCTCTTTGAAGGACCTTTGTTTTACTTTTATGTTGAGTCAGTTCACCTATTTCTCTCCACCTCAAGAAGCAAACACTTGTGTGAACTGTGCATTGATTCCTACATACTTGCATATTGCACTTGTTATATTACTTTACATTGACACTATCCATGAGATATACATGTTATAAGTTGAAAGCAACCGCTGAAACTTAATCTTCCTTTGTGTTGCTTCAATACCTTTACTTTGATTTATTGCTTTATGAGTTAACTCTTATGCAAGACTTATTGATGCTTGTCTTGAAGTACTATTCATGAAAAGTCTTTGCTTTATGATTCATTTGTTTACTCATATCATTACCATTGTTTTGATCGCTGCATTCATTACATATGCTTACAATAGCATGATCAAGGTTATGATGGCATGTCACTCCAGAAATTATCTTTGTTATCGTTTACCTGCTCGGGACGAGCAGGAACTAAGCTTGGGGATGCTGATACGTCTCCGACGTATCGATAATTTCTTATGTTCCATGCCACATTATTGATGATATCTACATGTTTTATGCATACTTTATGTCATATTTATGCATTTTCCGGCACTAACCTATTAACGAGATGCCGAAGAGCCGATTCTTTGTTTCTGCTGTTTTTGGTTTCAGAAATCCTACAAAGGAAATATTCTCGGAATTGGACGAAATCAACGCCCAGGGTCCTATTTTTACACGAAGCTTCCAGAAGACCGGAGGGGAGACGAAGTGGGGCCACGGGGCGCCGCCACACTAGGGCGGCGCGGCCCAAGGGGGGCCCGCGCGGCCCTAGCGTGTGGGGCCCCCGTGACTCTCCCGACTCTGCCCTTCCGCCTACTTAAAGCCTCCGTCGCGAAACCTCCAGTACCGAGAGCCACGATACGGAAAACCTTACTGAGACGCCGCCGCCGCTAATCCCATCTCGGGGGATTCAGGAGATCGCCTCCGGCACCCTGCCGGAGAGGGGAATCATCTTCCGGAGGACTCTTCACCGCCATGGTCGCCTCCGGAGTGATGAGTGAGTAGTTCACCCCTGGACTATGGGTCCATAGCAGTAGCTAGATGGTCGTCTTCTCCTTATGTGCTTCATTGTTGGATCTTGTGAGCTGCCTAACATGATCAAGATCATCTATCTGTAATGCTATATGTTGTGTTTGTCGGGATCCGATGGATAGAGAATACTATGTTATGTTGATTATCAATCTATTACCTATGTGTTGTTTATGATCTTGCATGCTCTCCGTTATTAGTAGAGGCTCTGGCCAAGTTTTTGCTCTTAACTCCAAGAGGGAGTATTTATGCTCGATAGTGGGTTCATGCCTCCATTAAATGCAGGACGGTGTGACAGAAAGTTCTAAGGTTGTGGATGTGATGTTGCCACTAGGGATAAAACATTGATGCTATGTCCGAGGATGTAGTTATTGATTACATTACGCACCATACTTAATGCAATTGTCTGTTGTTTGCAACTTAATACTGGAAGGGGTTCGGATGATAACCCTAAGGTGGACTTTTTAGGCATAGATGCATGTTGGATAGCGGTCTATGTACTTTGTCGTAATGCCCAATTAAATATCACTATACTTATCATATCATGTATGTGCATTGTTATGCCCTCTCTATTTGTCAATTGACCGACTGTAAATTGTTCACCCAACATGCTATTTATCTTATGGGAGAGACACCTCTAGTGAACTGTGGACCCCGGTCCTATTCTTTACATCGAATACAATCTACTGCAATACTTGTTCTTTACTATTTTCTGCAAACAATCATCATCCACACTATACATCTAATCCTTTGTTACAGCAAGCCGGTGAGATTGACAACCTCACTGTTTCGTTGGGGCAAAGTACTTTGGTTGTGTTATGCAGGTTCCACGTTGGCACCGGAATCCCTGGTGTTGCGCCGCACTATACTTCACCGCCATCAACCTTCAACGTGCTTCTTGGCTCCTCCTGGTTCGATAAACCTTGGTTTCTTTCTGAGGGAAAACTTGCTACTGTCTGCATCACACCTTCCTCTTGGGGTTCCCAACGGACGTGTGTTAATTGCACGCATCACATACCGGGGGTCATCCCCCCAACAAGTTGACATTGTCATGCCAAACATGCAACGCTTAACAATAACATGCAACACACATTGACATCAACCTATCAACATTCACATCAATCGGAGTAGGAGGACAACAATCTGATCTACAATGTCATCGAACCAATCTACATTAACATCTATCAGATGAGGAAGGGATGGAGAGTTCTTATAATGGGGTGGAGAGCAAGCGGCCCCGACGGAGGAGGAGGCTGCGCACCAGCGCCGGCATGTCCTCGAGGATGTCGCACTGCAAATCCAGGCGGAGCCGGAGCCACGGTCAGCTGGTAGGGCACCGGAGCTGCGATCGGAAAGCAGGACGTGGCCAGGCCTAGGCCCGCGCCATGGGGTGCTCTGTTCACCCTGTGGTCTTTCTTCGTATCTCTTCTGGACTCTGTTTTCGTTATGGAAAAATAAGATCTTCGGCTTTTGTTTCGTCCAATTCCGAGAATATTTCCTGTACAACTTTTCTGAAATACAAAATAGCAGAAAGTAGGGAACTTGCACTGTGGCATCTTGTTAATAGGTTAGTGCCAGAAAATTTATAAAAATGCAACGAAATGTAAGCAAAACATATATAAATTGGTGTAAAACAAGCATGGAGCATCAACAATTATAGATACGTTTGCAACGTATCAGCGTCCCCAAGCTTAACTCCTGCTCGTGCTCGAGTAGGTAAGTGATAACAAAATAATTTTTGAGGTGACATGAAGCCAACACAAGCTTGATCAAGTTATTGTAAAGCATTGTAAGCTGGGATCAAAGTACTCTAAACATAGGCATGATAGATATAATTCTAACAATAGAACTTAGCAACTATATGTTATAACATGAGAAGTAACTCAAACAAAGGATCATGAATAATTTAGCATTGAAAGCAATTGTTTGTTTATGAGCATAGAGAAAACATAGCAAAGTGGTACTCAGCATGTTCTTTATGAAGTAGAAAAACATAAATGCTAGGAATCCTTTAAAGTTCAAAGGGTGACTAGATACAAGTAATTTAAGAACAAGCCTCATGCCACCAATCCTTGTGAATATTTCTGGTGGAGAGATGTAATGAAACTTGCGGATAAGTACAAAGATGTTACCTCAATCTAACTAGGAAGGAGACGACACACTGCTCTTTTTTGGACATACAAGTAGTCTGGCAAAAACCCTTTAGGAAACTTTTCCAAGGGTGTTCTTGTTTGCTTTGGATGAGATGGTCTCTGTTAAGGATGTCCTTGCACTGGATGATCTAGCACAACTGTTATCTACCACTCTCCGGCCAAGCATACACAGAATACCAACAGGTGCAGAACTTTGTCCAAGGCATACAACTTAATAGTTATGGTAAGGATAAGTGGATCACTGCTTGGAAGGATGGGAAATATACATCCAACAAGTTTTATCATTATACTTTCAGATAACAAGTTGCCTCGGCCATATAGTCTCACACATGGTGGCGAGGGGCCTCCTCGACAATGCCCACCATGAGGGGCTTAGCGTTGACGGAATTCTGCAGGTTAGCACGAGACATCGGATACCAAGCAAGCAAAGAGCGAGATTTACCCAGGTTCGGGGACTTTGATGAGGTAAAACCCTTACTCATGCTTGTCTGATCTTGATTATGGGTGAAATCGATTACAATGGGGCAGCCGATGGGCTGCGTGATATTGATCTCGCCTGGAGGCAAGGTTTCTAGGGTTTGGTGTATGCTTGGTTGTATGCGATTGTGAAGGTAGGATCCGGAAGGCCCTCTCCTGGTCTTTATATAGAAGGCCAGGTCTCGTGAGTCCTGCACGGATTCAACTATGTTACAACAAGATATAATCTATCATTTCCTTATTCGACGTTTCCTTGCCTTGTCCATCAAGAATTTGTCTCCTTCCATCTTTCCATCGTTGCAACCGACGTATTGATCCATCTTAGGTTGCGGTGATTCTCATGGGACCCTTGTTGAGCTAGAGGAGGTAGGCCAATGTCGGGTACCCGAAGGATAATGCCCAGATCACATGGAAAGGTAAGTGTCTGCTTAGGATCAAAGTTTTTTGCATGGCTTTTGGTTAGTGACAGATTAAACTAGAAGGACATGCTTCGAAGAAGAAACTATAATGTTACAAATTCCTATACTTGTGTCATGTGTCCCATGGTTGCAGTGGAGAATTGGCAGCATCTTTTTCCATTCCAATTTCAGTGTTAAAATCAAGAACTACTTTCAGATATATTGGACTGAAGGCCAGACTCCCGTAGAAATTGTTCACTTAGCTAAAGCAGGCTTTAACAAGCCTTTTTTCTATGAGATAGTTATTCGGGCTTGATGTCATATATGGAAGCACGGAAATGGGGCCATCTTTGAGCATATTCTTCCTTCTTTTAGTGCTTGGAAGGGGGCTTTCATTCGGTTGTTAGTCGACATAGACATAGAGGGTTTGGCCCATGTACATAGAGGGTTTGGCCCATGTACATCCGTTGTTAAACTATCTTTAATAAATAAAATTATATAGGGGTTTTTCTTTACAGTTTATCGCTTCAAAAAAATCTAGAGGTGTATTTCACCATGTATCTCGAAAAACCAGTCATAATCTAGAGGGGTATTTCTACGACCCGGCGGATTGGGACCTGGCAACGCGCGAGGTCGAAATCAGCAGCGTTTGTTGGTGCCGCAAGATTCGTAGCTAATATAGCGTCTGTTGAATACGCGTTTGACTTTCATTTCCGCACCTGGCATACACAGCTGTATACAAAGGCCACCGCTTATGATACTGAACTAGCAGTTAACGACATTTATTAGCATGGTGCAGGATAGCGTATGCTGGACCATGTCACTTAATTGCCAGCAGCGGTCGGCACCCCTGGTATCCTCTCGCTTGACCACCAGCTCTACACAAGCACCCAGGCTTGTACTGTAGATCATCCCCTACCTTGAGCAACGAAGAGAGTTCCGTATCGCCCGCTACAACAAAGCTGACTAGCAGCCCCGCCCAGCCATGGCCGGCCTTGCAACTTGTTTCAGGTAGCGATTACTGTAGATCTTCTCCAACCTCTAGACAACCGCTGCAGGCCAACAGTGCCGGCAAAGCAGAGCATCGACTACCAAGGCACGAGCTTCTGTTTTGGAGCTTATCGAATCACGCTTAGTTCACCAATTATTCGTTGAGATCTGGACAATTTCATGAGCCAAATAAAATGCATGTGTATATTTTTCACTGCTGAATCATTTGGATTGCAAGGGAAAATTACACATTCCTTTTACCAAATCGGAGTGAGATCAACAAAAATGTTAATCCAACGCGCAATGACAGGGAGAAAGATGTAGCGACTCTACTTACAAAAATGTTCAATACTGCCTCATCCACGCAATGACGAAAATCTGTATGAGAACAATGTTCCCATTACTAGATCGGAATGAGAAGAACGAAAATCTGTAAAAATCGAACACAGAATGAGATCAAGAAAAAAACAGGCTCGTACAGCTTGGATTTCTCAAATCTTAGCTGTTGTACTGAATTGGATTGGAGTGCATTAAGCGGAATAGATGAGTAGTACATAACCAAAAATAGCCACCACAAAAGCATTCTCCAGATCTGAATCTTCATCAGATTGAAACAAAATAATCCTAGACTAAGAAAACAAATCTCAAACCTAACTTGCACAGGAACATGGCTGCGGCCGCCTCCGCGTCTTCCTGCGATGACTCCTGTTGAGGAGGCTGGGGCGCTGCACTGTTGCTTAGGCGGTGCGGCACCGCACGGCCGCGGCCGAAATCGAGCTCGAGAGACGAAGTGCAGGCTCGAGCGGCACGGCACAGGCGCGCCCGAAATCGAGCTCGTTTCTCAAGCGTTGACGAGGAAGAGGTGAGGAAGGAGAGTTGGGTTCGGCGTGAAGGAGAGAACGGCGGCAATGACGCGGCAGTCAGTTGGCGGCGAGCACACGACGCCGGACGAAGAGCACGGCGCGGTGGAGTTCGCGCTAGCGCCGACGCCGCTGACCGTCTGCCACGGACGCGAGCCTCAAGCCGAACATCGCCGCCGCTTCGCCGGAACACGTTGTGCGAGACGGCGGGAGCTGGTGGTGGTTGGGGCCTGGGTGGGGAATGGATGGGGCTGGGAGCTGGGGAGTACTTGCTCGGGAGGAGGAGAGTGAAGTTAATGTCGTATGCGTGTTGTCCCATACGTAAAAATATACATCATATACTTAATTGAAATACATGTGCTGTCAGGCACGTGGTGCTCGCTAATTGGCTCTGTTTTCATCCTCGCGCGTACCCGGGTTCCGTTCAGCATTTCCGGGTATTTCTACCTATATCTCGGAAAAATATATCAGTGGCTACCGGTATTTTCATGGCCGAAAATGAACCCCCTTGAGCGTTTGCCACTCGACAAATGGAAAAAGTCACCGTCATGGGCATTTCTCCCTATTTTTTGCGTATTCAGATTACATTGATTACATCAGAGGATTACAAACTCGCTAACAAAGAGGCGGAATGTCATATCGTCCAAACTGTAGCCAGACATCTACATGGATTTGTGCGGCCTGTCGAAGCTAAAGTACCGCTTAGACTACTCACAATAGAAATATCATACGTAGTATCATGCATTTCATGCATGTAAAAAGCTGGCATTAAAGGTGAGAGTGCGCCGTCAGACCACCGAGTGCGCCGTCCTGCACGGCCCCGGGTGCCGTGGTGACGGCGGCCGCGATGTGCATTGGCTGCTTCGCCATGGACGCGGGCACCCCGCTCTCCAGCGACCTGAAGCTTTCGGTTAGCTAGGCCAGCAGGTTGGCCCCGCGCCCCCGCCCCGGCCTGCCGACTGCGCTGCCGCCATGGAGGAGGAGGCCGGCCAGGCGGCCATCACCACCAGGCCAGCTGCCGCCTCGGCTGCAAGTTTGACAAGGATCGGTGACGAACTGCGAACTGGAGTGCAGGGTTCGCGACAAATCGCCAATCCAAGAACAGGGGGTCGCTTTCAAAATCCTTTGAATCATCCAAGCCCTTAACCAAAACTACTTCTAACTCCAGGCACATGCACTCGTGCAGAAATCGTGTAATCTCCTGTATGGCTGTATCAGATACAGAGAGGCCAGAGATTATCTGCTGTCGCCCACTGCATTCATCATCAATCCCAACTGTTTCAGCAGTTCAGCCGAGTCTGTTTCCGCGACCAGTGGGTGGTTCCTCCATCGGAGCAAAGAGCTATGCCCTCCACGAGTGCAGCTAGCTCGGCATGTCCATTCCTCGACAGTGAGGAACCGGCGCCGTTGGCAGCGAAGATCCTGCTAGTCTCCAAGGACGTACCTTCTTATCAGTTGTGCACGGGAGACCACGTTGAACTCGGTATCTTCTTTCGCCCCAAGCTCGCGCCGGCGTTCTTGAAGGGCTTCTTCTCGCCGCCGACCCGCATCCGCTGCCCCGTCTTGTGCGTGGAGGGCGGCGACACCAGCAGCCGCCGAGCTGGTCGGTGCTGCCTGCCACTCGCGCCATCGCCCAACTCCGCGCACGCCGCCAACGAAGACGGCGATCTGCTCAGCAACAGAAGCAGTAGCAGAAGAAGTGCTGGCAAAGCAACAGGACGGCACGTACACGTGCTGGAAGGACCCATCTCGGGCGCCGGGCCGTCTGGCAAACTCTGGTGGTCGGAGTGGTTTGTTCTTCTGGGACAGTGTGCAGACGACGAAGAAGCTAGGTGGGTGAAGGCGTGGATCAGAGGTGAGCAGGGATCGAGCAGAGGTGGTGGTGTTAACGTGGGCTTTGCGGAGGGTTTTATTCCCAGATCGACGGCAGTGGCAGAGTGGCTAGGAGGAGTATTAGTTAGTAATTTTTTGAAACACTGTCACAATTGTACTACTAGTATAATCGATCGCTATGGCACCAACTACAACTAGCTAGCGGCGATCCGCGAGTTGAGCGCGCGGGTTGGATCTAGGATCCCGGAGTGCACGACCCATGTTCTTCGGTTTTTCATAATCCAAATTCAAATTTGAGATCCATAAAGCAAATCACAAATTGTAACGGCTTCGGTACTTCCGCGCGCCCCAGAAAGTATGATGCAGATTTATCTAAAGTCGGATGTATATCTTCGACCATTTGACGGAGAAAATGTGGTAATGTTGTCAGTTCTTGAACTTATGCATTTTTTTCCCTGCTAGCGAACCGTCATTCAAAACTAAAACAGGTTCGGAATGTTACTGAATACTGATATAGGGAAATGGATTTCAACCCGATCGATATGCACGGTGAGTAACCAAGATAGCATCAAGCCGGTGGGAACAGCTCGATCATGTCATGTGCTAACCAATTATCTAATCTGCATCACATCGGGAGAAGTCAGGGACTGTATGTCATCGCTGTCATGTGCGTGCTACGCCTTTGACTGTACTGCTAAACATTTTCCTGCTTTGGACCGAGAGTGTGACTAGCGTAGTGTTTAGCGCTTGGTTCCATCCAGGGACCGGCTTATTAAAACCCGCAATCATGTCTAGGGATGGCACCCGCAGGGTATGGGTACGGGTAGATCCATCCCATACCCGTACCCATCGTCTTCAATCTTACCCATCACCCGTACCCATACCCGCCAACGGGTACAAGTTTTTCCCATACCCGTCACCCGACAGGGTTAATGGGTACCCGTGGGTAAAAATACCCATGCTTAAAACATATCAAATTAATCAAAAAATATGACATGAGGTGAAGTGATCATAATAGGGATCTAATCATCACTAACCTACCAACGATTGTGACCCTGAGAAGCGTGAGCTTCAACCCTAGCAACATGAAGGGTGATTAGGAGTAAAATTAAGCACTTCAGAATATTACATCAGCTCACTTGTGAAATTTAGATGGGTAAATAGGTACGTGGGTATGGGTTCTACGATCCCATACCCATACCCGCTCTACCCGATGAGTATAATATTTTCCCATTTACTAACCCATGGATAATATTTTATCCCATACCCGTACTCCTATTGGGTTTTTACCCGGCGGGTACGCGGGTGATGGGTACCGATTCATGTCCGATTTGCCGGGATCACGTGATACAGGAACGTGACGCCTCGAAACTAAACATGGTCGATCGGTGCTAGCTGTGTTTGTTTACTTTTACCGATCCAACCAACGGAGTGTCAAAATATGTTTTCTGCAGCTTCTTCTTCCACAGAAGAAGATGGTGGTTGATGTTCTTCACTTTGTTAATTGCCGCCGTGATAGTGCGTAATTAGTCACCCACGATTCCACGAAAAACAGTTGCATCTTCACATAGTCGTAGTGTGGCATCTAAAAATAAACAAGGTAGGAAAGGATCGGATCTGTGGCCTGTGGGAGGATCTTCATTCTTCAGGGAGTGACTGAAGTTTGTTGGTTAAATGTAGCCCATGTTCGTCGGGTTGCAACTTGCAAACAGTTGAAGAAACTAGTAACCCTGTGTGAAACACTGACGAATGTCAGTGCATTTGCATAGGGTTGGAGCCGGCCGGGCGGTCTCAGGGCAGCGGATCCTAGGAAGGATGTCCTCTTGGTCTTGGTTCTGCTTAGTTTGTTTACTCAATTAAACTCCCGCATTTGAAAGTTTTGCAATTGCAAGTCTTTATTTTTTTGTGAGGTAATCATGTCCTCAATCTTAGTAAGTATGCATTGCTATGCAGAGGTCGGGGTAATCCTCTTTTCTCCATGTTAGGGTCATCTTTGTATGTTGTATTGTTGTGTATACTAACCCCAAGGTGGCTGACCCGAAGACCCATAGTAGATTTTCATATAAAACCTCGCCGCCTCCCCAAAATCAAATTGAAGATAGCGACGAGATGGACATCAATGAGGATCAGCCACCGAATACCGGTAAAGTGGACTTAGTTATCCTACCCCTTGTCATGTTGTTGATGCTTTTCCTTCTTCTAATTCGGCCATGCTTATCGTTGATTCAAATGTTTGGTTGGGTTATTGTGGTTTATTCCACATATGTCATGAATGTTGGAAGTCAACTTTTTAATTTTTCTTGCATCAGTAGTAGCATTGCATTTTTCAATAAAATCATCATCAAGTTCCACATAATCTTCATCAAGATCATCACTAGAATATTCAACAGACTCAGGTGAATTAACAGGTGTAGCAGCATTTTCATTAGGAGTTTCAGTATTTTCAATTTGTCTAGACTTAGCAATTGTAGCATCTAGAAAAGATCCTAATGAACCATCATTATCAAGCACAGCAGAAGCATCATCAAAATTATAAGAGGAATTTTCAGATTCAGCAGAAGTATCAGCATTTGAAGCATGTGGTGGTGAAACAAGTTTACTTATCACAGATGGTGAATCAAGAGCAGCAGAGGTACTCAGAGTTGTACCTTTTCTTGTAGTGGATGGTAATATGGCGACTTTAGTATCGCGAGGTTTACCCATGATGGAGAATTTGCAGCGAACAATATCAATCCAAGTGAACTTCCAAATAAAGCTATGCTCCCCGGCAACGGCGCCAGAAAACAGTCTTGATGACCCACAAGTATAGGGGATCGCAGCAGTCTTCGCGGGTAGTAAAACCCAATTTATTGATTCGACACAAGGGGAGATAAAGAATACTTGAAAGCCTTAACAACGGAGTTGTCAATTCAGCTGCACCTGGAAACAGACTTGCTCGCAAGAGTTTATCAGTAGTAACAGTTTTATAGCGATGTGATAGTGAAATAACGGCGACGAGTAACAGAGACAGCAGTAGTGATTATAGTAAACAGCAGGATTAAAATACTGTAGGCACAGGGACGGATGAACGGGCGTTGCATGGATGAGAGAAACTCATGTAACAATCGAAGCAGGGGCATTTGCAGATAATAATAAAACGGTATCCAAGTACTAATCAATCAATAGGCATGTGTTCCATATATAGTCGTACGTGCTCGCAATGAGAAACTTGCACAACATCTTTTGTCCTACCAGCCGGTGGCAGCCGGGCCTCTAGGGAAACTACTGGATATTAAGGTACTCCTTTTAATAGAATACCGGAGCAAAGCATTAACACTCCGTGAACACATGTGATCCTCATATCACTACCATTCCCTCCGGTTGTCCCGATTTCTGTCACTTCGGGGCCATTGGTTCCGGACAGCGACATGTGTATACAACTTGCAGGTAAGATCATAAACAACGAATATCTTCATGAATCAATAACATGTTCAGATCTGAGATCATGGCACTCGGGCCCTAGTGACAAGCATTAAGCATAACAAGTTGCAACAATATCATAAAAGTAACATCTACGGATACTAGGCACCATGCCCTAACAATCTTATGACTATTACATGACCAATCTCATCCAATCCCTACCATCCCCTTCAGCCTACAGCGGGGGAATTACTCACACATGGATGGGGGAAACATGGCTGGTCGATGGAGAGGCGTCGGTGATGATGATGGCGATGATCTCCTCCAATTCCCCGTCCCGGCGAGGTGCCAGAACGGAGACTTCTGGTCCCCGAGATGGAGTTTCGCGATGTGGCGGCGTACTGGATGGTTTCTGGCAACTTCGACTTCCTCCCGTGCGTTTTTAGGTCGAAGGCAATAAGTAGTCCGAAGGAGGGCGTCGGGGGCCAGCCGAGGCCACCACACACTAGGGCCGCGCGGGCCCCTCCTGGGCCGCGCCGGCCTAGTGTGTGGGGCCCTCGTGCCCCCACCTAGCTTGCCCTTCTGGCTCCGCCAATATTCTGGGAAAATAGGACCTTCTGCATAAATTCCGAGGATTTTCCTGAAAGTTGGATTTCTGCACAAAAACGAGACACCAGAACAGTTCTGCTGAAAACAGCGTTAGTCCGTGTTAGTTGCATCCAAAATACACAAATTAGAGGCAAAACAATAGCAAAAGTGTTCGAGAAAGTAGATACGTTTTGGACGTATCAACTCCCCCCAAGCTTAGCTTATTGCTTGTCCTCAAGCAATTCAGTTAACGACTGAGCGATAAAAGAACTTTCACGAACACATTTGTTCATATGATGTAAATATTCTCATGCTATGGCTAATACTTAGGCAGTTCATAATAAGATACATGCAAATAAGATCATCTAATAGCTATGTCAATCATGGAAAGGAACCAACAATTAATAATAAGCATCATGAATCATGTATATAAGCAGGATTGCAATGTTCATAAAAGAGTATGATAGAGTGGTATCTCGCTTGCCCATATTTGATCAGCAAAACATAAATGCTCAGGCACCTCTGAAGTTCATAGAAAGACTAGAAATAGTGATTGTCAAAGATAAAAGCATCAAAGTTATACCACAATCAATCATATTTTGAGACAAGCATATTACACTAAGAATGACAGTTGTGCTCTCAAGAAAGTACTCAAAGAAAGGATGGAGACTCAATGTAAAAGTAAAAGATTGACCCTTCGCAGAGGGAAGCGAGGGGATTAACATGCGCTAGAGCTTTTCATTTTTATAAAGACAGAAGTAAAATGGTTTTGAGAGGTGTTTGTTGTTGTCAACGAATGGTAATGGGCACTCTAACTACCTCATCAACCGGACTTTCAAGAGCGGCTCCCATGAAATTTTATTTTTGGGTGGCACTCCTTCCAACCTTGCTTTCACAAACCATGGCTAACCGAATCCTCGGGTGCCTGCCAACAATCTCATACCATGAAGGAGTGCATTTTTATTTTAGTTTTATTTAGATGACACTCCTCCCCACCTTTGCTTTCTCAAGCCATGGCTAACCGAATCCTCGGGTGCCGACCAACAATCATATACCATGGAGGAGTGTCTATTTGTAAATTTATGAAAGTTAGTTAATTGGGGCTGGGAACCCCGTTGCCAGCTCTTTTTGCAAATTTATTGGATAAGTGGATGTGCCACTAGTCCATTGGTGAAAGTCCGTCCGGAGTAAATGACAAGATCGAAAGATAAACACCACATACTTCCTCATGAGCTATAAAACGTTAACACAAATTGAGAAGCATTTTGAAGGGTTTTAAAGGTAGCACATGAGAATTTACTTGGAATGGTTTGAAATGCCATGCATAGGTATTTATGGTGGACACTCTGGAATAACTTGGTTTTCATGTGTTTGGAGGCACGAGCAGCGTTCCCGCTCAGTACAAGTGAAGGCTAGCAAAAGACTAGGGAGCGACAAATCAAGAGAGCAGTAACTGTCATAATCATGCTTGCGGCAAAATAAATTAACAGAGGCATAAAAGTGATACAAGGACTCTGAAGCAATGTAAATCATTGAGGCTTAATTGACTTTTGTTCAGTCATATGCATGCGTGAGCATGTGCCAAGTTAATTCAAACGAATTATTCAGAGGAGGATACCACAATATCATATCTATTTATGAATAAAACAATGCAAGCAAACATCCATGACATGCTACTCATATTAATAAATTGGAGCTTAACATGAGAGATCATGAACTACTAGACTTTCTTAAGTGACATATACCTCACATGAACCAACCAAGCATGCTCACATGGATGAGTATATGTACAAAAATGAAAACAAATAGAGTTCATACCAGCCTCTCACCACAATTAGATTGTCGTAGATCGTCATTATTGCCTTTTCACTTGTGTAGCTTGAATGATATGGAATGAAAACCACGCTCCAGCCACCGAAGACCATTGAATTCATAAAGAACTTTACAAAACCAAAGAAGAACAGCAAATATTTTTGGTATTTTCGAATTTGAAACAAGAACAAAAGGAAACAAGCAAACAAAGCAAAATCTTTTTGGGTTTTCTTATAGCAAACTAACGATAGCAAATAAAGCAAAATGAAAGCAAGAAACCAAAATAACAAATGGTAAAGAGAAACAACAGAAATATTTTTGGTCTTTTTGTGTTTTAGGAAAGAAACAAAACAAAAACAAGAGAATGAAGACTAGAAGAAACACATAAAAGCAGGATGACAGAAATCTGCCAAAACCTGACAGCAGTACAGAAATCGATTTTTACAAAAATCTTCCGTAGCTCAGATCGAAAAGTGTTCAACTAATGAAAGTTAGATAACAACCTGGGGAACATGCACAAAAATTGGCAGCTCAAAATAACGTTCTGGCTGTGCGCACGAAGTTTTCTAGTAACAGTCCAGAATCTGTTTTCAGGCAGCACCTCCCCAAATATCATCTCCCTCTCATTAGAAAACCACTCAAAGAAACTAAACAAGTATATACAAGTATCCAGCAACCATAATATACAAAGAATGAGTGATGCCGGTATACCTCCCCCCAAGCTTAGGCTTTTGCCTAAGTGGAGATCAATCCCATGGTGCCCATGAAGTAGCACCTTCGTAGTACGACGAAGATGGATCATATTCCGGGTATGTGCTGGAAGAAGCACCCGGATACGTGACGGTGTAGTTATAAGAGGGCTCGGCATCCTCGGAGTCATGCTGCTGGTGGAAGCCTTGTATCTTCAATTGCTCATCCACCTCCTCCTTAGAGCGCGACCATGGTTTCCTGTCAATACTGAACAAATCTGGCTGCGGCAAAAGGATTTCCCTTTCTTCCCCATCAGCAAACAATATTCTATAGACAATGTTATCTAAACTAGAGTCGGCCGTAACAAATTGGTGACTCTTCATAGCAGCAATATCGAGCCTCACAGGGGTTATTTTTACATCAGTAGGGTCAAGAGGAAGCTCTAAATATGCTAAAATGCGCGAAGCAATAATTCCTCCAAATATAGGCCCCTTGTTAGACAAGCGGCGAGCAACAAGAGCACCAAGATAATAAGGTGTGTCCCCAGTCAGTGCAGCAATTAAGAAACCAAGGTGATAGCTAGATATGTTACTAGTGTTCTCCCTACCAAGGATGCTAGTGCCAATGTAATAAGCAAAATACTTAATGGCGGGGAGTTGAATGTTTCTTATCTTGCCGCGCTGAATGGTGCGAAAGTCATCATTGGTGATCCCTCGATAGAGCTCCAGCAATTCCTTGGGGTTGTCCTCGATCCTCCTTGCTGTACCTACAGGGACAATACCTAATGCAGCACAAAAAATTTCCAACTTCATAGTAATAGGTTTACCATAGATCTTGAATGAAACTGCCGGGTGAAAGTGCTTATTGTTGAACTTGAAGCTCTCCACAAAGATTTTAGTGAGCGTGTAGTATTGCTCACTCTCATCTCCCACATAGGTGGTTAAACCTGCCTTACCGACAAGGGTCAAGAAATCCTCCAACAAACCTGCATTTCTCAAAAAGTCATAACATGGGAAGGATGAAGTATTAGGGACTCCATTGTCCTCCTCGGGTGCGAAGCTTGGTGCGATGAGATCCTCATTGTAGGATTGCCTGAATCGGGTGGATGACCTCGAGGGCCTCCCCGTGCTTGTTGTCTCCCCTTGGAACACTTCTCCAAAGTTAAAGTTGTCCATCCCCCTTTTCTGAAATTTTTCAACAAACAATATAAAATCTGATTTGGTGACATATAATTGAGGGAAACTACCATAGGAACTTGCTAGAGTACTAATCATGCATCAAAACTAGTTTATATCATTTAGAACAAGCATGCAAGCTCACTAAACATGTTACCTACAGCAGCAAAATATTCAAGATATACTCCACCAAATAAAATTCTACTTGGATAATTGAAGGAGTCACATACCGGAGAGCAAATGTGCCAAATTTCAGACATAAATCTGGGCTGAGCAAAGAGATCAAGAAATCTGGAGCTCTTGAGCAAAAACGCGAGTGAGAGGAACCTGGTGCGAGTTTTTTCGGGAGAGAGAAGAAAGTGGGAGGAAGGGATGATGAAGTGGGGCAAAGGGGGACCCACACACCAGGGTGGCGCGCCCCCCTTGCTGGCCGCGCCGGTCTGTGGGGTGCCACCCTGGGGTGCCCCACTGGTCATCCCCAGGTGTTCCCAGGTGCCTCATCGAAAAATAGGACTACTGGTATAAGTTTTGTGAATTTTTGAAAACTTTGAAAAATGCATATTTCTGGGTGTTAAATTTATTATTACTGGGCAGAAAAAGATTTTGAAAACTCTAATTAACTAAAGAACTTTGCAAAACAAAAGTGCTACAGCAAGTAGATCAAGTGGAGGAAGAAAGAAATGTTGTTTAGCTCTCCTATGCATATAAAATGTACTTGTTAACAAGGTTGATCAAGTCTTGCCACCAAATAATTTTACATGTCATAAGAAGAAACAAACCTCAAATCAATCATATTAACTTATATTGTATTGATATGGATCCAATCATAATAGTTTGATATCCCTCTTTGAGATCATATATAGGACAATCAATAACTCCCACTTTGACGGTTCTTGAACTGGAAATTGTATTAACTCCACATATTTTATCAGTCTTCTTGGGGAAATAGACAGTATGTTCCTTGTCATCAACATTAAAAGTGACTTTTCCTTTATTGCAATCAATAATAGCCCCTGCAGTATTAAGAAAGGGTCTCCCAAGAATAATAGACATATTATCATCTTCAGGCATTTCCAACACAACAAAATCGGTTAATATCAAGCAGTTTTGAGTAACTTGAACAGGAGCATCCTCACATACACCAACAGGAATAGCAGTAGATTTATCAACCATTTGCAAAGATATATCAGTAGGTATCAACTTATCTAAGTAAAGTCTCTTATAAAGAGAAAAAGGCATCACACTAACTCCCGCTCCCAAATCACATAGAGCAGTTCTAACATAATTATTCTTGATGGAACAAGGAATAGTTGGTATACCTGGGTTGCCAAGCTTCTTTGGAACCTTACCGTTAAAAGAGTAATTAGCAAGCATAGTGGAAATCTCCTCGTTAGGAATTTTCCTTTTGTTAGACACAATATCTTTCATATACTTTGAATAAGGAGGCAATTTAATAGCATCAGTCAAAGGGATTTGCAAGAATAAAGGTTTCATCCAATCACAAAATTTATTATAGTGTTCCTCTTCCTTTGATTTTAGTTTCTTAGCAGGAAAAGTCATTTGCTTTTGAACCCAAGGTTCCCTTTCATTACCATGTTTCTTAGCAATAAAATCTTCTTTAGTATACTTTTTATTTTTAGCATGCTTTTCAGGTTCTTCTTCAACCTCTTCTTTATCAGGAGTATCATTCTTATCATTATCTTTATCATGTTCATTACCACTTTCAGTTTCAGCATCAGAAATAGAAATACTATTAGGATCATTAACAGGTTCAGAGGATTCTACAACATTCTTATGTTTCTTTTTCTTTTTCTTAGATGGAGTACTAGTTTTAGTTCGTTGAGAATCTTGTTCAACTCTTTTGGGATGCCCTTCAGGATATAGAGGATCCTGGGTAGAAACACCACCTCTAGTTGTTACTTCATAAGCATGTTTTTCTTTAGAATTATTTTCCAACAAGTCATTTTGCACTTTAGTGAGTTGATCAATTTGAGTTTGAACCATATGAAAATGTTTAACAAGCATCTTAACATCATTGGAGGTTCTCTCCACAATATCATGCAATTCACTAATAGCTCGAGAATTTTCCATTAAATGATTCTCTATTCTCATATTAAAATTATTTTGCTTCACAATATAATTATCAAACTCATCTAGGCATTGTGCAGGAGGTTTTGAATACGGAATATCTTCCCTAGTAAAGCGTTGAAGAGAGTGTACCTCAATCATGGATGAAGGGGGAGTTATCTTATATAAATCTTCTATAGGAGGCAAATTTTTCACATCTTCAGGTTTAATACCCTTCTCCTTAAGAGACTTCTTGGCTTCCCTCATATCTTCATCATTTAATTTAATCATACCCCTCTTCTTCAATATCGGTGTCGGGGTTGGTTCAGGTGTAGTCCAATCATCATGATTCCGGCCTATTTTAGCCAATAATTCTTCAGCGTCGTCTGGAGTTCTTTTCCTGAAAACACAACCAGCACAACTATCCAGGTATGCCCTAGACTCAATGGTTAGTCCACTATAAAATATATCAAGTAAATCATGCTTTTCCAAATCATGTTCAGGCCGAGCTCTAATAAGAGAGCAAAATCTCGCCCAAGCCTCAGGCAATTTCTCTCCATCTTCCTGGTCAAAATTATAAATTCTCTGCAAAGCAATATGTTGAGCACTAGCAGGAAAGTATTTCCGGAAGAAAACATCAAGCAATTCTTTTGGACTTTTAATAGAATCAGGTGGCAAACTATTATACCAAGTTTTAGTGTCATCCTTTAATGAGAATGGAAAGATTTTAGCAACAAAGTAAGTACGCTTCTTTACATCATCAGAAAACAAGCTACTCAGAGTAGATAACTCAATCATGTGTTCAACAGCACTTTCTTTTTCAGTACCACAAAAGGGTGTTTTCTCAACAATAGCTATATGAGATAGATCAAGAGAAAAATCATAATCCTTATCCTTAATGTTTATAGGAGATGTGGCAAATTTAGGATCAGGAGACAGTTTATATTTAACAGCATGTTCTGCAAGCAACTTTTTAATTTTTCTTGCGTCAGTAGTAGCATTGCATTTTTCAATAAAATCATCATCAAGTTCCACATAATCTTCATCAAGATCATCACTAGAATATTCAACAGACTCAGGTGAATTAACAGGTGTAGCAGCATTTTCATTAGGAGTTTCAGTATTTTCAATTTGTCTAGACTTAGCAATTGTAGCATCTAGAAAAGATCCTAACGAACCATCATTATCAAGCACAGCAGAAGCATCATCAAAATTATAAGAGGAATTTTCAGATTCAGTAGATGTATCAGCATTTGAAGCATGTGGTGGTGAAACAAGTTTACTTATCACAGATGGTGAATCAAGAGCAGCAGAGGTACTCAGAGTTGTACCTTTTCTTGTAGTGGATGGTAATATGGCGACTTTAGTATCGCGAGGTTTACCCATGATGGAGAATTTGCAGCGAACAATATCAATCCAAGTGAACTTCCAAATAAAGCTATGCTCCCCGGCAACGGCGCTTGAAAAACAGTCTTGATGACCCACAAGTATAGGGGATCGCAGCAGTCTTCGCGGGTAGTAAAACCCAATTTATTGATTCGACACAAGGGGAGACAAAGAATACTTGAAAGCCTTAACAGCGGAGTTGTCAATTCAGCTGCACCTGGAAACAGACTTGCTCGCAAGAGTTTATCGATAATGTAACAGTTTTATAGCGATGCTTGATAGTGAAATAACGCAGCAGAGTAACAGAGACAGCAGTAGTGATTATAGTAAACAGCAGGATTAAAATACTGTAGGCACAGGGACGGATGAACGGGCGTTGCATGGATGAGAGAAACTCATGTAACAATCAAAGCAGGGGCATTTGCAGATAATAATAAAACGGTATCCAAGTACTAATCAATCAATAGGCATGTGTTCCATATATAGTCGTACGTGCTCGCAATGAGAAACTTGCACAACATCTTTTGTCCTACCAGCCGGTGGCAGCCGGGCCTCTAGGGAAACTACTGGATATTAAGGTACTCCTTTTAATAGAATACCGGAGCAAAGCATTAACACTCCGTGAACACATGTGATCCTCACATCACTACCATTCCCTCCGGTTGTCCCGATTTCTGTCACTTCGGGGCCATTGGTTCCGGACAGCGACATGTGTATACAACTTGCAGGTAAGATCATAAACAATGAATATCTTCATGAATCAATAACATGTTCAGATCTGAGATCATGGCACTCGGGCCCTAGTGACAAGCATTAAGCATAACAAGTTGCAACAATATCATAAAAGTAACATCTACGGATACTAGGCACCATGCCCTAACAATCTTATGACTATTACATGACCAATCTCATCCAATCCCTACCATCCCCTTCAGCCTACAGCGGGGGAATTACTCACACATGGATGGGGGAAACATGGCTGGTCGATGGAGAGGCGTCGGTGATGATGATGGCGATGATCTCCTCCAATTCCCCGTCCCGGCGAGGTGCCAGAACGGAGACTTCTGGTCCCCGAGACGGAGTTTCGCGATGTGGCGGCGTACTGGATGGTTTCTGGCGACTTCGACTTCCTCCCGTGCGTTTTTAGGTCGAAGGCAATAAGTAGTCCGAAGGAAGGCGTCGGGGGCCAGCCGAGGCCACCACACACTAGGGCCACGCGGGCCCCTCCTGGGCCGCGCCGGCCTAATGTGTGGGGCCCTCGTGCCCCCACCTGGCTTGCCCTTCTTGCTCCGCCAATATTCTGGGAAAATAGGACCTTCTGCATAAATTCTGAGGATTTTCCTGAAAGTTGGATTTCTGCACAAAAACGAGACACCAGAACAGTTCTGCTGAAAACAGCGTTAGTCCGTGTTAGTTGCATCCAAAATACACAAATTAGAGGCAAAACAATAGCAAAAGTGTTCGGGAAAGTAGATACGTTTTGGACGTATCATTGTGCCAAGTAAAGTCTTTGATAGTAATGTTGATACTAGATTTGGATTACTGCGCAGAAACAGATTTCTTACTGTCACGAAATTGAGCAGCCCCTTCTGTAGGAAATTTAGAAAAATCTGCCAATTTACGTGCGTGATCCTCAGATATGTACGCAACTTTCATTCAATTTGAGCTTTTTCATCTGAGTAAGTTAAGTGCCCCAGAAAAATTCGTCTTTACGGACTGTTTTGCTATGCTTGATGGATTTCTTTGTTCCATTAACTTTCAGTAGCTTTGTGCAATGTTCAGAAGTGTTAAGAATGATTATGTCACCTCTGAATCTATGAATTTTCAATTATGCACTAACCCTCTAATAAGTTTGTTTCGAGTTTGGTGTGGAGGAAGTTTTCAAGGGTCAAGAGAGGAGGATGATACAATATGATCAAGAAGAGTGAAAAGTCTAAGCTTGGGGATGCCCCCGTGGTTCATCCCTGCATATTTCAAGAAGACTCAAGCATCTAAGCTTGGGGATGCCCAAGGCATCCCCTTCTTCATCGACAACTTATCAGGTCACCTCTAGTGAAACTATATTTTTATTCAGTCACATCTTATGTGCTTTACTTGGAGCGTCGGTTTGCTTTTGTTTTTGTTTTTGTTTGAATAAAATCGGATCCTAGCATTCTTTGTATGGGAGAGAGACACGCTCCGCTGTTTCGTACGAACACATATGTTCTTAGCTTTATTCTTAATGTTCATGGCGAAGGTTGAACTACTTCGTTCATTGATATATGGTTGGAAACAGAAAATGCTGCATGTGGTAATTGGTATAATGTCTTGAATAATTTGATACTTGGCAATTGTTGTGCTCATATAGATCATGTTTAAGCTCTTGCATCATGTACTTTGCACCTATTAATGAAGAACTACATAGAGCTTGTTAAAATTTGGTTTGCATGATTGGTCTCTAGAGTCTAGATATTTTCTGGTTAAGGTGTTTGAACAACAAGGAGACGATGTAAAGTCTTATAATGCTTACAATATGTTCATATGTGAGTCTTGCTGCACCGTTTTATACTTGAGTTTGCTTGAAACAACCTTGCTAGCCTAGCCTTGTATTGAGAGGGAATTCTTCTCGTGCATCCAAATCCTTGAGCCAAAAACTATGCCATTTGTGTCCACCATACCTACCTACCACATGGTATTTCTCTGCCATTTCAAAGTACATTACTTGAGTGCTACCTTTAAAATTCTATTCTTTGCCTTTACAATATATAGCTCATGGGAAAATAGCCTTAAAAACTATTATCGTGAAGAATATGTACTTATGTATCTTATTTCTTAATAAGTTGCTTGTTGAGCGGTAATCATGTTTCTAGGGACGCCATCAACTTTTACACCTTTGTTGAATATCATGTGAGTTGCTATGCATGTTCGTCTTGTCTGAAGTAAGGGCGATTTTCATGATCAAATGGTTTGAGTGTGCATATTGTTAGAGAAGAACATTGGGCCGCTAACTAAAGCCATGATTCATGGTGGAAGTTTCAGTTTGGACATAAAACCTCAATCTCTTATGAGAATATTACCTGTTGTTGAATGCTTAAGCATTAAAAGAGGAGTCCATTATCTGTTGTCTATGTTGTCCCGGTATGGGTGTCTAAGTTGAGAATGATCAAAAGCGAGAAATCCAATGCGAACCTTCTCCTTAGACCCTTGTACAGGCGGCATAGAGGTACCCCTTTGTGACACTTGGTTGAAACATATGCCATGCAATGATAATCCGTGTTAATCCAAGCTAATTAGGACAAGGTGCGAGCACTATTAGTATACTATGCATGAGGCTTGCAACTTATAGGATATCTTATACATAACTCATATGATTTATTACTACCGTTGACAAAATTGTTTCTATGTTTTCAAAATAAAAAGCTCTAGCACAAAAATAGTAATCCATGCTTCCCTCTGCGAAGAGCCATTCTTCTACTTTATTGTTGAGTCAGTTTACCTATTCTTTCTATCTCAGAAGCAAACACTTGTGTAAACTGTGTGCATTGATTCTTACATGTTTACCTATTGCACTTGTTATATTGCTTTATGTCGACAATTATCCATGAGATATACATGTTGAAGTTGAAAGCAACCGCTGAAACTTATATCTTCCTTTGTGTTGTTTCAAAGCTTTCTACTAAGAATTTATTGCTTATGAGTTAACTCTTATGCAAGTCTTATTGATGCTTGTCTTCAAAGTATTATTCATGAAAAGTCTTTGCTATATGATTCAGTTGTTTACTCATTGTCTTCATCATTGCTTCGACTCGCTGCATTCATCTCATATGCTTTACAATAGTATTGATCAAGATTATGATAGCATGTCACTTCAGAAATTATCTTTGTTATCGTTTACCTACTCGAGGGCGAGTAGGAACTAAGCTTGGGGATGCTTGATACGTCTCAAACGTATCTATAATTTCTTATGTTCCATGCTACTTTTATGATGATACTCACATGTTTTATACACATTATATGTCATTATTATGCATTTTTCGGCACTAACCTATTGACGAGATGTCGAAGAGCCAGTTGCTATTTTCTGCTGTTTTTGGTTTCAGAAATCCTACAAAGGAAATATTCTCGGAATTGGATGAAATCAACGCCCAGGGTCTTATTTTTCCACGAAGCTTCCAGAAGACCGAAAGGATTACGAAGTGGGGCGACGAGGCGCTGCCACACCAGGGCCGTGCGGCCAAGGGTGGGGCCGCGCCGCCCTAGCGTGTGGGCCCCTCGTGCCGCCCCTAAACCTACCCTTCCGCCTACTTAAAGCCTTCGTCGCGAAACCCCCAGTACCGAGAGCCACGATACGGAAAACCTTCCAGAGACGCAGCCGCCACCAATCCCATCTCGGGGGATTCAGGAGATAGCCTCCGGCACCCTGCCGGAGAGGGGAATCATCTCCCGGAGGTCTCTTCATCGCCATGATCGCCTCCGGATCAATGTGTGAGTAGTTCACCCCTGGACTATGGGTCCATAGCAGTAGCTAGATGGTTGTCTTCTCCTCATTGTGCTATCATGTTAGATCTTGTGAGCTGCCTATCATGATCAAGATCATCTATTTGTAATGCTACATGTTGTGTTTGTTGGGATCCGATGAATATGGAATACTATGTCAAGTTGATTATCAATCTATCATATATGTTGTTTATATTCTTGCATGCTCTCCGTTGCTAATAGAGGCTCTGGCCAAGTTGATACTTGTAACTCCAAGAGGGAGTATTTATGCTCGATAGTGGGTTCATGCCTCCATTGAATCTGGGACAGTGACAGAAAGTTCTAAGGTTGTGGATGTGCTGTTGCCACTAGGGATAAAACATCAATGCTTTGTCTAAGGATATTTGTGTTGATTACATTACGCACCATACTTAATGCAATTGTCTGTTGTTTGCAACTTAATACTGGAAGGGGTTCGGATGATAACCTGAAAGTGGACTTTTTAGGCATAGATGCATGCTGGATAGCGGTCTATGTACTTTGTCGTAATGCCCTGATTAAATCTCATAGTACTCATCATGATATATGTATGTGCATTGTTATGCCTTCTTTATTTGTCAATTGCCCAACTGTAATTTGTTCACCCAACATGCTATTTATCTTATGGGAGAGACACCACTAGTGAACTGTGGACCCCGGTCCATTCTTTACATCTGAAATACAATCTACTGCAATACTTGTTCTTTACTGTTTTTCGCAAACAAACATCATCTTTCACACTATACGGTTAATCCTTTGTTTTCAGCAAGCCGGTGAGATTGACAACCTCACTGTTACGTTGGGGCAAAGTACTTTGATTGTGTTGTACAGGTTCCACGTTGGCGCCGGAATCCCTGGTGTTGCGCCGCACTACACTCCGTCACCAACGACCTTCACGTGATCCTTGACTCCTACTGGTTCGATAAACCTTGGTTTCTTACTGAGGGAAAACTTGCTACTGTACGCATCACACCTTCCTCTTGGGGTTCCCAACGGACGTGTGTTAACTGCACACATCAGTGTTCTCGTTAAGTTTCGCGATAAACCAATATTTTGTGTGGTATATGCAAAAAAGAGAAAATTTATCTTCTGAAAAGCCTTATTTGTAGCATTGAATTGTGTTTTTTTACACACGCCACATGACAAGTCGATTTTTCATGAAACGACTTTGTGAGCGTGTAGCACGTCAAGATGTATGTGTGAATTTTTGTTTCAATTTAAAAAAAATTCAAAATATGTGTAACCTGCATTATCTCAAGAGTCGAGAGCCTATGATGCACACCGTCGTTCTCCAAGAGTTACAAAAAATAGCATAGGTTCTCGGCAAGACAGTTTGTTGTCGCATTATCTCACTACCTCATATTACGCCTTTGAGGTAACATGAGGTAGTGAGATAATGTGGGATCAGAAAAAACAAGATCATAGAAATTGAATCCTTGATACACTATGGTATACAAGTCATTGTTGATGAACATTTTGTGTAAATTAGAGTTGATGGACATGAGATAACTAGCTAATACTATCAGAATCAAAGTTAGTGAAATGTACACATAACAGTAAATAAATGAAATGACATTTATTCCCTTGATCTTTATCCGAGGAGAATTACATCTTGTTTACATGTTACCTGTGTTGACAAATAACCATATAACTATGACCTACATTTTGAATGAAAAATCATACAAAATATACTTTTCTGGAATTTATTTCCATTATGGTGTATGTGGTACAAATAAGAGAAGATAAAAATATCCATTTGTGTTTTTTGGCCTTCTCTTAGTAAAACTAACTCTTGGAGGAGCCCCGATTTCTAATATTGAAATATCAAATTATATATAGACTAATATAAAAACTAAATAGATACAAAGCATTGCACAAATACTATATAATAGCTCGCTTTCTCTCTTGATCAACAATACATGGTTATAACTATGTAGTAGAGGGTTTGATGGATAATGTGGATTGATGCCATTGATTTCTCATTGTTTAGAAAGAGTGGGACTCAGCAATGAGTCAGAAAATGATTTTTTGTGTTCTTCATGTGTTTGACATATTCTTATCAGTCAATTTTTGTGTGTGTAAAAACATACTGAACACACAACTTATGCACGTGGATTAAACGAGGCACCTATTACACAAGAGAGATATGTCAAATATTTTAAAACGCAAAAAATAACCACAATACAACAAGATACTATTAATTAGTGGCTACTTATCCTTACCCAATACCATTTCACTCTTCTATAGCGAGCACAATTTCACAAGCTTATTTTATAGTGAATTTCTCATGGCACATGTGGGGGAAGGTGTTCTATTCGTATTGCTATCCAAGGTCAAGACCGTTGGATTGGCGCCACATGGAAACTACCCCAAGGCATATGACTACAACAACTCTTCTCTAGAATTTGTTTCATTAAGTAGCTATGTCTAGATAGTTCCTATTTATCACAAATGATATTTTCTTATGCATTTTATTTGAAAATATATATTCATCTGTTTCTCTCATTTTTTAACATGGTAAATAGTGTATTAAAGAACCTTCATGGTCGATTAGTCTCTTGCAAACTTTCAAACATCCGCAAAGCTTAGCAAGTGTGAAACACACGCTATATTATGTTGGAAGTTGATGCGTCCAAATCTCATTGTGTTTTTCGTCCACCACATATGTCTAACCGATTTGTGTTTAGTACTGCCTATATTTTCTAAATGTTACTTTCAATGTACTTATTCCTTTTATCTGTTGTTTTGCAAGGTTACTAGGTGTTTTTAATCTCATGCGAACACTCAACTTGGAATAGGCTTTCGGGTTAAACCGAAAATCATGTTCTCTGATTTCATGTTTTGGACAATTTTGGTTACGCGAATAACAATAAAAACCATTTTTTTCATAAAACATAAATTTTGTTAAGAGGGGATTTGGGTTATCAAATGTAATCGGGGATTGAAGGGACTGACGACACTTGTATGCATCTGTGCGACATCGCAGGACGAAAGAGCCAAAATTGCTCCACGGCCGGGCGATGGAGGGAGTGGTGAAGCTCCATCGATCCACACAGCTGTTAGCCTCGTGCACGCGTGATAAAATAACTGAATTCAATTAAGCAGATCGATCAGATGGCATGCATGAAGAGACATCCATCGTCTCGTCGGTTGCCTGTGTAACGTGAAGCTTTATGTACGGCGCCGTGCCATCGCCACACGCGGCCCCCAAGCATGGGACACGCGAGCGGACACGCACACGGCTCGATCGGTCGCCGCGCTACGCCTTTTTCAGCAAAAGCAAAAGCCGGTGAACTTTCCAGCAAGTTCCCAGCTGACGAATGGAAATGAACGTAGCAGTTCGATCCTCTGTTTTTGCTATTCTTGTTGTTGCGTAACCTTGTGAGTTGTGACGGTGTGCGGGTGGCAATGCGTAGCTCGACATATCGATCGATTTGAAGATAATAGAGAGCGCGGCGTAGCCTACAAGAAGAGAGCCCTCTCTGGAAGCAAATTTGGTGCACATGAGCACCAGTGCTCCTGGTTTTTAAAATACTAGCACAAATGCCCGTGCGTTGCAACAGGAGACAAAAAATGCATCGCCGTTCAGACCCGGCGCCACTACTTCATTTGCATGCCGCACCAATATTTTGTATTATAACGTGGCACTAAATCAGGAACCCCCTATGATAATTTTGACTATTTTATATTAAATTTTGAACCTCTAAATAATTCAGATACATGATTTATTGATTTGAAATAGAAATATAAAAAAAGAGACCAAGACTTACCTGTTTCGCCCTAAAAGTATCCGGCGAGCTAAAACCCATGAAATAAAAAAATCCAATATCCGACACTAAATTCTCCTTGCAGCGTGATCGACATGAAACGAAGTACTCAGGGTGAGCATGTAATAGGCAATTAGGCACCATTTACTAATCATAACATCGGATGGCATCTGTCTTTTCTTTCAGAGTAGCTTAATTAATTTTTTCTAAGAATGTCTGCATTCATGAAAAATAATGGTATTACAGCAAAGCTCGGCATAAGCTCGGCATTCTTGAGGTTGTATTGCATGATATCCCACTCCTGAAACAAAAGACGTACAAATACAGCTATTGTTGACCATGTTCCATTGCTCAATTATGTTGGTCTCTATTGTAGGTATGCTTCCATCCTAACATCATAATCTCATATTGAGTAACACAGTTTGTTCATGTTTGAAAGCTTCAAGGACACCCAAAGATTGTGAGCTGGGTAATACAGAACGGTTATAAGCCCACTTGTGTGATGCAGTTAGCATTATCTACAAACCAGCTTTCCAATTTCAGTAAGTGCAGATAGCCTTGGCCTCATTCCATCTGCAAATAATCGACACAAACACCAACATTAACTTGACTGGGTGCTCCTGGAGGAAGAAAAAAGTGCTTTTGAACTGATGGTCAGTTGAAACACACTGACCCTGTTAAAAAAAAACACACCGACCTACAAGCAGGATTCTCAGTGTATATTAGCAAGTAGTACATTGCTGAATTCAATTGAAGAAGCTCGAGTTCTTGGATACCATCTGAGGTGCAGGTGCATTGGCTGAAGGTAAATTTTGATGCCACTCTAAACCTGAGAAATTCAGTTAGCATCAACTACAAATCATTCCAAATTAATAGCTACCAGCAGCACCAAAATTCAGTTATATTATATAAGCATTAAACTTGAGCTATCTGTAATTCCTACTTCATAATAAAGGTCTATTTTTACCCGCAAAAAAAAAAAAAAAACTTGACCAGCAAAACATAGCAGTGAGCAGGAGCACGCGAGCATCCCAGTCCCACACGCGACCACATCTAGCAGTAGCATCAGCCAGAACACAACATCTCTATGTTCTTCTCTATCTATCCAAAAATTCATCACCCTAATATCGACACGCGTGAGAAGCCGAGCCCCAATCCTGTAGGAAATATGTGTCCTGCAACTTTATTCAAACTACTTGGTATTATCAATATTTGGAAAACCTTATATGGAATCGTACGTGTGTTAGCACATGGAACTGCTTTTGTTGTTTGGCATGGAATTAAATATATACTTGCTGGAATATACTTAGTGTATTATATACCTAAGGAAGCTGGTCGATTATCAATGGAATACAATGTATCCGCGTATACATTGGAAAGAATACCCGGGTACATTGATAATTGGAAGGAACTATGTCATGGTTAGATTACAGCCCTAATGTCGACTTACATGATTACTGGAATTATTACATGATCATGACACATTGCTCACAAGTGCGTGTTCCTGGGACTAAACGGGTAGAATCCGTTAACAGACAAATTATATCGTGGTTGGTAGTTTGATCTGGACTCTATCCCGGAAACTAGTTTAAACAACTAGGAATCTTATCTGGAAACACAGTATAAGAAGGTCCCTACCCCCTAGCCTCGGATATGCGAATTGTGAGCGGCACCACGGATAAGCGCAGAGGAATAGGGGGTAGACCACAAATCTATTCTCTTCTACATTGGTATCAGAGCGCACGGTTTTAGGGTTAATGGCGATTAACCGGAATTTGGTACGGTTAGTTTAGCCGTGAGCTCGTTTCCGATCTGAGGGAAAATTCCGCTGCAACTCTGCATGTCCACCGCACACAGGAAGGGAAGCCACCGTCTCGCTGAACCACAGGGTCTCGATCGATTCCAGATCGATCTAAATCCCGTGACTCCAGATTCCGCCGTTGACTCCAGGAAAAGCTCCTCGCGCCGTCACCTTCACCGCGCTGGTCGTCGACCCAAGGTTCTCCCACGCCGCCCCGCCGATCGCCGCGGAACCACGCTGCCCTGCCAGCCGCCGCTGAACCACGCCGCCCCGCCGGTCGCCGCGGAACCACGCCGCCCTGCCAGCCGCCGCTGAACAACGCTGCCCCGCCGGTCGCCGCGGGATCACGCCGCCCCCAAGGCATCAGCAGCACCTGCGCCACCGACACCAGACCGTTCTCCATCGATCTCGTCGTCCTGCTGTGCCTCGAAGGCAAAACCTCCACAGTACGATCAGGTAGCGCCCAAGTACTCTGTCTCCAACAAGCTGGTTGCTTGGAATCCGAAGGTCAAGCCTGTTTTGCTGCTACTGTTCTGTGGTGTTCTCTGCTGTTACGGGGATAGTCTCCAATGGCTTCAAATAGCGTTTTTGCTGAGTTGCTTAGATCGTACAAGCTGGATGGCACGAATTTCACTGTTTGGAAGAGGAAACTCATGTTCCTGTTAACTGCTGAAAATTTGGACTACATAGTTGGGAAGCCTGCACCAAAGGAACCAGCCAATGATGCAGACGATGAGACAAAGGAAGATTATCAGGAAGAGATGAAAGAGTGGACAAAGGACAATAAGAAGGCTAGGATTTTCATACTTGGTTCAATGTCTGATTCTTTGGCTAGTGAATATGAATCGGAGGTAACTGCATACAAAATTATGAGCAGATTGGAGCAGGATTATGGAGAAGTTTCATTGGTGAGGGTGCTCAGTTTGGTCAATAGAGTTTTAAATACTAAGATGACAGAAGGTGGGTCTGTTAATGAACACTTAAACAAGTTGTGTGTAGTAAATGAGGAATTGAGGATTGCTGGATATCCTTTCTCTGAAGAAGTGCAAGTTATGATTGCGCTCAACTCTTTGCCGCACACTTGGGAACAATTCAAGATGTCATTCTGTCATTCAGAGAGAGTAATTAACATGCGCAATTTGAGGTATCATTTGCACATGGAAGAAGATAGGAAGTCTTCACAAGGGAAAGATAAACACTCACAAAATCATGAGTTACACCTTGGTGAAGAAAGGAGGCGTTGGCAGAAAGGGCGTCAAGGTGGTGATCAGAGGGACAAGATCAATAGGAAGAGGGGCTGGGATGATCATACAAATAAAGGAGCCAACTCTGATTTTGATAAGAGGAATTTTAGATGCCATGGTTGTGGAGATTCTGGGCATTTTCGCAAAGACTGCCCAAAGAAGAAAAAGGTATACAAGCCAAATGAGAAGCCTAGGATGCATCATCAAGACAAGCGTCATGATAGGAAGAAGGACAATTCTTCCCCTGATGGTACGTGTGATTTATTTGTGTGTTCAGAATCATTATTTACTACTTCTGCTTCAGACCATTGGGTAGTAGATTCTGGTTCCACTTCGCATATTGCACGGAATAGTGATTGTTTCACTTCTTTAACACCTATACCAAAAGGCACTAGATTTATTTATCTAGGAACAACTGCAAAAGCTGATATACTGGGCATAGGTGATTATGTTCTTAAACTCCCAAAAGGAGGAAAATTAATATTGAAAGACACAGTCTATTCCCCTAGCATGAGAAAGAATCTAATCTCTGTTTCTAGACTGGAATCAATTGGATTTAAAGTTTTATTTGGAGATTGCAAGGTTAAAATACTGATGGACGGAATTTAGTTCAATCAGGAAATAGATTTGATGGTCTTTATTATATTGAGGATTTCCTAGATATTGATAAAATGGACTGCATGGTCACCGAACAAAATTCCGTACTGAGGAATATAAATGGTGATAATAATTGTTCGGAGTCATACCTTTGGCATCTTCGGTTGGGTCATATCTCAAAGAACAGAATTAAAAGGTTAATTAGTTCTGGAATTTTAAACTTCAAGTGGGAAGACTACGGCATTTGTGAGGCATGTGTCGTAGGAAAAATGACTAGAGCACCCTTTCCCAAGGCCTCAAGGTCAAGTGAACCACTTGATATAATTCATTCAGATATTTGTGGGGAAATGTCTACACCCACAATAGGACAGAAACTCTACTTCATTACATTTATAGATGATTACTCAAGGTACGGTTATGTTTATCTCATTAAGCATAAATCGGAAGGTTTTGGCATGTTCAAGATTTTTAAAGCTGAAGTAGAGAATCAACTCAATAAAAAGATTAAAGTGCTAAGAACTGATCGTGGTGGTGAATACACATCAGGAATTATGGATGATTTTTGCAAGGAAAATGGAATTGTTCATCACTATACTTTACCTTACACTCCGCAGCAAAATGGTGTGGCTGAAAGGAGGAATAGAACCTTAATGGACATGGTTAGGTCTATGATGGCATACTCTGATCTTCCTTTATCTTTTTGGGGAGAGGCGCTTCATACAGCTATTTACTTGCTTAATCATTCACCTTCTAAGTCTGTTAGCTCTACTCCTTATGAATTTTGGAAAGGGAGGAAACCTACATTGCTGAACTTAGCTGTGTGGGGCTATAATGCCCAAATTAGAGTTCCTAGTCAACTGAGAACTAAACTGGAACCTAAGATTTTTCCAGGAATATTTATTGGCTATGCTTCTGGTTCAAAAGGTTATAGATTTTATGATGCTGAAAAGAAAAGGCTAATAGAAAGTAGAGATGCAGTTTTTCTGGACCAGGATACACCTCGCCGTGCTAAACGTGCGAGAGTGGAATTGTTAGCAACCCCAGAGGATGCAAGTGAACTAAATACTGAAACTGATTCTAATAATCGGGAAACTCCATCTACCGTTGAAATTAATGGTGGCACTCCCTCAACTAGTTTACCTAGGAGAAGTGGGAGGAATGTAGCTGCACCGTCATATCTTGATGATTATTATGTTTTTATGGGGGAAGTGCACTCTAAAACTTGTAGTTTAGAGGAAGAACCAAAATCTTTTAAACATGCCATGTCTTGTCCTGAATCTAAATTATGGATGGAAGCCATGCGTGAGGAACTAGACTCCATGGAAAGAAATAAGGTTTGGGAATTGGTTGATCTACCTAATAACCGGAAACCAATTGGGTCTAAGTGGATTTTTAAAAGGAAATTGAATGCTTCTGGTGATATTGAAAAATATAAAGCTAGACTGGTTGCTAAGGGGTACACACAAAGGGAAGGCATTGACTTTGTGGAAACTTTCTCCCCTGTAGCTAAATTTACTTCTATTCGAATATTGGGTGCATTGACTGCATACTTTGATCTAGAATTGCATCAGATGGATGTTAAAACTGCTTTTCTCAATGGCCATTTAGATGAGGAAATTTATATGTTGCAACCTGATGGTTTTATTGAAAAGGGAAATCAGGGAAAGGTATGCAAGCTAAATAGATCAATTTATGGTCTTAAACAAGCTTCGCGACAATGGAATATCTTGTTTGATAATGCTATAACATCATATGGGTTTACTATGATGGAAGGAGATCATTGTATATATTTTAAAATAGTGGGAGGAAATTTTACACTCTTATCGCTGTATGTTGATGATATACTTATTGCTTCTAGTAATAAGGAAATGTTGGTAGAAGTTAAAACATGGCTTTCTTCTGCATTTGATATGAAAGATATGGGAAACGCTTCTTATGTTTTAGGAGTGGAAATACTTAGAGATCGGAATAAAGGAACTTTGGGTTTGACTCAAAGGAATTATCTAAAATCTGTATTAAAACGATTCTCTATGGAAGACTGCAATCATGCTTTTGTGCCATTAACGGCAGGAATAAAACTCAGTGAGGAAATGTGTCCTAAAACTCCTGAGGAAAGGAAGAGAATGGAAAATACTCCATATGCTTCTGCCTTGGGATCTCTGATGTATGCCATGTTATTCACACGTCCTGACTTGTGCTATGCTGTTGGACTTTTAAGTAGATATCAAAAGAATCCAGGAATTGAACATTGGAAACAAATAAAACATGCTCTTCGTTATGTTAAAGCGACACTGGATTATTCTCTTTGTTTTAACTTGAAGGATTTACAGCTGCAGGGTTATACTGATGCCGATTGGCAGGGTGATCCGGACGACCGAAAATCGACTTCTGCATATCTATTTATACTTGCGGGTGGTGTAATATCTTGGAGAAGCAAGAAGCAAGATTCAGTGGCAGTGTCTTCCATGGAGGCGGAGTATATTGCCGCGTCTGAAGCTGTGAAGGAGGCTGTCTGGTTGAAGGAGTTTCTCTCAACTTTGAAGATCATTGAAAGCGCAAGAAAACCTGTGGTGGTGTATTGTGATAATCAGGCTGCGATTAGGGTTGCCAGAGATCCCAAGTATCATAGCAAAAGCAAACATATTGAGGGAAGGTATCACTACATACGTGATGCTATTAATAGACTTAAGTCAGTGTGTTTAGAATTTTTACCTGGTGTTAATATGGTTGCTGATCCCTTGACTAAGCCGCTTAGTCAGGAGATATTTGGTAAACATGTTAAGGCTATGGGTTTACGGATTTTTGAATAATCGTTTTGGACAAGTGGGAGATGTAGGAAATATGTGTCCTGCAACTTTATTCAAACTACTTGGTATTATCAATATTTGGAAAACCTTATATGGAATCGTACGTGTGTTAGCACATGGAACTGCTTTTGTTGTTTGGCATGGAATTAAATATATACTTGTTGGAATATACTTAGTGTATTATATACCTAAGGAAGCTGGTCGATTATCAATGGAATACAATGTATCCGCGTATACATTGGAAAGACTACCCGGGTACATTGATAATTGGAAGGAACTATGTCATGGTTAGATTACAGCCCTAATGTCGACTTACATGATTACTGGAATTATTACATGATCATGACGCATTGCTCACAAGTGCGTGTTCCTGGGACTAAACGGGTAGAATCCGTTAACAGACAAATTATATCGTGGTTGGTAGTTTGATCTGGACTCTATCCCGGAAACTAGTTTAAACAACTAGGAATCTTATCTGGAAACACAGTATAAGAAGGTCCCTACCCCCTAGCCTCGGATATGCGAATTGTGAGCGGCACCACGGATAAGCGCAGAGGAATAGGGGGTAGACCACAAATCTATTCTCTTCTACAAATCCTCCCTCAGGTCAGCACCAGAATGAGCATGCCAGCCCCATCACCCCTCCACCACGCGCAGCTGCTAGAGACGCACGCCTGTGCTCGCCGGCGACAGAGCATGGGCAGGAGAACGCGTCCTCTGCTCAGAAGACAGGGCGGTGCATCCACTGCTCCACCTCACCCTCCGGCTTTGCATGACATCTGGTCCCGATTTCTGAACCATATCCTCCACCATTCCTGCTCTCTCTCTCGTTCTGGTTCGGCCGTAATTTGAAGGAGGTTGCTGCAGTCGGCGCTTGGCGCGGGGCTGGCTGCCGGCCTCCAGGAGGGAGGGTGGGGTGCAGCGCACGGGCAGGAGACATACGCGTCCTCTGCTCAACAGAAAGCAACGGCCTGATACCTCGCCAATAGTCCTATCCCGGGCGCAAGGCCATGGGCAATTGCAGCCGACAATAATAACCAGGCGCGCGGGCACCAGCCAGTGACGTCGGCGGAGCCTCTCCTCTCGCGCTAATCAGAGTGGCCAACTCTCATCGGCTTCGCTTCCGCCCCCTTCTTGCGGGAAGAGAGGCGGGGAGAATGGGAATTTGTCGGCGATAGGTGGGCTGCGCCGTCCAGTGGAGCGCAGAGAAGCAGCGAAGCAGCCCACGATTAGTTGGAAGAGAAGCAGCGACGCAGGAAACAAACAAACAGCGAAACATTATTTTGATGGCATTGGTGCGTAATATGCGATTTGGTGGGAGGGCAAAACGGTCTAAAAAAAAGTTGGACGAAAATTTTGGCAGAAACCTTAGCTCCTTTATTATTAGGTATAGATTTAAAAACTGTATATTTATGTTTCAAAAAATTGTCACATTTATTCCGTGAATACATACATATGTCATGAATACTCGTGCAAAGTTTCGTTAGAGATTGCATTGTATTTTGAGCTACAGGAAAAAAACAAATTTGTTGCTACGTATAGTGGCATATATTTGTCAGAAATTTGTCTTTTTTGTATAGCTCGAAATACAACATATTTTTCTACAAAATTCACACCGTATCTTCGAAATGTTTATATGTATGTGAGTATTTAATATCAATTTTTTTGGAGTTCGAAAAATATGATTTTTAGAAAACAAGAGCACTGGTGCTCATGTGCCAAAGACACTTTCCGGCCCTCTCCATCCTAAAAGACAAATCTTATGGAAGGATGGCTACTCTCTCTTACATGTTCTCACTCTTGATAACGAGATGGGACTAAAAATCACTGGCAATGATTCGTATCTAGTGACATGTATTCAGAGCGGTGGTTCACCAATGACGAATCTAATTAAGTATACGCCACAATGAGTGAGGTAGCCAGGTACTGTAAGTACGTAATTCCTTTCTGTTAAGTTTTCCTTGCTGTTGAAAGATTAAAAAATCTTTTGAAGTGGCATGTTACCTGCATGCACCGTCACCACCGATGTCAACATTACTGAATGTCAAAGTGTCCTGCACGGAGCACGGCGCCGCGCATGCTGAACAGGTTCGGTCCTCGTTACACACGGGCACAGTCACCGCCTGCCCTCCGCCGCCGCGCCGCCATGTTCCTCTTAGCGTGGTCGGTGCGGCCGGCCACGACAAAGGCGACCAAAAACTAAAAAAAAGGCCGAATTGATTTGCGGTCAGATTTTACAGTAGTCTGGGCTATTCCCAGCCCGCGTTCCCGCTCGGGCCCAACAGTCCGCACGGCCCAAGCTCGGTCGAACATGCCGCAACATCGCTCACAGGACCCGCCGGTGCCCGCCTCGTCCGCCGCCACCCACTCTGTCTCACAGCTGTGGCAGGCAGGTTTAGAGCATGTCTAACGGACCCCCTAAATTTCTGCCCCGTATAACATGAGTAGAGGGCCCTGTATTCGATTTCGATCAGCCGAAAACTCGTTCGAGCTAGCAGACCCCGTATCCCGAAACTGTAAAAGAGTATATTCTTAAAATATGCCAAATTATTTTTTTCTTTTTTTTCTCATCTTCCTCCTCTCTTTCTTCCTCCTCTGGGCACTGCACGCCACGGCCCAAATCGGGCGACGCCCCCGCCCCCGCCCGACACGGCCTGGCCTCCGGCCGCCCCGTCCCGCACCGGCCTCCGGCCGCCCGCCGCCACTCCCCGTCGCGCGACGGCCTGCTCCCGCCCGCCACGGCCTCTCCGGCGGCCCCCGCCCCGCACCGAACTCCGGCCGCCCCGCCCGCCACGGCCCCGTCGCGCGACGCCCCACCCCGCCCGCCACGGCCCGGCCTCCGGCCGCCCAGCCCACCACGGCCAGGTCTTCGGCCACCCCGCCCCCAGCGGCCACGGCCGGCCTCGAGGCGCCGCCGCCACGGCTGCTGCTGCTCGTCGCGCCCTCCGGCCTGCTATTGCTCGTCGCGCCATGCCCTGCACGGCCTCCGGCCACCATGGCCCTGTCGCGCGACGCCACCCCGGCCGCAACCGACGCGAGGCACGAACGATTTCCTGGAAAAAAAAAGCCCGCCACGAGTGGGGGGTTCGCCCTGTATTCAGCCTCCCACCCTGTACTTGTAAGGGGCGAGGAGCCGCCCCGTAGCCAAAACTGTAAAAATTCGATACCGGGGGCTGATTTACGGGGTCTGTTAGACGGCCGGGTAGAGCTCTACCCCGTATATTGGCGGTTATTTTACGGGGTTGGGGCTTTTAAGGGGTCTGTTAGACATGCTCTTAGGTGGAACGCCTAGGTGGCGTGGTCAGGGTGTGGGACGTGCCACCCACAGGCTTTCTGCATTCCGGGATCCGTTTGCATGATTTCAAAGCTTCATATCATCAATCTTTGTAAAAATATTGATTCCCCAAAAAATCCCAGATCCATTTGACTACGTATAGGTCTCTAAAGTAAAAAAAACCAGTAAATTGCTGTTATGCAGAGTTATAACTAAAATAAAGGGATCATTGAAAAATCCCCAATAACAATATAAAAAATTGATATAACCTTATATGAGATACAAATATGAAGAAATATGTGGCAATAAACTACAAAGTTCATGTATGCAGTTTAGATGCATTAGTGTGTGTTCATGTTGTTCGGGTCTCTGTTAGGTTTGGCTCTAGATGTTTGTGGCGTGCTAGATATTTCATTTTGAAAAAAGCGAATCTACGGAAAAAAGGGAAAACTGACACAACCCAGCTCTTTTCTCTCTTCCCTCCTCTCCACCTTGCTTCCCCCTGCGACACGTGGCGAGCAAGGAGACTACTTCCTAGAGATTTTCTGGCACCACAACGCACCACTTGTCGCATACGGAGCGAGTTGTCTTCCCTTCACGAAGGTCGGCCTTTTTTTAACGATTTCGCTAAGGTAGCTCTTGTGAACGATTAATGACAAGCAGTTTACTGCTGTGTTTGGTAACAAATTGCAATAATGGGCCACTTTTTCTCGTAAGTGAACATTGAGCATCAAAGTGTGTAATATGAGATAGTCAGAGAATGCGGGATTGGCAAAACAAAAAAAATGCAAATTTAATGCTTAATACACTATGGTATACAAGTCAAATACACAAGTCACTGTTGATGGAACATTTCATGACAATTAGAGTTGATGGACATGCGATAACTAGCTAATAATATAATATAACAACCAAAGTTAGTGAAATGTACACAAAAGTGTAAAAAGATACAATGACATTTATCTGTGATGTTTAGACATAGAGGAGAATGACAGCTTCTTTTGATGTAAACAAATGCTAACACATTACCATATCATCCTGCCATTGTTATATATGGACAATGAGAAACATCAATTTTTTCTAATAGTGAAATATCAAATCATCTATATACTAATATAAAAACTAAATAGTTGCAAATCATTGCACAACTGTTAAATAATAGCTTGCTTCTCTCTGGATCAACAATACAACCTTATAACTATCTAGTAAAGGGTCTGAAGGATATCGTTGATTGATGTAATTGATTGCTCATTGTTTAGAAAGAGTGGGACTATGCGATGAGTCGGGAAATGACTTTTGTGTTCTTCATGTGTTTGACATATTCCAATCACTCAAATATTTTTGTATAAAAATGTATTAAATACATCACATAAGTATGCGGATTAAAGGAGACACCTATTATACAAGATACATATGTTGAGTATTTCAAAAGGCATAAAATAAGATCGGTACAACAAGAGACTCTTAGTGGCTACTTATCCTTATCCAATACCAAGTCACTCTTCTACAGCGAGCACAAGTTCATAAGCTTACTTTATAGTGAATTTCTCGTGGTACATATGGGGGAAGACGCCCCATTTTTAGGGTTATCCAAGGTCAAGATCGTTGGATAGGTGCCACATGGAAATCTCTCCAAAGCGTATACGACTACAACAACTCTACTCTGGAATTTATTTCATTAAGTACCTTTGTCTAGATAATTCCTATTTATCGCAAATGATATTTTCTTACACATTCTATTTGAAAACATATTCTTCTGTTTCTCACATTTTTTAACATGGTAAATAGTGTACTAAATAACCTTCATGTTTGATTAGTCGCTTGCGTACTTCAAATATTCACAGAAGCTTAGCAAGTGTGAATCACACGATGTATTATGTTGGAAGTTGATGTGTCCGAATCGCATCGTGTTTTTCGTACACCACATGTGTCTAACCGAATTTTATTTATTATTGTCTGTATTTTCTAAATGTTGCTTTCAATATGCTTAGATCTTTTATTTGTTGTTTTGCAAGGTTATTAGGTGTTTTAAATCTCATGCGAACACTTGAATTGGAATATAGGCTTTGGGGTTAAACCGAAAATCATGTTCTCGGATTTCATTTTTTGGGAAATTTTGAACACTGAAAAAACAATGTAAACCAAGTTTTTTCATGAACCATAATTTTTGTTAAGTGGGGATTTGGGTCATCGAATGTAAGCGGGGATGGAAGAGACTGACGACACCTCTTTGCATTTGTGAGCGAGATGGCAGGGCGAAAGAGCCAAAAGAGCTCGGGCGATGGAGGGAGGGAGTGAAGCTCTCCATCGATCCACACAGCTGTTAGCCCGTGCACGTGTGATAAAATAACTGAATTAACTTAAGCAGATCGATCAGATTCAGATGGTAATGGTATGAATGAATCGTGAACTTTTTCGTGTGATTCAGATCCATCGTCTCGTCGGTCGCCTGTGGCCGCGGGAGGGTGCATGGATCGTGAACATTTTCGTACGGCGCCGTGCCGTCGCCACGCGCGCCCCAACTCCCAAGCCCCCAAGCATGGGACATGGCTCGATCGCCGCGCTTTGCCTTACAAGGAAAGCAAAAGCTGATGAACTTTCTAGCAAGTTCCCAGCTGACGGCGATTTACACAAAAATAATCTTTTGTTGAAAAAACGCACAAAATGACCTTCCGGACAAACTATTTCACGCCTCTAACCTTTTTTTGTGGCGCCCTTGCGAAGGGCGCCACACCTGTCTATGTGGCGCCCGTGGGAGCGGCGCCACACATTGTCGGCAGACAAGCTCGAGCCGTCACGTATGACAGAATGTGTGGCGCCCTTGCGAAGGAAACCGTGGCGCCCTTGCGAAAGGCGCCACATAGAAGGGTGTGGCGCCCCTGCGAAGGGAGCCACATAAAAAGGTTAGAAACGCGAAATAGTTTGGCTGGAGGGTCATTTTATGCTATTCTTACCCAAAAGGGTTATTTCTGTGTAAATCGCCCCAGCTGACGGATGGAAAGAAACGTTGGAGATCGACGCTCTGTTTATGCTAATCTTTGTTACAGTACGTAACCGTGTGAGAGTGGCAGAAAGGGCGCGGCCACATGGAGCGCACTGGAAGTCGAGGCCGAACATGCATGCATGAGTAAGGAAGGGTGCAAGTCCAATTTTGTTTACCCTTTGCGAAATGGATTCAGAGAGCTAGTGCACAATGAGCTAGCTAGTTGTGCTACTCATTTGTTTTGTGCATTGTTAGTTCTCCGCATTTGGTTGATGGGTTTGCCTGTGATTCGCAGATCTCTGAGACCAAAGATGAGCCAAAAAAAGGAAGTATTTTAGATGGCATCTATAGCAAGGTTAATGCGACTGGCAGATCTCTGAGGCCAATATTACAAATTAAGTAATTCTACATGGCAGTCGGTTGCTATCCATGCCATCAATACCAGTACAGGACATAAACAAAAGAAATTCTACTCCCACGTCTTGGTCTAAATTTAAATGTATCTAGACATGACTTGATATACATTCAAATTTATGCAAATCTACCACATATTTATGGGAGAGAGGAAATATTAAGTTATTTTGTGATTGATAGATTAGAAAAAAAAATCTAAGTGTCAGCCTCTCAAGAAACCAAGCATCGCCTCCGTCTCCATATCCACCTCCTCGATAGATTAGTTCATCCTCCTTTGGCTGGCCACACCACCATTGAGGGAGGTGGAGAACCCGATCTGTGTGCAGTTTTCAATCAAAACATTGATTTTAATAGATAATGATATAGCTTTGGTAGCCATTTTCTTGTTGGCCTTCACCTCAATGGAGATATCATCGTCTATAACAAGTGATCTTCGGCTATTTGTTCGACGACAAGATCTCATTCCCAACATTGTGTTGGAAAATTAAATTTCTCTAGGTGCGGCCCTTCAGATCTCGTTTCGTCATATCGATTTTAAATTCTTTCTCATGGTTGTTGCGAGGAGGATTATCCTTACAATATTTGTCCCGGTTGCTATGCCTTCCACAATAGTAATATCGTTCTCTTAGCTCCCATCAACATTAACCAGGCTATTTGGTTACTTTTCTCTAGCATACGGGTGGTTGATGTTGATTAACTATTTTAATGGCTGCGTGGGTGCACGCAACCTTGAGTAAAATTACGGGAGAACATTCTTTAGGTGTGGTTCGGTTTTCATTGTCTAGCTTTATAAAAAAAAAAATTTATCATGGAAGAGAAGGAAGAGTTTAAAGATACAGTAAAAAAAGAGTTTAAAGATCTCGAAAAAAATTTATTTATATTTTCTTTTGCAATCGCACGAGACAACTTATACATCTCTACCATTACGATAGTAGTACTATAAGTATATGTTATACATATGCATGCATGGTATTGTATTCACTGTAACGAAAAAGTGTCCCGCCTATGTGTTGCATGCATGCGCCACCACCACCAATGTCAACGTGTATAGCACGGAGCACGGCGCCGTGCTTGTTGAACAGGTTCGGTCGTCGTTACAGACGGACAAGGTCACCGCCTGCCCCTCCGCCGTCGCGCCGCCATGTTTCTCCTAGCGTGGTCGGTGCGGGGAAACCTATACACCGACCAGGTCGGTGGCTACCGGCCACCGCACACCCCCTGATCGGGTATGGGCCAGGCCCAATTCGCTGTCTTTTTTTGGTTTTCTGTTTCTTTTTTCGTTTTTTTATTTTTTTCCTTTTTTCCTTTTTCTTTTCTGTTTTCTTTCTTATTTTTGTTTTTCTTTCTTCTTTTTTTTCAAAATAAAAAAATATTCAAATTAAAAAAATGTTCAAAGTCAAAAAGTGTGCAAATTCGAAAATGTTCAAATTTGAAAATTGTTCAAATTCGAAATTTGTGCAAATTCAAAAATCGTTCAATTTTCGAAATTTGTTCAAATTCAAAAACCGTTCAATTTCAAAATTTGTTCAAATTCGAAAATCGTTCAATTTTCAAAATTTGTTCAAATTCGAAAATCGTTCAATTTCAAAATTTGTTCAAACTCGAAAAATTGTTCAATTTTTGAAATTTGTTCAAATTCGAAAATCGTTCAATTCGAATTTTGTTCAAATTTAAAACTGTTCAGATTTAAAACAGAGAAAAAATGAGAAAAGAAAAAGAAAAACAAACTTGGGCCGGCCCATCCGGAGCGAATCACAGCAAACAGTCTCAGCAAATCGTGGGCCGGCCCAACAAAGATCTAGGGGGGTGGTCGGTGGCTGCTATACACCGACCAGGTCGGTGTAAAGCAGCTCCCGGTCGGTGCGGCCGACCACCGAAAGCGCCCAAAACAAAAAAAGGCCGAATTGATTTGCGGTCAGATTTTACAGTAGTCTGGGCTATTCCCAGCCCGCGTCCCAAGCTCGGGCCCAACAGTCTACACGGCCCAAGCTCGGTCGAACTTGCCCCAGCATCGCTCGCAGGACCCGACTGGGCCGGCCGTGCTTCCCCGCCGCCTCGTCCGCCGCCGCCAACTCCGGCTCACGGCTGTCACCGGCAGGCTCCGGTTCCGCCCCAGATTATGCGTGACGAGACCACGGCCGGCGGCGAGCTACCGAGGTAAGGTTCAGTATGGCCACCGCTATACACCCCAGGCATTGGTTCGGTTGGTGACGCGCATTAATTTTCGAGTTCTTGTCCGTTGGGTAAACCTGCTCTAGATGCCATTGTTCATCGCGTTCCACGAAATCGGTAGTAGTATTTTTTTGCGGCTAAAATCGTTAGGATTTGCTGGAATGCCTTGCGTGCGTCGCGCTGTGTTGGCCCCATTTACTCGAATCAGATCGTTGGGGGCTTCAACTTCAAGTAGCCTGCACAATATGATTATACGGCCTGCATCCACCCTGATACACTCGCACTCTGAATATCTAGTGGTGATTCATAATAGGAATACGTTGGAAGGGGATAGATGAAAATCCCAACCGAATTGCATCGTGCTGATGAAGGTTTGTGGAGTTTGAACAAATTCTGAATGTTTAGTGGCTGAACTGAGGACGGTTTGCGTCTCTTACCTTCTTCAGATCAATCGAAATCCTGATATTGTGTACCACATGGCCTCACCGGTTTTCGCGTGATTCTTCTTAGAAGTTAGCCCCACAACTGAAAATGACACCTCTTAACCTGTTCTCTGTAACAGTTAGCAAGGAAGCAAGACCACGGAGATAAATTATGTATCATAGGGAATAGCAGAAACTCTAATTAAACAGTGCTGTATGAGAAGATGCTTCTGAATATAGTGCATAGCACTGTAGTGACAACTAGATGCCGTAGTGCTGAATGAAGGGATGTTCCATCTCTTGTATTTCTGTCTCTGAGCAATCAAGTAAATCTGCGGTCTTACCTGAGATTCTATACCCACATCCCACATCATGTCTGGCTGGATTACGTTGGGAAGTATACTGAACAGCTTAATAACTGCAGATAGATTTTACAGCAACTTTGAACCAACTTTTCTCTAATTATGAAACTGAGTTTGGAGCTGCAATGTTTACACACACAAAATAACAAAATTAAACAGGGGGGCTTGTAACCCTGGGCCTTTTTCTTTGAGATGTACACTAAACACACGGCTGTACGATATGTTAGAAAGCAACGCTTCTACTCAATCTACACCTACTCTAGCGAAGTACAAGCTTGCCACCTATTTCTGTTCTTCTTTAACTACATCTCCACCTGCAGGTTTGCATCTGCAGTGTCCAGGCAGGACGCTACCTCTTGGATGGTTGGCCTCAGGCAAGGATTATGGTTGATACACTTGCAAGCAACGTCAAGCACCTTCAGCATTTGCTCTTCATGTCCTCTTCCTTTCAGCGCTGGATCCAAGACATCAGTATGCTTTCCCTGGGACCTCATCTCCCGTACCCATTGGACAAGTTCCTTCGACTTGGACAACACCTCGACAGGCCTTTTCCCCGTGAGCAGCTCAAGCAACACCACTCCAAAACTGTACATATCTCCCCTCAGTGTAGCGACCCATGCATGTCCGTACTCGGGAGGAATATAACCCAGAGTGCCAACTAGCTCAGTTGAGACATGTGTATCAAAGGGACGGATCAATCTTGCAAGGCCAAAATCTGCAACATAAGCTCTGAATTCTCTATCAAGAAGGATATTGCTGGACTTGATATCACGATGTACAATGTGAGGCTTGCAGATATTGTGGATGTAAGAAAGGCCCTGGCTTGCTCCTTGTGCAATCTTGAGCCTTGTTGGCCAGTCAAGCAATGACTTGGCGCTGTCCCTGTTGTGAAGCCAATCATCCAGGCTCCCATTCTCCATGTAAGAATATATGAGGAGCCTTGAGTTTCCCTGGATGTAGTAACCCCATAGAGGCACGAGATTGTCATGTTGTGCCACGGTGAGTGCTTCAACCTCCGCAGTGAATTCTCTTTCCATCAGACACATTTCGCCGTTGAGCTTCTTGATGGCAAGCTTGGGTCCGTTGGGTAGCTCTGCCTTATAGACTAGGCCATTACCTCCGCATCCAATAATGTTCTGCTGGTTAAAGTTATTTGTGGCTTTTAAGATATCTTTGAGGGTGATTTTGTCTGTTTCTCCCTTGCCTTGTGGTACCATAAACAAAATGGTCCCTTTGATCATGTTACACAAGTCATCCGAAGAAGAAGTGCATGTAGTTGCTTCTATGTCGCCGCTATTGCTACTCTTGTTTTGGTGGACAGAGTGTGATCTTCTGAAGGACATAAGAACACGTCCCAGCAAAAACAGGACTGCAAGCCCTCCAAAGAACACACCTAATGCAAGCGCAGCAATAATCTTCTTGTTCCTCCGCTTCGCGGAGAATGAAGATTCTCTTGAGCTGCAGTTATTGCTGAGCATTGGGCCGCATAGTTTTGGATTTCCACTGTAGCTTGAATTTGAAAAGGAATCAAACTGTCCTCCTCTTGGAACTGGTCCTTCTAGCTTGTTGTTGGAAACATCAAATCTAGAAAGGAAGTGCATATTACTCAATGCAGATGGTATTGCACCTGTGAGCTGGTTGCCTGACAGATCAAGGGTTTGCAGGTTTGTGAGGTTGCAGATCTGTTCTGGTATTTCACCAGTTAAGCTGTTGGAGCTTAAATTGACTACGTCGAGCATTTTTAGCTGACCAATCTCAGGGGGAATTACACCAGTGAAATTATTGCAGGCTAGACTCAAACTGATGGGGAAAGCACTGACCATTCTGTATTGACGTGATGGTGTCCAAAATACAGGCAACTCAAGGAAGCTCGTGTCCAACTTGGCAGCATTCTTCTCTGACATTAGCATCGGCATATTTGTCAATGCAGCTGGTATGTTCCCTGACAGTTTGTTGCTTGATAGGTCTAGAAAGAATAGAAAGCCCAGACCATCAATCCAGGGTGGTATTGGTCCGGTGAGGTTATTGACTGATAGATCTAGCATCTCCAATTTTGCAAGCTTTGATATCCAAGGAGGTATTTTTCCAACCAATGGGCAAGCATCTATTGTCAGTACCTGAAGCTTCTCAAAACCATCAATTTTGTCATCCTGTGGCATGGTTTCACCCTTGAAATTGGTTCCAATAAGCAGGGCGGTGAGGTTCTCACATTTCTTGAGCACCTGAAGTGCATTTGTGATATTTGTAAAGGAGTTGTTGGTAATCGAAAAGAAGGAGAGGGACCTGAGATTGGCAATGCTTGGTGAGAGCTGGCCTTGGAACTTATTGAAAGCCAGGCGCAATGCAACTAGGTTGGTGCATGTGTAGATACTTTCAGGAATTGCACCAGTGAAGAGGTTCATTGAAAAATCAGCTATCCTCAGATCCAACATGGTGAAATCGACTTTGCTAAGAACCCCGGTAAAACTGTTGTTTCTGAGGGTAATATATCTGAGATTTGTGCAGTTACCTAGTGCTGATGGCAGCTCACCAGACATATTGTTGTTGTCCAAGTAGAGATCCTTCAATATTCTTAACTGGCCTATAGAATCTGGAATTTTTCCAATGATTCCATTCGATCCAAGATTAAGGACAGCCAGACTGCTTAACTTGACTATGAGGGCACCATCAAGAACTCCTTGCAATGCATTGTTTGGTAGAGAGAGTTCCTCCAGTGATGTAGCATTGAAGAGTTCGTCAGGGAGAGCTCCAGCAAGGTCATTGTGGCCTGCCTTGAGCACTTTCAGCATGGAGCAACTTCCAAGTCCCGGGGAAATATTGCCGCTGAATTGGTTGTAACATAGGTCAAGCATGGCAAATGATGGGGCGTTGATGCAGATAGAATATGGTATTTGTCCTGTAAAGCTGTTGTTGCTAGCATTAAGAGCAACCAGGTTCTTCATGGCTTCCCATATTGTGGATGGAAACTGTCCTGTAAACAAGTTGCTTGAGATATTCAGCACCTGGAGAGGAAGGCCCGGATTTGAGGCTTGATGCTCTTGCAGATGACCATTGAGGTGGTTGAAGCTGACGTCGAGGACAACAATGCTTCTGGAGAACACCAATTCGGTTGGCAGGCTGCCTCCCAGTGAATTACGGGACAGGTTGAGGCGCAACATGCCAGTAAGATTGCCGAGGGATGGTGAGATGACCCCTTTGAGACCTCTGGAAGCCAGCAGGACATCTGTGACTGTCCCATCGCGGCCGCAGATGACCCCGTCCCAGTTGCAGCAGTCTGTGCCATTCACCCATGACACGTTGAGACCGCCGTTGCCTCCTGGCACGAGCCCGCCCAGGAAGCCGATAAGGGAGCTTCTCTCCTGCTCTGTGCAGGAGCTTGCTGGACAGGTGAAGGAGAGCAGAACAGCAACAGCAAGTCCAAAGAGAGGCACGGATGATCTGGTGTATCGGCTGCTACTACTGGATGATGAACCGAGCGGCTGCATGGCTCTGTCCTGAAACTAGCCTGCTGCAGCCTGCAGGGATGATCTATTTGGATTCTGGCTACCTAAAGAACCATGGGGTTGTTCTGCAAAGCAGCATGTGGGGAAGAAGCTGCCTGCTGTGTTTTCCTGTTCTTTCTTGGTCGACCTCCCTCAAGGAAGATGGCACAGGTGAGAGATGCTATAGACACATCCTAATCAGCCTTTTTTTTGCACGTTTGCCACTAACGTATTTTCAATCCACAGAGGAAAACAAATACTTCTGTGGCCCATTTCACATGTTTGACCTTTTGCTTGGGCAGTCTAGTTCTACGCTAAAGTCCAACTTTCCTATGCAATACGTTAGTTGTTATCCTTTTTCAGATCGTCACCAAACTTTGGAAGTTGGTGTGGAATACTGCACCACGCCCATATAATTCACAAGTATTTAGGCAGATATCTTCCGATTCAATGATACGACTGTAATGGTCAGGAAATCAAAATCATCAACAACCTGACTACTGGGTAAATTCTGCCTAGTATTTGCTTGACACGGGCGAAACCCGAGAACTGTTGACCTGATTGCCGTTCATAAGTTCTCACGGCGAGCTAACAGTACATCAGGGAAAAAGAAAATTACTGAAAATAAACAGCTCGTTTTTCCCCGATTCTGTCCTTACACGTGTAACCTCTTTGCAGAGAAGGCTTCTGTTGAACAGGAGAAAAAGGCAGGCGTGAAAGGAACCGGTGCTGAAGATTCCAGCGTTTGCAAGGCACTTCCTTTTCCGCTAGTGGTAGGTGCATGTAGAGGCACTTAGAACTTATCTAAATCAATGATTAACGTCGTCGTCGATGCGTATGTGAGCGTGGTTGATTGAGGAGCAAGTGGAACCTCGCGAGATCTGGTGGCAGGTCTGAGTTATTTTCGGCGCGAATTTAGGTTCCTATTTGTTAGTTAAAAGCTAGAAAAGCGATATCTTCCGCTAGCTTAAGAAAATTCTTTGCTTGATACGCAGTTCTTTTTCTCGATGTTTCATGAAATAAGAATTTGTTGGAGGATGACAGGGTGGGTGGGCACTCTGTTATTGACCCCGAGGCGTTTACTTTTGGAGCTGCAGGAAGCTTTTCCGGTTAGTTCTCCTTTGGCCCTACGGCGTATGTATGAGTCTGACCTATGCTATGCATGGATCACGACAAGGAACGGAAAATCAACGCTTGGGACTGCGTGGCGATCGAGCTCGGCGTTGGATCCAAGATACATGGTCAGGTCAACAAAGTCACATCGTAAGCTGTAGCCACGGAGTTTTGCGATGTAGGCTACTGGCAGAAATTGGTATCCATTCCATGTGCCTGCCCGAGATAAGCTAAAATTATTTCCAATCAGCAGTGATGGATCGATTGAGATATGGATCAGATTGCTAATCGCAATCCACTACCTCAAAGTAATGATTCCTCAAAAAACAAAGTGCTGATTCCTCAAAATAAATGAACATCTCAAGTGGTAGGCATAAAATGTGGTTCTCCACTAGCATGTTCTGCTGGATTCGATCTGAGATAGTTCCATGCCCGTCGCGACTGGTTCGTCACATACTCACATTTAGAGGTACTACACCTCGCGTGGCCATCTCTGTCGGAAAAGGCGGCCTGTTCTAAATCAAAGAGTGCAATTCAGACCTCCACTTCCTTATTTTTTTGCAGGAAATTCAGACTTAGGCCTCATTTAATTCAAAGAATTTGTATATGATTTTACCCGCAAAAAAAAAAAAGAATTTGTATATGATTTGTGTAGATTTGGATCATATGAAAAATGTTCTACACGAGCCGTTTGATTTATAGGAACATATCCCGTAGGAAAGATTCCTATAGAACTCTTGTAGTGTAAATTTTATAGTAAAAAAAGAATTAGATCATATATCATGGAAATTTTTTTTGCCACAATCAAAAACACTTCGTCTACCCATAGGATCAATGTAGACATGACATCCAAATCCTATGGCTTTCCTATTTCTATATTTTTTTCTATCCCATGATTCAAATGAGCCCTTAGACTTTGTAACTATGCAATACGATGGGGAACCTTACCCCGCCTACTTTTTATTTAGGGGCTACTATTGCACTACGCTCATATTGACCCATAAAATGTTTAGCATAAGAAACACAACGCTCATATTGCACTACGCTCACTATATGCAGTAGGTATACAAATATAACAAAAGTATGAAGATATGTATAGTGAATAGTGCACTTTCCAAAACTATAACTTTTAAAGATTTTATTTTTATATTTGTGTAGCCTAGAATAAAAAAGAATTTCACATTGTGTTTTTGCACATTTGTAGGATACATCATTCACTACATTCAAGATTTTTTCAAAATAAACTTGTAAATATGATCTTCGGATTTAAGAAAATGAAGAGGTACATGTAACTCGGGTCTCTATTTGTCGACACAACCTATCTTGATAATGAAAATGTTGATATGTCTTTCTAGAAAAATACTTTTCCACAAAAAATTATTGGGCTCTGAAATGCCTTTGGTTCCGGCGACGTTGATCGCGCACACGGAGATCGAAACAAGAAGGTTGACGAAAGAGTAGGTGGCCGTGCAAGACCGGTTGACATGATCGCTGATTCAAGTATTGGTTGGGGAACGCGACGCGAGTCCATCGTCGTCGTTCCGGCCGGCGTGTGAGCATCGAAAGGGTAACCAAAAGAGAGATACTGTTAGGTTGTTGGTCCTAGTAGTCCTAGGTAGTAGTGCATGATGCCGGCCATCGGAAGATCTTGCTCTCAACTCAACCACATGTAATACACTAATACGCATCCCTCAATTCTATTTTTGAGTACTTCCCGCACGAGCTTCTTTGCAGAAACAAAATATTAAAATCTTCCTGCTTGAACTTGGGCTCGTTCGTACCTACTGTCAACATCTTTTTTGGTGAAAGATTATTCAGTTGTTTTTTCCCTACTAGTTGGTACGTACTACGTCGGATTAGGTGGGGTGGTTTTGAGTTTTGCGATTGTCTTATTGACTAGGCCATACTCAGCTAGTATTAGCTTAACAACATGTTTCTTTCATTGACTTATCCTGAAGTGACAATTGATCTAACAAATACTTCCATTTCTTACCAGCTTTTGTAAGACGTGTCATATATATTTGTATTGTGAGATGGCAGGGATACTAGCTAGTATTGTGCAATCTTTAAACATGCGTGGAAAGAAACATAGTACTCCCTCTCTTACAGTTTATTAGGCTTACGCGTATCCCTAGGTCGTAAATTTGATCAAGTTAGCATTAGTTATATGTTATAAAAGTTATATCATTAGAAAGTTTAGATGTTCTATTTTCTAATGATACAATTTTTGCATTATATAATTTAAATTATATAGGTTAAATTAGCGAACTAGGGATACGGGGAAAACTAGTAAACTGACACGGAGGGAGCACTGTGGAATCTTTAATCAAGGATACGGTGAGCTATAGGTATTTGCTAGCTTGGCTATATGGTTTGTTAAAGAGGATGGCGGTGACCGTGTCAACCATTGCCACGTTGAAACGCGTGAGTGCTTTCGTGTGATGTGCATCTACCTTATTCTGCCCTTTGGTAGTTAAGAGAAATTCCGTAGACCAAAGGGCACCTGAACCAGAAAATCCGTGCAATGGGAGGACATAATTTCTATACCTAGGAAATATACGATTTTGTAATTGTGCGGTAGTGTGTATGCATGTTGTATGTTGTACCTCCGGACATAACCGTATCGACTGTAATGTACCACCTACCATGATGAGGTCTAAGACCTAGATTGTGGCCCAATCTTGCGAATTCGACCCGAAATTGAAAGGGGAAATGAAGAACGGGATGAACACGAAGAACAAACACACACCACAACCCAATACAAACCAATTATACTCCCTTGGTTGGTTAGACCAAACCAATAAAATCAATCCTTGGAGACACCCTAAGGTTGAATCCAAGAAGAGAGAGATTGGAGGAGGAGATTCAACTAGAACTTGGATGAGAGAGGGGGAAGCCTTGAATCATCCATGAATGAATCATCCATGAAGAGTAGAAATCCCTCAAGAGTGCCTTGATACAAAGAACATAGTTCTAGGGAGACAAAGCTCTAACTAGTCTAAGCCAAATCTTGTCTAACCTTAGCAAAGAGGAGTACGGGAGATACATATAGGCCTAATTCAAGCAGGGGCAGTTTGGGTATTACAAGGCATAAAAGAGGGACGTCCAGATTAGATCGAACGGTTCAGATCTGGGCTGTTTTCGGCTGAGCGGTACCTCGGGCGGAGGTACCGGCCGTGGTACCGGAAAAACACCAAAAGATGGCCGAAACGTCCAGGGTACTCGGACCCCCAAGCAGTACCTTGGCCGGTACCAAGGGCGGAGGTACCGGACGGCCACGGGCGGTAGTATCGGCCATGCATGGCCGGTAGTACCGGTCTTAGGCACACGCGCGGGAGGGCCTGGGGGAGGCGCCTGGACTCCAGCTGGAGGTGCCGGCCACCCATGGCCGGAGGTACCGGCCCTCCTTGGCCGGAGGCTCCACCTCCTCTTCCCTTTCTCCTTCTTTCTTTCTTCTTCCCTTCTCTTCTCTTCTCCTTTCTTCTTCTTTCTTCTTCCCTTCTCTTCTCCTTTCTTCTTCTCTCTTCCTTGCACCATGGGAGTTCCTCCTCTATTGGTCCTTGTTGACGTTTGCACCTAATGACACAACACATATGGGCGTGAGGTAGCATACCATTCAAGTGTGTGTTGAGATCGACCACAGAGAGGATAGAGTTCACCTTGTCATGTATAGCTTTTAGTCGGACTCGTGTCATCGGTCCACTTGGGGGACCCCTTGGCCATGGTGTAGTGTCGTCGTTAGGCGGGGCTACATAATCTCCCCCCCTTGGGGAAGAGTCGTCCTCGACTCTTGTTCCTCCTCATCTCCATGATAGGGTGAGAGATCCGAGATGTTGAATGTGTTGGTCACCAAGTATTTAGAATCTTTGTTGTCGATGATGTAGGCGTTGATCCTTGTAGCTTGGCGAGAACATGTTCGTGTATGGTTGCCCTTGTATCCTTAGGGATGTTCGTCGTGTTGCGGGCGTCCTTGTTGAAGTCCATGACGGTTCTCCCATGAAGTGGTGGAGGGAGAAAGTCGTGGTCAAAGAAAAACTTGGGGAAAAGCAACTTGCGAATAGAAAGCTTGGGTATGCCAAATTTGTTATCGGTGAATAATAAGCTCTCATGCAAATACGAAGCATCAAGTCCTTTCTCAAAGGGACACTTGGCAAAAATAGGGACATAAGGCGTGTCGGTGTAGTCAAAATTTGGTAAAGCGAAGGGTGTTTCATGTGCAAAATTCTTTTGAAAGTTGTCAAAAATGTGTTGTGTAGCGTTGTCCCAAACAAATGGAACATTCAAAATGCAAGTAATGGTGGACAAATTTTGGTCAAAATTGCTATGTTCAATGGCAAAGTTATGGAAACTGCTAGCTTGGGTAATTATGGTTGGCGTGAGCCGAGTATGAGTATCCTCAAGTTTCAAAGAATCCATTTTAATTGCCATAGATGAAATGATAAATCCAAAGGAGAGCAACTTTTTGTGTGACAAGTGGCACAAGATGCATAAGGTGTCTCTCAAATGTATGACATGGTCCTTGAGATTCTCAGAGTGTATGATGATATCATCAAGACATACAACTGTTGGAGATATGCCCAAGAGGCAATAATAAAAGTAGTTATTATATATCTTTATGTTTATGATAAATATTTATATACCATGCTATAATTGTATTAACCGAAACATTGATACATGTGTGATATGTAAACAACAAAGAGTCCCTACTAAGCCTCTTAACTAGCTTGTTGATTAATAGATGATTAGTTTCATAATCATGAACATTGGATGTTATTAATAAACAAGATTATATCATTATATGAATGATGTAATGGACACACCCAATTAAGCGTAGCATAAGATCACGTCATTAAGTTATTTGCTATAAGCTTTTGATACATAGTTACCTAGTCCTTTCGACCATGAGATCATGTAAATCACTTATACCGGAAAGGTACTTTGATTACATCAAACGCCACTGCGTAAATGGGTGGTTATAAAGGTGGGATTAAGTATCCGGAAAGTATGAGTTGAGGCATATGGATTAACAGTGGGATTTGTCCATCCCGATGACGGATAGATATACTCTGGGCCCTCTCGGTGGAATGTCGTCTAAATGTCTTGAAAGCATATGAATAAGTTCATAAGAGACCACATACCACGGTGCGAGTAAAGAGTACTTGTCAGGAGACGAGGTTGAACAAGGTATAGAGTGATACCGATGATCAAACCTCGGACAAGTAAAAATATCGCGTGACAAAGGGAATTGGTATCGTATGTGAATGATTCATTCGATCACTAAGTCATCGTTGAATATGTTGGAGCCATTATGGATCTCCAGATCCCGCTATTGATTATTGGTCGGAGAGAGATCTCAACCATGTCTACATAGTTCACGAACCGTAGGGTGACACACTTAAGGGTTGATGTTGTAATAGTAGAACTTGAATATGGAATGGAGTTCGAATATTTGTTCGAAGTCCCGGATGAGATCCCGGACATCACGAGGAGTTCCGGAATGGTCCGGAGAATAAGATTCATATATAGGAAGTCATTTTATGTGTTTGAAAATGATCCGGTGCATTTATGGAAGGTTCTAGAAGGTTCTAGAATATTTCGGAAGAAAGTCACTTTGGAAGGCGGAGTCCCGAAGGGACTCCACCACCATGGCCGGCCAACCCTAAGGGGTGGAGTCCCAGGTGGACTCCACCTAAGGTGGCCGGCCACCCCCTCCCAAGGGAAGGTGGGAATCCCACCTCTAGTGGGAGTCCTAGCTTGGGTAGGTTTCATGTCATATGGAAGGTTTTGGTTTGGGGTCTTATTCGAAGACTTGTAGACCAACTCTTGGGTGTTCCACCTATATAATGAGGGCCAAGGGGAGGGGGCCGGCCACCCCAACACAACAAGGTGGCCGCACCACCTAGATGGCCGGCGCCCCCCTCTCCCCAAACCCTAGCCGCCCCACTCCTCCTTCTTCCTCGCACGCTTAGCGAAGCTCTGCCGGGATTCTCCATCGCCACCGACACCACGCCGTCGTGCTGTCAGATTCAAGAGGAGCTACTACTTCCGCTGCCCGCTGGAACGGGGAGGTGGACGTCGTCTTCATCAACAACCGAACGTGTGACCGAGTACGGAGGTGCTGCCCGTTCGTGGCACCGTAATCAAGATCTTCTACGCGCTTTTGCAAGCGGCAAGTGAACGTCTACCGCAGCAACAAGAGCCTCATCTTGTAGGCTTTGGAAATCTTCAAGGGTGAGTCTCGACCATCCCTTCGTTGCTACCGTCTTCTAGATTCCATCTTGGCTTGGATTGCGTGTTCGCGGTAGGAAATTTTTTGTTTTCTATGCAACGTTATCCTATAGTGGTATCAGAGCCGTGTCTATGCATAGATGGTTGCACGAGTAGAACACAATGGTTTTGTGGGCGTTGATGCTTTTGTTGTCTTTAGTTTGAGTACTTTGCATCTTTGTGGCATAGTGGGATGAAGCGGCTCGGGCTAACTTTACATGACCGCGTTCATGAGATTTGCTCCACGCTCGACATGCAACTTGTATTGCATAAGTGGCTTTGCGGGTGTCTGTCTCTCCTACTATAGTGAAGATTCAATTTACTCTTCTATTGACAACACTAGTATCACCGTTGTGGTTCATGTTCGTAGGTAGATCGGATCTCACTCGAAAACCCTAAACCACGTAAAATATGCAAACCAAATTAGAGAACGTCTAACTTGTTTTTGCAGGGTTTGGTGATGTGATATGGCCATAATGTGATGATGACTATGTATGAGATGATCATTATTGTATTGTGGCAACCGGCAGGAGCCTTATGGTTGTCCTTAAATTTCATGTTGAGTAGTATTTCAAAGTAGTTGTAATAGTTGCTACATGAGGTGAACAATCATGAAGACGGCGCCATGGACCTTGACGCTACGCCGACGATGATGGAGATCATGCCCGTTGATGATGGAGATCATGTTCGTGCTTTGGAGATGAAGATCGAAGGCACAAAGACTAAAGGGCCATATCATATCACATATGAATTGCATGTGATGTTAATCCTTTATGCATCTTATTTTGCTTAGAACGCGACGGTAGCATTATAAGATGATCCCTCACATTAATATCAAGATAATAAAGTGTTCTCCCCTCGTATGCACCGTTGCACAGTTCGTCGTTTCGAAGCATCTCGTGATGATCGGATGTGATAGACTCAACGTTCACATACAACGGGTGTAAGCCATGTTGCACACGCGGAATACTTGGGTTTGCTTGACGAGCCTAGCATGTACAGACATGGCCTCGGGACAACGGAAACCGAAAGGTTGAACACGAGTCATATGGATGATATGATCAACATGTTGATGTTCACCATTGAAGCTACATCATCTCACGTGATGATCGGTTTTGGTGTAGTGGATGTGGATCGTGTACCACTTAACAACTATGAGGGATGTTGTATTAAGTGGGAGTTCATTAGTAATTAGATTAAAACATGAACTAATTATCATAAACATAGTCTGAGTAGTATTTTGAATTAATTTGTAGTATTGGCATCCGTTTTCTACCAAGCGCTAGTCTTGTAATTGAGATAGAAATACTGTTAAAATCTGACAAGAAACTTTACGGACTGGTACCGTATTGTTAAAGAATCAAGAAATGATTAAGTCCTATTGCAAACTTTTAGTAAACCTCACATTGTTGATTCAAAGAGCTATGGTTTCAATTAGTACCTAAAGTTATCTTGTCTCCGTGAAACTTGAAGTTCAAATCTGTTTGAAAAGTAAGGAGCTGAAAATTTTGTTTTCAGAAATAATCAAGGTATGAGATATATGTGATATCTAAGACCTTATTGCAAGATGATAGAATATAATTTGGTGAGACTATATAAACTCATAAGTTTTATGGGAATGTAGGAAGGTTGAAGACGCAAGGCGTCCCAATCCTCCAACTATTGGGGGCACTAACGATATTCGCATATCCATGAAGTAATCGTCCTTAGTATGCACCGTTGCTAAGACTCGTCGTTTCGTAGCATCACGTGATGATCGGGTGTTATAGATTCTACGTGTGCATACAACGGGTGCAAGCCAGATTTGCACATGCGAATACTGAGGTTAAACTTTACGAGCCTAGCATGTACAGACATGGTCTCGGAAAAGTCGTCATGATATGATGGATAAAATTATGAGTGAAATTGTTCATCATATTACAAAGTTACTAATAGTGAAATCTGAAACACTTGTCATATGATGATCAACTTCAAAGTAAGAACCTCAAGGTTATTGGTATTTGACCAACAAACCTAGAAGTTATTGAAGGTGAAGTATTTTCTGAATAATGAGGAAAGCTAAAAGAGAAACTACAAAAGATATTTTGGCAGAAAGAAAAGAGAAGACTAGAAAGTCTAGCTCAGGTGTATATACATGATATACATGTTATGGTTGTATTCCTAGTTTGGTCACACAATGAAATTCTTGGGTATTAGTACCATATTGGTTGGTATGAAATGTCATACAAAACAACGCAATACAAGAATACAATGGCCTAAGTGACTGACAAGGAATATGATAGGAATGCATACGGAACAAAAATAAAGTGTTATTATGTTCGTCGTTGGCATCCTATCTAGCCCTTAGAATTTATAATAAAGAACTTAATAATTGTTATTTTGCTCTGGTCAAATGAAAACAATGAGTTGTTAAAATTATGACATTACTCCATGTACGATGGATAAGTTATTATAAATCTTAATGGTGAAACACACATACATAATACTGACGCTAAAATGCCATAAGGCAAATGATTTGAATTCTACTTATTTGTGGAACCGCAATTTAGGTCATATTAGAAAGGAACGCATGAAGGAACTCCATGCAAATGGATTTTTGGAGTCATTCGATTTTTGAATCGTTTGGCGCTTGCAAATCTTTTCTAAAGAGAATGACTGAAATACCGTTCATAGGCCAAGAGTTGAACGGGCAACTAACTTAGTGGAAAAATACATGATGATGTATGTGGTTCACTGGGCGTAGGTTGTGCGGGAGATTCTTCTACTTCAAAACTTCCAACAATGAATTGAGTATATATATGTGGATATATTCGATAAGGAAGAAATTTGAAACATTTGAATGGATTCAAATAAATTTCAGCATGAGGTGGAAATCATCGTAATAGAAAAGTCAAATATCTATGATTGGATCATAGTGGAAATATTTGAATTACGAGTTTTAGCGAACATCTAAGAGAGTTATGAAATTGTTCTACAACTCACGTTTCTTGGAGTATCATAGTGATGATGGAGTATCCGAGAGATGTATCCAAACCTTGTTGGGTCAATGATGAGATAAAATATTGATGCTATTATATTTTTGTGGATTATGCTTTAGTGACTACCGCTTTTACACTAAATAGAGCATCATCATGATCCGTTGAAATGACACCATACGAGTTATGGCATGGGTATGAACCCTAATAGTCCTTTCTTAAATTTTGGAATGCATAGCATAAAGTAAATAAGTTTACAACCAAAATCGGATGAATGTCTTTGTTGGTTATCCCACAGAATTGATTGGGAATTCTTTCCACTATGGAGACAAAGACAAAAGTGTTTGTCGATGTTTCTTACTTATTTCCAAGAAATTGTTTTTAGCGAAGTATTTGAGTGGGAGGACAATAAAACTTGATAAGGTTTATGAACCTGAGCATAATGATCAGAGTAGCACAGCATCGGAATTGGTTCCGGAAGCGGTCACGACGATCATGGCTCCCATGTCTACAAAATGTTATAGTCATGGAGATCGAAGTACTTATTGAACCTTGTAGGTATGGTTTACTTTGTGATCAAATAAATGATTTGTGAACAAAGGATTGTTTTTGAAAAATGATAAACCAACTACATACAAAGAAGTTATGATGGGCCCTGACTCCGTTAAAATGGCTATACGTCATGAAATCCAAGATAGATGAATACTTTTTGAAAGTAAACAGATCTATAAAATTGATGGACTTGGATGGAATATCCTTGAATAAGCTCGACTTGTCGAAAAGTTGTTTACGACAAAGTTCAAAGAGTTGACTACGATAAGATTAGATCTTCCGTAGCAATGCTTATAGTCTATGTGGATTATTCTAGTAATCGCTACATATTTCTTTCATGAGATATGATAGTAGGATGGCAAAATACATTACTTAACAGAAGTGTGTATTTGTTGCGGTCAGAAACCCACCGGCGAGCAACGACGGGCAACACAGGAGAGCCGGGAGCAACTTAGGGCTGCGGCTGGCCCTGGTCCCTCCGAGCGACGGCCCGCAAAGACTCCGGCACGCACGTCCGATGCTGGTGCAAGGGCGTGCCACCTGACCTATACCTGGTTAGGAAGGTGATGGAGATGCCTCGCTTAGTTTCCTGCATGGCATACACGTAAACATTAAATACGAGCCTCGATCGGCTCTCAGGTTGTCCTGTGAATCGGCTCAAAGAGCCGATCCACCCATGATTCGCACGAGGTGTACGAATATATGGTGGTCCTGCTTGATCAAGATAAAGCTAAAATGATCTACGACAATTTAGGGTTTTCACCGCATAATCGGAACATCCTACTCGTGATTGAGCCTCGCGGCCGCGCACGGTGATCGTAAGCCAATCCTAGACAAGGCCTAAAAACCAACACGAAGTTGATCCCCGGAACATCCTGTCTAGGGCTAGCAAACTACACCCTGCGCGCCGCTGGATCCTTCAACCCTTTGTAAGGCCTAACTATGCAGATATTAAACTAATCCTTGAAGAACAAGGAGCAACCATAACGGATCGGATCTACTAAATAATGATCAAGCGGGGTGCCGCCCCTACGCCTAAGATAGGTGTAAGGGCGGCTAGATGTCTAAGGGTTGCACGACGATAGCATATGATACGAAGAACAATGCTAACCCTAACACATCTAAGATAACTACGTTGCTCGCCATCAAAAAGGCTTCAGTACGAGCAACGCATGAACAACGAATAAACTTGTACTGCCTAGATCGCAAGATGCGATCTAGGCAGCATGATGCTTACCCGGAAGAAACCCTCGAGACAAGGGAGTTGGCGATGCGCCTAGATTGGTTTGTGGTGAACGTGATTGTTGTTTATTTCATAAACCCTAGATACATATTTATAGTCCGTAGACTTTCTAACATGGGAATAATCCCAACCGTGCGCGAGTCAAACTCTAACTAACCGACACGTATCCTACTAAATTACAGATACACGGGCAAACTAGCCCAAACTTTGCATAACAGACCGATTCACGTATTTCTTCCATGTATATTCTTCAAGTCCATCTTGATCGCGGCCCACCTCTGATCCGGTCAAATTCTGGTGATAACACATGCCCCCCTGGTTTTGGAATTGATAATTCCAAAATTACTCTGCTTTTTCTTCGTCGGGTCATGTCGTGGCAGAACAGAACCGCCGCAGTATTCTTCATCATGATGCCTTGCCTTCTCAACTTCTCTGCAAAATTTGATAAATTTAGCATCACTTCCTCGGAAACTGCAATGGCATTAACTCTCCACTAGGCTTCCCCTTTATTTAACTGTGCCGATTGATTAGCCTTTTCATCCCCTTCCTCTGTTCTAGCTATCGGCACCGAAAAGCCCTCTTTCCCTGTAGCAATGTCTTCTTCTTCCTCCGTCTCCTCCGGCCTCTCTTTCCAATCTTCTTCCTCGAGTGAGCTGATGTCAGAGCCAGAGTGGGACTTCGACTTCATGTCAGATGGTCCACCAGAAGCCCTTGTCGGATCAGATGGCGACATGCCCCTGACTGATGGGGAGGGCGACCTCCAGTTCCTCATTGAAGGGGAACTGGAGAGCGAGAGCGAGGATGACCTCCACTCCTGGAGGAACCCCACTTCCTCCGATAAGGAGGAGGAAGAGGAAGACGAGGAGGAAGAGGAGGAACAGGAAGAAGAGGAGGAAGACGACTCCTCCTCCTCCGCTGGGTACCCGCCGGCGAAGCGCTTCCGCGCTTGGGCGGACAGTGAAGATGACGATGATGACGAAGAGGAAGAAGCTCCGGCCGAAGGCTGGGGCAGCAGTGACGAGGAGTTCTCTGGAAGCAGCGCCGGCGGCAGCTACGACGCCGATGACGAGGGCAGCGAGGATTAGTAAAGTAGGATCAGTAGTACGCGAGCAATCGGCTCTTCTTTTGTTCCCCCTTTCTTGAGCAATCGGCTCTTCATTGTAAAAAACCCTCCTTTTAGTAATGAAGAAGTATTTCCAGTCAACTTTTTGCCGATAGTCAAAGTCAAACGATCCCCCAAAAGAGCCGATGGCATCGCATTGGTCTCTACCATAAAAACACGAGTAAGGTCGACCTAGCTGCCCCTCAAAACGGTAACCTGCGACCTCCGTCTGAGAAAGCAAACTCAGATCCCCAAATCGCCGCCTGAGCAGTTCCAACTCACGGCCACCTGCATCCCAGATCTCGACCGCGCCGCCCCCAACTCTACAGCGCATCCAATGGCGGAATCATCCAATACCAACGCCATGGTCTCCGGTCTGAAGGTAATCCTTAACCTCCTCTCGCCATTCGAATCGACGTTAGGATTAATAGCAAACACCTGAATTAATGTTTTGTTCCGCTATTAATTTAGGTCTCAGACATCCTACTGCCACATCCTTCTCTCGCAAATTCTATGTGCCTCGGTCCTCGTTCTTCCGAGAGTCCCGCCCTCTTAATTTCATGCGAAGCTAACAGAATCCCCTTCGTGAATCAGAACTTAGATCTGACTTCCTGGGCCGACTGCCTGCGAGCCTGGCCTAATCCTCCTGAGGGTTATAGGGATAGCCGATGCCTTGTCATTATCATTGTCTCCCCTTGAGAAGAATGAAAATATTCTGAAAACCATCGGCTACTTCTGGTCTGATGCACTGAACTGCTTCATGTTTGGCCATGGCCCTATGACACCAACTCTGCTGGATGTGGCCACGATCACAGGCCTAGACATTGCATCCCCAAGCCCTTCTGCATTCAAACTGCCGAAAGTCCCTTTCACCCTTTCCTCTAAAAAAGAGTGTACCAGCTGGGGTGCCTACCTCAATCGTTATATGAAAACCAAAGGCCCTGTGACAGAGAGAGAACACACAGCCTTCCTGAACTTCTGGTTGGAGCACTTCATATTCTGTGGCCCGTCACTTGCCCCTACCAAGAATTACCTTTCCCTGGCCTATGAACTTGCCAAAGGCACCCAACTTGGCCTAGGTAAACTGTTTCTTGGAGAGGTCTATCGATCTCTTCAACTGATGTCTGTCAAACTGTTCTCTCAAAAGACAGTTAAAACTGGCGGCCCCTGGTGGTTTATTCAGTTATGGGCTCAGCTATACTTTCAGAACCAGATCCCAGACTTCGCACCTTTGGCCACCTGCACCTTTCCGAATGCTAATGGAAAGGAGATCCGATGCACCAGCTATGGCCAAGCTTTGTATGGTCTCCCAGGCAGCAGGCTGATCCCTAAGGAGGCAGCAGGGTGGTTCAAGGTTTTCTTCCAAGGTTTGGACAACCCCCTGTTCTTTCCTTATACTGAATCGGAGAACTTTGAGAACCTAGTCTCCTTTCGATTGGATAACTTTGCCGATGACGCTAGCACCCAGCATCTGTATTCTATCATGATTCGTCCTTGCTTCCTCCCCGTTGGCATGAGTACCTCGAACCGGATCATCAAGCCTGGTTATGAGTCTTACCAACCGGTAGTGGTAGCCCGACAGCTTGGCCTCGGGCAGGTGCCTCCACACTTCTTCCTACACCACCTGACAGCAAGCAGAGCTGAACTGCCTGACATCCTTACTGGCCAAAGGTGTTATACCTTCTTTGATGCTTTGGCCATTCCAATTCCCCACAACCTCCATTTCTCCTTCACTACCGATGGTTTCGAGACTTGGTGGTCCATGTGGAAGACCCATGTCTTCAGAAGGGCTCTAGGACCGCTGCTGAGACAGCTTGATGCCGAGTATGACGTTCCTGCAGACCAGGTATCATTACTTAAACATTTCTTGCAATGGCTCATGGTGATTGTCTGTAACCTGACTCCATCTCCTGGCAGCAACAAGATGGCCCAGCTCCCACGCAAGCCGATGGCTCCCCCTTCGCATTCCTTCCTCCGGCCCCAGTGGTTCTCTTACGCGAGCTCGCCACCCCTGAAGAAAGTCATAATGCAGAGTCAGCCGATTTCACCGAAATCGGCTCCCAAGAGTAAAGCATCTTCGGGGCCAGTTGCCCCCCGAGCCTCGACTCAGGCGAGGACGGCAGTGAGGAAGGTGGCTGCTAGGAAGACCCTGAAGCGCAAAGCTCCTGCCCAAGAAAGCTTGCACGTAAGTTGATTTGTGCCCTGTCCACATTTATCCGCTTTCCCAGTCTTTTGCAACACGCTCGTATTCTTTTCTACAGACTTCCACCGAAGAAACCTCCAGCGGGGCCGCAGAATCCAGCCAGAGGGATTCGAGCTCGGGCAATTCCGAGAGGTCCACCACCCAGAGCCAGACGGCTTCGCCAGCGTCGGCTTCTAAGAAAAGGTCGATTCCCGAGCCTCCTGCTCCCCAAGCCCCGACAAAATCGGGGTCACGCGTGAAGCGTCGATGCGTCAAAAGGGCTCGTAAAAACCCACGAGCTTCTCCATCAAGCCAGGAGGTCTCAAATGTAATTATCTCCCTGGTTTACACTTCATGCTAACCCATTGCCATTTGGATCGGCTAACCACTTCCTTTTGCAGACCAAAGAAACCTCTAGCGGAGACGTAGAGGAGGTACTGATGCCGTCCGCCACGCTAGACCTAGCCACCTCGACGATCGCGGCTGACCAAGTGGCTGACCTAGCCAAGTCCACGGAAAAGCCGATTATCACCACATCGGCTGCTCCTCCTATCTTGGGAGAGGTACACCCCCTTTCCTTGGCTCTATCACTTTCTTCGTTGTATGCTAAACCCACTTTCTTTGCCTTCTCAGGGTTGTGATCTCTCGAGCTTGCTGACGTTCGATCCAGAATCCATCGAACCAACTACTTCCAAGGTAAGTGGAGAGCCCAGTCCTAGCACGGTCCATGGTCCACTCCAGCGTCTCAAGGATTTGCTCTCTTCCTCAATTGAGACCCTGATTGAAAATTCCGAGGAAGTCAAAGGCATCCTCGAAGATATCCAGCCCCATCTCCCTATGACACTGCAAGTGAAGCTCTGGCCAGTTGTTACTCTATCGGTCTTCAAGTCAAGGGTGCAATCGGCTCGACAAAGGATTACTCTTCGCCACACCCAGCTTCCATTGAGAGCCGATATTGCAGACAAGTGTCAACGGCTCAACGAGAAGAAGGCTGCTTTAGACGCCAAAACTGACACTTCTGCTCACAGTGCCGAACTCGGAACCCTGCGCAAGGAACTGGAGAACCTTGAAGAGAGGGTCAGGGTGACCAAGCAGCTTATCCAAGACAAGGAAGCCCTTATTGCCCGCTCTCAAGAGGAAGCACAGGGCCTCACAGCCGACCTGAAGACCGATCTGGCTGAAATTCGTACCCTGAGCAGTCAGCTGGTGACGGGCAAAGATGAGGACGACGAGGCTGAGATCGCCGAGGTGGATCGCATCCATGCTGATGCCCTTCACGCCCTCAGCGTGTTTCTTCGGTAGAGCCCTTAGAGATCGATGTTTTACTGAACTTGGCCTTTCGATGACTCCGCTTCGGCTGTACTGATTGTTTTTCCATCGGTCCCTAATATTTTATTGCCCATGTATCGCACATGTTCATAGCGTCTGTCTATCTGATTATGTGCCCCCCCGAGCCGAATCTGTCAGGTTACTGCAGATATCGGCTCTGCAGTTATCGATAGGACTATACCTGAACATCGGCTCTGCAGTCATGACCAAAGCCGATTTCCACGAGCTCGCAAGCCGATGTAAGCCCATACCCTAACTTTCCGTCACCTGTTAGATCGACGCTGAACACAGGCGAAGCATATGGCAAGGATAATACGGGGCGATTGCTGGAATTGGCCCCTATCTTGATTTTATTGCTCAAAGAGGCTCACATCTCGTTTGTGCCAGCCGATGTCTCATCACCGGCTTTCCTTCGTTTGGGGCGCCATACTTTCCTTTGTGGTCGACCCTCTTCGTCCAGGGTTCGTTGAACTTTCGCGGCCAGATTAGGCCGCACCTTCCTTAGCGCGTGCAGGTACAACCTTTCGGCTTCCTCCAAGCCACGCAGTCGCTGAACCCTACGCCTTCGAAAACGGCTGAGTCCATCAGGGCACCACCTTGGCCGGTGGCATCTGTCCTCTTCTCCTTCACGGTCATCTTCTAACCCCTCGAGGTCTTCTTCCTGAGAGGAGTCAGTTTGCTTGTTCTTAGATGGAAGAGACCCAAGCCGTTTAGTAGATACCATGTGGGCGGGTTCTGTGAAAAGAGCCGATGAGGTCGGCTTCGAGGATTGCTTTGACCTCGTCATACTTCTTCTTGAGCTCCTCGGTCAGATCCTCGTACGTGACTGGAGTGCCGTCCGCCATCTCAGATGTAGATGGTGATGTGGTTGATGTCGAAGATTGTCCCACCGGGCGTGCCAGAATGTGTTGCGGTCAGAAACCCACCGGCGAGCAACGACGGGCAACACAGGAGAGCCGGGAGCAACTTAGGGCTGCGGCTGGCCCTGGTCCCTCCGAGCGACGGCCCGCAAAGACTCCGACACGCACGTCCGATGCTGGTGCAAGGGCGTGCCACCTGACCTATACCTGGTCAGGAAGGTGATGGAGATGCCTCGCTTAGTTTCCTGCATGGCATACACGTAAACATTAAATACGAGCCTCGATCGGCTCTCAGGTTGTCCTGTGAATCGGCTCAAAGAGCCGATCCACCCATGATTCACACGAGGTGTACGAATATATGGTGGTCCTGCTTGATCAAGATAAAGCTAAAACGATCTACGATGATTTAGGGTTTTCACCGCATAATCGGAACATCCTACTCGTGATTGAGCCTCGCGGCCGCGCACGGTGATCGTAAGCCGATCCTAGACAAGGCCTAAAAACCAACACGAAGTTGATCCCCGGAACATCCTGTCTAGGGCTAGCAAACTACACCCTGCGCGCCGCTGGATCCTTCAACCCTTTGTAAGGCCTAACTATGCAGATATTAAACTAATCCTTGAAGAACAAGGAGCAACCATAACGGATCGGATCTACTAAATAATGATCAAGCGGGGTGCCGCCCCTACGCCTAAGATAGGCGTAAGGGTGGCTAGATGTCTAAGGGTTGCACGACGATAGCATATGATACGAAGAACAATGCTAACCCTAACACATCTAAGATAACTACGTTGCTCGCCATCAAAAAGGCTTCAATACGAGCAACGCATGAACAACGAATAAACTTGTACTGCCTAGATTGCAAGATGCGATCTAGGCAGCATGATGCTTACCCGGAAGAAACCCTCGAGACAAGGGAGTTGGCGATGCGCCTAGATTGGTTTGTGGTGAACGTGATTGTTGTTTATTTCATAAACCCTAGATACATATTTATAGTCCGTAGACTTTCTAACATGGGAATAATCCCAACCGTGCGCGAGTCAAACTCTAACTAACCGACACGTATCCTACTAAATTACAGATACACGGGCAAACTAGCCCAAACTTTGCATAACAGGCCGATTCACGTATTTCTTCCATGTATATTCTTCAAGTCCATCTTGATCGCGGCCCACCTCTGATCCGGTCAAATTCTGGTGATAATAGTATTAAAGGTGTATACAAGATACAACCAATTGTTTTGCTAGTCCGTGGAATAATAGATAGGTAAACGAACTTCAATTGGATGAAGTGAGTATCACGGAGTTGGAATCTTCATCGGATGAAATAGTCAAAAAGTTTTTGATTTCATCAGAAACGATGAAGAGGCTTGCATTTGCAAGAAATTAAGTGGGAGCGCTGAGACATATTTATAATACTTTATGTAGATACATATAGTTGGTTATAAATGATGTAATTATATACTTGATTATAAAAGGTTTCATTGAGAATTAACTTCAATGAAAGGATATGGACTGAAACATATTTAGTGTCAAGATCTATGAAGATAGATTGAAACACATAATAAGTTTAAGTCAAAGTACATAGAAAGGATATTGAAGTAGTTCAATATAAAAATATTAAGAAAATATTCTTGTCATGTGAAGTTTTAACAAAACTTGAGTGTATCTGACACTCAATGAGTAAAAACACATGAGTGATTTAGATCACAATTAATATGTACACAATCAGATGTCCTGTGCTCTAAAAAGTTAGGAGCATATACCAGAATAATTCATGTGATGATCATTGGACAAACAGTAAGAATATCCCTGTGTACTTTAGAAGAACCAAGGATATATAAATAGTTTTGTATGGAGAAATGACAAACAAATCGCTGTAAGGTGTTGCACCGATATTGGTTTTGTCACATATAAAAATAAAATTTCAATCTCAAAATTAGGCTAAGTGTTGTTTAAAAGGTAGCACAATGCTAGATTTAGAAGAGTTCTAAATGTTGTGACGGATTCTACAAACGAAGGCAGAATATGTCATTGTTTTGACAATGACTGAGGATGTTAAGTCAAGAGGTTCTTTGAGAACTTGGTGTAGTTCCGATAGTGTCAGAACTTTGAAGCTATATTGTGCATGACAATATTAGTGACATATTTCAGACCGCGAAATTAAGGTTCCACCAGAAGACCAAACATATTTAATGCCGACTCATTTGGAAAATGATTGATGCATGAAGATGCAAATGAATTGCAAAATACATACGTTTCTGAGTGTGTCAGAACCGTTGACTAAAGCTCTCCCTAGGGCAAAGTATGACCAACACCAGAATGCCATGGGTGTTAAGTACCTTACAATGTAATCTAGATTATTGACTCTAGTGCAAGTGGGAGACTGTTGGAGATATGCCCAAGAGGCAATAATAAAAGTAGTTATTATATATCTTTATGTTTATGATAAATGTTTATATACCATGCTATAACTGTATTAACCGAAACATTGATACATGTGTGATATGTAAACAACAAAGAGTCCCTAGTAAGCCTCTTAACTAGCTTGTTGATTAATAGATGATTAGTTTCATAATCATGAACATTGGATGTTATTAATAAACAAGATTATATCATTATATGAATGATGTAATGGACACACCCAATTAAGCGTAGCATAAGATCACGTCATTAAGTTATTTTCTATAAGCTTTTGATACATAGTTACCTAGTCCTTTCGACCATGAGATCATGTAAATCACTTATACCGGAAAGGTACTTTGATTACATCAAACGCCACTGCGTAAATGGGTGGTTATAAAGGTGGGATTAAGTATCCGGAAAGTATGAGTTGAGGCATATGGATTAACAGTGGGATTTGTCCATCCCGATGACGGATAGATATACTCTGGGCCCTCTCGGTGGAATGTCGTCTAAATGTCAGCATATGAATAAGTTCATAAGAGACCACATACCACGGTACGAGTAAAGAGTACTTGTCAGGAGATGAGGTTGAACAAGGTATAGAGTGATACCGATGATCAAACCTCGGACAAGTAAAAATATCGCGTGACAAAGGGAATTGGTATCGTATGTGAATGGTTCATTCGATCACTAAGTCATCGTTGAATATGTGGGAGCCATTATGGATCTCCAGATCCCGCTATTGGTTATTGGTCAGAGAGAGATCTCAACCATGTCTACATAGTTCACGAATCGTAGGGTGACACACTTAAGGTTTGATGTTGTAATAGTAGAACTTGAATATGGAATGGAGTTCGAATATTTGTTCGAAGTCCCGGATGAGATCCCGGACATCACGAGGAGTTCCGGAATGGTCCGGAGAATAAGATTCATATATAGGAAGTCATTTTATGTGTTTGAAAATGATCCGGTGCATTTATGGAAGGTTCTAGAAGGTTCTAGAATATTCCGGAAGAAAGTCACTTTGGAAGGCGGAGTCCCGAAGGGACTCCACCACCATGGCCGGCCAACCCTAAGGGGTGGAGTCCCAGGTGGACTCCACCTAAGGTGGCCGGCCACCCCCCTCCCAAGGGAAGGTGGGAATCCCACCTCTAGTGGGAGTCCTAGCTTGGGTAGGTTTCATGTCATATGGAAGGTTTTGGTTTGGGGTCTTATTCGAAGACTTGTAGACCAACTCTTGGGTGTTCCACCTATATAATGAGGGCCAAGGGGAGGGGGCCGGCCACCCCAACACAACAAGGTGGCCGCACCACCTAGATGGCCGGCGCCCCCCTCTCCCCAAACCCTAGCCGCCCCACTCCTCCTTCTTCCCCGCACGCTTAGCGAAGCTCTGCCGGGATTCACCACCGCCACCGACACCACGCCGTCGTGCTGTCGGATTCAAGAGGAGCTACTACTTCCGCTGCCCGCTGGAACGGGGAGGTGGACGTCGTCTTCATCAACAACCGAACGTGTGATCGAGTACGGAGGTGCTGCCCGTTCGTGGCGCCGTAATCAAGATCTTCTACGCGTTTTTGCAAGCGGCAAGTGAACGTCTACCGCAGCAACAAGAGCCTCATCTTGTAGGCTTTGGAAATCTTCAAGGGTGAGTCTCGACCATCCCCTTGTTGCTACCGTCTTCTAGATTGCATCTTGGCTTAGATTGCGTGTTCACGGTAGGAAATTTTTGTTTTCTATGCAACGTTATCCTACAACAACAACCATTGTACCAACAAGATGTTTCAAGATATGTTGCATAAGATGCAAAAAGGGTGAGGAAGTATTGGAACAAACTGAAAGCTTGACAAGAATTGTCGGAAACACACGGGGGCGAAGGCTTTTATGAACATACCCGTGGGCATGAATATCATGAGGTGGATGATGCCTCTCGTCCTTCCTGTCGGGTTTGGTACGGTGAGCGGTCTTCTTGTAGAGATCCTTGTTGAGGTAGCTCTCTAGCGCTCGTTTCGTTAGCTCATGCTCCGTGAAGGTTGAGATTGTCGTTCTTGTACCTATACACACAATAGGACAAACAAAAAGCGTGTGTGCATGGTAGATGAACACATCATCCATCATGATGTGCCATGTCTTGTGCACATCACCATTAGTGTCAATCAAGGTTCTATGAAATGCATGGTGAGTGTGCATATGGCATGATGGTGCATTTGTGGTATGTGGTAACTTGGAGTCATCAAAAATTGAGAAGGCTATGGGGGCCATCTCATGAACAATGAAATAAGCATTCTTGCATACCAAGCATAAGAAAGAACAATTGTTCACAATCTTGGATGCAAGGATCATGGAAGAGTGCAAACATTTTGGGCAAAGCATGCGAAAGCTAATGTCATCATTGTCAACAACACATGTGAAAGAGCAAGTTGTCCTCATATTGCAAGCAAGAGGAAATAATTCATCATTTTGCATGTCCACTCGTGGGATCATGGTCTCATCAATACCTTTAGTGTTACCTTTGTAGTCCGACTCATTTGATGTAGGTATTGTGGTAGTTGTATGATCCACATGGTTGACGTCGGCATCGTCATCGAAGCATGGTGTGATGTGATCTTTTTGCACCATGTACATCTTCTTGTCCATCATCGGCGCTCTAACATCCATGGAACCTAGTGCAACACGAGGAAACACAAAAGAGGGAGAGGTTAATGTGTTAAAAAATACGATGGCCTCCATGGAACTATCAACTACCTCTCTCAACTCACTCGGTGGCTCACTCATGTCCTCCAGATGGAAGCACTCAATCTCGCATATGAGGTGGAAGTCACTCAACTCACTATCTCTCTCACTCAAGTGGGTTAAGTCGTGCTCATGCTCACATGGGATTGGTACCAACTCATCATGCACGTATCTAGGAGTAGGCTCGACTTTCTCATCTCCATGCGCCTCCTTGGTTGAAGGGAAATTCCCATGCTCAACCATCTCAACTCCATCGCCTCCCAAGTCGTCCTCAAGCGGTGGCACCATAGTGTCGTTGAGAGCTAGGCTCGGATCAACTTAACCCTTGAGTTGACCTTGTTGATCTTCATCTTGAAGTGTGGGCGCCATAGGCTTCTTGGTGGCTTGGGCTTGTAGCTCATCGAAGTGGAGCATGTCGGCGCTTGTCGTTGTGCATTTCCACGACATGTGACCCTTGGCCTTGCACACATCACATAGGAGATTGGGACATTCCTGTGGAAGGTGACC